>NC_045701.1:62837624-63459267 GCF_009834535.1 Camelus ferus | reverse complement strand
TAGTACACTGCCCGTGTGTGATGAGAATTTAGCCATGATCTTAGCCCAACCAAGAGGGAAAAACAAGGGGTTTAACCAGCAGAGGGTGCCAGGGAGAGTATGCTTAGCACCAAAGGAGCTAAGCTGCTAATAAAAAGCATGAATCAAAGGCACTTAGGACTCTCTGGTCAATGAAGGGGTGTTGCATCAAAGCTGCTCAGAAGGGAGCTCCTCGACAGGCAGAAGGGTCATTAGGCTCGGCCCACTGCGAGAGGCTAATCAGAAATACTCTCGATGAGGGACTTAGCTTTCCAGAGATGTCTCCATTACCTGTGGGAATGGTTTCTAGTGATGGATAATTCCATAGAACAAAATGTTATACCTAACAGTCAACTATGGAATGGAGTCTATGAGGCCTTTTGGGTTTTTTGTTTTTAATTTTTTTAATTTTTGAAAAAGTGGTTATAGACTACCTTTCTAACTATATTTTGCTTGGATGAATAGAAAAATTAAGTCTGTGCCCTGGGCAAACATAAGCTGGGTGGCAAATGGCAGTGGAAGGAACGCTGGCTTAGGATTCACGATTCACTGAGATGACAGAGGTGACACCTGCCCAGGGGTGTGATAGTAAATGTCTCACAACTGGCTTTACCATAAAAGCCCTGATTTGTAGTGTTTGCCACTTTTAGTGCTATAAATACTCCCACCATGGCTGATTCCAATGTGCCAATGCGTCACTGAACGAGAGGCTGGGAAGGGAGCTAGCCCCAGCGCACTGCTGTATCCACCAGGACAGGCTGGATTCAGGCGGCAGAAACCAGAAGATCCACCAGCCTTGGTGGGGGCTGGAATCCGACATTTTCATTTGTCTGATATCATGATGACATTCAACAATTAACTCCTTTTAATAAAAACTGGTGTATTAAAAAATGATGCCAAGGAACACCTAGAGGTATGACTTAGTCCACCACCTTGAAAAAGAATCATCAATAAAGTTCTCCAATTGGCACAGTATTGATTTCTAAAGGCTTTTAATGACATTTGATATGTAATAGAAATTGCATTCAAGTGAGCTAACATTAATTCTAGATTTATCTTAACTTACAACCTTAGGAGATTTCAAGAATAATAAGAATTTTTTTCAGAATCTCTTAATTTATCCTCTATTCTTAATTTTATTGAATAGGTTAAAAAAAAAAAACTATGCCTTTTCTGGTAGATGTCTCTGAGAGCACCTGATAGTATTTGCTTTTGTACAAAGGGGGAAAGTAAAGAGGCATTTTCCTCTCCAGAAGTCAGGTACAAACAAAACTCTAAACGACAAGGCAGGATTGTGCTGTCTTTATATTGATAACAAATTGAAATTATAGCGGAGACATCACAGTTCAGGCATACAAAGGTGGAGTCTAGCGGCCACTGAGGATCTGGTCTCAAACATGTCTGCACCACTGAGAACCTGAGCTGTACCAGACCCGAGGGCACCACCAGCCGTATTCGGAACAACACCTGCCAGCTGCAGCCTTATGCTCTCCAGGTCTCCCCTTGTAACTATGCAACCATTTCCTACAGTAACCAATCCTTCCTTAACAAACACCTTTACTTCTTGCCAGCTACAATTATAATTCTTGATAACTCATAACCTTGAACTTTTTAACCTGTAAAATCCTCCCCTATTTTGTAGTTGAGCAGAACACAATTCAAGTGCTTCTTGAATCTGTCTCCAGGGCTGCCATCCTAACAAAGCCCAAATAAACACCATTTTATTTCAGTCAGGTCTCCATTTCTGAAAGTTTGTTCAATAGCATTCTGTATTTTTGATCTATAAAAGTCTCTTCCAGCTCTAGAATTCTGTGAGTCTCCATTTCTATTTAAAGTCCTGAGAAATGTCTCTTTGATGTGGTCCTGGCTAAAAAGAGTTTGCTTTGGAAACCCTCGTCCTCAGTGATGGCTGGATTTCCTCCGTCAGGTTGCGTTGGGGGCTGTGGCAACAAGTACAAGTAAGCTCAAGACACACACACGTTCCTGGTGGGCATTCTCCCTGGGAATACCCACCAGCTCTTCCCTCTTCCAATCATACAGTCGCCATGTGAGGTGATCAAAAGTGGTAAGAAAAATAGAAATAAACTGTCAGGTTAATGCTATTTTTTCTGTGTCAGGAAATACAGGAGGCAAGTCTCTTGGAGCTGATCTCCGGGGACAAAGTAGAACCTGGTGAAGTGGACAAGTCTCCAGGGTTAAGGCCCAAATGACTCATTTCTCCACCGCTGAGCTCTAAGAACTCTAAAACCTCCCAGGCCAGGTGTAGCTGGGAAATTGCTTGATTCCGTCATTCAAGTATGGGGTTCAGTTACCACTCCCTCTCTCCCCAAGTCTGTCTTTTGTCTCTTCCTTCATCGCTGTCCAGCCCCAGCTCCTGGGAAAAGTCAGATGCTCAAGTCCTGACAATCTGGTGCAGGTTGTTTCCACACATCCACCTTTGTCAGGTTCTAGGAAAGGAAAGCATTTTCGATCCTTGTTCACAAGTCATATTTTCAAATACAGTTTTATGTGGTGAAATTTTACCTTAAGCTGGCATTTATTTAACTCATTTTTTTCTAAAGGAGTAAAATCTGCTTCAAAAAAGCAGACTTAGCTGATTCTCATCCTAGTGATGGTTGCTAGGAAACCGTTCTCCAGCAAATTAGAATCACATAAGCTCTGATTTCCCTGTCTTGGGAACTCCTGTAGAATTAATGTAGGCACAATTCATTTAATGATGAATCAGCACTACCCAGTGATAGCTTTTCCCTCTTACTGTTAAATTGTTACTTAAATAATTAACTTTTATCTACAGTTTGTCTTAGCTTCCCAGTTAGTCTTTAAATTCTCAGAAAATAAATCTTCTTGCATGAATCCCTGCTCCCAAATGCCAGGTCACCAGAGCGTAACCAATAAGCACTGATTGTGTTTGAAGGGTGGTGGTTACATGGGACATATGCCCCCAGTTGGAAAAAGAAGTCTGAGGTAATTTCCACTGATAATTAAATGCATTCTCAATGCTATTTTCTTACTTTGGCTTGTATTTCTGTTTCCTGCTCTTACATTTGAGGCCGCAGAAGGGAACGCTTGCTCGAATAGTCAAGAAATGGATATGGGAATTGGTGCAATTTCTTTGCAGAACAATCTGGCAAGATTTGTCAAAGCTGCAGATGCACGCGCACACACATGTACACAATAACCCACAAGTCCACTGCTAGATGTATAAAATCCTCACACAGCAGGAGAAATTCACCAAAAAAAATTCACTTCAACATTGCTCGTAATGGTTCAAAAAATGAAACCAATTTAAATGTCCATCAAAAAAAGATAAAATTGGTGCTACATTCATTCAGTAGCATCCCATTAAAACTCTACTAGTAATACGATACTACCATTCTCCACAACACAGCACTGTAGCACACTAAGCCATACTGTGTAACAGTTAAATGAGCTGGAGCTGCGTATGTCAATGTGGTAAATCACTGAGCAAAACAAATCTATTTGCAGAGGAATACACACCCTATGATACCATTTATATAAAGTTTAAAATATGTCAAGCCAAATTGCTTATGAATACATTATACAGTAATATACAACTGTCCATGGGGATAGAAATCACTAAATTCAGCACAGTGGTTACCTTCAGGAAGGGGGAAAGAAGGGTGGGTCAGGGAAGGCTACACAATTTTTTCTAGAATGTTTTATTTATGAAAATATATATTCTTAGAAAATGTAGCAAAGGGTTAGGACTGGGTGCAGCCTAGAGGAAAGAGCATGGAGGGTTGTTATAGCCTCCATGCTAGTTTTAATGATTGATTTAGTGCATTTTGTTTCTTTTCTTAGGGTGGGTCCACATTGTGCAAAGCTGGGACAGGAGAAGGTACTGAGGCGTTTCCAGCTCAGAGAATTATGGATTCATCCCAAGCTCTATGTACATATTAGAAAGTTCACATGAATTAGGTCTTTTAAATCCTGGCAATAAAACAAAGGAAGGTCAGACAATGAGGCATGGTTTATATATATATATATCTCTCGAATAATAAATCTTTCTTTGTTTTGCTTTGTTTGAAGAATAGTTAATTATAAAAGCCGTACATCACTTTGGCAGCTAACGATGCCTAGAGCAACAGTTCGGAAGCTATAATGAGCATCGTAATGCAGATTCCCAAGTACCACCCCTCACCCCACAGAGGCTAATTCAGTATTCCTGGGCAGGGGCCTGTCATTTCCACTTGCATTAGTCACTCCGGCTGATGGGGGAACAGGGCAACCATAATATAAACTGGGACACTCCCAGGCAGGTCGTCTCACCCCTGAACCAGAAAACATTAGTGATTCTGATTATGAGAATTTAGGAGAACACGCTGCAAGCCTTGCAGAGTCATAGTCATAGTCATAGTCATATTAACAAATAAAATTGCTCCTTGAAAATCCAAGTCTGTAAAATGAACACATCCAGCTTACTATCCAGCATTTACTCATTCCCCGGATAGTTACTGAATGTTATGTGCACGGTACTTATTTTATCTTCCTTATTTGTACTCTATGTTAATTTCTTGGTATATATACGTATGTAAAATTGTATCTAAATGCATAAATGTTGTCTGCTGATTCATCATCTTGCCTTTCTTTTTTTTCCCCCTAAAGTTGAACTGATGTGCTAGGAATGTCTTCTTTTTTTTAAGTGTAGTCTTTTTTTGGCCTTTTTCTTTGTTTAACCATCCCTCCCATTCTCCTCCTTTTCCGTCCATATTAGCCACCTCTTGCCCAGATAATCTGTGTTAACAACCTAATATGTGCCCTTCAATATGTTTCTTTATGCTCGCGTGATTGTATGCAGACACATCTGCACATAGACCTAAATATAGCCCATCAACATGTGTGGATGACTCAGGTCAGTAAAAGATATAGCCTCCCACCTCCAGGAGATTATTTTCTTTGGGGGGAGACATGCACATATACAAAAATATCAAGACAAAAGAGGGTACAGTTTTATCATTATATAAATAAAAATAGAAAAGTCCTATCATCTCATATGTTGTAGGCTTAGGAGAGGCAAAAAATAGAAACTGTAAGTGCTCACTGTCATTGCCTTCATGTCTTGGACCACCTGGATCAGAATTAGCTTAAAACTTGACCTGTGTATGTGCAAGAGACAGATGAAGAAGGAATGTCTCACCTTCAGAGGACAGAGCTGAGAGTCCCTCCCAGACCCAGGATCCTCTTTGGGCTGAAACAAGGTGAAGGTCAGGCAATCAAAAACATGTGTTTAACTTAGCAAATGCCATGGTGATATTTGCAGGCACAATCATGCAAATGTTATTTGCTGTGAGAAATGCATTTCTAAAGCAGATGCTTCCTACCATCAATCCACTTGGCTGCCTCGAAATGAAGCAATTCTCAGACTCCCAGGAGGGTGGGGTATGTCGGAGGCCTGGGATGGAGACTCGGCAGCCAACCTAAAGGAACAGTGAAAATCCTCCTCTTGGCTGGTGAGGTGGGCTTCTGCCCCGGGGAAGGGGAGGCAGGGCAGAACCGGAGCTTGCAGGCTTCAGAGCACAGAGATTAACCCCTACCTTCCAGATCAGCCCCGTGTCCTGACTGAGAAGGGAAATGAGGCTTTGGGGTGAAGCTGACCATCTTCGTGAACCCAGAATTAGAGCTTAAGGTGGGCAGTGGGGGAACAAAAAGACTAGACAGTAAATGACACAGAAACCAGCTAATTAGGAAAAGCAAGTAGGTCAGTGAGACAAAAGGAGATGGCTTCTATTTAAGGGTCCCGAGTTCTCCTTGTTTACTGGGCAGCTTCATTTATCCAGGTGGTTATTATTTTTTCAGTCCTCTTGGCAGAACAATAATGTTGAGTCATGGGGCTCTCCAGGAATCCAGGATGGAAAAATAAAGAAATCAGCTAAGCAAAGAAACCTGCAGCACAGCCTTTACTGCTACCAGGATTAACCCCATGGCCACGCAACAGGGATTCTAGGAACTCCCTCAGACCCTCTGAAAAATGCTTATTGCAGTCCTGTAAAGTGGTATAATTGAAAAGCCACTGTGCTTGGAATTGAAGACCTAGAAAGAAGGCATATGTAGTACAGGGAAAGAGAATGAGACGTGGTGTCTCATATTCCCGATCCCCTACTCGCCCACGCGGTGACTCTGGGCAGGCCCCCTGACCTCCCTGACCTCCACGTCTTCGTCTGTAGAATGAGGATGTTAGCATCGTCCCGCTTACCTCACCTGACTGATGTGAGCATCATGCCCAGTGATGACCAGTAGGGCATTTTGAAATGGTACAGGTTATAAAATGATAAGGTTTTTATGGGCTTTATCTAATGTATCAAATCTTCTGCTACTAAAGATTTGAGAAGAGCCTTTGCTGGGCCTCGGGAGAGATATATAAATAACACGGGCATATGTAGCGAACTCACCAAGGCAGCGCCTAATTACCTGCTAAACGGGGTGGAGAAGAAAGGGCTTTCGTCATTCAGAGAAGCAAGTGATGAGTGTGGTCCACAAGATACAGTTAAGTCAGTCCTTGAGGATTTAAATAACTGGACAGTTCAAGAACCCAGGTGACCATGAAGATATGGATGACTTTATCAGAGAGTAGTAAAAAGTCATCCGCACCCCCAAGTTGGAGGGGAGTCTGTAAAGCTGAACCCAAGTATCCCCCTTACTGAGCGGCCTCTAGGTTTCCTCTACTGACCCTCAGCCACCACCTACCTCTGAGATAAGAGAAAAGGCCAGCAGAGAGCCTGCCAAGTCTTCACTCCCTCCTACTACCTTCATCAGGTTTTTCCTACAAAAGCCCAACGGAGTGAAAGATATTTTATAATTTTTAAAAATCAAGCAGTAAATCAACCACCTCCAGGCAGCTGTGTAACAGGACAGGGTGTAAATGACAAATAAGTAGGTGTAATTATTTTTTCCCTGCTTAATATTTATTCATAATATAGACGTCTGCCAATCAACTTTTCCTGTTAGCATGAGATAACCAGTGTTACCACACCAAGCTAATAATATCATTCAAGCCCAAAGGCAAAAGAACTGATCATCTTTGTTAGCATACACATTGTTATCTGTATAAATGTACAATTTCCTAGAGACTTTCTGAAATGTTGAAAACAGTTCAGCCCTCTCCAATGAGACTGGGAAGTCCAGATATCTAGGTGGGCAATCACTTTTTGAGAAGGTGCCTTTTTATATCAACCTAGCAACAATAGGAAGGTTGATAAAGATTGCCCTGACTCCCTTGGAACACGAGGCCTGGAAGTGACCTGACAATGACCTGGAGGGAAACCCATGTCGGCGGTGTCCATCTCAGGTCCTGTTCTTGTTCCCCGCGTGCCTTGGAGTCTGGAACCCTGCTGTAGTCAGTCGGGCAAATTTCTTCTGAGGGCGTCTCAGGGGTGGACCCTCAGCTGCAGAGAGCTCTTCCCTCAAAGTAGCCCACAGCCTGTGCCCCTTGGTTGTGAGGAACTATTTAATCTCCCTTCCTGGTAGTTATCCTGACACCCGCCTTTCTCCCATACTCTCCAGCCAGGGGTCTCAATCGTCTCTCCATCCCAGCCCCAGGTAGGAGTATAGGCTGAGCTTCTTCCAGACCAAGAAGTACAGTGGAGGGTTGGACCATCTCTAGTCAGCTCACTCAGTGGGCTGACTTGCCCGGGACTTTACGGCTCACCAGGAGCTGAGCTGAGCCTGACACCCAGTTTCCTGCCTCTTAATCCATTTATCTTTCTTCTTTGGAAGGCAGACATTTTAATATCTTGGTGTGAAATAGACCTAAACCTCAGAATTTCTACTATGATTTTCTTCAAGTAGGGTTGTGATGACAGAAGGTTTGGGGGCCTAAGGAGGAATATTGGAAAACTAAATTTGGAGTAAGAATGTATTGAAACATCACCAATGAAGATCAAGAAAGAAGACACTCTGAATTCCAAAGACCAGTACCAATAAACCAGGCAGGAAGATCCCCAGAAAAGAGAAGAATTGTTCAGTAGTGGAAATGTCCCTGGAGTGACGTTCCCATCTACCAGGTGTTCTCCTGAGCACAGTCTGCTGGGAGTGATTACCATACAGATGGCGGGTATAGGTCACCCTGGTTGCTAACATCTGGATTCATGTCCTGATTCCTCTTTGAGATCAGTAAGAATTCTTTGCTCCAGACCCAATCCCTGCTAAATAACTGATAACAGACTTTCTGAATCCACAGCACCAAGACCCAGACCTGGGACTGAAGGTCCCCTGAGATAGAAGCCCAGCCTAAGGATGGGCCCAAAGCAGCCTCTCAGCTGCTGCCCTCGGGTCCCCTTATCCGCACTGGGGCGTCCTTAGCACCAAGGACTCGGGAGGAAGGCAGTAGAGAGCAGTGGATAAGGGCGTGAGCTTTGGCATCAGAGCCTGTCCCTGCTGTGTCATCGGGGCAAGGAGTTCAGCCTCTCCTAGTGTCAGTGTCCTCATCTAAGTGTTGGTGGTGGTAATAATAATAAGACCTCCTTCGGAGGGTCATTGTGAGGATTAAATGGTGCTTAGCACAGCAGCTGGCACACTGTAAGTGCTCCGCAAATGCTAGCTGTTGCTATTAATACCCAACAGGCTTACACTGTGTTGCTTTGGCAAGGACACTGCTGTGTGCTTTGCACGATTCAAAGACAATTTCCCCCTCTTAACATTCTGCCCTTTAGCACCTTGGCCAGAGACTTCAGAGACCTGTGATGTTGTTTTACTTGACTTTACCAGATGAGATCAGAAGATACCCTGCCTGCACTGTGGCCTTGAGCCCACACAACCAACCCATGGGCTTTCCTGTCTCTCTGGGGCGCTGGGAGCTCAGAACTTCAATCGCCTATAAATGGCAACAGATCAGGAAACAAAACCAATGCACCCTCTGTCACTGTGGTTCTTCCAAGAAAAGGAAACCTTTTCATGGACAAGGGGAAACCCTTGATTCTAATCTCTGTTCTGGCCAAATCCCAGGGTGGTGGAGCATTGTCTGCTTAATTCAGTAGGGACACAAGATCTAGCTAGAGAAGAAATGTGATTGAGGACTGCCCCAGCCTCTCACATCTCTTCCCTCATCTCTCCCAGAGGGAATTCAGGTTGGAAAACATTGATTTAGCATCACAAAACTGGTTTAGTAAAGGCTCTTCGAGACAACTGAGGTAGCCACAACTTCACAGCCCTCTGATAGAAAGGGGAGTTGACAAAATCCCCCTGGGCGTATTTCAGGTTGTTTTCTTGAAGCTTCCAGATCAGTCAAGCAATTATTTCTTTGTAAAATCCAGGAAAAGCTAGGGAGATAGACTCCCTGGGAACACAAGACCCATTCTGCAGAAATCAGGGACAAGATGAGCAAAGTGCATGAAGTTTACAATCAGAAGGAGATTATAGATGATCCATACTTTGCCGATGAGGAAACGGAGACTTGGAAAGATAAGGTGCATTTCCCCAGATCACAACAGTCCGAGGCACACAAACTAATAACAGAAATAACATGGCAGCCAGAGCTTTTCTAGGGCTTACCATGCTGCAGGCTTTATGTGGACCTTGGGCATGCGATTTAACCTCTGTGGCCTCAGTTTCCCCATGCATGAATTGGGGATAGTACTAGTGCCTATCTCAACCTTATAGGGTTATTGTAAGGATTAAATGAGTTCTTGTAAGGATCTCAAAACGGTGGCAGTACAGGGGACACACAGTCTGTATAAGTTCTTACTACTATTATTATCACAATAATGATTGTCATTGTTGCCTTTTTTAGGTTGCTGTCAGGGAGAAGTGAAGACACTGTCTATCTTTGCAGATCCACACTACTGTATATCAAATAGATAAACAGCAAGGTCTTACTGTAGAGCACAGGAAACTATATTCAATATCTTGTAGTAACCTATAATGAAAAAGAATATGAAAAGGAATATATTATGTATATGTATGACTAAAACATTATGCTGTACTCCAGAAATTGATACAACATTGTAAACTGATTCTACTTCAATTAAAAAAAATTTTTTTTGAAGATGCTGTCTCTCAGAAGAGGGGCAAAGTCTGTGGCTAATTCAAAGACAAAGGCAATGCCTTCATCAGCCAAAGTAAGTCGGGTTAACACCTCTAACAAGAAAGCCACGCTGGCCCTCCACATGAGGGCAGGAATGTCACTTGCCAAGAAAACAGGGAACTCCAGCCAAGCAATGGCCACCTCAGAGCCAATCCAGGTGGAACTGAAGTCCCACCCAGCAGAAGGGAGAAGCGGGCAGATGGTGAGCATAAGGAGGGCCAACGCAGATCCTGGGAAGGGGAGTGCGAGGAGGAGGAAAGGGATGAGGGATGATAGCACCTGCGGGGAGGGCGGGCAGTGAGCAGGGAGCTGCAGATGCGGCAGGAGCCAGACTGACAAGATATCCCACTGAGAAAGCCTTCCCACAGGACAGAAGACAGGAGGGGTCTAGATGGTGAGGGGGTACCACAAAGGTGCCCAAGAAAATGCACTTTAAGAAAGATTCAGGCAATCGGTATGGGAGTTTACCTTTGTCCATGAATTTCTATGGATCTACTTCATTTAGAAAAAATTTTTTTCAGCATATACCTCTGCTGGATGTTTTTCTCAGTATCTACTTTGGCAGCCTGCTTTGGGATCCACTGAGAAGCTCAGCCTGGTTAAATACTGGGTGGGGGTTAAGGGGTCCCTGCGTCTGAGGCTCCTGGAGGCCTCAGGTTTCAGGGTTGGGCCTGGTTGGGCGCCTCCAGTCTTCAAGCCAAACATGGTGCTCTTGTAAGAGGTCAGCAAGCCCCTTGTGCCAAAGTTCTGTCCTAGACACTCTCCTCTGCTCCCTCAAAGCCACCAACTCGTCTGGCAGGGACTGGCAGTCAACCACTTTCCAGACCTAAACTCACCGTCTACACCTCTGTAGCCTGCTCCCCCGTGCTCTATCTCGCTTATACTCTGGGCCATGAAGTTGGAGTCCTCTGGTCTCTCCCCTCCCAGTTTCCAACACTGGATGAGCTTCCAAGTTTTGCTGATTCTGCCCTCTTGCTTCTGTCCTCTCCTTCCTGCTCCCATCATCACTGCCACTTCCCTCACTGTGACTGTCAGTTCTTACTAAACTACTGCAACAGCCTCCAGACTCAACAACTCCTTGCCCCCATCCCAGCCCTTTCCAGACTCTGCTGTCTGATTAATCATCCAGAACATCGGGTTTGATTGCATCACCCTTCACTTGGGGAAGGAGGGAGAGGAGGGGAGGAGAGATTGTTTCCTCCAGTCATTTCCTCCAGGATAAAATGCTAATCCTTTGACCTTCAAAAAGACAAAGAGGGGCATGGAATGAGTTTTCCCTCAGGAGCCAACTCCAAATGATCCAGTGTTGACTGAGTGGAGCACAGCATGGGAAAGGACCCTAAGTTGTATCCAGAGTTAGTGGAAAAGATTCTCAGGATCAGTTGGTCGTGTCTTTTACGAGCACTGGAATTGGACAGTGGGACACCTATGCCTTCTAAGGGCCACCCCATTTCTGGCCTGCCATCCTTTGGCCCACCATCATCTCTTTAACCTTTGAGCTCTCCATTCTCTTGCTCAAAAAAAAAAAAAAAAAAAAAAACCCAAAAAACCCAGAACACCACACTGCTCCCCAAACCTACTGTACAGCCATCTGCTTCTGTGTTTTAGTCACACTGTCATGTCCCCTCCCCACCGCTGCTAAGCTACACATTTGTAAATCCAACCTATTTCTCAAGGCCTTACTCAAATTCCATCTCCTCCCTAAAAAGTCCTTATTTTCCCCGAACTGAACAATCTCTCCCTTAAACTCCTTAATTTGTAGCTCCTCTCTGATGTCACACCTTCCTTTCTATAAGCAACTCAACTGTGGAAGTCATATGAGTTGTCCAGTATTTTGCACGCGGTAGACAAATATTTGTCAGATGAATGAATGGGTATTCACATGCCGTATGTGTCCCTAACAGAGACACCATCCATCAGTTATTTTTCAATTAGGTTAATAATGCAAGTATCACAATTGAATCATTGGCTAATTATTAGCAATCAAATCTCTCACAGAAATGCAAGCTGAGCTCCGACTCACCTGCCTTCCCCTTTATTCTAAAGCCCTGGGAACTTTATTATTGAACATTGCAGTCCTTTCTCTTGCCGGGCTCCCTAAGAGCACATGTATGGAAGATAATTGAACCTCTCCAGGGCCCGAGCTCTACGGAGGCAGACAGCGAAGGCCTGGAGAGTTGTCTTGGCAGCGTGAAGCCATTTGGGGAACGGATGCTGATGCTGCTACAGATGGCGTGCTGTTCAGTTTACCCCCTGCAAGTTCACGTTCGTTGTTCTCCCTCTGGTTTTCAAAGATTCGCAAATGAGTTGACTCAGAGCGCCCCCCAAATTAAAAGTAAAAAAATTCATACCCTGAGTAAGTACACTAAAAGGACAATGGTGGGTGGTAATCCTGGAGCACTGATTTGAGGATGTTGGTGTTGGTGTCGCCTATGTGTGACCCAGAGTGGGGAGAGCCCAGTGGTCCCCTAACCTGGTTGAGCATCAAAGCCCACAAGGGAGTTGTTTTTTATTTGTTTGTTTGTTTTTAATACACAGCAATTCCTACCAGTCCTGTGAGCTTCTGATTTAGGTTGTTCCAGGATGAGAGCTTGAAATACATATTTCAGAAAAACCTTCCCAGGCAGTTCTGATGTGCAGATGTGTTGGAAGCCAATGGAGGAGGGAAGGCATGAGGACCAGTGTCATTGTAAAGACTGAAGGAGCACTGTCCTCGCCCACTTGGCCTTGGAGCGGGTGCGTAAGGCTGCCTCCTGGGCCGACAGGTCTCACCCAGACAGATTCTTCAATTCAGTGTGCTGGAAGCATCACTGGAGACCTTGCTAATCAAGCAGACTCCGCGGCCCAGGTCCCCTCACTCTGGAGACCCAGGAAGTTGCACATCTCACAGGCCCGCCGTGGAAACCTGATGTAGGGGCCGGAGGACGCCAAGGAGGGATTCCCTGCTTTTAGAGACCTGGGTCCCAGCCTAGCTTTGGGGTTGCCCCCTACCAGCACCGTGAGCCTTTAGGGATGGCCCGAGTCCCCCTCCCACCGCTTCAGCACGGAGAGCAGCCTTCCTAACGGACCCACCACGATCAGCAGAAACGGCTACGATGTCTTGGTTTCTCGGCACCCACAGCTACGGCCAGCCTTCCTTTCTGCCTTGTACAAGAATTTCCTCGCCTGAAGGGAGAGAAACTCAGCCCAGCGGCAATTCTCTCTCACACTCTCATCAACAGCTACCAAGCCAGCAGGGCCCCAGACCACCGAGGTGCGAGGACACGATTGTGAGAGAGAAATAATGGCCCTTCCTCCGTCTCAAAGCCCCACTCAGTGATCCACCTCCACGGCCTTCTCCCCGTAAGGGCTCTCCTTACTCTGAACTCCTCGAGAATGATCTGTCTTATTCTCAGACTTTGCATTACCCTTCATAACGGTGAGGACTCGGCGGGCCAACCTGGGGCTCCACTTTGGGCAAAGCCAGGCCTGCCTTGCCTGATATGCCCAGTCCCCCTGCCATCCCGCACCCGACCCAGGCCTGCTGTGGACCCGCAGCCGCTGAGCCCTCCCCACCATGAGCAACAAATATTCCATAAGCTCCCGTCTCCAGAGGCTCACAGGGGTCTCACAGGAGGCAAGGAAGTCACCTAGGGGGTGCAGAGGGACATCAGTCGAGTGAGGTAGGTACAACCTCACGAGAGCTGAGGGAGCACAAGGGGTCAGACCCTGCATTCCCAGCCGGGCCGTGGACAACCAAGGGGTCCTGGGCCCCATCTCCTCTCCTTCGAGATGACCCTGACTTAAACCCCTCGATGCGACTCTTTGGTCCCCGTCCCTCTGTCTGGTTACGGCTCCCAGTGGCCCTTTGAAGGCGGGACCTGCTTGTTGTCGAAGCCGGTGTAGCAGCGTGGGTGATTGCCGGGCCCGTCAAACCAGGCAAGCCAGGTTCAACCCCAGGTCTGTCAATTACAAATGTACGACCTGTGGACAGGTTGGTCACCTGGCCGACACCTCCTGTCCTCTGTGGAAGTGGGAACTTTATCACTTGCCTCACACAAGTGAGGAACAAGACAAAGAGGATAATACGTGCACAACGATCATTTTAAAAGGTCAACTTATGACTCTAATGGTGAGAATCCCAGACTTGGGGGAGAGAAAAGCAGGGCCTTGAGAAAGCAGAACCCTGTGGCTCACCCCACATCCCAAATCGTCACGGGTCCTGCCTCCTTTCTGCCCAGGCCTGTGTCACAGCCACAGTCCCAGCAGCAGGAGAGAGAATAAGAGCGCCCCCCTCGGTGAGGGCCTAGTGGTGCTCCCCGTGGTGCTTTCCTGAGCCCCTTCACCAGTCAGGAGCTGTGATAAGCTCCTGGGCCAAGGTAGGAGGGAGCCACCCCAGCTGCAGCTCTGCGTCCCTTTGGCAACAATGGAAACACAAGCTCCTCTCCACCAGGGTCTATGAACCCTCTTCCTAGGTGGCTGCCAGGCCCAGGTCTGCAGACCATGCAGGTGAGCAGGAAGGGGCTGGGGGAGGCTGCCAACAGGACTGAGGGTGTGTCTGACAGATGCCTGGCCAGCATGATGAGGGTGTGCTGGTTGTCACAGCAACTCCCTACCCCTTCTAAAAGTCTGGCCACAGTTGGAACCAGACTTGTTTTAGCTATCCAAAGTAGATTGGTTTCTCAGGAATCATGCCACAACTTTCTTTCCATCCCATGTCTCTGGCTGATGGACATCATTGAATTTCCTACTAACAATAAATTCTTCCAGCTTGGTGGACAGATTCTGCCTTGGCTACTCATCGCTAAGAATGCATTTGGCAAGCTTGCTGGGAAATTTTGGACTTGGTTCTATTTGCCAAATGAAGCATTGAGATATATATATAGATATAGATACAGATATAGAGATATAGATATAGATGCTATTATTGTAGTGTGTGTGTGTGTCTTAGCAATTGCTGTGTAACAAACCATCCCGAAACCTAGTGGCTTAAAACAGTGAGCATTGATTATTGGTTACAAGCCTACGGGTCTGTGGGGAAGTCTCCTGGGCTTGCTTGTGCACTGGTGGTCCTCTGAAGGTGGGGTAGGCAGCTATCCTGATCTTGGCTGGACTCTAACATATGTCTGGGGGTCAGCAGGTTGAAAGATGATCTATGATGTCTTCAAGCCAGGACAAATGGTGCTTGATTCTTCCATGTGGCCAGAATCTATTCTTCTGAGAGAGAATAATGCCATCCTGGGCTTGTCTCCACGGTGACGGGGTTCTGAAGGAGAGAGCAGAATCACCCAAGGATTCTTGAGGTCCAGGTTCTGAACTGGCATCTCCACTTCTGCCACAGTCTGACTGCCACCAGTCAAAGGAAATCACAGGACCAGTCCAGATGCAAGGGCAGGAAAAAAATAGATTCCTTCTGTTCAAGGAGAAAGATGCAAAGCCACATTTAAAACTACATATGAGTGTAGGGAGGAGAAGAATCAGAACCATTTTGCCAATAGTTTCCCACACTGTGGACAGATTCAATGCTGTGAAACAACTTTTTTAAGCCACATGGATTCACTTTGCAATATATTGCTACGATCAGAACAAATTCCTAATTCTGTTATTGCCCGATGAGCAAGTGAGGGAGAGAATGAATGAATGAAATTCAGTCCCGCAGATGTGGATGAAGCACCTCATTCCTCGCATCTCTGCCCTTGCATTGTTCAGGATTCCAGTCCCATGGCCGGAGCCCCACACCTCCCTCCAGGGATCCCATCACCTTCGAAGCTCCTGTGATTCATGATTCGTGTCCGCGGGCTTTCCCTAGTCCAGCTGGGTGAAGTCAGGTCATCAGGAATGCGGTCCAGGCATCGAAACCCAATACCGGGGAGATGCTGGAGCCCCAGAAGTTGCTGAGCCCGGAGAATCAGCACACAATGGTGTCCTTTTTAAAAACAAGTGGCCCCAGTGAGACCAACATGGGAACATAGGACATAAATATGAATCGTCCCTGGGAACACGATGTAGCCCGCCCCAGGGAGAAGCTGTCTGCGTTGCCAGGAGGGACCAGGGAGGCCCGGGAGGTCACCCTAGAGCCTCCTGCACCCTCTGCCTCCCTGCAGGCCACAGAACCACAGACTCCAGAACCATGTGGTTCCTAACTTGCCCCCTTCCGCGTCTCACTGTGTCTTGGCTGCTTCCATGTTGAGGTTTGGGACTTAACTGTCCCACGTTCCCCATGTAGGTGTAGGTTGTTGATGCTGGGAGCACAGGATGGCTCCATCTAAGAGATAGGACCCTCTGCACTAAACGGCAGGCCGGGGAAACTGCTGCCCCCACACCCTCCCACAGGCGTGGAGACCACCCTTCTCCTCACCCTCTGTGCCCAGCCCGCCCAGGACTCGTGCCCCTGGCACCTGAAGGGAACCTGACAAACGGCGGATCTCTCTTGGTTTTGTTATTTTGTTGGTATCCTAAGAGCATCCTTTGGCTTTGCACAGCTCTGAGCGGAGGCAGCGTCCCGCTTTCCTTTCTAAAGAGCCAGCAGGGGGAGCAGCAAGGCCCTCCGGGGCCTTCTTTTAATTTTATTGTTAAAGCCTATCTCTTGCATATATTATATATAACCCCTTCATCCCCCACATTACTGCGATCAATTTGTTCTTTTTTTGGAAACAAGACTGTGACCAAAAAAAAAAGAAACCCTAAATAATTAATCCAAGGACATCTTCCAAGAAAAATGCAAGAATTCAAAAGAATAATCTTCCACTTGAATGATTTGGGCCTCTATTAATTATAACTTTCTATTCATTGTGATTAATGATTGCCAGTGTGACATTTAGAAGAAAAAGTTGGGAAAGAATAACAAGGGGAAAGTGGTCTTTGTGATGAGATCTAACCATGGAATAGTCTTCCCAGGGGAAATGGCAGGACTTCATTTCAGGATCCTTTTAAAACTAGTGCTAGCAAAGCCTGGAAGAACATGCCAGAAGGAGCAATTGTCCTCTAGGAGAGATCAGAAGCGCCCTAAACAGTTCCTCACCTCTGGGCTTCCTGACGTGATTGACAGCTCTGGTAACGTGATCACAGCAGCAACAGCAAATACAGACAATACAAATTAGAAGAGAGGTTTGTTTTATTTTTTTAAATAAATCATTGCAACCAGCTTAACGACCTGATAGAAGGGAGCCATAGAAGGCAGTTAATACTTGGCAGTGTCGTGTGGGGAAGGCTTTCCTGGATGATTTTTATTTGGATCTCTCCATGGGCGCAATTCACACAGAATTTGGATCACCTGTTAAACCCACTACAAAGTGTGTCTCATACTTCAGATGACAGCTTGCAGTTTAGGAGGAAATCCTCAGGGGATACAATCGTCATGACCTTTAGGACAGGCTACAGTTCCGCGGTGCCTTATCCAGGGGGGTGAGGACCTGTTGGTAACCCAGTGCTGCTGAGAATGAGATGCACCTGTTCTGTGCGGTACTTGGTGGTAACTGTTGCAAATGAGCAACAGTCTGAGCGCCCTAAAGCTCAGTAGCCCCAACCTCCACCCGCGTTCCTAGCAGGAACCAGTCTTTGCCTGGTTTCTGAGGCTCCCTCACCTTACTACAGCCTGCTGGGGAGCCAAGACCCCCGAGGGACCCCTGGAGGCTGCACACCCAGTGCTGCTGCACCAGCTCCTCCCAAGGGGTTCAGGCACTGGGGCACCGCCCCCTTCTGCCCCAGCAAGGGTAAAACAAGACACAATTCCAGAGGCCCAGCCAGGAAAGGCACCACCCCCTCCCTCAATGGATTTCCTTTAAGGGGCCCCGTGGTCATTTCCTGGTTGAAGGAAACTGTCAGACCTGGCTTTCTATTACTGCACTTGCGCGCGTGTCAGTGATGATGATGAAGGTGTTGTAAGGGGGTGAGAACAATAAAGTTCCTGATCTCCTCTCTAGGTAGATGCAGATAGGGGCAATTCTACCAAGCGTCAAGTGCCAATGGGCATGTGCAGAATAACCTCCTGGGAGATTAATTTGAATTTGTTTTGCTTCAATGGGAGTCACAAGTGAGGGACATTTTCCCCTTTCCCATCCCAAGGTCTTTGTGTTGAACAGCTGGGCTCCCTAGTCTCCAGGGAGTTTCCCTGGCATTTGCCACTTACAGCTACAGCTAGACATTGTAACTGCCCAGGAGATAGCCTTGCACACACCTGCGGGCACACACAGCCTCCCCTCCTCCATCTACGAAACACCCCCATACAGAAGCACTGGGCTAGGAGGACTAGGCCATTTAAGGATGCAGGGGATGAAATAGCAGAAGCAGCCTGTTCCAGGAAGAGAAATGTGTGATTTCTTCAAAGCCAAAGGTAGAAAAGGATGACAATATCCACAAGAAGCAGAGACTGGTTTCCCTAACTCCCCTACAGCACCCAGAGATGGCCGGTCTCTCTCTGAAGAGGCACCATTGTGCAGCTTGGGAACTGGGGCCAAGAGCCTACGCGGCCCAGAAGCAGTGGGCCACCCGTTCCTCCAGCTCTTTCCTCAGCAGTGACCCTAAGAGCGTGGTGACCAGAGGCCCCCCCACCCCAGGAGATCACGCTCAGCCTGAGTCCTCTGGGGTTTCCACAAGACCCAAGGGAGGGCAGGGCTAACCCTTAACCCAGGTCGGCGGCTCAGCCCTGGCACGTGGAAGCTCAGAGGCAGATTCAGTTCTTCAGAAGAAACAATGTAGTGTGATGGTCATTATCCCCATGTGGTGGAGAAATTAAGAGGTGATATTGAACTTCACCCTCTCCCCATGGAGACCTGAGAACAGCCAGCACGTCCTTCCCACCCTGACCCAGGGCCATTCCACGTCCTGATTTACATCCCAGTCCTAAGCGGCAAGTGAAAATCAGACTCTACCTTCTTGAACTTTCTGCCTTCCCTCCTCCCTCCTTGTTGCCCACATGTGTGGGCCCCGCTGGGCCTGAGGGAAGGAGTGGGGTGGAGAGGCACCGGAGTTACAGAGACGGGCGAACGTTCTGGCTTTAATGTCTTCCTCTCATCCCTCCTGCCAAGTCCCCCCAGCATGGCTCTCAGTGGGTATTGTGAGAGATGAATCAGCCAACCTTTCTCTTTCCATCTTTAAACCCTAAGCCAAGCTCCACTCACCTCCCTCCAGAGGCCCCGCCCAGATGAGCCCCATTTCCCTTCCCCGCATCTCCTCTTCCCTCCCTGAGTCCTTCTCTGGACTGTCTTACAGGTTCTCTTATGTCAGTTAGTAGGAACTTTTCTAGATGTTTTTGACAGGATTTGTTAGTTGCGGGCAAGAAGCACGCTGTCTCCTTCACTGACGCCTCCAGCCAATGCCAGTTTAGATGCAGGTCTCCATCTCCAAAGCCCCAGGCCACCCACGTACACTGTACCCACCCCCATCCCAAGACGATGGCATCTGGGGCCTGGAACTCAACCCTCACTGCCTGTCCCCTTCATTCCTTTTGCTTCTTCTGCTTAAAGCCAAGGTCACACCCCCTCCTCCTCCAGGTTTGAGAGGGGTTTAGGAAATCACAGTGCCTTAAATCAATATTTTGTGGACAGAACCAAATTCAAGAATGGAAGCAGCCAACCCGCTTCAGTCTATTAAGGCCTGACTTGCTTGGTTTGGTGCTGGAAGTAAAGCGTTTTCTCAGCCGGGATGGATTTATGGCCCTGCCAAGAACTGGCACAGTAAACTCAACAATAAACCCTTTCTGCCTGGGGGTCCCCCCAGGGGCCTAGCTCTTCATGTGAAGGAGATGAGTTCACCTACTTTGCCCCCAAATCACTGCTCTCTTCTGAAGCCAGGTGTCCCCTTTCCCTTTGACTCTGTTCTCAGCCAGGAATTTCTGGCCAACCCATTTCTCCGAACTCCCAGTGCTGAGCAGAGGGGAGAGTGAGTCTAAAAGGACAACCAGGGGAAAGGAATAGCTCAATCAATGCCCCAGAGGTCCCGGGTTCAATCCCCGGTACCTCCTCCAAGCCAAAATCAGTGAAGAAATCTAGTTACGCCCCACTCAAGAAATAAAAGGACAGCGAGGCTCGCCAAAGGTGTTTTCAGGGCACTTCCGATGCATCCAGGGAAGACACTGGCTGACCAGGGGTTTCAGTCACTCCATGTCCTGGAACCAACTAACACAGCCCATGGCGACTAACCAGCTCAGAGCTTGCCCAGTGTATTCTCAGATCATCAGCGTTCATTAACGGCTGTTTTTTTACAACTGACTCATTCATGGCAGTAAATTCCAGGTGACACTTTGTAGTCACCACACAGTTATGTCTTTTTAAAAGGACCCCAGGCTCCCAGAAAAGGTGTTTGCTTTCTAAAGCTAATTCAGCCCTCCTGCCTTCTCATGTTGCCCCAGTCAAAGGGAGACAAGACTATCAATTAAATAGAAAAGAGAGAAAAGTGGGTGCAGAAGAGTCCCCAGAGGCAGGTTTCCCTTCTGTCCCACCGGAAGGGACAGCCGAGCCCCGTGCGTGCAGAGTCGCCGGCTGATGCTCTTGCCTGGTCTTCCCTTTGCCTCCCCGCCAGACAGCCCTGACTCCCTTCAAGAGGTGGCTCATCACCTGAGACTTGCAAGCTGCGGCGTCTTCCTGAGTGCACAGCGGTTGCTCGGGGGCGGGGGGGTGGGGGCGTGGGCAGCCTGCCTCGGTGGAGCCAAAGGACATCTCCTAGTTGGGTGCCTGAATGGCATCTCCCTGCCGTATCTGTCGCTACTTCATAGTTGCTAATCTGTTTTCTTTTCCTTGTATTCTGTGCTCAGTTTTTACAGCCATATTCCCACTACATCTGTGCAGTCATATCATACCAAAGGGAGAGGGGGACCCTCCCTCTCCAAGTTCTATGGTTATGACCCTGTCTGTGCAGTTAGCAAGTGGCCCCGCCCACCCTACTCCCGGCCTCCAGGTCAGAGACCAGCTCTGACCAGTTAGAGCTCTTATTTGTAAATATCACTCATATTTTTAGATGGATTTTATAAGATTAAGAAGTAGGGTCCAAAGACTCCCAAAGAATCTCCTTCTAATGAGTTGTGGGTGTTCTTGCCAATATTTTACACTGTAACAAGGAGCCTGGCTAGAATACTGAGTTATTAGACATGCTTTTTTGAAGAGAACACAGAAATCATAATGAATTGAGGGATGAAATTATATATATATTTGTATATATACATATATATCAGAGACGGCAACACGAGACTAATGAAAAATTACTTGTAATTAATATACGACTTAGTGAATTAATATATTAATAGCACCAAAATAAAATTTCAATTCCTCAAGTCATTTGCAATAATATTTAGTAATTGTCAGAATTCCAAGTTATCATTCTTTTGCTGAATCTTGGGTTAGTTAATTTAATTGGCCTTTTACCTTAAAAAAATTAAATTTCCTTGTGATGAAAACATTTCAATTAGTTATAAGGGCTTTTTATGTGATTGAAGTCTATTAAAAACAATTTAATAATCAAACCTTAAATAGGTTCTAATTCTAATCACAAAACTGTTTTAAAGACTTGTCTTAACAGTATTCAAGTTTTATATTAGCCAGTTATTTCTGCTGATATGAAAATAATTCTACTTTGTTACTGATACCAAAGAATAGTCCAGATATTGTTAATAAATAATACGTAAGTATTTTGTGAAGTATGTATGCAATCTGTTGGCATACATGCAATAACTATAGTAGCCACTAGAGGGAGGTAGACAGAGAGGGGGTAAGAAGGAAGGTGTACTTGAATGACAAATGTATCTGGGTTTGACCCCTTTGGGGCTCATTTACTGGAGGCCATATCCAGGAACCGAATTAGAAATGTGATGTGTAATTCACGTAACATAAATTTACTTTATTTGGAAAGAGACCTGAACACGTCAGTCTTAGAGTTTCTGAAGAAAGAAATCTCATTTTCACTCTCCCTCTGCCCATTCCTCTCCCCAAACAATACTTGCATAATGCATTCCACTTTTCAAAATGATTTCATATACATTATCTTATTTGGGAGGCAATGTGGTGTAGCAGAAAGAAAATTAGACTTGAGTCAGGGAAACTGAATTGTAGTCTGGTCCCTTCTGCTAGATGCCGGTGACCTTGGGTGAGGTACTTAACCTGTCTGGGCAGAAACCCCCTCATATGTAACATGCCAGTGTTAGAACAGATGCTCTCTGAGGTCCTTTCAATTCTGAAACTCTGTAATTTTATGAGAGAACACGTTTAAGAAAGAGAGAGAGAGAGAGTGTGTGTGTGTGTGTGTGTGCCTTAGAATGTGTGTCCTATCAAATAAAAACACTATTCTGCCTTCCCTGAAAGCATTTTCTCCTGCCTTGGAGGAATAATGCAAATGTCAGGGAACTCCCAAGTAGTGAAACAGCCCCTGCGGGACTCTGCAAGTACCAAGATTGGGTTACAAAACCTAATGTGTATATGAAATGTTTCCATCAACTTACAAAATAAAATTCCAATAAAAGCAGTGGCTTTTTATTATTATTTAGATTTAGATCATCCCCTGCAGTCCTGAAAAACCCAAAGGCAACCTCCTGAGTTTAGGAGGATCTTGGAATGAAATAGAAACTGAACATAGCAAGGGAAATGGATACATTAGACAGCTTCATGCGACCTAAAAGGCCAATTCCTGTTCTTTGTTTTCTTGTGTTTCTTTCAGCCCAGCAAAGAGCACAAATGCTGAAAGCTCATTAGAATTTTAAAGACTTCTTAACCAGCTGATCCATTCTAACTTTTAGAATTTCTGTATTATTTTTTGGTTTAACTCCAGCTCCTCTGTGTCATTTTCATTAAATTAGCACAAAGTAATTCTCATCCCCAGCCTGGAAGAAATCTTTTCACTCTCCTGTCTGAGAGTGGATGTATGTCCTGCTTCTCACCCAGGTCTTTCAGTTCCCAAACTTCTGGCTCATCAAACAAACAAACAGACAAAAACAAACAAGCAGGGACTATATGAGAGCTAGGAACGTGCCTCCAGGAGGCTGGCTCAGGGATGGGAGGAATTCTGTTTCACAGGCTCTCAGGTGGAGATGTGGCATGTGACACATGAGGAGACCAGGAAGCCCAGCGAGCACAGGCTGGGAGAGGCCATTCCAGGGGTCCCCAGAGCAATGGTGTAACTTGGCCAAGGTGAGCTCCAAAATGCAGCTCACCGGGTCAGTGCAACCCAAGCTGGGAAGCAGAGAAATCAGCAGGGTTGTGCAGAGGGCATCTAATTGCTGTGCCTGTACGAGGAATAGACTGAAAGCATCCCACTGCAGGAAGGACAGCAGGTACAAAGATGAGCAGCATAGGAAAGCATTTCAATTACATCCCCAGAACCCCTTTCTCCAGACGAGTTCCAACTTAAGGGAAATATTTCATTCAACAATATTTATTAAGCTCCCATTGGCACAGATCTGGGCACTAGGGATGAGTGAACAACAAAAATCTGACAAAAATCTCTATTCTTGTGGAGCTTATGTTCTCATGAGGAGAAAGAGTCTAAAAATATGAACTAAATACCTGATCTGGTATGTTAGATTCTGGTAGCAACCGACTGTGGAAAGAAAATAAGAGGTATTGGGGATCAAGGAAGAACTGTTTACAGTTTGAAGGAGTAGTCGGGGTGCCTCACTAAAAAGGTGGCATTTCAGCAAAGATTCCTAAAAGGTGAGGGAGAGGGCCATGCAAGTACGTAGAGGAAGAGCATTCCAGGCTGACAAGCAGCCAGTGCAAAGGTCCTGAGGCAGCAATGGTATGTTTCAGGGATAGAACTGTGGCCAGAGCAGAGTGAATGAGGAGGACAGTGTAAGGAGGTGAAGTCAGAGAAGTAATCATCGCCAAAACGTAAAGCAATGCCACATCTCCACCTGAGAGCCTGTGAAACAGAGTCCCTCCCATCCCTGAGCCAGCCTCCTGGAGGCACGTTCCTAGCTCTCCTATAGCCCCTGCTTGTTTGTTTTTGTCTGTTTGTTTGTTTGTCTGTTGAGCCAGAAGTTTGGGAACTGAAAGACCTGGGTGAGAAGCAGGACATGCATCCACTCCCAGACAGAGAGTGAAAGGATTTCTTCCAGACTGGGGATGAGAATTGCTTTGTGCTAATTTAATGAAAATGACACAGGAGAGCCAGAGTGAAGCCAAAAAATAATTCAGAAATTCTAAAAGTTAGAATGGATCAGCTGGTTAAGAAGTCTTTAAAATTCTAATGAGCTTTCAGCATTTGTGCTCTTTGCTGGGCTGAAAGAAACACAAGGAAACAAAGAACAAATTCTGAGGACTTTTTGCTTTTTACTTTGCATGAAATAAGGAACCACTGCAGGGTTTTGAGCAGAGGAGTGATGTGATCCAATTTATATTTTAACAGGATCACTCTGGCAACTGTGTTGAGATTAGCCTGAAAGACACATAAAATTCATTGTTAAATGTGGCTTTCCATCTGAATGCCCTCCCAAAGGGGGTGACACCCTAAAATCTCTCCTGCCGGGGTTACCACTGCATCTATACCAGCCCCTCTGGGAGGGGTCTTCTCTGCCGAGGGGACCCTGCCGTGAGGTGACGCGGGTGGGCTCCATTCCTCCCTGGCTGGAGCCACTGCAAGATGGTGTGGAAGCATCCGTGGTCTCGTCGCAGACACGTCCCACCAACTCTACCTTCTCCGGGTCAAAGTCAGCATAGACAGCCGTCTGAGAGAGCAGCAGGTGGTGGGGAAGCACAGGTGGACACCTGGACTCACAGAGGAGAACCTCCACAAGCCTGGTCTTTCACGTGGCCTCCTCCCCCAGGCCCTGCTCCATCCCCGCCCCTTCCGGGCAGCCCTCTCCTTGGGATCCCTCGGAGTCCAGCCCCCTCTTCACATGGGAACGCCAGCCCTCCCCACAGGTGGAGGTGCTGTCCCCTCAGACCCTGCCCATGCCCTTCAGACCCTACACCTCGGCCTCCAGCAAGATGCCCTCTCACTGGGGCTTAAGCAGCGGGACTGGCAGGTGGGAGGGAGCGTTGGGGCCTGTCACAAGGACGGGGCACACTGTTGACATGCACTGTCTCAGGGCCAGGGATGCTAAACAGTCAGTGATGGTCAGATGGTCTTGTATCTCAAATGCCAACAGTCCCAAGGAGAATCACTGATGTGCTCGGGACAAGGGCCAGACCCCGGGCTGTCCCCACCAGTGGGGGTCACAGCTGACTTTCTCACTGGTTTGCGGGGGATATTTGTGTGTTTTTGGTGTGTGTGTGTGGTATGTATATGATACGTGTATGTACGTGTGTTGCATTATGTGTGTGTGCTGTAGATGGTGTGTGTGTTGTGTGTGTGGTGCGGGTGTATGCCTGTTGGGGTAGGGGGTTGTATGTATGAGGAGAAGGGGGAGGGTGTGTCTGTGTTTCTGTGTGTCTGTGTGTGGTGGGCAAGGCAGGGAGCCAGGAACGGAAAGGGCTCTAAGTCAGGCCCTGACCTGCCTTTGGTAAAAGCAGCGCCTGATCTTTGAGTAACTTGCACACACCATCTAGCTAGCCCGAAAGAGCAGAGGACAGTGAATTGATGGGAAAGAATGAGGAGGGGAAGAGTTGTGATGAACCAAGTAGACACAGAATGGCTGTCAAGACAAAGATAGATTCACTGAGGCCATCTGGCCTGGAGTCCCTCACAGGTGAGAAGCCAGGGCAATTCTGGCTCCATTAACTCACTCCAAACACAAGCTCTGAGGATCAGTTCACAGTGGGGCGTTGGAAGAGATGCGACTAGGGAGGGGCGGAGCCTCTGCCAGCTGCAGCCAGTCCCCACTCTGCTCTCTCCAGCTCTGCCACAGGGTGTCCTCCGGCCTCAAGCCCCTGGAACCATCCTGACTGTGGGGATACAGTCCCAGGCGACGGGCACAGCAGCACATCTGAGCAGACACTGGGAGCACTAGAAACATCGAGGAAGAACAGAAAAGCAGGCGTTCCGTGCACCTTCAGGTCCAAAGAGGCGTGAGGCATCGCAATCTGTCACTATTGAATGAAACAACACACAATAGAGTGTTAAAAAGTATCTTGAGCTCGGTAGGAACTCAGGGTCCCATTATTTTCCCCAAAGAAGTCCATGGTAGGTTGGTTTGGTTCATTCATTCTTCCAATAGACCTGTACGGGTGTCCACTGTGCTAAGTGTGATTTGGGGGTTGGACACTCAGTGGTGAACGAGGACTAGTCCCCACTCTTTATGTAACTCATCTGTCAGTTGGAAGAGACAGAACAGCAGTAAACATGTAAATAAGATAATTCTAGCCTGTGGTAAGTGCCATGAAGAGAAAAAAGCAGGTGATGTGGAGGAGAGCCCCCAGAAGTGGGAGGTGGCAAGCTCCTTCCGGTGACTCTGCAGTCAGTCAGTGCTGGGCTCAAGTCCCAGCTACACCGCTTACTAGCACCATGGCCTTTGGCAAGTTACTCCTCCTCAATCAAACAGGGCTAACGCCTGCTTTGCAGAATGCTTGTGAGAGGGACACATATCAGTATGTGAAGCAACGGCCAAATAGCAGAAAATGAGAGTGATGATGGGGTTCTTGGTCACAAACAATATAATTCACTCCAGAGAGTTTACACAGCCAAGGAATTTAGTCAAAGATAGCTCAGAGAACATGTAAGAGGGCCAGAGAACTGAGATTGCATCCTGGAATAGCGCATAACTGCACCTAGATTGCTCCAGTGGAAACCCTATCTCAGCAGCTCCATGGTTGAGCTTGGCAGTAGGATGCTACCATTGGGAGCTCCAGCCATGTGGCCTCCAAAAGTAGGGTGTTTCTCTGTCCTTTCACCAGACTAGATTCCACACAGCACCTCCTTCCTTACATTCCACATTTGTCTCATGTGGACACATCCGATTGACAGATCATAGCTCTGCCAAAAATCTGTTTTCTTGGGTTAATGAAATGTGTTTGTGGTTTCAACCTAAGGAGACAGGACTCATAATTGGGAAAGTCTTCAAGCACAGGAAGGGTGATCAGCAGTGCTGGGTACTACGTGTTTCATGTGTCCATGTACAGAGCAGAAATGCACGCGGCTGGTTTAACACAACTCATGCTCAGTACTACTCCTTCTCGTGCCTAAGAAAACAAACCAGTACACAGAGAGATGGTCTTTGCAGGTGTGGCATCCCTGCTTCTGAAGCTACTAAAGAAAGGGGGAACAGGAATGGCACAATGACAAGATACATTTTACACCATCATATCAGCTGAACAGGAGAGTCTAACGATGCAGTGCATTGATGAGCATGTGGAGAAAAGAGAATTCTCACATGTGGCTAATAGGAGTGTGGATTGATGCAGCCATTTTGGCATGAAATTCAGAAACAGCCAATGAAATTGAAGCTGTTCACGCTCTAAGACCCAGAAATCCACTCCTAGAGAAATTCTCAAATGTATACACAGAGACACATGTAAGGATGTTCACTGCAGTGCTGTTCCTAATCCTGGAAAATTGGAAATAACCAGAATGGACATCAACCAGAAAATGGAGAAATAAATTGTGGCTTATCAAATAATAAAATACTGTTTAGCAGTTATAATAAATGAACTAAAACTATTTATGGCAACAAGAATAGATACTTAATGCACAGAAATTGAGTAAAAAACAAGTCACAGAAGGAAAAAAGAAAAGCAAACCACAGACTGACATTGATGAAATAAAACTTAAAAATGCAAAACAGTGCGATCACATGTTGATGGACTCACGTCTGTGGAATGAGGTGTTTAAGTCATACACGGGGGTACTGCACACCAGTCAGGATGACGTCCTTCTCTGGAGGAAAAAGGGAAGGAAATAAATTGATTTTTTTTTCTTGCACAACCGAAGAATGAAAATCTTTAAATGCCAAATTTAATCAAGCAATAGTAAAAACAAAACAACATAATAAACCAACCTTCTGTTTAAAATAACAGCACTGTTCTGCCTCTTTTCCAATTACGCATGAAACATGATGTCTATGTATACGTACTTCTGTGTGTGATTAGACTGTTTCACAACTTGAAAAAACTGAAAAACAGTGGGATGTGGAACCACTCAGCTCTGAGTAAAAACTCTTGTCTCTGCTACTTACTGGGAAAAAAAAACCTCTCTGAGCTTCATTTCCTTCAGCTGGAAAATGGTGCTAATAGTACCTGTTAGGTGAACCTAATGAAGCGGTCTCCTTTTGAGGACAAAAGCAGTTGCATCTCCATGGTTTCATAGGTTCCACCCGACTTTCCCCAGCAGAGCCATGGTGAGGGGAGGGGTGCGCGCCTGCGTACAGGGCCCCTGGTTTGGCACATGAACCGTTGTGCTGCTGGAAAGGAGACACGTTTTGCTGGCAGGTTTGGGTGTATCCCTCCCTAGAAGAAAAGGAAGACTACATGACCTCTTGAGGTCTCCTTGTTCCAGGGAGCGGGGATCCTGTCATGTGGGCCTGGAGTTACCCAAACCACCGGACTACTCGCCAGTATCGGCTCAAGCAGCCCTGAATTTCTAGCATCATTTCCCAAAAGAGTGCGGGTTGAGGAAGGCCTTGCAAAGACAAATGAGGCTTTCTCTGGCTGGTGTCAGATGGAGAGGTCTGCAGAAACACATCTGTTTGGCTCAAGTGCAGGACAGCCCCTGCCAGGGACCAGACTGTGATGTTAAAGCCCATCAGCTTGGCCAGCCGGCACGAAGGGCCCTGGATAAGCCCTCTTCCAACCTTGAGCTGAGCAGACTGGCACCTTCTCCACAGAACCAGTCTCCAAAACGCTGAATGCATATCTACTTTACGCTCAAGAATGAACAAATCGCCTAGTAAATGTTCTGAGTGGGTGCCAGGATGGCAGTGCGTGGGAGTGGGCGTTTTTTGGGTGGGGGGCCGAGAGTGGGCAGGAAAGAGCTGAAGATGATTAATGATCAAAGCCTAGAGGAAAGAACACTGCAGCCAATTTGTGCTGATTTTCCTCTGTCTGAAAATGGGGGAAACCCATGGATTATTCAAGCTTAATGGATATTTTTTGTAGCAGAGGAAGTGAAAGGTGCACATTTCATACACACACTCTCAGAGGTCCGTTACCAAGCTGCCACCCCCACCAGCCAAGCCGCAGGCTTCCCCAGGCCCGCCTGTCCTCTGTCGGTGCTCACACAAATCTGCTCCCAGCCGTATGTCAATCCCTGGCAAGAGGCTGGTCAGATTAACAGGAGAAAATAGAGCTGAGAAAGGGTTGAAAAAATATTCTGGACAGAAAATCAACACCTTTGGTCTTTGCAATGTAACAATTAAAGGATTTAATTTGTTCTCCTCAAGTTGCAATTTTTCTGGCCCTAGCCCTGAAATAGTATTTAAGAACTCATGTGAAGTCACAGCCACTCTGATGACCCAATTTGAAATTCCTGGGCAGGTACTTAACCTCTCTGAGTCCCAGTTTCTTGACTCATCTACCAGGGACACCTATAAAATGGGGACAATACTTTTCTCGAAGAGTCGTGGTGAGGATAATGAGTCCTGGGAGATGTGTGAATGACACAGACTGGATGTTCCATAAATGTTTATTTTTTTTTCCCCGTGGCATTTACAAGAATGGGTCATTTTCACGTATCTGACCCCTAGCACTTGATGAGTTCAGAAGGAGTGAAAGGGGACAAGAAAATAGGCAGCATGCAATAGCACGTGGGCTTTGCTAATTACCTGATTTTTCCTACTGTGATCAAATGAATGTCAGCGCCATTCGCTTGGGTACTCAGAAACCAAAGAGGGTGCCCAATAAAATCAGCACACGAAGGAACTGCAAAATTTTACACAAATGAGGTGGCCCGTCTAATCACGTGTGAACTGCCCAAGTGGAGAGCACAAATCAAGGAAGCAGCAAAGCCCTTGCAAGGCCACAGTTTTTTGGTAAGTGAATGCCTTTTAATTCCAGCTGTTGTTGCTAAAAGCATGTTTGAAAGGGGGAGACCAAGAAACAACTATAGGGGAAGGATGTTTGCACAATGATAAAGGTTGTCCAGGCAGCACTCAGCTGTGAACACTTGTTTCTCCACAAGTCCTCGTTCACCAGCAAAGGCTGCCTGGAATGAATTTGCATTCAAGGAGAGCTGTCCCTCCAGCATGTCCCAAATTGGCCAGATGGGCATTCATAGGGAATGCAAATTTACAATAAAAGCTCCAGAAAATCAATTGTGTTCTACAATGGTCATGTATTTCTTTTGTAATCAGAAGACAATAGCTTTCATAAAAAAGAAATAAAGAAAGCCAAATTGATTAAGGCCATATACAATTGAGGCAGGAGTCTGTGTATATTAAAGCCTGATTTTTGCAAACAGTTGTGGACAGAAAGACCGAGAGTACAAAAAAATCCTTCTACAGGCTTTGATGTAGGGGAGGAGCCAGCATAGTGCTGACCAGCCGGGCCAGCAAGGGACACAGATGAGTATGGGACATCAACACACAACAGAGCTAAAGAGAAGACGAATGAAGATGTTTGGACCCAGAACGAAACCGCCTTAACACTGTTACTATCCCTAGAGAATCGAAGCGAATTGGTAGTTATCAACAGAACTGGCCTAAGGGGACAACACTTATAAACCAAAATACCCCCCAGATCCTACCCTCGGTAAGGTCACTTTAACAGTTTGTAGTGTGTCTTCTAGATCAATTTCACGTGCCTACCAAGGTGCAGGATCTCAGTCCTCTGCCTTCTTTTATCTCCTTAAGAGTCTCTAAACGGATGGAGGGCCTTTACATGATATATTTCCATTTATAATCAGCCTCTCTTCCCTGCTCCAGCCTCTGTCCACTCCTCCACTCCACTCTCTGCTGTCACTCCGCTGGCCCTAGTTAATGGCATATGCCTGGTGGACCTCATTTTACCAGGCTGTGGGCTGGACATTCTTCAAGGCCATGGTCACTGCCAATTGCCTCCAGAAGGCTAGTCTCTGCTCTGCTCTGCTCTGCACTGTTGCAGATGACGTGCCGCAGTGCAAGGCCACTGACGCTCCTGACACTACGTCCAGTCCCCTCGCCCCAGAGCCCAGATCTCCCTTGACCTCCAAACTCCCTCTGAGTCTGCTCCGCAGACACTGGTCTTGTGCTTTACCTCCACAACCACGCTGTCTGTCCGTGTTACCAGCTGGTAAGGGAACACCGTCCCTCCTTCCCTGCCCAGACCTATGGAGGGGTTCCCAAAAGAGAGTTGCTTGGACTCCCAGTCCTAGGGTTCTCTCAGTGTTATGACACATTCTTCTTGCAGGAGTAGCTCTTGCAGAGATTCTGGGAGACAAAGATGAAAAAATAAAAGCACTTGATGCTCAAGAAGCACACAGTCCAGGGGGAGGAACAGACACTCATAACTGACAATGTTACAAAATGTGTCCACGGTAGCATAGGCAAAGTTGACACATCCTGACTTAGAATAAATAAGCTAAGAAACAAAGCAAAGCAAAACAAAACCTCAGTGCATCCTCCAGTCTCTGCAAGTGACAGAAAACCCAGCCCCAACTGGCTTAAGCAAAAAAGGGGGATCTACTGGTACATACAACTCAAAACTCTGGAAGGAGAGCTGACCTCTGGCTTGACTTAATGCAAGAGCTCAAAAGGATTCAGTTTCTCTCTTTATATCTCTTGTTCCTCCTTCCTCTTGTTTGACTCCTTTCTCAGACAAATTCTTTCCACATGGTGGCAAAGTGGCTGCCTTTGACTCTAGCCTCACACTCACATAACTCCAAAAGTAGGTAAGGACACAACCTCTTTTCTAGTAACTTTGCCAAAGTCCTGAGATTCACACACTGTAATCAAGGGAATGAAGCAGGCTGACTGGTCTAGGCTTATCCTGTGCTCTGTGCCCTAAATTGGGGATAGGACCATACCTAAAATACGTGGCCTTAGAATGAGGGGCAAGGGGGTGAATCTCAAACACTAACTGAGGACTATTAATGAAAAGGAGATGAGCAGATACTAGGAGGAAAAATTTTAAATTTCTCCTGCAGCATGCAACTTACTAATATATGCTGTTGTCAATGGTGTGGTTGGCTGGGTACGCACCCAGTCTTCACATCACGCATGCCTTTGTCAATAGGCCTAGACTACTCTACTGGCCAAGGCTTCCCCTTCTGTGGCATGTGTGTAAGTACACTCTTCTTCTGGGGCACCACTGCTGGCCAACCGCAGCTAACACATGTTGTCAGTTACAATCAAGGCCAATCCCAGCTAAGACATTCAATCAATGACAACCGAGGCCTGCTGGCTGGGAACACTTCATTCTCTCCTACGGATGACATTGCATGGCTATGCTCTAATCCAAGATAATTCAAGACCTTTATGGAAAGAACAAATTTGTACCCCACTGAGAACTGGGGGCCTAGTCTAAATCAACCCCTGCAGACACATTTCCTTTAAAGTCGTAAGTTCCATCTTAATTTTTAATATAGATTTTGTATTCTATTCTATGGTATTTTATTTGCCTTCCAGTAAAAATACGATCTCCAGGAATGCGTATCATGCCCACACACTGAGCTCCAGTCACCTGAGTCATTTTATAGACTTGGATGACATACCATGCCGGGAAGCATGCAATCTGGCTCCCAAATGTAGACCAAACTGTAGGAGAAACAATGAGTAAGGCCTGGGATGTCTGGGGTTTCAGGGTCATGTGGGACAAGCAAGTGAACCTCTCTGGTAGGCAACTGGAGGTGTGGGCGTGTAACTCAGAGGTGCGGACTGGAGATAGCACAGCGTGATGTGCTGGTGGAAGCCAAGGCAGTGGGTGGGACTGCCCACAGACCAGGAGAAGAGAAAAGAAAGGCCTGCAGGGGGAACTCTGAATGCAGCACATACAATTGCATGATGGAGAAGGAAATGGGACCAGGAGGGTAGAATCAGGTATATCTGTCAAAAGGCAGAGAAAGCCTCAAAGAGCCAAGCAATTGTCCAAGAGAAGCAAATCAAGCTTCAGTGTTGGATAATTTGAGGTTTCCTGAGCCAGGGCACTACCCGTGGCGGAGGCGGTCCTGACAAACCAGGATTGATGGCCTGCTCTGCGCAGAACTGGCAGCACCTACTCCAGGCACCACGGGGCTCTCGGCTGGCGGGGCTGCCTGGCATCACCTCCAGTCCTCAGTGATGCAACCGCTCTGCCACAGAGGGGCCACCTAAGCTTGCACAAGTGGGCAGAGCCCCTTAAGGGAGGCAAGTCCTTGAGGTTCCTTTCTGCTGGCCTCACACCATTTGTCATCTGCTCCTCACTGGCCCTGATCGGAAGCCCAGAAAGGTGGAGGGGAAGGTCAGAGTAGACAGCTGTCTGCATGACAATTTGCTAGAGGGCTTGAGCTGTCTCTTGAAGGATATCTATCTGCTTGTGAATTGCTGGACCGGTGACCTAAGGCTGTCTTAATTCTTATGTCCTCTCCAAAGGTGCAGTCACCAGAGGGTTTATAATGGAGTCTTTGGCCAACAAGGTTTCAAGCTTTCTTTATGACCGAGCTTTGCACTGCTAGAAGAACAAGAACAAACAAGAATTCCGTGGGCATGGTGAGCTGGCCCCATGTGAAACACTACACACGCATCGCCTGGTTTCATCTCCAAAATGTCCCTGCACAGCAGGCACCCTTACTATCTCGGTTTTACAGATGAGGAAATAGGGCTCAAAGAACCGGTCAGGGGAATGCTATGTCAGACAACATTTTTCAGTTTTCACTAACAACTTTAGAGCTGACAAAGCTCTTCCCTATAGAATGTTTCCTTTTGACTTCAGCTATTCTCACTGGCTGCAAGAATTAACCTATTTTATAAATAAGAAAACTGAGACCCTGAGAGTTTTAAGTGATTTGTCTGAGATCTGAAGGTTGAGCCATCACATCTCTGAAGTCAGGGTTCTTTCTGCAATGCTTCCCAAACATTCCAAGAAAAAGTCTGGAAGATTCGAGGAGAGGGGGTCTTCCCGAGATTGACAAACAATTTCCTAAACCGGAGGCCCTCTTTCTTGAAAGACTCATTGGGAGATCTCAAAATCTGCCAAGTCCCAGAGTGAATTCTGTGAAGCGGCAGTGACAAGGGGCATGGATGTCACAGGGGGAATGACTTCTCTGTGTTTAAAGAAGCTCAAGCCACCTCCCGTCCTCCTCTGCCACCTAGACCTCTGTATCTGGGGGACCAGTAAAGTTGCCATCTTGGCTACTTGCTGTGTGTTCTTAAATGTCAAGCTTCATGAACTTGGCTCCCCCAGCAACATCTCTGTTCCCACCCTCACAGACCGCTCTGCCAGCCACTCATGGAATGCCCCGCAGGTCCTGTGTGCTTTGCAGTATATTCTCATGTAACTCACTTTTATTGCTGGCTTCCTGCTCAGATGTCTTGCTTCCCCAGCAGGAGTGCAAGGGATCTTGTTCTTCTCTGCAACCTTGCAGGGATCCACACTTAGAGGATATATTTAATCAAGCTAGCCAAAAGCTAGATTAATTTTTTTTTACTATAATACTCATTCCTTACCAAAAATATCCTTTTTGCTGTTACAAATTTTCACTAACATGTCAGGGGGAGATGCTGGCAAATTCTTCCATGATTCACTTTGCCATGGACGTCTCTGGTCCATACAGCCTTCTTGGTATGGTTGTGCAGAGATGCACCTGGTTGGTCATCAGTTCTGAGCTGCCTTGCTCCCTTTAGCTAAGCCCTGGCTGGTGGGGAGAACCAGGGTGTTTAGTGCCTTCACAAGATCTATAGCTGATCATTTCAAATAACAACAACAATAATGGTACTAAGTATTTGTATCATAATTTTTCATTTTGAAATAGCTTTTGGATTTTTGAGCTGGAAAGGTCCTAGAGACTGAGCCCAATTTTCTCATTTACAGATGAGAAAACGGGTGAAGCTCAGAGCTGGGGTGACCCTCACAACACTCCTCGTGGGTCACTAGCCCCCATTTCACAGATGAGGAAACTGAGACACAGACAGCGACTTGTCCCAAGTAACTCAGCCAACTCAAAGCAGAGCTGGGCCTAGACAGCTAGTTTCCCAGTCCCTGGTCCATGCTCTTTCCCCTCGGCTGCAGAGGAACCACTGGAAGAGGTACCAAAGAAACTGGGTCACCTGTGACGTTGATCTGACCTTGGCGCATCCCAGCCTGAAACTCTGCTTCCAGAGGCCTGCTCTGAGGAGTTGTCCCTGCTCCCACTCCCAGCCCCCTTTTCCTCCCTGTCCGCCTTGAGTCATGAAGTGTGAAAACCCTGAATACCCTCATTATCTGTTAGAGACAATTTTGAGCTGAGGACTGAGTAGCTTTCTGTCTCTTTAATTAATGACAAGTACGTGTCTGACGCTCCCCACAGCAGCAATTCCCACATATTGGAAGCCGCTTCAGCTCAAGTGAGGGGAACCGCTATGCAGCCGTGCATGGCTCTGCTTGGCTGGTGCAGGCGGTGAGGATCAGGGACTCAGCAGGAGGTGGACCCCGCCAGGCCTCCAGCAACAACTGCCCCATCCGCAGGACAGTGAGCACCCTCCCCCTGTGGAAAGGCACAGGATGCTTGCTGTCCTTGGGGCACAAAGGGAGAGGCAATGCGGGACAAAGGAGGTCAGACTTGGAGGACAATTCCCCAGCCTCTTCTCAGGCAAGTCCACGTTGACAGCTGCTTCCCAGGTGGCTGCACATTGCTGCTGGAGCGCCAGACTGATTCTGAGCACGGGTTTAGGGTGGGCCCTCTTGCCATGGAGTCGAGACAAATCCATGATACAGGTTTCCAGCCCAAGGAACTCACATCTAATTGAGTCTTCAAGAGGTAAAAACTCAGCCTCAGTTTTTGCCTGCCTGGCATGTCCCTGTCTTCTACGACAGCACGCTGATTTTCCCTGCGGGTCCCCCTCACCAGGTCCACGCAGTTCCTTCCACCAGGGAGGGCTCTCTGACATAGACCCCCTGAGAACTGCCTACTGAGTCCTTTAAAACCCAGAGAAAGGATCCCCTTCCTCTTCTAGGAAGCCTTCCTTGACCCTCAGAAGCAGCTGCCCACTTCCTGCTGGGACATCCTCACCCCCATCTCCGCATTCTTTGTACCACAACTGTGTGTCTGCGCGTCAGTCTTCCCTTCTAGACTCTGGGCTCTTAAGACCTGGGGGTGTCTTAAACTAATTTTGTATCAGCAGCTTCTAGCACAGTGCCTGGCATGTGGTGGGTGCTCAGAAAATGTTGGATGAGGAGTGGGAGACAAGACTCACACCCAAACTGTAAGTCATGTAAGTATCACAGATCAGAGCCCACAGGCTTGTGGATGTCTTATCAACCTCGAGTGCTACAAACCGTGACACGCAGAGGCCTTATTGCATTTATTGGTGAGCAAAATAAACCCCATCTGATAGGTCCTCCTACTCATATACCAGACAGATGGTGCACAATTAAATAGTCAACTTCTGCACACAACCCAGTGACCCCAAGGCCATGCTGTATCTGGCAGTAAGAGGCTGGGCAAGACAGCGTTCACCCCGGGAGGGGGCTGGGCTGGGCTGGGGGCAGGGAGCCTGCAGCTAAAGAGGTTTATACTCTCCCCTAAATTTTCTTGGTTTCGCATTTAGAAAAACAAAATGCTTGCCTGAGGCAGTACTGAGGACCACCAGGCTATGTGGAGCTGATGCTTAAAAACAAAATACTTTGCTATAAGAAACAGTTACAACTTAAACCAGATTCAGAGCCATCCGGGGCATTTCTGCTCTTGTAAAATGCATGAGTTCAATCAATAAACACTACTCCTCCACAGCTGAGCAGCCCCAGGACAAGCTTGCCTCAATGGAAGAATTCCAACCTTAATGGAAAGGAGGTGAACTCAGCCATGTTCTCAAGCAAATTCCAACTGAGATGCAGTTTTTTCTTCCCCTTTTCTGTTACCCTTCTAGTTTAGAGGAACGGGTACACTGGCTGGTTCCCCATGTTAGGATTCAGAGGAAGCTAGAGTAAGAGGTATTTCTTCACTGAGTCTCAACTTTCCTCTAAATCTAGCTTTTGTGGGCCCCAAGCCAAAGCCAGTTATCTTCTGATGGAAAGAAATGGTTTCAGTGTTAATGATTTGTATCTGGCAAATCCGTGCACCCTGCTAATTATCATCATATTTCTGCCCTTTAGCTCCTTCCAAGATGACAGTCTATTGATGTAGCCATCTCCCAGGTTTTGAAGTTCATGGAAAAGGACTGCACCGTACGGTTCATTCCCACTGTTCCTCGCGCCTCTGGGGAGAAGCATTGATGTTCATATTTTACGGACTTCCCCTGCCCCTTCCAGTGAGGACAATCACCAAGAATCGTTTGATGCCCACCAGGCACAATTCCGAGCCCAGAGTCAGCCCTCTGAGGTCGCTGAACTGAATGGAGCTGAGTATACCTGTCTCTCACCCTCCACTGAGACTTTGCCCTTTAAACTCATAAGTGACAGCACTGTGGGGTCTCTCTCCATAGGAAGTGAGGTAGCAGGACATCCTGCCCGATCAACCGATGCCTTCTCTGTTTTGCTTGACCCTTACCCGTGAGCTGGGTGAGAACTGGGCTTGTTCTGAGGGACTCTGGCAGGGACAGAGCTGGGATTCGGCCCAGGGTGCTTTGGCTCCAGGCCCAGTGCTCTGCCTCTGTGTCCCTCTCAAGCACCATTCCCCTGCTGGCAGCGTAGCCCCACCAGCACTCAGTGAAGTAAGCCAGAAAGAAAAAGAAAAATACCATATGATATCACTTATATGTGGAATCTAAAAAAAAGGACACAAATGAACTATTTTACAAAACAGAGACAGACTCACAGACCAGAAAACAAACTTATGGTGGGAAAGGGGGTGGGGAGGGATAAACTGGGAGTTTAGGATTTGCAGATACTAACTACTATACATAAAATAGATAAACAACAAGTTTCCTACTGTACAGCACAGGGAACTATATTCAATATCTTGTAATAGCCTATGATGAAAAAGAATATGAAAAGGAATATATATATGTATAGCTGAATCACTATGCTGTACACCAGAAATTAGCACAACATTGTAAATCGACTATACTTCAATTAAAACAACAACAACAACAAACCCCAGCATCTTGGCCCTGTCACTCAGGAGCTGTGCGACCTTGAACAAGTTTTACCTTTCTGAGCCTCAGTTTCTTCACCTGTTAACTGGAGCTAAGACTACCGCAGTCAGCACTCCTTGGGGCCATTGCACGAGTTAGACAAGATGATGCAGATGAAGCTTCTAACACCGCGGCTACCCCTGAGTCAGAACCCGACAGCTGTTACTGTTATGATCGTTGATTGTTGTTATTTGACTGAAATTGCTCTACTTCTGAGCCAAGACGAATCACTCAACCAGTAAGTATTTTCCTCAGTCTTGGTCTCGATGTCACCATCATTCCTGCCTCTGCCTTCCTTTCTTATTCTATAAACTGAAAACCTGTCTTTTCAGCCAGAAGGATTTATAAATGTTCCCTGAGTTTCTAAGATAGTTAGGGCTTTTCCAGGGAGAATCCTTAGAGATGTAATGAAGGGAGAAAGATTTAGGCCAGACCCCTGTCCCATGGGGAGGCTAGGCCTCTGGCCCCAATTCATCCATCATCTCCCCTTGTGAAGCAGAAACGTCACTAGAGACCACTGTCTGGCTGGCCACCTGGCCTGGATGTGGTCCTGGACTGGCACTGCCCCACTGCTCTTCATGCCCTCCCCATCTGTCCGGGTACCACGTCCTGCTGACTCTGCCCCCAAGACTCATGGCACACCCACCGCCACCACCCCAGGCCATGTACTCCTTCCATGGACAATTGACTAGCCATTAGTTAGTCCTCTTGCCCTCAGGTTCTTAAGGAACCCAGCATTCTGGACCAGCCTGATTTTCCTGGATCCTGGCTCAGTTGGTGTGTCTTCTCAGCTGAATCTCACTTTATAAAGTAAACTTCTAAGCCCCCAGCCCAGGCCGTGCAGAATCTGGCCACACCTGGCCTACTTTATGGTTCCACCCTATGTCCTACACTAATGCTTCCCAAACACCTGTCCAAGAGGCAGACATCCAGGTGCTTTGAAAAATGGGTGTTCCCAGGCCTGACCTCAACTTACTTAGACTTACTGGGGGTGGGTCCCAGGATCTGAAGCACTGTCGGTTGTGGGAACCACTGCCCTACACAGCTGCCAGGGAGGTCTGTGCCCAGACCCCACAGTTACCACACACCCTCTCCTCGACTCAACAGCCTGTTATGTTCTCCCCATCCTCCGAGGCCCACGTCAAATAACCGCTCCTCCAGGAAGTTTCCCCAGGTTCCTCCAGCCCGAAGTATGCCCCCTTTCCTCTGAACGCCCATGATATCTTGTCCCTCCTTCTCTGCCTTTCTCTAGTCACTCCTTAAAGTCTGCCTCCATCGCCTCATCTCTTGGCCCCAACACAAACCCGAGACATATCCGTGCCTGGCTGCTCTCCATGCCCTCCCCATCCATTTGCGGATAATAGTATTTATGTAATAGGATTGTTTAAAGGATTAACGAGTTATCCATGTAGAATACTTCCAATTGTGCCAAAAATGTTAGCTGTCATAATCATCGCTGCCATCATGTCGGCTTCATTCGCGTTTTTATGGTTATTTGTGTGCTGGCATTGTCTCCCTCGAGTTCCTGTTGAGAGCAAGACTATGTCTGGTTAATCTTCCGACCCTCTGTGGCAGTTGGCACAATGCTGTGTACCCACAGGACATGCAGTAATGGTGGATGGATGGACGACAGACTCTGATACAGCCCACTGCTTCTCTTCGCCCTTATGTTTTCTCCCACCTTCCCCCACTCCTGTAATTCACCCTCAAAGAACTTCTCACTATCCGAATTTGTAATTATATGTTTACTTTTTGCAATTATTTGATTACCATCTGACATTTTCACCAGGCTTTAAGTTCCTCGAAGGCAGGGATTTTATTTTAAATTAATTAATTAGCAAACCCTAATTAATCTAAAATAGAATCATTAACTACCAATGGACCTTTTTTAGTTCTCTTAATTATACTAATAGAATAGACTGGGTTCTGAATATTAGAGCAGTGAAGGGAGATGAGTCCCACTCGTAGCTGGAACTAGTCAGTGACCAATATGTGAGTCTAGATCAATGAGTCTTTAACTGGGTTATCAACTGTAGTACGAGGTAGGTGTGCAGAGTGTGGGCTCTGCCGTCAAGCGGGCTAGTTAACACTTTCTATTACCTGTGTGACTATAAGCAAAGGAGTAACTTTACTCTTCTCATCTGTAAAATGGGGATAAACATAGATCAACCTCACAGGGTTACTAGGCATGTGGGGTGCTTACTCAGGATGTTAGTTATTATCATGATAATAATGTTGGCCTCCAAATAACATCAGACTAGCCTAATTAAGTTTTTACAGGTTAGATCATGTGCTTCAATCTTCTTATCTATGAAATAGTGCCCTGGAGTTCTTCTTTTATAATAAAAATGATGAGCTATTTACAAGGGAACAATCATAATAGAAATTTAGTACATCCTAACCCCTGACCAGAAATATACTCAATTTATAGAAAATAAAGTCATCACAGGTTTTATTTCCTCAAGGAAAGTTTAAGCAGATTTAAATTTTCCTCATGGAAAAACTAAAATGAGTAGTTCTAGAACCAGGACAAAGAACAGAAGGGAATGGATCAGCTCAGCCACATTCATCTGCCTGTCCTTCTAGCTGTAGGTCACTTGCTTTCCAAGAACTTTGATGACAAACACAAAAGATCATTGTGACCCTAATAAAATCCAGGGCTCTACACAATTAGTCTCTGCACAAAATCACGTTCAAAATCACGCAATGCAGGGCCCACACGCAATTAGAAGGGAACTGCTAATCTCCACTTGTATCTCACACAGTACAGTTAGTTCTCTGTACCTGGGTTTCACATCTGAAATTTCCATCTGTAGTTGGTTGGAACCATGAATACAAAACCTGCAGATACAGGGGGCCGGGTGTATTCATTGTACTCTGCCATTTTAGGTAAGGTACTTGCCCATCCATGGACTTGGGGGCTCCTGGAACCAATCCCCCACAAATACTGAGGGATGACTGTACGTTAAAAGTGATTAAATTCATAACTTACCACAATATATCGCTGAAGCACCTCCTCTCCTGCCCTAAGGGACTCAATTTTGGAGATACTCCAAAACCCAAATTCTTCCTCAAGCCCCAGCACCTGGCAAGACCTTTCTCCTCCCTCCTCCCCACTCACTCCCGCTTCTCCATTCACTCCTGCTAGTGACTGACCTCATCCTTTACCGCCATCCCCCACCCCCAACCCTTTCCACCTGTCTGTCTCTTCCCACATCATGAAAGATCTTGGACTGGGCTGGCACAAACTCTCCTTCACTGGAAGATTGCATGGGGCTGGAGTGGTTGGGATAGAGATTGAGTATTGTATTCCCAGCTCCCCCTCTTTTAGGGGGAAATTGAAAATCCTGTTTTCCTTTTCTGACCGCAGGTCACTTTAGCAGACTGTCATCTCAGCCCTGGCCAAAGGTACCGGCCGTGACTCAGGCTAGGTCACCTGCACCCTCCCCACTTTATTCTGGCAGTAGTTCCTCGATGCTGCCCCTGATTGGGTCCTGCCCTCTGAACCCCTCTACCCTCCCAGACCACTGTCATTGTCCAAGCCCAGTTCTTCAGTCTCCCTGCAGACCCTGTGTGCTGTCTGAAATCCCACTAACACACTTGTCTGCTTCAGTTATCCAAGTTGATTTCTGTTGTTTGTAACCAAGGAACACTAGCTAGTACCTAAAACTCACATATTAATAAATCTGGTCACCGTCTCCATTTGTGAGAATATGGCTGAGCGCTGGACCAGTGAACCTAAACTTGCCTGAAGTCATTGATTGCAAGTCATGGTCAAAAGTTTAAACTCCATTAAATTTGCTTTCTGTTACCTTTCCTCATTCCCCAGCAAAATCATTTGGACATATCTAAAATTCCTAATGAAGAAAGGAATAATGGTTACTCAAACATTTTGTGAAACCTATGTTCACCTTCTAGAGGCTACTTGTAGTAATAAAAATAATATGTAGCGAAGAGTTGAAATGTTTGGCCTCCTTCATTTACTGGCTGTGTGTCTTCAACTCAATCACCTTCTGTATGAAAATAGAAATAAATATACCAGCTCCTTCTACTTCTCAAGGTTGTTGTGAGGCCAAAATTAGAAAGTCATTTGAGAAAATTGCCTTGAGGATCATTAAATCTGTGGCCCAGGCAAAAATTAAAGCCAATCATGGGCACTGTCTTCTCCTAACTGTTTCTTTTCCTGACTTAGAGTCTCCCCTACTTCTTCCTCCTCCATATCATGGTCACTGCTATCCAGGTGAGTATAACTGTCCTTTCTCAGCTACCATTTCAGGGCTGGAGAAAATGCACTCCTGTGGGTGGATAAGTGCCAGTCGTGTTATTCTTTTAAAATGTGAATTCCCAGTTAGACTGTGTCCATCCCATTTTTTGTGTGTGTGAATTTGTATACAGTGTCTAACCCAGGACCCTGCATGTGGGCACGTACTCAGTGCGACCAGGAAGGATGGAGATGGGACCACTCAGGGTGGGTTCCCCGGCTTTGTGAGGACTGAAAATGCCCCAGCTCTTCACTTTTCTGTTTCCTATTAGAAATCAAGCTGGAGGCAAAATTTTCCTCACTCTGCACTCTTGAAAGTAAGGAATCGTTACTCCAGGGTAACATGATTAGCTAGAGTTCCTGACCAAACTCTGTAACTGTAAGTGATTTCTATTCAAGTTTCTGTTAAATTTTTTAAAAACCCAGTATTAAGAAGAGCAGGGCAGGGGGTGCCTGCAGGAGAGAGGAGCTGAGGGCAGATGTGAAAGGTGTGAGGGGCAGAGCGGGAACTTGGGACGCCCGGACGGACAGAGCTACTTTTTCCTCTTCCTTTCTTTGTCCGCCCCCAGATACCATGTAAGCTTCCTGAAGGACAGAGCTGTGTTTATCCGCTCGAGGCCCAGCTGGTGTTGAGAGCAAGCCCTAGGCTCGACTACTCTTTCTCCTTCCCTGTGACAAACCACTAAATGAGAGTGACAATCTTTTCCTTGGTGTGACCAGCAAACTGCCTTCCAGGGCACCGTGGCCTGTTAGTAATAGTAATAGCAAGCATTTTGGGGAATCTCACTATGTGCCAAGATGCTACACTAAGTGCCCTGCAAGCACTCAAGCTTGAGTGCTGGGGTAGATGGTATTGTTGTTCAATTTTCTCAACAAACTGAACTAAAAGATCCAGAAACAAGTCGGTTAAATTCACTGGCAGTTATCCAACCGTCAAACCTCTCCAGAATCTGACCTCTTCTCGTTACCTCCGCAGCTCCCAGCCTCTTCCAGATCACTGCCCTCTCTCACTCAGATCACTGGACTAGCCTCCTCACTGCTCTGCCTGGTCCTCCTATTCGACAGTCCGTCTCCACACAGCACCTGCAGCAGCCTGTCCCCTGGAAGTCACAGCACGTCCCTCCCCTAATCCCAACCTCCCAAAGACCCATCTCGTGTCTTGCAATGGCCCACAGGCTTTGTGCAAACCGGTCACCTCCTGGGACACTCCCCTCCCCCACTCCACACAAGCCACATGTGTCTCCTTGCTGGTCTTTGGACATTTCAAGCAGTGTCCATCTCAGGGTCTTTACCCGTGTTTCCCCACCCTGGCTGCCAGCACTCTTGCCTCAGATACCTGTGTGGCTCACTCACTCACTCACTCACTTTTGGCAAGGCTCTGCTGTAATGTGGCTGGACCAGGCAGCAGTGATTAAAAAACCCCTCCACCCAACCACCCACAAGGCACTTTTCAGACCCTCACTCAGCTGTACTTTTCCTCATAGCATCACTGCCACTTGAAATATTATATCTGTATGTGTTTACCGTGTCTCATCTACTGGAATAGAAGAGACTTTGCTGTGATATCTGCTCTATGCCCAGTGCCTACAACTACTGACTGACAGTCAGTTTTCAATAAATTTCATTGAGTGAATGCTTGGATGGATAATATTGGACTCTTAAACTAAGAAGCCTCAGGAAGACCATAGGGAAGCAAAGAATGCACCCGACAGTCAGCAGAGAGAAGCAGAGAATGGAACAGACACCCAGAGAGGAGAGACCACGTGTCCCAGGGAAGACGGAAGGACGGGCTGCCATGATGACTTCCCAGAGGTGTCCCAGAAGGTCCAGCTGTTTCCTGCCTGGGGATATAATAACTCCAGAAACACACACACACACACACACACACCACACACCACACATCTCACACACACACACTTCCACCACCACAACACATACCATACACACACCACACACATATATACACATATATACCCCCCTGCACACATACATACACACATCCCACACAATACACACACATTTACACACACACACACACACACAGAGTTTGCTGAAGTGACCTGGAGTGAGTTTCTGAGCCTTGCTGCCCGAGGAGCCCACACAATGGCAGTACCTGAACACCCAGCACAGAAGCAGACACAGCAAGTGTTCCTTCCTGTGAGTTCCTGCTCTCTCAACTGAAGCCCTCACTGGGAGCAGCTCCCGAGGCGGAGAGCTCGCCCCAGCCTTCACTTCCCTGTGGCTTTTCCCTGTAGAGCCGCCCCTCTCCAGCCCCTACCCACCCCCCCCCCCATGGGCTCACCCACTTGCCTTGCCACCTGGCCCCGCATTTCCGGGCACTCCTCCTGCCCCCTGAGCTGTCATGTTCTGTGCTGCTTCCTCTGCAAGAGACTCCCCATCCCAACGGCCCTGTCTGATGACAGCACCTTTGATTTTTAGCTCTTCTTGCTAGAAGCTCAGAAGTCATGTTTAGCGCCCACTCCCTTCACCACAGCTTCTTCATTCTTTCCAAACACTTCTTAGAGTGACCTTTCTTTTCCATGCCCACCATGAATCTCGTAGCTCTTCATCCAGGAATCCTCCTCGGACCCAGAACCAACCAGGCCCCCATTTATGCTCCAGTAGCCCCTGTATTTGCTCTGCATTGACCATGGTTTGCAGCTGCATACGTGTGATAGTACTTGATGACTGTCTCCTCCACTGAGTGCAAACTCCACAGGGCAGTTCTCAGTAAGTGCCCTTGGAGGGATGGATAGAGCTACTTTTTCCTCTTCCTTTCTTTGTCCTCGCCCCCAGCTATCATGTAAGCTTCCTGAAGGACAGAGCTGTGTTTATCACTGCCTATACCCACCCTGCTCCCAACCACAGCGTTTAGCCCAAAACCAAGAGCACGCTGGGTGCTCGATAAATAAGAACGTGTATTGATTGCGGCGTCCCTGTCGGTCATTTAGACATTGCGTTTGTTTAGGGGAAAGCAAATCCTCACTCCCAAGTGACCAGTCAAGCAGCCACCCCCTGCCAGCCCCAGGAACCCAATAACCAGGAACGTCTGTTTCCACAGCGGCCCACCAGGCTGGCCGCGTCTCTTCCCTTTGCCTCCTGACACGGCGGTAATTAGAAACAGCAGTCATGGCCACGTTGCGCTCCCCGGAGCTCCCTGCTGGAGGCGCGGAACACGTGTAGCTGCGAGACCACCTGCCGGGAAGAGAATAGAGGAATCATTTGCGGAACGTGGCAGGGGTGATAGCTAAGGGGATGAGCCGCTGCATAGCAAAGAGCCGCCCCATCTTCCCCAAAGCCCTAAATAATTTCTCCACTTGGAAAGAAAAAAGAAGAAAATACGCAATTAATTTTTCATGTAGATCATCCCACTTGGAAGCTTAGGGAAGGGCTGCGCATACTAAGAGGCGAACTTGAGATGCCACCTCTCCGGCTTAGACACAGGCAGGGAGAGGGAGGAAAGGGGAAGACTCGCGGGGTGTACTTGTGGCACCTGGTGGACGGACGGGGAGGGACAGAAAAGGAGGGTGCCAGCTTGTTCTCTGTAGTCTTTCAGGTCCTGCTTCTGGCTGCGGCACGGCCACTTCGTGTCACACTGGCCACGGTAACAGCGGGGGTCGGACTTGCCCTCCTTGTCTGCGTGAGGAAACCGAGGCGCGGGGCAACCGGACACGTCAGCCAAGGTCACCCGGCCAACAGGAGGCCGAGCAGGACGCCGAGTCCAGCCCCGCTCCGCTCCCCCACACCCGCCCTCCGCACTGCCTCCCGGCAGGTACTCAGGGCGCCGCTGGGTGACCATCTGTTGTACAGCGTGGCGGGCCGCCTTCCCTGCCGCCGACGTGCCCACCCCAGATTTTCCTGCCGGTGCGCTAACTGCTGATTATCTCATCCGCCTTAGCCCCGACGGGAGGCAGCGCGAGGGAGCGGAGGAAAAGGCGGCTCTCACTCCCGCGCTGCGCACTACTCCAACCCAACGGGGTCCCTCCAACCAACACGCAGCGCCAATGCGGGGAAGGAGGCTCAGGCGTCGGCCCTGAAACACGGCCCGCTTACAGCTCCTCCCCGGCTACCCTAGCCGTGTGACCCTGAGTAAACGGCTCCCCGTGTCAGTACTCATTTCCTAGGGCTGATGAACAAAGCGCTGCAAACCGCCTGGCTTAAAACAATGGAACTATATTTATTGTCTCACAGTCCTGGAGACCTAGCAGTCCAAGAGCAAGGTGCCATGAGGGCCCTGAGGAAGACCACGTTTCAGCCTCTCCCCAAACTTCTGGTGGTTGCTGGAAATCCTTGCTGCTCCTTGACTTACCCATGCATCATCACTCCGATCTCTGCCTGCATCTTCCCGTGGCATCTTTGTGCTCCTGTGTGTCTCTCTCCTCTTCCAGTAAGAACAGCAGTCATGTTGGATTCAGAGCCAGTCCGGCTCTAGTATGGCCTCATTTTAACTACTCTCATCTGCAGCAACCCTATTTCCAAATAACATCGTGTTGTGACCTCCTGGGAGGTTAGGATTTCAACATAGATTTTTGAGGGAGACACAATTCACCCCATAACTATCTCTGTGCCTCTGTTTCCCCTGAAGGAAAGGAATGATAGCACACACTTCGTAGCATAATTGTGAGGATTGGACGTTAGTACATGGAAAGGACTTGGGGCAACACCTGGTTTTCTGTAAGGGTACCACAAACGGTATTTCTAATTAATAATATTGTCATTATAAGTGTTGGAACACCAAGGCCTGGATGCCTGCAGGGAATTCAGGAAGCGTCATTCCTGGCTTTCCTCTCTGCATGCCTGCTTTATTTCTTCACCTGTCTGGGTACAGATCCTCATTACCTGCATGATCCAAGGCAGCATAACCTCTCTGTGCCTCAGTTTTCTCATCTGAAACAGGGTTGAGAATAGAGTTGTTGTGAGGTTCAGTAAGTTGCCTTTTCCTCTTGTTGATGGTTTCCTTCACTGTGCAAAATCTTTTTAGTTTGACATAGTTCCATTTGTTTATTTTGCTTTTGTTGTCCTTGCCTGAGGAGATTTTTCTTGTTTCCTGAGATAAGCCTGTATTGCCTATTGATTTTGCTGTGTTGTATTTTAGATTTTAGAATGTTGTATTTCAGTTTCCATTTGTCTTAAGGTATTTTTTGAAATTTTCTCTTTGATCTCATCATTAACCCCTTGGTTGTTTAGTAGCATGTTGTTTAGCCTCCACATGTTTGCTCCAGTTGTTTTTTTTTCTTGTAATGTATTTCTATTTTTATACCATTGTGATCAGAGAAGATACTTGGTGTGATTTCAGTCTTCTTAAATTTATTGAGACTTGTTTTGTGGCCTAGGATGTGACCTATCTTGGAGAATGAATGAGCACTTGAAAAGAATATGCACTCTACTGTCTTGTGGTGAAATGTTCTGTATCTGTTAAGTCAGTATGGTCTAATGTGTCATTTAGTGCCATTATTTCCTTATGGATTTTTTGTCTGGATGATGTATCCATTGATTCAAATGTGATGTTAAAGTCTTCTACTATAATTGTATTACTGTCAATTTCTCCTTTTATGTGTGTTAATATTTGCTTCGTGTATTTAGGTGCTTCTATGTTGATGCATAAATATTTACAAACATTATTTCTTGTTGAACTAATCACTTTATGATTATGTAATGCCTTTGTTTTTTTGTTAGTCTTTGTTTTAAGTCTGTTTTTTCTGATACAAGTATTGCTACCCCAGCTTTCTCTTTGTTTCCATTTGCATGGAATACCATTTTCCATCTCTTCTCTTTCATTCTGTGTGTGTCTTTAGGTCTGACGCCAGTCTCTTGTAGGCAGCATATATATGGGTCTTACATATATTTATGTCTTTTTTTTTTTAATCTATAACCATCCTTTATCTTTTGGTTGGAGTTCTAGTTCATTTACCTTTAAAGTAAGTATTGATAGGTATGAACTTATTGCCATTTTGTTAATTGTTTTCTGGTCATTTTCGTAGTTCTCTTTTCCTTTCTTCTCTTGTTCTCTTCCCTTGTGATTTGATGACTTTCTTTAGTATTATGTTTATATTCATTTCTATTTATTTTTTGTGTGTCTATTATAGGTTTTTGGTTTGTGAATACCATGAGTTTCATATATAAAATCTATGCATATAGCAGTTTATTTTAAGTTGATGGTCATTTAAGTTTGAGTGCATTCTAAAAGCACTACATTTTTACTCTCCCCCTCCTTGGTGTCATATTTTACATCTTTTTATTTTGTGTCTTGCTTAACCAATTATTTTAGATATAGATGATTGTCTTTTTTAAAAAATGTTGTGCGTTAATTATTTAATGTAGTATTTACAACAACTTGTTTATAACTGAGGATAAATCAATGTAGATTAGTTGCTTGATCTGTTTAATTGGGCAAATCCTCTAATACCCATTTTTTCTCATTTGTGATATTTTATGTACTTTTAAAAAATATTTTCTCATCTACAGGGAGAATCTGTAGATTTGCATATACATCTAATTTAATGCATTTTTATATGAAGGAAAAACATCTCATTTACTATTACATATTTAAATAAAACTCCAGTAATGATAATTCTAATGTTATATATTTTTCAAATCTGTATTTTTCCATGGTTGAGTTAATCTAAAAATATAGTTATGAATAGGGCTATGACTAAGTTTGTTCAAGGATTTTTCTTATATTTTCCTTAACATACAATTATTAAGTAACTTTTATAGCTCAATTATTAGTAAAAATAATCTAGACTCTAAAATTAAGAAAAAAGGATAACAAGTTTATATTTACTTCATCAAAAATTTAGGATGACAGATGATAAAGGATTGTCTTTTAACCTTCATACTAGCTCAGTAGGTGATTGATCCACTACTTTATTATGTTTGCCTTTACCAGTAAGATTTTTTTCTTTCATAATTTTTTTGTTTCTAGTTACAACCTTTTCTTTTCTGATTAAAAAAGTCCTTTTATCATTGATTGTAAGGTCAGTCTAATGGTGCTTTTGCTTGTCTAGGAAACTCTCTCCTTCAAATATGAATGATAACCTTACTGGGTAGAGTATTCTTGGCTGTAAATTTTTTTCATTTCAGAACTTTGAATATATGGTGATAGTCCTTTCTGGCCTGTAAAGTTTCTGCTGAAAAGTCAGCAGAAAATCTTAAAGGGGTTCCTTTTTATGTAACTAGTTGTTTTTCTCTTCCTGCTTTTAAGATTCTCTCTGTATTTTTAACTCTTGACATTTTAATTATAATGTGTCTTGCTGTATGTCTCTTTGGGTTCATATGGAAGGAGAGTAAAAAAAAAAAAAAATGGTGCCCCAGCACTTCTGCCTTTGGAGAAAGAAATTTCCACCAGATCTCTGCCCCTCCAGCACATGCCCTAAAATTAGTCAATGAACCTCCTTCTCCTATGACCAAGGTGCTTTTCTAGCTGCTGACAACGTGCTGGGACTCAGCAAGTGAGTTTGTGTGCAACCCTTTTAAGAACAGAGTCTCGGTTTTCTGCAGTCCGCCAGCTCTCCTGGGCATAAGCCCCACTGGTTTTCAAAGCCAGATGTTATGGGTGCTTGCCTTTTCAGTGCTGGGGAGCCCAATGTGGGGCTCAGACCCCTCGCTCCTCATGGGAAACCTCCATGGTTGTGTTTTCCCTCTCATTTGTAGGTTGCTACACTGGGGTTGTGGGTTTTGATTAGATCCTGTCTCTGTCCCTCCTACCCATCTTGATGTGGCCTTTTTTTCTGTATCTTTAGTTGTAGAAAATCTGTTCTGCTCATTTTCAGGTCATTCTCAGAGATAGTTGTTTGATATGTAGTTGTAGTTTTGGTGTGTCCTTGGGAAGAGGTAAGCTCAATATCTTCTAGTCTACCATCTTGGTCTGGGTCTTCTTTCTGTTTCTTAAGCACAGCCAGCTTGTGGCCTTCCCCAGACCTCTGCACGTATTGCTACCTGCTGCCTAGAATGTCTTTCCCCAAGATTTCCATGTAACCATATCTTTCTCCTTATTCAAATCTTTGCTAAAATGTCATTCACCTCCCTAGAGACATCTTCCCTGAGCTCCTTATCCAATGGCTGTGCCTATCACCACCCCCAGTCGCATTCTATCCCACTACCCAGTTGTCATTTCTTCACAGAGATTACTGCTGCCTGATTTTATCTCATCTGTTTGTGGGCTTACTTGCTTATTTTCAATCTAATCTCCAAAGAACATAAGACTCATAATAGCAAAGACCTCATTTGTCTTATTTATCCTGATGTCCCTTGTGCCCAGAGCAAAGCCTGATACATCACAGATTCTAATAAATGTCAGTGGAAGGAAGAAAACTATGAATAAACCAATTCTGAACCCAGTATCACATGAATGGTAGAGTCAGAAGTTTCTCTTTGCCTTGGATGATGTATTAGTGATCCTTTCTAATCTTGTAGCACCCACTTCAGCTTGCCAATAAGACATCGTCAGGTTCTGCTATACTGTTAGTGTCTCAGACCTTCTTCTCAGACAAGGCTTGTATCTGTTGGAAATTTTATATCAGGGTTTTTTTTCCCTATCGCCTTGGTTTAACTTATTTTACCCAACTGCTAGTATAATGTTCTTCAGTTACAATTTTAAACATCACTAATAACATTCATGAAGATCAAAACCAAGCTAGACTCTTCCCCCTTTTAGTCCTGGGCGATCACACAAATTTTCCATTCCTACAGTTTATTGTCTAATTTTATTATCATCCAAGGATGCAAGGTGATTTATTTGTTTACATAGGTTCAGATTATTCAAATACTCCTTTATCTGTTCTATAATAGACATTCTTTTTCTATTGCCTTAATTGTATCTTATTAGACTTCTTGGTTTTGTTTCATGCTATGTGGCCTTAGGATATACTTATGTGTTTAAACATCCTCATACATACTTTAATATATTGTAACTCATTTAAACTCATAATTTGTCTATGATCTAAGAAAGCATCATGGATTACTCTCTCGGGAAGCAAAACTAAGTGAATTTTTCCCACATCCTAAAATGAAGATGCCCAGGTTTTGGAATGCTCTGTTCCTGCTTCTCTCCCCATGCTGAGCCAATCCCAGCACCCTTCAAGAGAAAGAGAAGAGAAAGCAGAAATCCCCTCAACTATCACAGAAGTCCCAAGCAGCAGCACAGCAGCCTGAAGGGTCCAGCCACTCTCAGAGAGGATTTGGCAAAATCTTCTGATTGCACATGCTAATTGGTCTCTGGCCCTCACGGCACACAGAAGAGAAAAGCAGTCTAAGGAATTACACTGCCCCGGTCTCTCTCTAGCTTGCTTTTCTTAGCTGTTTTTTTTTTTTTTTTCAGTTTGGTTTCTGTGGGTTTGTGTAATGTTTCCTCTCTGTGACCCACAAGTTGCTGAGTAATCCATCTACAAAATTAGGGAACTGAGCTGAGGTTGGATTACTTTTAGAAAGAAATAATCTCCCACTAGTGTCGTGAAGTTCTCCAGGACCCTCTGTCAGGCTCGCTGCTCCAGAAGCTGTCCTGTTTGTTGAATTCCACTTCAGCCCCTGCCTCTCTCTATGGCTGGTGGGTGTGGCCATGTGGGTCTCAATCCAGAGAGCCTGGGATCTCTGAGACCTCATCAGGATGCAGAAATGAACGCATGCTCTGAGCAACCACCTCATTTCAGTAAGAAGACCTAAGGCAGCTTAGTCTGACCTGAAATTAATTCCCCTCTTTAATGAATTGCCCAGGGGACTTCTCCTTCCAGTTTTCCTTCTAGTTTCATGGCTTTCTTCAGATTTCCTTCCCTTCATTGTTCTCTCCATCCCTCCTGGGTCTGGAGCTGGAAAAATTGTTTCTTCTCCTGCTGAATCTCACAGTTTATGGTCATTGGTACTGAGCCTTCCCTGTGGCTCCTAGGTTCCCCACTCATTTCCTTCCCAAAAGGAAGTAGTGGTTTTAGAGTGGTTGCATTGTCTTCTTTCCAAGTCATACAATTTTCTTCCATGTGATTTAAGGGCCTCTAGGATGCTGCATGGGTCTCACAGTGGACAGTAGTGGTTAAACCCCAGCAAGCATCCTGCTGTTAGCTTCTGGGTTTATGGTGACATGTGACCCCAGCAGCCAAGCCATCACTAGCTGGCTTGGTGAAATTTTCAAAACACTTAAAAAAATCTAGCTGTCCATACACACCAATGAGGTGTTGATTAATACGACTAACTTTAATGGAGCCAATAAAGGCCATAAAAGCCACGAAGGTCTGTGAAGCTGACCCAGCCCTTTCGTTTAGCCCAGAGAGAGTTAGGCGTTTTTGCTGTATTGCAAGCCCTGCAGGACGAAACAAGAAAAGTTTTATTTTCTGTGTCCTTGTGACATTTGGAGGCTGGTCTCTTTGCTTTTCTCCTTCCCACTCCCCCCACCCATCCCCAGGCCCCTCTAGAATATAGAGAATGGAAAGCATAACTTTTGATTGTATCTAACAGTAAAGAAAAATAGAGATATGGAGGCAGTTTCTTATTTGAAAAGTGCCCTTCCTTGACAAATGCAAAGCCTTTTACGGAACTGCCATTTCCTAACACGGAAGAGGAGAAGGTTTATAAAGATGGAAGAACCTAGGCACAGATAGAGATGAGGGTCGAGGTCACATTTGGGAGTCGGGGGTAGAATGAGAAAAGGTCGCTGGACTTGCCCTAGAACCGTGCGGCAAGTGGCACGAGCCACAGCGATGGGGCTCTGAGCACTCACTGCGGGGCAGGCGGTGGTTGGGGTGAGCGGTCACTGAGAGCTGGCCTCGGGCCTTTCTCTGCTTTGCATTTTCTCAGGGCTCTCAGGGATGCCAGGACCTTTCCCTGGTCCTGTCAGTGGTCCGGGTCCACACTGTCAGCTTCCAAGAATTAGTCAGACTCCTGCATGACAAACGAACTGCCAAGTCACACCACCCAACCTTGGCTCACGACACTGAAATCATAATTACACCAACACAGGTGACCACAGGGGGCCCAAAGGAGGATGCTTGACATTTACAGATAGGAATAGCTTGACTGCTTATGTAAATTATATCATACAACGCAAAGGAATTTAATTCTTTTTTGTTGCTTTGGCAGGAACACCAGATGATTTTTAACAAAATATTTAAGAAGGATGTTTTTTTCATGTTGCGTCCTGAGAGATTTGCTTTCTGGAGTAGCTATACACTCATAAACAGTTATAAGACAACTTATGTAAATACAGCCTAATATCCATAATTAAAATGGAATAAAATGTTAATTTTTAAAACTGCCTTTTAAGTGTGTGTAAGCAGTGCGCAGTGGTGTAGTTTCTGTTCTCTGTTTTGTTCAAACTTGTTCATCATAGTCTTATAATAAATGGTGTAAGGTGGAGGTGGTCAACATAGTGGTGCAAATCCAGGCTTTGGAGTCAGTCTCCTGGGGTCAAATCCCAATTCTTCTACTTTATTAGTAATGAGGCACTGGGCAGCAATGTGGCCTCTCTGAACCTCTTTTTTGTCTTACGTAAAATGACAATAATCATCTTCTACCCTATAGAGTGGAAGCTTAAATGAACTAATACATGTGAATCTTTTAGGTCCATGCCTGCCACACAGCAAGCACTTGGGAAACAGTAATGGTTGTGCTGGAGAGGAATGTGATACATTTCAAATATGTCCACACAAATCATGATGGAGGCGGAGACCGGGGGAGGAAGAATCTGGAGGGCGAAGAACCACTCGCTATACCAGGCTACTGTGGTGGGAGGAGGGCATAGTTCACTTACAAAATGTGGGCAATGCAAGAGAAAGATGGGTATTGACTTAGAAGAAAGTACTGTTTAGTAGAGTTAGAGGGCCAGGCTGCCGACTTCTTTGAAGGCCACGAGACCCTGGAGAGGACTCTATTGTGCAAAAGTGAGAGAGAGAAAGAAAATGTGAATGGCTGCTCAGACCACCCTAGCCCTTCACTGGTGCCCCAGTAATTGTGTGGCATCTTGGCTAAAGAAGATGTATTTGGGGACAGGCTTTTCCGCTAAGGGCTATGGGCCGCCCTGTCCTCCAGAGCTCACCCTGGAAGCCCACTACCTACATCAGACCACCCTGTCTTGTATGGCTGGAGAAGGATGTCTGCAGCACCTCATGTCAGAGGCTCTTCTGGGATGGAATGGCATCTATTGCCCCCTCGTCTGTAAGTGAGGCAGGGCAACGCACTATGGAGAAACCGCAGTGCTTGAGGGAGGCTCAGACCTCACTGGTTTGAGCGGGTCATGGAATGCTAAATTTCCATGAGATGAGACCATATGTCTCAAAGGTGCCTTGATTGCTCTGTTCTGACTCTGAAAAGGACATAACTGACATTGCCCAGAATCGGCCTTTGCCCCCCCTTCCACAATGGGAACGGCTTGGTAGTGGGACGAGGATATTAGAAGTTCATCAGCTCAGGTCATCTTGACTGAGGCAAAGCCCCCTGTTCGTCTACCTAGGAAAGCACATGGGCTCTCCCGGGGCACGTGGATGGCCCAACAGACCCCTGACACAAGCTAGTCCTGGTCCTTAAGGACACCCTTAGTGTTAGGCTCAGCAAGTGAACATGTTTCCTTGTCAGGAACAAGAGCACAGGAACTGAGTCTTTTTTTGTGGAAAACCCCACCAATGTTTTAATTTCCCTGTCTGTATACAAATCTATACACAAAAAGGATAAACGTAGCACATACTTCATAGGATCATTGCAAGGATGAGACAGTGTATCTGAAGTGCTTAGAACAGTGTCTAGCATTTTCAGTAAGTGTCAGTAAGTAAATGTCACTCAGTAAATGTCAGTGATAATGATGATGAGGATGAAGGAAAGGAGGAGAAAGTCTATGGTCCTCAATGTCACGAAGATTCCCCAGGAGAATTGTCTTTTAGAATTTAGTAAGAGAAAAAATATCTTCTCCAAGAGAAACCAATAAAATACAAAAAAAAAAATTTTTTGTCCCTGTGTTTAGAATTCTCGAAGTTAAAGTTTAATCCTGTTACCACTAAGTTTACCCTCGTGGTTAGAATATTTGCTTCTTTTCCTTCTTCAGTTTTGACTTTCTATTTTATTAGTCTCATCTTTAATGTCCTTGATTGTAAGATGCCTGGAATTTCTGTTGGAAGAAGTGAGACATAAACGATAAAATAAAAATAAAGAGACGGCACTCTGTAAAATTTGCTGAGTATATTGAATTGTCAAATCTTTCCACATAAACTAGACTGCCTCTGGAAAACGAATAAATGCAAGAGAGCAGCAGCAGAAGAGTGTTCTTCTTATCTTGTTTATGTATCAAAACCCAACCTACAGAAAAAAACAAAAAACAAAAAAACCCCGACCTACGAGAGCAATCCCATCTCGCTTACGTCCAGTAGCCATAATGCAGATCCCCCTTTCCTTGAGAGAGAGTCTGAGAATCTGTGTGAGGGCAGATGCTTCAAGGGGCTGATGGTACAAGTTACACACCATCTATTCACCCTCTGCCTCGAGGCACGTGCCATTTCTTGTTGGAGTGGGCAACTTCAACAGCTAATTTCAGCTCGGTCTTTTACCAGCCTTCCACTACTGCCCTGCCCTGCCTCATGTCGGGAAAACGGGGAAAAATGAAAAGAATAGAAAAGAAAAGAGAAGCACACCTGTGTCCTCCAAGATCAAAGAGATCTCATTTGAAGCCATTCTTGAGGTTGCTATGGTGATGGACAATTCTGACCATCAGGGTGCAGGAGCCGCCGGTGCCGAGGACAGCACTGAGTCACAGGGTTCTGCATGCACAGGTACAGAGAGAGCACCAGGGTGCCTCCCCGTTTGCGAAAATGACTGGCTTGTTCAGCCCACTCTCCGCACTCCTGCAAAGCCCTTCTGCTAGAAAGTCAGCCTCTCCACACTCAGATAAAACATTACCTGGCCCCTCTCACAACCCGCAGCATGCTCTGGGGCTCTGGTGGAGTCCTTTTTCCATCCTGCTCTAATGGGCACTCCAACGATGCACTGAAGGAGCCAACAATTTGCCTCTGAGGCTGATTTGAAAAGGATCCCAATCTCCCCTCCAATTGGTCCCTAGGGGATGGCCTTTCCTACTGCACGCCACAAACTATAAGCTACTTACTCTGTTTCACACTAGGACTGGCTTTCCTCTGTTTGGAAGGTGACAGTAAGGTATTTTAGGCAGACATGGTTCAAAGTCTAACTGCATTTGGAGACATCCTCCTCAAAAGCTTTCTCTCAGGTGCTTGCCCAGCGTTCTTTGCATGCCTCTGTCCCCTACACAATGGTGTACTTTTGCATTGTGAAAAATGTTTGTTAAATCCGTTAGATAAAATTCATAGGGTCTAAAAACTGAGCCAACTGGTTTGTACTAACTAAAGTGAATTGGCAAGGAGAACAATGAGCCACAAACGGAAGACAGAGAATGTCTCACACCCAAGGCAGTGAGCCCCCGTGAAAAACTGAAGGTTGGTGGAAACAGTGCACATTCCCAGCCTCATTCTCCAGACTGGCTCTGCTACAAAGCTTGGAAGGCTAACATGTCTTTTTCCCAGCCTCCCTTGAATGTAGGGTTGGCCATGTAACATCATTCTGGCCAATGATGTCTGCTAGAAACTCCTAGAAGATTACTGGTTTTCCTAATAAAAAAAAAAAAAAAGCACCCCCCCTCTGTTCCTTCTGCCTTCTTCTTTTCTTGCATGAAGACACAATGGCTTGAGCAGCCATGTGACAACCATGAGAGAAGTGCCAAGAGATCCCTTAGCACTGGCACCATCAAACCTCTGAACCAACACCGGCTATGGCCTATCTCCAGACTCGTTGTTCGAGAGAAAAATAATCCTTGTTTATTTAAACCATTGCAGTCAGACTTTTCTTTTACTGGCTGAATGCTTTCCTCGTTGATAGAGGCCCTCACACTTCCACATCCTGACTCTATCTCAAAATGTGTAGGGAGAAGCAGACACCAAAGCCAATGAAGGGCTGCTTCCTGGAAATGTTAAACTCAGAGTTATCTAATTCAAATCACCACTGCCCAGTGGTGTTCTGGGCATCATTTCTGTTGTTTATAAAAGTTGACCAGGTTAGGGTTTTCTTAGAGCTTCAGAACTTCTGCTGTATGCTATGACAAATGGACCAGTATCCCAATTTCTTCTGACCAAACCATTTTGAAATGGAGGAGGGGAAGAGAGACGGGAAAGCTAGCACAGCAGAATGATAAAGTAATATAGCCCTGTACTTTCTGCAGGCAGAGACGAAAGACCTCTTCAATAAGAAAAATTCCTAAATAGCACAATAGTGAAGAGAGAAACGGGATCCTAATTTCCTTTTAATTTTTATATAACAAATGTCAATCCCAAAAACTCAATCTTGGGTCCTTTTGAGAATCTTCCCCAAAGAGGGAAATGGAAGCAGGAACAAGGATAAATACATCCCCCAAACACGCTGGTGGAAGATTTACAAGACTTACTTTTCCAAACCACTTTTATTGCATTATATTCACCACTGATGTTGGCAAACATTCTGGCAAGCTGGAGACACAGGAAAGTCAGTGGTGCAAGTTCCCGTCCGAGTCCAAGTCCAAAAGCAGGAGAAGATTGATGTCCTAGCTCAAAGACAGTCAGGTAAATAGAGAGAATTCCTTCTTACTCAGCCTTTATTCTGTTCAGCCCTTCGATGGATTGGGTGAGGCCCACCCACATTGGGGAGGGCAATCTGCTTTACTCAGCCTACCAATTCAAATGTTAATATCATCCAGAAACAGTCTTACAGACATACTCGAAAAAATGTTAGCCAAATATCTAGGCACCCCTGGTCTAGTCAAACTGACACATAAAATTAACCATCATATGGGAGAATAATTGTCCCTACTAAAGAAAGGGTTGTCAAGCCCAGGCGGTTCGGGATCTCCCAGCTCCAATGGAGACATGGCCAAGTCAAAGAACCACACCCCACACAACCAGAAATCGCACAGAAACGGCATCAAAAAACCCTAATCACAACGATATGACTCTCTTAAGGGGGTGGACCCCAAGTTCCTGAGGAACATGTTCTTTGCCAAGAAGCACAACAAGAAGGGCCAACACCACCAAGGCCACGAGTGCACGTGACGAGGCTGTTAAGGCTCCCGTAAAGCCCAAGGGGGTCAAGCCCAAGGTCCCACAGGGCAGCAGCCGCAAGCTCAGCCGACTTGCCTACATTGCGCACCCCAAGCTCGGGAAACGTACTGGTGCCTGCATCGCCAAGGAGCTCAGGCTCTGCCGGCCAAAGGCCACGGACAAGGCTCAGACCAAGGCCGCAGCTTCAGCTGCAGCTCTGGCTCCAGCTCTGGCTCCCAAAGGCACCCAGGCCCCTCAGGCGCCAGAGTAGAGGCCTTCATCTATTGATGTGAGGATAGAAGGACTGGTGTGACCCCTGGGCTGCTGTCTGCATGGGGCTCATGTCCTTTCTGTGCTGTTTGTTCAAAGAAACCTGAGGCAGGAAAAAAAAATGAAAGAAAGAAAGGGTTGTCGTGAGAATTAAACACAGGCAAAGAGCTTAGAACGGTGCCTGGCACGTAGTAGACACACAATAAGATATGAAATTCATCTGAGAAAGTCATTTTATATCAGAAGAGGAAGATTCTATTACAAATGTTTTAGCTTAGCTTTATCTTGAGAGATTTTTTATTTCACCATTTTCAGATTCCTTTAATGGCATTAGTATTTCACAATGGCATGATTAATCAACCAATTCTAGGCCTCTGCCCAGAGGGAAAACGTGCCGTAATCACAGGAGAAGGTCAGTGTCTGAGCAGGGAAGGTGCCTGCAGTCAGCGGGGCCCTCCCCAGCTGCTGGGCTGGGTCTGGAGGTCCCATCCCACAGGGAAATGGGGAATTGGTACAATGAGTTCCTGTTGATTTACCAGCCAACTGTTCTAGTTAAAAACTCAAATAGCAGTTTTCTTCTAAATGCAAATCATAGGCCCATTCACTAAATGAATTAATTTGAATGACAATGCTGTAGCAAAGAAAATGAGGACTCTGGTTTTTCATCCCAGACTAAACCTCTATTTCTTAAAGAAAAAGCAAGGAGGAAGGGGAGGAAAGAAGATCCCTGATGATGATTCAATGGTTCTCAGCTCCCAGGAATTACAATAAAAGGACACAAAATTACAGCACCAATTTCATCAAAATGGCCATGTACTTCTTCAGGGATGGTCTGAGACATTCAGGTATTCATATATATATATATATAGAGAGAGAGAGAGAGAGTGCTTTGGAACTAGAATAGATATTTGAGATCCAGCTGTCTGTTAAAAACCATCTGATGCCTCCCAGTCCCCCTGCAACCGAATTGAAATTCAAAGCTATGAAAAAGGCTTCTATAACCTGCCGGATCTGATCGGGCCCTGCTCCCACTTTTGTCCCCTCCCATTTGGGGGAGGAAACCTCACATCCATCATTTTCCCAACCACCTCAAGAGCACTCTGCCTGGAGGACACTGCAGGGGGTTGCTGGGACTCCTACTTCTGTGTCTGTGACAAATGACACTCTTTTGCTTTGTGACACCCTCCAAGTGACTCCCACCTACATTCCCAGAGGATATCATTTCAGATATTGTAGGGAAGAGAAGAATTTTAAGTGGAGTGACTACAGGTATTTTATTATCATTTTACTTGTCAATTAATGGATTCAAGATTTTTTTATATTACTAGCTCTTGGTCTCCTCCAGTTTTAGAGCTCAGACTAGGCTGAGTCACAGAGGGACACCCTCAAGCATTTTTTTTTTATTGAAGTATAATTGATTTACAGTGAGTTTCAGGTGTACGGCAAAGTGGTTCAGTTATGTACATATATTTTCAGATTCTTTTCCATTATAGGTTGTTACAAGATGTTGAATATAGTTCCCTGTGCTGTACAGTAGGTCCCTGTTGTTTGTTTATTTTATATATAGTAGTGTGTGTCTGTTAGTCCAAAACTCCAAGTTTGTCCCTCACCTCCACTTTCCCCTTTGGTAACCATAAGTTTGTTTTCTATGTCTGTGAGTCTGTTTCTGTTTTGTAAATAAGTTCATTTGTATCATTTTTTTAGATTCCGCATATAAGCAATATCATATGATATTTGTCTTTCTCTGTCTGACTTACTTCACTTATGATAATCTCCAGGTCCATCCATTTTGCTGCAAATGGCATTATTTCATTCCTTTTTATGGCTGAGTGGTATTCCATTATATATTTTATATATATATATATATCATATATATATATACACCATATCTTCTTTATCTATTCATCTGTCAATGGACATTTAGGTTTAAAGCATATATTTTGAATGATGAGACTATTCAATGAGAGAAAGGAGAAAATTAGAGAGGGCAAGAGGAAGTTGATGAGGGAGAAGTTTAGGCAGTTGTGAAGTTAAGAGAATTTGCAGGCATCTAGGCGAGGAAAGCTCTTATCCCCACTCCTACCCTCCACTCATTCCCTAGTGTGTCGGGGTCTCCAAGACCATCCCAGTTTCACCGTTTGCCAGGAAGACTCACAGGATTTAGTATTCAGTCACACTCATGGCCAAGATTTCTACGTTTGAAAATACAAAGCCAAATCAGCAAAGGGAAACCAGGCACAAGCCTGCAATGTTCCTACACCGTGGAGCCTCACAGGACACAGTTCCCCCAGCAACAACTTGTGACAACCCGCATGGTACGATGCTAGGCAGGGAAGCTTGATAGAGACTCAGGGCCCTGGGTATTACTAGGGGCCGGTCATGTAGGCAGCCTCTGCCTACCATGGCCATAAAGTCCAGACTCCCACAAGGAAAGGAGCTGTTGACCATAAACATTGTTTGCCCAAACAGTTTAGGTGCAGTGAGCCACTCTCACCAGTCAGGGTGGTGGGAACCCTCGGGAGAGCTGAGTTCCCAGAGCCAGCCTCGGGAGCAGGCCTTTTGAAAGATAGCCGTCTCAGGCCTGCTGTGCCAGCGCTTTCTGCTCAGTGTCCCCTGCAGCACGCCCCCACCCAAGAGTCCCACTCAGGGGGCTGAGGCCACTGCCAAGTCCCCTCAGAGAGTACGTAAACAAATATGTTTTCGTACATTCATTTCAAGTGACCTTCTCTTCCTGGGGTGTCAGAGCCTCTGACCAGATCTCTTTGCCACACTTCACCCAGCACGTTCTCCCTGCTCACTCCCTCCTCCATTCCTGGGGTCAGCTGCACTGACTGGGTGGGTCTCAGGTTCTGCCTGGCCTGGGGAGCGAGTGTTGGCCCCTGGCCACTTCCTACTCCAGAGGAGGAAGAGCTCATTCATCAGGTATATACTGGGCATCTCAGGACACACAAACGGGTCATAGAAATCAGAGACTGGGGTTGGATGCTGCAAATAGCTCCAGCAGAAGGACCCTGATTTGAGGGTAAATCAGCATGGAAATCACACGTAAAAACATAAGGCAGAGGTGAGGGAAAGAGTCTGGGGTCTGTGTTCAGGTTCTGCCTCTGCTCCTTATTAACTGTGGGGCCCCAAACTCCATATTTGCAAACTGGGGGTGATAAGTTCCACCCTCTGTTTTCCAGGAGGATTAATAAAAGATACTCAACATAAAATACTAGTTCTCTCCCCTTTCATCGTTCCTCTGTTCTAAAGGGCGCAAGACCATACCTGGTTCTCTCAACGGCTAAATTCCAACATTAAAGGCACTAGAAGTCAGCTTTGTAGTATAAACCATAACCCTGCTTCACTCTCCCAGCAAGGATTATTGACCCAGACAAGGTCTGTTTGCTTAGCAGGAAAAGACTCTGAATATAAAGGCTTCCATGGAAATCCCAGAGCCCCCAGAAAGCTGGGCTGAAAGAGAAAAAGTTTAAATAAGTTGAAGGTGAGAGTCGATCATAATCAACAAATATTTATTATAGCTCTAGTTCTAGGATGGGTACCGGGGGCACTGTAAGGGAAGTTCAGGGTGAGCGCTAGTGGTCTTTGCTCCTAGGGACTGAAGTTTCATTAAGAAGAGAAGCCCCAGATACTAGGGGTGATAAGACAACTGCACAGAATAAAATCAAAACCTTGGCTACAGGGAAAACTGACTCTGTCATGTACATAAAGAATAGTTAAGAAAGGGGTGAGATGTTGGCTGGGCCTTGGTGGCAGGAAGCCTCTAAGATGACCCCAATATCCCCACCTCCGGGTATTCAAACCCTTGGTCATTCCCTCCCGTCTGTGCTGGACCTAATGACTTGGTTCTAACAAACAGAATATTGCAGAAGTAATGGGATGTCACTTCTGACATTAGGCTATAAAAACACTGTACCTTCCATCTTGAGTGTTCACTCTGGCCTACACTCTCACTTGCTCACTTGCCCACAAGGAAACCAGCTGCCATGTAATAAGACGCCCTAGGGAGAGGCTCACATGGCAAGGAACTGAGGTAGGCCTCCTGTCAATAGCCAGCAAGGAACTGAACTCTGCCCATGACCACGTGAGTGAGCTGGGAAGTGGTCCCACTAGTTGAGATGAGACTGCAGACTGCAGTCCTGGCTGATGGTTTCCGCTCAGCCTTATGAAAGACCTTGAGCCAGAGCCAGGTGCCTAAGCCACACCTTGATTTCTGACTTACAGAAACTGAGTTAATAAATGCCTGTTGTTTTAAGCCACTAAGTTTTGGAGTAATTTGTTATGCAATAGTAGGTAACTAATACAGCTGAGAAGGATGAGTAGGATCTCAAGTTGTGGTGCCTGTGGGGGAAAAGAAGGAAGCAGGGAGAGGGGCAAAGACAGACAGAAAGAGAGATGGAATGAATGTGAGTGAATTTCAAGTGAACACTTCAGTGAGAAAAACTACTGAGGAGTCCAGCTCCTGGTTAAAACCCTATCTGTATGTATACAATGAAATACTACTCAGCCATAGAAAAGAATAAAATAACGCCATTTGCAGCAACATGGATGGCCCTGGAGATTGTCATTCTAAGTGAAGTAAGCCAGAAAAAGAAAGAAAAATGCCATATGATATCACTCGTATGTGGAATCTAAAAGAAAGACACAAATGAACCTGTTTACAAAACAGAAACAGACTCACAGACATAGAGAACAAACTTATGGTTACCAGGGTAAAGGGGATGGGGAGGGATAAATTAGGAGCTTGAGATTTGCAGATACTAACTACTATGTATAAAATAAACAGCAAGTTTCTACTATATAGCACAGGGAACTATATTCAATATCTTGCAGTAACCTATAATGAAAAAGAATATGAAAATGAATATACGTATTTATGTATGACTGAAACATTATGCCGTACACCAGAAATTGACACAACATTGTAAACTGACTATATTTCAATTTAAAAAAATGCAGAAACCCTATAAAAACAAAACAAAACTGTGTGTGATTGTATGGTTTTTCAGGCCTAATCACAGACAATTTCAAAGGCTTTGCCTGGCGGGCCTGGGGGAATCTGCCGTCCCCATAGCAGCCTTGGTACACAGCGGGTGCGCGGCAGTCTCTGGAGGCAGTCAAGGATTCAGCCCCCCTCGCAGGTCCTGCTCTCTGCACATTTACATTCTGAGCTCAGTGTCACCTTCATTCCTTGGTCTCTAAATCTGAGGCCCTGGGGAGAGTCTTCTTCAGGTGCCTGACTCTGCTGAGACCTCCTTATGGGCGGTGGGTGGGGGAAGAAGGGGAAGCCATGAAGACACTTTCCCCACTCGGACTCAGTACCCAGTACTTTCCCACTCCTAGCCCTTCCCTGCCTTCCCCAGCCTCAGGACCCACAAAACTGAAGTCCTTTGTGCTGGAGCTCCCTCAACAGCTACGCTGATCCACCTGACCCTGGACTCGTGTGCCTTTCCATGGGTTGGGGAAGTTGGAGCAGAGGAGTTGGCATCTTTTCCAGCTTCAGTCTCTCAGCTACACCATTGCAGTAAGTGATTAACAGCCTGACTCATTTTCAACTTTTTTGCTTCAATCAGCTACTCCAACACCTGGCAGCTTAGGGCTTGCTCTCCCAGCTCACTTGAGCTCCTGATGACTATCACCAAGGTATGGAGGGAGCAATGTTTGTGGTCAAGGCTGGACTCCAGCTGGAGAAAATGAGAAATAAGAGCTCCAGAAAAGCTCAGCCCATCACTGAAGAAGATGATTCAGAGAAGGGGACCAAAACTCCTGGACTGAAAAAATGAATACAAAGTGTGTTCCTTGTCATCAAATTGTCACCTTTAGTAAGTATCCACTTGCTTTTTAAGGCTTCATCCACTTATGGACAGGGCAACGTCTGCCCTCTAGGATGCTGCTGTCCTGATGACTTTGCTATGCGAAATATGCTCCTTGGACCAGAAGAATCAATATCACGAACACTTGTTAGAAATGCAGCATCTCAGGCTCCTTGCAGACCTGCTGCATTGTAGGCTGCATACTCACAGATTTCCAGGCACTTTAAAGTTTGAGCAGAACTGGTCTAAAAACAGGCAGACAGAGTGACACATTTAAAAACAAACAAACAAAAACAAAACTCTAAAATTATTCAGTTAATAAGGGAAAGTTGAAAATTGAGCTCAACTAATTTAATTTAATCACGTATTCAATTATCTATTAAAAAAAAACATTTATTGAGCCTCTGCACTGGACATATAAAGCTGAGAAAATATGGCCTTGCCCAGAAGAACCTATGGATGTATTCATTGGTACAGAGGGGAAGAAAGAAGGGGACATTCGCTCCACAAAATGTGTGAAGGGTCAAGAAAAGCTTGAGTTGGGTCTTGTAACATGGGTAAGTTTTAACTAGGGCAGGAAAAGACATTCCAGGCTCAGGTTTATAACAGCTTGGCCCACTTGGCAAATAGTTTGGTGGGTTAGGCAAAAAAGTGATGTTGGAACAGGATGCAGGGCAAACTTGTGAAGACCTTATGTACCCACACTAAGGAATTTGGACTTTCTCCTGTAGGGATCTGCAGACAATGTCTTAGGTTGCTTTTGCCCGTAAGTGACAAAAGAAGGCCCATCTGAATGTGGCTTAAATGATAAGGAAATTTAATTTTCATATACTAAAAAGTCCAGCAGTAGTAAAGCTTCAAGAACTCGTCAGTGTATGGCTGTGGGTCAGCTTCCATCCATGATCACATCCAGGTCCAAGCACCATGGCTTCAACACACAAAATCTCAAAGCAAGGAAAAAGGGAGTTTCTCTCATTTGTGTCTTTTATATTAAGGAAGAGCATGTTTCTCAGAAACCCTTGGAAGTTCTAGTTGATCAGAATTGGGCTACATCCCTGTGCCCTAGCTGCAAGGGAGTCTGGCAGGGTGGAAATTTGGCACATTTTGTATCTTTCACAGGAGGTCAGCTCAGCCAGCAAGGAACAACGGTGTTGGGAGTGGCTGAGGAATAGCAACTACTAGCACACACCACACATGGGTGTTAAGCAGGAGAACCACGTGATGAGATGTGCACTTGGAAGACGGCTCTGTTGGCAGCATGGCAGAAGGACTGGATGGGGAGATAAGAAAGTAACAGAAGGGTAGGTGGAAGGTAGATCAGTGGGAGATGGTGGACCATTTGTGGCTTCTGGAGGAGCAAATTTCTCCATGCACCCATGTGAGACATCTCCTGGAACCCACAAAAATAGTCCAGGGGCACTTGCAGGGGCTGAGATGTTACATGAGCTAATGATTATAGTCCCTGCAGTCCCATTTCAGCCTGATAGAGGAAGAGGCCTGGGGAAATTCATTTCCCTTAAAATTCTAATAACAGTTAATACTATATGTTGGAAGGCTCAGAAAGGCTTCCTTGGGGCCAGTTGATGGAAATGTTTAAAAGGGTTTATAGAATTGGATTCCAAGAAAGACTTTCAGCCCAACCTTTCAACAGCTGTCATGTACAAGTTACCTGGAAAGGATTTTCAAAAGACTAGGACATAAATCTCTGGCCTCTGAGAGCTTGTACCTGGTTTGAGGAACAAGACTTACACATATGTATAGTACAAGATAATGTTCTGATTAGGGATGTTGTGGTTGGAAGGGACTAAAACCAACAAAAGTAAAGGACAGGGGATAGGAGGCTGTGAAAACTCATGCCAGCCAAGGGTAGGGAATGAAGTAAAGCAGAGCCTCACGATACCAGAAATCACCAAGAGCTGAGGCTCTTCTTTCCTTCTCTCTGGGGATCATGGGTGCTTATGCCATGTGTCTCTGTATTGATTTCATCCTCTTGCTTCTTTAAAAATACAAAAACAAAAAAACCCTAGACTTTTCTGCTTACTGTTTCAGCACAAGGCCCAGGATGGCTACCCTAGTGTCTGGAACTGTGGGGCCTTCCGGGTCCAGCGCCTACTAACAATCAACCATAATTTCAGCATCTGGAACCAGGCCATGTCATTGGCAGATGATCAGTCTATGAATGGGGTTGCCTAGAGTCAGGTGTCTCTCCCTGCTCCAGTCAGCTGGCCTCAATCAGGGTGGGAGAGAAGCAAGACCGGATGTGCCTAGTATGGCCAGACAGGGTCCAGGACGTGTCAACATGGACACCAGGAGGCCTAAGGCATTGGGACTAGGGGTGAAGAGTTGGTGGAGCTGGTGAGTTGTTTTCTTATCATGAGACTCTAAGGTGGAAATAGTACTTTTTTTTTTTTAACATCATCTCTGTTTGTGTATCTTCTTCCAAAATGACACCCCAAATGGAGGATCATGGAGAGCATGTAACTCTTCTCAGTCCACAGAGAAAGACGAGGGTCACTGGGAACCACATTTCTAAAGTCATATTTTCTGAGAATTCAAGTCACTTCACCCTAGGAACCTCATTCCTTCATCTTGAAAATTAGAGGCTGCACTGAATGAATTCTGAGGTTCCTTCTAGCCATGTCATTCTATGACTGTGGACTTAAAGAGAGAGGTCAGAAAAATAATGAAGTGAGGAAAAAAAGTCTCATCATAGAAGGAAAGCGTCCTTACTCATTAGCCGCAGCACAATGTTTTGTCAGTATTATCACCTTTCGTTTTTAGAAAATAATGTGACGTGGGGGGAACTAAGATCTTAACTCTGAAGCGTAATTAAACAAAAACAAAAACAAATGACCTCGGAGACCTCTGTTCCTTGCTGCGTTTTTTTCTGGTGCCGACGGAAGAAAAGGTGCTGGAAAATTCTCTGTGACATCTGAAATGCTCACCCTCCATGTCACCAGCCAGAAAAAGCTGAGGGCAGCTCCAGGGTCTGGAGCCTGAGACAAGTGCAGTTCCCGAGGCTGGGGTGCTCCTGAATGACTCCGGACGTTAACGAAAGCACTAGGACTGGAAGGATGGGAGTGCAGGAAACTGACAATCGGGAGGGTTATGGAGGGGCGGTCATTACCAAGGGCCTCTGAACTTTCACTCAGACTCAATCTCTCAGCCTGAAGCAGCCAGGCCCCCTGACCACCTGCCTAGAAGAGGCATTGCCATTACTTGACATCCATCTGAGCACAGCTGCCATTCGTGACAAGCACACTGGACTCTCTCACATGGGAGCAAATTAGCTTGACCTTTAGAAGAAAAGGGAAATATGTCACCTTCCTAACACAGGCAATAGGCAGATGGCCCCTGTTGTGAAGAATAGCCTTACTGTACAGCTTTTCAGGGAGGTAGAGAAGGGCTGGGAAAAAGAGCTGGGAATGAAACACTGAGATCAGAGCAAAGACACATGGCACAGAGTTTAATTCCCACTAGCTTTCCACAATGTTCTCACAAGTACCGTTTTCTCAGAGTCTGGTTTCTCTCCTCTCCTTCTAACCTTCTTAGACACCTGATGAACTTAGAAAGAGAGTCAGGGTCTTTGTGGTATTGAATTGGATTTGGCAGGGAGGCCAGCCGTGCCATTTTAGGGGGTGGGAATAAAGGGGTACTCCCACCCCCTAAGGGAGGATGGGAGGATGTCAAATCCAGTGAATACACTACCCCCACAAGCCTACTCACAAATGAGTGTCTTCCTTTAGAGAGAACAGTGGGATCCAGCCCTGATCAGGGGCCTCAGTCTTGTTTCAAGACAATGTCTCCAGCCTAGGGAACTTTGTTCCCACCAACCTGGGCAGTGCTTAGCTGATGAGAGACAAACGGAAGCAATCCCTATGACTAGAGAGGAGACGGTCCCAGGTGGCCCTGAGGTAGGTGCCACTTCAGTCAGCTTACACGTGGGCTTGAGGCTTTGCTGGTTCCCTTGGTGTAGCTGTATGGCACCTTGGAGTGAGAAGGTGGGCTGAGACTCCTTGGAGAGAAAGTCTTACGACCTGATGAATGGAGAAAATTTGCCACCTGTCAGGATGGGGGTTAAAGGCCAGGGGAACAAGAAGAGAACTCTTTTTCTTTGCCTGCACATACCTTTCCATGAAACCTTCTCCAGCCACTTCAACCCTCATTGATCTGTCCCTCCTTTCAACTCCTAATGGAATTTTTGTCTGAAGACTCAGAGAATTACAGAGCTGGGAGAACGCCTCTTGGAGATCACCCAGTGCATTGAAGGTTGGGATGAGAGTATTTCACAGATGAGGGAACTGATGCTTAGCAAGGCGAAGGGACTTACCTAAGGCTTACCAGCTAGTTAGTGGCAGAAGTGCAACTAGAACCAAGCTTCCTGATAATCTTTGTCGTGTAGCATATACTCCCACGGGTTATCAGTCGTCTTTTCGTGTGTCTTTTCATCTGCTTTATGTCTTGTATGAGGGTCTTTGAAGGGGCAAAGAAAGGCCTTTTTTAGCCTGAGTTGAAAGATTTATGTAATGAGGTCTCCAATCTCATCATGGAGCTGAAGGGAATGCCATAACTCAAAGCCTCTTCGTCTCCAAGGAAGACCAGTGCGTGGCAGCCTTACTCACTGATGCCCTGAGAAGCCTCAGGTAAAAGGGTCACAACTTCCCTCTCCACCTAGGCCTTCCTGGGGGCCCCCATCTCACTGTGGCTGCATGGGGTCCATTCTGGTCCTTATGCCACGTGCATGTTTGGATCCACAAGTCTTGGAAGGCATGGATTCCTCCCTCATCTTCCAGCTGTGGGATGGGGAAAAACTCTCACTGTCAAGGTCTGCTTTATCTCCTTTCCTGGATTTTGAGGGTTACCTCTCCCCACTAAAGAAGAAAAATCTCCCCCAGTCTTATTTTCTAGAAGAAAAAGAATTTACTAGTTTGATCCAAAGGATGCAGCTAATCTTTATTGAGTACATACAACGTACTGTTACAAAGACTTTGCATATATTCACTCACTTTATCCTCCAAGAACCCTATGAGAAGGAAATCATCTCACTTTGCAGACAATGAAACTGAAGCTTTAGACTGTGAACTTGCCCAAGGTCACACAGCTGGTAAACGGCAGAGCTGAGATCTAAATCCAGGCTGTCTGGTTCCAGAGTCCTGTGGCTTAACCGTAATTCAACGCTGCCTTGCAACCCAATGTACTATGTAATGCAGTAATAATAATAATACACCCATCTGTATGGCAGGGCCCCAGACTGCTTGTTCCTGCATTCCAAAAGGCTGTTGGGATATTTTAGTACTTTTCTTGAATAAGGGCCTAAAGAGACCCCTAGGGACCCTGAATACTTCTGAGTCCAGCATCCAGGATCGGGTGAAGAGTTTATTCTTGCCTGGGTGAGATGACATCAGCTGACATTTTCTGAGCACTTGCTCTGTGCCAGACACTATGCTTAGCACTTTACAGAAAGTGTCTCATTTCCTCTTTATCACAACTTCATTGTGGTATGTAATCCCCCCATTTTATGAACGGGGAAACTGGTGCTTAGAGACGTTAAATAACTTGGCTGAGTGTCCACGGGGAGTAAATGTCAGAGCCAACGCTCTAAGCACTGACGTTGTATCACCGTCGTCCCGAGCGGCCTGCTCAGCGGGAGCATTGAAAAGAGGGTAAAAGAGCCTGTAGGTTCAGGACCACCAGTCTGTCATCAGTTCATTGATTTGCCCCACCTACCTTCCTGGCTGGTGACCCAGCAGGGCAGGCAGTGAAGTTCAGCATTGACTGCAAGCTATGACTATGTCAGAGATCTGTGAGCTGATTCTAAGCATGACTGTAACCTTGGGCAGCACCACAAGCCAAAAAGAAGGAACTGATTAGGTGGGTTGGGTAAGGTCCAAGAGTAATTCTCTTCTGGCCTTGATTCATTACAGGTGGGCAAGGAGAAGGCAGTGATATAGGGAAGCAGTATAATGTCATGGTTAAGTGGAAGGATTCTGGAGCCAGGTTCTAAATCCTACATCTGCTAATTAGTAGCTATATGACTTTGAGGAAATCATTTAATCTCTCTGTGCTTCAGTGTCCCCATTTACAAAGTGGGAATGATAATAGTCTGTACCTCATGAGACTGTTATGAGGATAAAATTTTGTGGTATTCATAAAGCTCTTAAAATATAGTAAGTACTATATGTCTGTTAAATAAGGATGGACAGAAGACCACATCTTAAGACTTTACACTTTATCTTTGGTGTTGTTGTGATGAAGGTAAGATGCTGTTGTTGGGGTGCAGAGTCGGGGCAGGGAGTAAGCCAACTTATGCTTATGCTGCGTGGCCATAAAGGGGACGAGTTTAGGAAGGACAAGCTTTCCTTGACTGATTCATTCCTCAAGTCATATTCCCAGCACCTGGGAGGAAAGATTTGTGTTTCTTATGAGTTTTCATCCCCTACAGTGACTGACAGATGGAGAAAAGATACATAATAAATACATGTTGAATGATGCTCTTCAATATTCTTTACACTCTTGTAGCTTCTATCCTAGTTTAGTCCCACATTAAGGTTTGCCTAGATGACCGCAGGTCTTCTGATTGGCTTCCTCACCTTCATCTCCTGATGTCTCTGACAGGTGCTGAACACAGCTTCTCAACCAACCTTCCCAGGGCGCACGCCACCCCAGTGCTCCGAAACCTGTGACGACCTCTCTCCATCCTCATCACAAGCCTTTTGACCTAGAATTTGGGCTCTGCACAATCTGTTCTCAGTTTGTGACACTTCTAAAACTGTTGACTCCCACTTCACTTTTGGCAGTTGTGTTCCAGCCAGGCTATTAGCCACGATTTCCCCATGAGTCTCCTCCACTTTCTTATGTGTGACCCTCCCCTCATCTCCATATGTTCAAATCCTGCCCTACTTTCAGGAGTTACTCAAATACCCATTGTCCCCTCCAGCCAGAAAGGGTCTTCTCTTCCTCTGAATTCCCTAGCACTTAGAACCTTGCCTTCCCTGCTTGTCACATTTGGGTCTGCCTTATAGGCATTTATGAAGATAAACTATCTTCTCTTCCACAGGAATGTAAGCTCTTCAGGGCAAGATATGTCTAACACGTTTGTATCTACTACAGGGCTTGGAAATGCTCCTCACATGTGCTAGGCATGAAACAATCATTTTCTGGACAGATGGATGGATGGAGAACAGATAAGCTCTCTTGATGATGAAAAAATTTCTGTGGGGATTCTTTTTAATTTTTCAGAAGACACTTTAGCCCCAGGATCCACAGTATTCAAGAGTCCTTCACTGAGACTAAAATCTCAATTTTGCTTGACCTGACACATATGTTAAGTGGCCTGCAAATTTCAAGATGGGGCCCTGGAGGGCAGAGAAGTAAGAGTTAATGCCTAAATCCAAGACCTAAAGGAAATCCCTCTTTACTGGTCATCATTCTAACCCTTTACCAGGATACTCAGGATAATGTGAATTGTCTTCTGCCATTAGAGATTAGGAAACAGATGCCACCAAATTTGAGATTATTTATCAATTACTGGAGGCACTGAATTTAGAACTTACAGCTGGTAGAGGAAAAAGAGGGAAGTTTACTGAATACCAACTATGTCCTATAAAAAGTCATCTATCTACAAAAGAATTTTGTGAGATAAGCATTATTTTCTCCACTTTACAGATAAGAAAACTTTAAAAGCTAGAGTAACTTGCCCAAGATCACATAGCTGGAAGTGGTGAAGCCCGGATTTAAACTCAACTCTGATGTCCAAATCTCTGGTTCTTCTCACCAAGAAATAATGTTCCACTCTTTGTTTGCCCTCATTATGATCTCACGCAAGTTGGGAAATCATATGCTGACCTATACTTACGCCTTGAATACCCCACTGCTCTAGGTGGCCTCTTCATTTAACACCTCCACTGCATTAATCAAGGCAATTATTGCTAATTGTGGGAGCAAACCATTCTGAAAATCTCAGTGGTGTGACATAATAAAGCCTTCTTTCTCACTCATATTTAGTTGAATTCTGTTGGGCAATTCTCCTCCAAGCAGTCACTCAGGGATCCAAACTTCTTCCAGTTTGAGACACTGTGACCTTAAACGTATTGCTTCCAACATCACCCTGGGAAAGGAAGAGGGTGGGGACAACTGTGCAGGGGTCTTTATAACCAGGCTTGGAAGTGTCATACCTGATCCCATTGACCAGAGCCCAGTGCACAGCCTCAACCTAAATGTAAGCGAGAATGGAAAATGTAGGCTTCCCATGTGTCCAGAGAAGGGGAATAGGATGGGTAAACATTAGTCAGCCTCTGACACACCCACTGTTATCAGTCAGGGTTCTTGCGGGAAACAGATGACACACCTGGCTGGGATTTTGAATTTAATGAAGGTACTATATACACAGGTGTGAATGGGGTTAAGGGAATCTATAAAGGATCTTGAAGCATCCAAGGACTAGCAAAAACAGGGAGTTTATACCAACTCTGTTTGTTAAGTTTACAGTCCAAGGTCAAAGAGAGGAAAACATGTTATCAGAGCCCCAAAGAGCTGGCACCGTGGAAGGAGGGCTTCCTGACAGACGCTGTAGTCGCAGAGGGATGCAGCCGCTGCCAGACTGCAATACTTAAGCAGGGAGAGGGTGGAGGAAGAAATATCCTGACCCCTCTGGCCTCCTCCCCTCAGATCGCCTGTCAAAGCCAGTTGGGAGCCAGAGGGCAAGAGATCCTGGGTGATACAGTCTCCACAGTGGTCACCCTCCCACGGCGCAGAGAATAGCAGACTGGGTCTTGAGGATGGAGATTCACAAGAATAAACAGCACAGGAACCATTCAGTCTCAACATCTCCCTCCCCTGGGAAGTGACGCTGTCCCTTAGATCCTTCCCTGTGAGCTCTCTGCCCATCCAGATTCATCTAGCCCAGCCAGGCACCCCGTATCACATGCCCTCCCCTGCCCCCGCCACACCGTCACTAATGGGATGGGGGAGAAAGCTGGACTACCAGGAATCCTCACTTCTTCCCAGGATGACTTATAGACCCCAACACAGGGCTTCACGGCAACTCGTATTTCACGCTGTAAGACAGCAGATCTCCATGAGGAGGGAGGAGAGGGCCGCGGCTGAGAGAACCCCTGTTCTGAGAGACTTGACCCTCCAGGTCCTGAATGACTGAGGCCTTCGCTGCTTCCCATGCTCCCTCCGCCCCTCCCTCCCCCTGTCCCTGTCCTCCTCCACCTTCAGTCACCACCACCCCCCAGAACTGGCATCAGACCTGGCTCGGTGCTGATTGTGATTAACTGTGCAGATACGTTCACAGGAACTGGGCACTCTTGCAGGCCTCGGAGAGGCAGCTGCAGTTAATTACTGTGGATTTCTGGAATGGAAACTAATGGTGCAGGTTCAGGTCTAAAATGCGTTTGATCCTCTTCATCATTAAAAGGCCATTAAAGGTACAACACATATATTATTGGACATCAAATCTACATTGATGTAGCAAGAAATTAGGCTGATAATTGTTCCTAAGGCCATTATCTCCAGTGAATGAGGGCACATTGTACCCCGTATGGCTTCACAGAAGGGCTCTCACTGACCCCGATCGGTTCAGTGTAGACAACAGTGATGAAGCACGTTCTCTGTGCCGTCCTGATCAGATGTCTTCGTCTGTGACCGCCCTGGTTTAAACTGTGGCTTTCAAGGACTCACACTGGTGTACGGGCTGTGCCCCAGGGGTGGGAAAAAAACCTCACAGGCCTTGAAAGACCACAGAAGTTTGTGGCAACAGCAATGAGAGACTACCTGAGTTAGTGACTCCAGCAAGAGAGGCAAAACCCACGCTGCGTAAAATGGTAAAACAGACTACAGAGCCGTCTAACAGAGTGCTCTGCGTGCAATAGATACTCGGTCAGTATCAGTTTAATTAAGTTAACCAATGACCTAAAGGTTCTCTTTATTGGCTTCATGTAAGGACCTGGATTAGACCATTCTTACTGGCTTAGATCCTAACTGCTCCCCCCAGACTACTACCAAAGAAATTCTCGGCCAGAAGACTTACCAGAGGCTAAGCCCTCCTCCGTAACCCAGTCCGTCCACATTCCTAATCATGTGGCAGGGCCCAGCAGATGCAGCTACGCCCCCACCCCACCCCTGTCACCACTGCACTCCTGGCCTGGTTCCTCACTGCCACCACACTGCACTTGTCACCCAGGCTGTAGGTTAGGTGACAACACCGCAGCCCTAGTTTCAGGTCCTCCGAGATGACAGAGGATAAGGAAAATACTGAGATTGGGGAGTAGGCCACTGACTTCTCCAGAGATAAGACTGCGGGAGGGAGACAGTGCAGAAGTAAACAGTGGTACAGACAGTCTCACAGAGGGAAGGGACTTAGCATTTCTTAGATCCTAGACAAGAATATCTTCAGAACCTTGCTGGACCCAGTCAGGGCCAGAAAAAGAAATAGGTAGAAAGACTGTGACCAGCACAGCGTCTCTTGGAGCCCCTCAGCCTCAGACACTGGGGCCAAGATAGGTCAGGAATCCATGGAGAGGGTGAAGATTGCAAACCCAGGAAGGTCCTTCTTACAGGGCAGGCCGTTCTTCTATCCAGGCCCACCTGCGGAGGATGTTACCAGGTTTAATGTTCACCAACACGTTAAATACACGAAGGTACAGCTACAAATTATTGTAATATCTGTACATATTGATATGGAAAGATCACCAATAAAAGGAATATAAAATAAAAATACAAAGGGGCATAAAGTAGTTTAATTACTCTTATTTGTATAAAAAAGGAGTGAAAGGAATGTGTAACTTTATGCATTTGCTTATATGTGCATACATTTTCTTTAAAACCAAATAACATTGGTTTCCCGTAGGAAAAGGAAGTGAATGGCTGGATGTCTGAGGAAGGAGGGAGAATTTTCACTTTCATATTTGAATGTGACTCTTATTTATTCAAAACATAGAAATAAAACCGTTTTTAAGTGAATGGGGATGGGAATTATCATTTATTGAAAGTGTATCAGGAACTTTGCATATATTGTCTAATTCTCTTATCTCACTTCGATTGAATCCTTCTTTTTACTTTTATATATATTTTTTACAGTTTATAAAAGTCATGCATAGTCAATGCAGAAAATTTGAGAAACTAACACACATGAGAAACAAACAAAAAACCCTAGATGTGATCTCAGCTACCTTCAGAGATAACGACTGTTAAAATTTTGGTGTAAAGCCTTTTAGTTGTATTGTTTTTATAAAAATGGAATCCCAGTGTTCACACTGTTTTGTAACTTGCTTTTCTTACTTCTCACAATATCATGAATATTTTCTTGTGTCAATATTATTCTTCTACAAAATAATTTTAAGTGGATGCATGATACTGTTTAATATGGAGGTATCATAATTTCCTTAACAAATCCTCCAAAAATACTGTTATGAACATTCTTTTATATGTATTTTTACTTTATTTTATGTATTTTATTTTATATGTATTTATCCCCATTTTTTTCCCAGAAGAGTTAAATAACACCTTGAGTTCACATGGCTAATAGCTAATAAACAGTGCAGCTGAGACTAGCATTATGTCTGCCTTCAAAACTGGAGTTCTTTCTCCACCTGACACTGCCCGGATCCGCCCATGAACTCTGAAACGGCAGATTTCATGATCTGGTTGTACGGAAGTGTTGTAAGGATTGTACCGCTCCAGCAGGAAGATGTTTGGACCGAATGTGACAGCTTCCTAGAGGTAGGGAGAGTAAAACTAGATGTGACCAGAGCTGTGCAAACCTCTGTTCTCAAAGATGAGACTCGGGAAAACCATCTGGGCTGTTCTGTCTGTTGTCAATTCAGCACAATCACTACCTTCTCTTAAAATGTCTGCAATGCAGGAGGGAAATCCGGAACTATATTTTTGAGGCTTTCTCTTCCTATGTGGTTCTGTGTTATATGCTGCCAATGAGAAGCACTTATGAGAGATTTATGGCAGAAGAGAAGTAACTTTTCTTTGGTGGCAACTGGGGTCAAATATATAGGCAGATGGCAAGACCAAGTTTTGCAGATTTCTGGGAAAGCGTCTGCAAATCACCTGCTTTGGTAGTGCAAGCAGCTGAGACTGGAAGTGGCTTCTTTGAGATTCCAGCATGTTTTGATTTTGTAACCTCTGTCTTCCCTGACCTTCACTCCTCTAACTCATCCAATGTTTATCTAAGTCTCTAATTGCCTGTATTAAGATCTTCTTACTTGGAATAGCAAGGGTAGCTTCTGTCTCCTGACCATCCATTAGCAAGACTGTAGATGAGAAACAAGGTCTTTCTGAAAATCAGGAAAAATCTTTTTTTTTTTGGACACCACCCCCCCCACTGCCGCCCTCCCCCAAAAGACTTACAAAGCTAGTATGCTTGTGTGGTTTTTCATTTGTCATTCTTTAGGTCACTTTTTAAGAATATGCTGTGTTTTATTTTTCAACAAACATTAAAAGAGAAGCTACCATGTGTCAGGCACCCCGGTTAGTGCCAGGGATCAGAAATACATACAATAGTGGAAAAGGCAGCCAGAATGCTCAACAACACAAGTTATGGTCAGTTTGGTAAGAGCCAGTGGAACTAAGTCTCTTCTGTGCTCTATCAAAAGTGTATGGTAAAGTGTATGGTGTCCAGGGGTCATCTCTCTTTGGGAGTCTCCCTACCTCTCTAAGCAGAATTAAGTGTATCCTCCATGGTTCTTCTAAGGTAATGTGCGCACATGTACCTCTCATATAGCTCTTAGATATAGTCAGAGCAATTTAGTCTGTCCCTATAAGATTAACCTTGAAATAAAGAGTGTGGTCTACTTACAATCTGCTTAACTGGATGCCTTATATAGGCTCATTTACTGACAGTTTGCTGAGTGAATAAATGAATGCATGACTCTGCCTCCCACAGCTCTGTTTTAGCAGCTAATTTAGGATTATAGGTTCTTTCATCTTAAAATGGGAGTGTAAATGGTGCTGAGCACATTAATTTCTTTAATTTTTGACCAATGAACCCTTGCTAGAGTCATGAAGCGCTGCGTACTTCTCTTTTTTAAGAAATATAGTTATGTTAATGCAATTACCATAATTATTTAAAAATCATGCCTGCATTAACATGAAGATTGAAGGAAGTAGGTAAATATGAAAATAGTTTTTATTACATAGGGGTTTTTAGATGTTACACTATGAGTGAACTTGTTCTTTAATTTTGATTTCTGTTAACATTAAACTGCCCAGCAACAAGTATTCTTTAGCAATGGTGGCCTCAACTGTGTGCAGTTTCCTCATCTGTATATGAGGGTGATGGCTTGGACTCCCCTCTCTCTGCATTCCACACGTCCACTCTGTCAGCAAATTCTGTTCGCTCTACCTTCAGAAATCCCCCAAAGATGACCATTTTTCTTCCACTATGACTATTCTGGCCTGACCCACCATCTCCTATTCAGAAAATAACAATAATAAAAATAACATCAAACCCAGAAGCAGCATCTGCTATTTGCTGTTACAAATATTTTAACTCATTTCATCCTTGTGACAACCCTATGTTCTAAGTGTTTCAGATTTATTAACTCACTTAATCCTTACAAAAACCCTAGGAAGTGGTATGACTATCATCCCCATTCTACGGATGAGGAAACTGAGACACAGAGAGATTCTATTGTTTACCCAAGGCCATGCAGCTAGCAGGTGGCACAGCTGGGCTTTGAACCCAGGCAGTCTGGCTCCAGAGACTCTGCTCTTAATAACGAAGTTCTGTCACCCTTCTGGATGATTGCAATGTCTCCTAACTGGTCTCCCTGTTCCCACCTCTGTCCCCACAGGCTACGCTCAAGGAAGCCACCAGAGTGATCACTTTTTTTTATGTAAGTCAGATCACATCATTCCACTGCTCAAAACCCTTCAATAACTTTCCATTTCATTTAGGCTAAGTCCTTATGCTAGTCTGCAAGGTCCTTACACCACCCAGTCTCCCACGACCTCCTTCACCTCTTCGTGCCACTCTCCTTTCCAGTCACACTAGCCTCCCTGCTATTCTCCGAACAGGCCAGGCATGCTCCTGCCTCAGATCCTTTGCATGTGCTGTTCCCTCCACACGGAGCACCCTTCCCCTAGTGAGCTGCCTTCCTCACTCCCACATCTCCTTCAGCTCTTTGCTTAAATGTCACCTTCTAAGTGAGGCCTTCTCTAACCCTCTTTAAAGTGTTAACCCTCCACCTCCACTGCAGCACTCCTCATACCCCTCCCCTGCTACTCTGCTTTGTCTCCTTCATAATTTTTACCCTATGACGTACTATATGTTTCATGTACAGTCGTCCCTCAGTATTTGGTGGGGGGACTTGTTCCAGGAGCCCCCGAGTACACCAAAATCCGCAGGTGCTCCAGTCCCAGAGTTGGCCTTCCATAGCCCCCAGTCCCTATTTAAAGATTCCACCAACCCCGGGTGGAAATTTCAATCTGCCAGTGTAGTAACCCCCACATAGGGAGGGCTGACTGTATATTTATTGAGAAACATCCACATATAAGTGGACCTGTGTAGTTCAAACCCATGTTGTTCAAGGGTCAACTGTATTTGTTTATTGTCTCCCTCCCTCCCTGAGGGTAAAAATCTCTTTTCGTCTTCTGCTCTGTATCTAAGGCTTAGAACAGTGTCTGGATCATCGTATGTACTCAATAAATACTTGTTCACTGAATAGTTTCCAAGGTCCTCCCAACTACCGCCATGTTCCTGGTAACATCACATTTAAAGAAACCAGTGAGTCTGCTCTGCTGCTCCCTGGGCATACATGCTGCCAGTGGGAATTGCCAGCCACCACCTGACTTGTGTGGGAAGGAAGGGAATGAGGAAGTGGGGGGAGAAAGAAGGGGAGGGGAGGTGAGGCGCTGTGGACCATCAAGCACATCCGGCCTCCACCGAGCTACTCAAACCTGCCTCATTAACCCTTAGCCCTGCGTTACTAATCATACCAGTCTCTTAAGAATATACGTTAAGAATGAAAAAAAAAAAAAGCCCAATTGTTCCATCAAAGTTTATTACAAAGTTGGTGGCTGCTTCCAGAAAAATGCTTGGGATTGGCTTTCCTAGGCTACGAGGCATAGCCTAAATCTGCGAATTGGACCAGTGCTGGGTGCGAGGAGATCTTCGGAGGGCAGGGCCAACTCTAGGGTAACTAATAAAATCTTAGCTGGCCTGGTTTTCCGTCGGTTTTGTGGACTGACTCCAAGGGAACTGCCTTGGGATACTTGCTGGAGGGGCTCCAAATGGACTTGGAAGGCTTGAGCCCAGGAAGCCTTAAAATTGGAGTAATGGACTAAAGAAGTAAAACAATTGGGGAAAAGCCACTGGAAAAGAACAGTCTTGGGGAAGAGCAATGAACCAGCTGGGCAGGCATCTTTTCTGGGGGGGGCTCTTGAGGTGTCTGTTGGAAATACAAAGTGCCTTGGCCCGGGAAGTATGGAGCATGATGGACTTTAGAGGATGAAGTCCTCCTGGCCCCTGGACGACATCTGCCAGTTCTGCAGCCTCCGTGGAAGGCCAGGAAGGATCCTTCTTCCCTAGGCAGACCATGAGGTGAGCTGACAGGGCACTCAGCTGCTTCTGTGCACCACCAGCTCGCCTGAGTGTGCACCAAACAGGAGCAGCTTTGCCCGTTGCCCCTCCCCCCAGTTTCTTCCTTAATTTTTAGGTCTTTCTGCCCTTTTCCTTGTTCTGCCACTGCTAGCTACATGAGTTTGAACAAGTTACTTACATTCTCTGAGTTAATAGCTCCCTCATCTACATAATGGAGAATATTAATACTGAGCTCATGGGATCGTGTAGATCAAAGGAGAAGTGGGTAAAGCACACAGTAGGTGTGCAATAAGTAAGTGGTGGCTCATGGTGATGATGATACCAAGCATAGGAATGAGATAGAAGGGGGCTATTTGGCAGAAATGACCTTGGGGTCTTCCTAGAGGCTCACAGCCACAAGCAGGTCACTTAGGCTGGGTACACAGAGAGAGAAATGTCTGTGTCATTGTCACATTGCTGGCCCCCCGCTTCCTCCCCTACCTTGCGTATGCTGTGCCCTGCGCTGTCTCACATCCTTTCCTCCCTACCCCGTCTCCCTGTGAAAGCAGCTCAGGATGCAGATGTTATGGCCCCTCTGAGCTCAGTCTAATTGCCAAGCTCGTAAGTGCTCAGCACTGTGCTGGCAAACGAGGCAGTGGGGATGCATAATGTTTAAGCTCTGGTTATATTAATAAGGAGACACGGCCAAGTGAAAAATAAGCCAACTCAAGAAGAAAAATAATATTAGGGAGGATAATATGGAAGGATAAAGAGAAGCCTGAGGTAGAGAGGAGAGGAGGAGTGGGGTCGGGGTGGGAAGAGGGGCAGATCCCGGCTTGCTTCCGTGGGAGCCTGCAAGGGCAGCGGAAAGAGCACGGGCTTAGGAGTCAGACCCAAGTTTGAACTCTACCTGACACTTCGGCTGTGCGACCCTGGAAAAGTTGCTCCAATTCAGTTTCCTCGCCTAGAAAAATAGGACTAACAAGAATATGCCTCCACTAAACTGCTGTGGGAATTAAGTGTTGTAAAGAGCCCCGAAGGCTCCAGGAACGCGATACGTGCAAAGCAAATGTTATTTTCTGCTGCATATTCTAAATTCCCACAGCCTCACAGCCAAGCCCAGAAGGGGAGCCCTGGACCCGGCCCAGACTCAGCCTTATCCTCATATCAGGGTGAAGAAAGGAGCTGAGCCTCTGGGAAGCGAGGCAGTAGGAAAGCCAGTTGGCAATGGTTAGGGCTACTCCCAACTCCAGACAGAGCTGAGGCTGCTCACTCATTCAACCAAACTGCAGTGGGCACTTACGGGACACCAGACCCTTGGGATACAAAGACGGATAGAATGCGGAATCCATCCCAGAGGAGCCAGAGGTTGGGAGGGAGAGACAGACACACAACCATGACAGCTATGGAGGGAGTAAGGGCTCCACTTACGTATTTGTGTACCCTGATTTCAAGGAATCTGCTTTATTGTCCCTACCATCTAATTTGATTCAGAGTTTGGAGAAAACCCCTCCCAGTTTCAGCAGAGGTCTGAGCAAAGTGCCGCGAAGGTGCAGAGAACAGTGAGTTCTGCCTAGGAGAGCGAGGAGGCATTTGAACAGGGTAACAACGGTGATGAGACCTACTGTTTATTAATGTTCACTGAGCACCAACATGTTGGAAGCCAAGTGCTTTACAAATAATAACTCATTCGATCCTCACCACAGCCTTATAAGGGAAATATTACTTCTATTTCTTAAGGATAAGGTCATACAGTTTGAAAGTGGCAGGAAATGAAGCCAGACGGTCTTATCCTAGATCCTACATTTTTAATGTCTATGCCAAATGCCTCTCTGGATCTTGAGGAACAAATATTGTGGCCATTCTGAGATCAAGCCAGTTTCCTACCTGCCACTGGAACTACATGCAGACCAACAGAGATCCATCCATCCATCTATTCGTGTTGTGTTCATTTAGCACCTGTTCCATGTAAGGCTATGTAAGACTCAGGCCTGTGGGACTGGTCGGGGGAGCGGCAACCCATGGCTCCTTTCTCCACCCAGGAGCTCTGTTTTTCTGTAGTCTTCCTCGGCTCCAGAGCCTAGGGGGTGGAATATTTGGAGTTGGGACAGTCAGCTGGGCTTCTCTCCCACCTCTGTTCCTGGTGGGCAGCAATGGTGGGACCTGAAAGGCTCAAGACATAAAAAAGGGTTCAAAGCTTTGGAAACTCAAAGGGTTTCTTCTACTTCAAGAGGGGAACATTTCTCCAAATGCAATCTTACATGAAGCAGATAGAGTGGAACTGCTCTGACAGAAGTGAGCTGGAGGTTTTTGATCCCCATCTTCTCCCATCTTCTCAGGTGACTCCTGAAGCCGCCCTGTGGAATGCAGTTTGAAAGCCCTGTCCTGGGTAGAGACTTGGCAAGAGCTTGCTGGTGCCCTTCTCAGCTTTGCTGGCTGTTGAGAATTGGCAGCATCTACAGCAGGCAGGTGAGGTCAGGAAGCAAGGGAGTTATCAATTACCACTGTCATTTGGAGGTTTAAAGAGCACTGACATGACTCTCTGCTCTAATGTGTGCTCTAAGTGGGCTGTGAGAGAGGAGGGACATAGGTTCTGGGGTGGGATCAAGGAGAGAGAGGCTCACAAAGGGTGGGCCAGGTGGGGGCTGTGGGCAAACTGAAGTTGTGAGTGGAGCAGATGACAGATATTTTCTCTTTGTGGCAAATACTGGAGAGGTCAAGGTTGAGAGGAGACGGCAGGGAATTACACCAGATAATCATTCAGAGTGAATGAAACCCTGACACTTGGTTTTATCCCAAATGATCAAGGACACCACCATTAAATTCTGCTCTCCAGGACCTTTCACAAGGGCAGGGGAAGAGCAGGCTTTGGATCTTCTCTGTTCTGTGTACTCTTCCCCAGAATGGGGGTCCTGCACTGTTTCCATAGATGACGCATCATTTGGCCCAGAAATTATTTCATGCCAGTATTCACCCCCACCGGGGACGTCCCAAATCTTGAGGCAATATTACAGGCTGGTGCAGAGACAGAGCTTGGGAGTCAGAGCTGAATCTGAATGTCGGCTTAGTTACTTATAATTTGTTTGACTTAGGCAAGATACTTTCACTATCCTCCCTCATAAGGTTGTTGTGTGGAATAAATGAGTTAATACATATAAAGCACTTAAATAATACCTGGCGTATAGTAGTTATTCAATAAATGTTACTTTTGTTATTATCATCAAAACTAAAATGTCAAATAACTAAGAGCCTCCTCCCATGTCTAAGATAGCTCGGTTCAAAACCTGGCTTGCCAGATTAAGGGCAAATGAATACCGTACTTTAAAAAAACAAAAACGATAAAGGCTTATCTCTCAGTCACATCACAGTCTACTGCAAGCTCACCAGCAGAGTGGGGGAGGTGGCTCTGTTCCATGAAGTCATTCAGAGGTCCTGGCTCATTCACCCAGGCTTCATCATTGCCTAGGAGTTTGGAGTTCTTCCCTAATTTTCATCCAGCCCAGAGGCAAGGCTGATGAAAGCAAATTTAGAGGATCCTGCAGGATGATGGTCACAGTGGAAGAGGCTTACGGCACTTCTGTCCACATTCTTTTGGCCAGAACTTAAGTCACATGGCCAGATTACAAAGTGCAATCTAGCTATGTGCCTAGGAAAACGGTGAGACTGTCAGGAGGATATTTGGACCAGTCTCTGCCACATCTTTCAACATTTTTTATACTTAATTCAGATACTAACAAAACACTTTTCATATGGAAAATATTGAACAAAACTAGAGAGAATAGTACAACAAATCTTCACGACCTGTCACCCAGCTTAAACAGTTTTCATCTCATGGTCAATCTTGTTTCAGCTCTACTCCCACCCAACTCTCTCTTCCTCCCATGTGACTTTAAACAAAATCCATGACAGTGCATCATTAAACCTATAATAACTTCAGCAAAGAACATTTTCAAGCACTTGCTATGTGCCAGTCACTGTGCATACACTAGGAATACAATGATGAATAAGATGTAATTTTTGCCTTTAAGGAGCTGCAGCTGAGTGAAGAGCTTGTAGACTATAGCTGATTGAGATAAGCTAGACTGAATCACAATGAGAATAGAAAACAGAGCTCTCTTACTTGGGAGAATATATCCTCCAGCATGGGCTCAAAAAAAGAAAAAAAAATCACCCTTGAAACAGGCAAAGTGACTACAATAATTAATAAGCTTATTTCCCCTGACCTCCCTACCTCACCAGTGGTTTTCCATAAGCATCTTCCATCTTCTTTGAGAAGCTGTTCCTCTGAGAGCTGTTGTAGCTTAGGAGCTCTGTAAATCACAGGGCGTGAGCTCACCTGTCAGTAGAGGGGTCTGATCATGGAATGGCTGCTGACAGAGTCCAAGAGAGGCCCTTTCTGGCCAAATCAGCTCCTGGGGCTTCCACTAAGCAATGACCTCAGGCTTTAACTCTGTCTTTTCTTGGAGGTGGGAAGGATAAGTGGCCTCCAGGGGTTAAGAGGTAGAGTCTTAATCAAAAAGAAACTGAGTGTTGACAGCTCTGCTGGCTCCAACCTCTCTCTAATCGGAGCTCAGGACACCTTAATGGGTCACTAACCTTGCCCCAGATGTCCTGCCACATATCATCGCCTGCACACAGTCACCGAGCATGCCAGACAAAGCCAGGAATAAAATACCATCAGTATCTTCTACCTCCTTCAGCTCCCTTACTCTGCAGGCAGCTGGAGTATGAAATTCAAATGCAAGTAGCTTGAATTTTAGACAAACTATCATTAGGTAAAACACACATGCAATACCAACCTTCATATTAAAACAATATTTCCTCATGCATACGTATATAATTCTAAAGTCAACTTAAAACCACAGAATATTCACCCTCACGAGACTGTGAAACATACCCTGGGAAATTGTTTCTGCTCAGAGTTGTACCTTATGAAGCACAGAAGGCAAAGAGAATCACATCTAGACTTCTTCCTGTGTTTAGGGGCTGGGTAAGTGATAGCTTAAATAGCCTTTTGTTATAATCAAGCATCTCTGTGTCAGCACTGCAGGCTGCGCTGGGAATGGACACTCTTCCAGGACTCACGTTCCAGTGGGTGCAGGCAAGCAGAGGCCCACGTGAGCCCAAGCAGGTATCTCCAGAGCACGGGGGCAGTCTGCTGCCTGTGAACTCACAGAGTCTTCACTTGTCTCACCTGCCTTTCTATGTCCTATTCATCTTACGTTTAAGTCTTTAAGCCATTCTGAGTTTGTTTTTGTGTATGATGTGAGGGAGTATTCTAACTTCATTGATTTACATGCAGCTGTCCAGTTTTCCCAACAGATTTGCTGAAGAGTTTGTCTTTACTCCAGTGTATGTTCTTGCCTCCTTGGTCAAAGATTAATTGATCACAAGTTCGTGGCTTTATTTCTGGGCTCTCTATTCTATTCCTTTGATCCATGTGTCTTCTGTTTTTGTACCAACACCACATTGTTTTGATTACTGTAGCTCTGTAGTATTGTCTGAAGTCTAGGAGGGTTATTCCTCCAGCTTCATTCTTTTTCTTTCAGTAATGCTTTGGCAATTCTGGGTCTTTTGTGATTCTATATACATTTTAGGATTATTTGTTCTAATTCTGTGAAAAATGTCCTGGGTAATTTGATAGGGATCACATTAAATCTGTAGATTGCTTTGGGTAGTATGGCCATTTAAAAAATATTAATTCTTCCAATCCAAGAACATGGGATATCTTTCCTCTATGTCCTGTTTGGATATGGGTAGAGGGTGAATAGAAAGAAGTATGGAATGCTAGTTCTAAAATTGCTGAAGAATGGGTTAGGGGAACAAGGTTAATTGAAGACCATGGTTAATAAGAAGTTCACCCTTAGAGTAAGCCTGGATGATGAAACTTCAAATAATCAAATACTCTAAGGATAAATGGAGTCTGGTCACATAGTTTGCTCTTCACTGCAGAAGGGCAAGATTATATGGAGGCTAGGACTGACTTAAGAGCCAGACAGTACTGGCTTCAAGTCTTGGTTCTACTCAATCACCCATCAGTCATTTGCCTTATAAGTAATTTATCTCAGAGCTTGCCAAGGACAAATAGATTGTTGGTGTACCACAGAATGCTGTCGGTTGTAAATTTTACGCAATATTTAAAGCAATTTTTGTAACTATTCAACATTTTATAACAGTTGAAGTTACAACTGAACACTATTTGTATGGCTCCTTGTGAGGTTTCTTGAATCCAGCAATTATTTCATTGTGAACTACTTCACAACCAGTACCCACAGCCAAAGAGCAATGAGTAACTGCACTATGTATATATTTCCTGATCCTCCACTGGATCATCTCAAATTTTTAATAAAGATGTACTGAATTTTTCACCTAGCCCCATAGAGATGCCCCATATCCCCTCTAGTTTATCCCAGAATGCCAAGCAGATATTTTTCTTTGTGTGCCATCTTGTGAAAAAGATTGGAAAGCACTAATTTCTGAAAAAATTTCCTCTTATGAGAGATGGGAAAAATAATAGCATATACAGGGTATTGTGAGGACAAAATAAGATACACAAGGCACTTAAAATAGTGTCTGGAACATAATAAATGAATAATAAATGCCAGTTATTATTTTTCCTTATCTGTAAATATGGGGATAATAATACCAATGCCACATGGTGAGGTGAAGATTACACACGTGACATAAAGCATGTTAAGGGCTTAGTACAATGTTTGGCATACAGTAGGGGGTCAGTAAATGCGAGCTGAGTAAGTCAAACGTACATAACTTTTTATGTTACATTGTAACTTTCCAGTGCAGTTCATATGTGTACAACCTTCCAGTTAGATTGTAAGCTCTTTAAACTGGTCTCATTCTCTTCAGCTCTAGAACTGTAGAAGCTACCCAAAACACGATTGGAGATCGATTCTGCAGAGCTGTTAAGCCTTTACAAAGCAATTTTATGTCTACTTTCTTACTTAATTTCTCAAAACAACAACTAAAAGCTGTCTACATTTTAAAAGTAAGAAAACTGAAGCCTACACAGATTATGCAGCTTGCCTAAAATAGCTAACCTGAGAGCAGGCTAGTTTCTGAGCTGGAAGTAGAGCCCAGGTCTGTTGACTCAAGCAGAGTGTCCTTTTTGCCAGATCACATTACTCTCCTGGGATGGCTGTATACAGTTGTACAGGGGAGTGCAATTCATATTGTAGATAATACACACTTGTATACTTATGAAGCAATTTTTTTTTCTGGCAGATAGCAGTAAGAGTTTTGTTATACAAATAAATATATCACAATAATTGTCTAAAGGAGCACCTTATCCAATCTGCACAAAGGCACCGTACAGATTAGTGGAGGCCCTAATAGACCACTCCCACACCCAAATTTTCCTCTGATGATCTAAACAGTATTTTGGGATATTGAGCCGCTTTGGATTATCAATTTGAATCTAAAAGACAGGACTACTTATAGCAGGGTCAACAACCTTTTTCTGTAAAAGGTCAGAAAGTAAATATTTTAGGCCTTGTGGGCCACACAGTCAGTCTTTGTCACAACTACTCAACTTTGCCATTGTCGCCTTTGAAAGCAGCCACAGACAATATGTAAATGAACGAGCGTGGCTGTGTTACAATGAAACTACTTACAAAAAAGGGCAGTGGGCTATAGCTCGCCAATGACTAACCTACAGAACTCTGGCTATTTGTATTATTGGTAAGAATTTCGTGAAAAGACATTACCTCAGTTAGATTGAACCTGTTGATCAATGGGTGTGAAGCCAAAACCTGAAACTAGATCTATCTCATTTCAAGCCCCCTGTTCTTTAACCTGAACACATATCATATGTTCTTATTCTTGGTGTGGTGACCCACTAGTAGGCAGTGATCATTTGTGAGGTATGTTTGAAAGCATTTCCAATGTTTATAGGTACTACTTAAAAAATAATGAGATAGGTCAGAAGGGACTCAACACTTGTTTCAATTTCTTGAAAGGGAAGGGAAAGTCAGATCTAGTCCAGAGGGGGATGATACCCCCATTCTTGGCCTCCAAGGAAACTCTGACTCCTCAGTTCTTTTGGCCTTTGTCTCTACAAAGTCCTTTTCCTTTGGTTTAGATGAAAATAAAGCTTTGATTCTATGAAAGAAGCTTTACCAGGAAACAAAGGTAAGAAAACAACAAGAGAGGAGTTTCCAAATTTAAACAGGTAGATTTACAAAGCCTGCTATGTTACATAAGAAATTAAATCTCTTGATTGTAACTGAGATCCAGAAAAAGACCCAGTCAGCTGGGCTAGCAAACAGATAGGCCCTTGTTCCTCTTGCTACCAGGTCAAGCTGCCCAGGTTTCCATCAGAGGCAGCCTCAGGCTGGCACCCTTATGACCTGGGTGGAATTTCAGTCTCTAAAACATGACAGTAGATCCATGACCTTTTTGGAAATTAAGGGCTGGAAGGGAACTTGGAGGTTACCTAACCCCTGTTACCTGCTTGATGTTCCCTTTGGCATCCAATTCTGTTAGGACATCCTTGCAAGGACAGGGAACTTCTGTCATTTAAATTAGCTTGTGTCATGATCAACATCACACTTTATTAGGAAGTTCTTTCATGTGTTGAGCTAAGCTTACTCAAATTGTTGCTGCTTCTGCACACTGCAGTCATGTAAAACAACCCCAGTTCACACAGCAGCCTCGGCAATGCCTAAAGACGCTCCCATGGAGTACCAGGCACAGGATTCAAGGTGAGATTCAAGAACCCAGTACCTGCCCTGTCTGGGGACTTGTTTCTGAGGGATAAGGTAGAGTTGGAGGGGGTGTCACAGCTCTCTATTGGTAATACTGAGCATATGGGCAACTAAATTCTCTAAGTCTTTAGGTACCTCTCCAACAGGCTGAACTGAGACACAACTGACCTTCTGGATCTAAGACTCTACTATGTTTGTCAGCTGCACAGTATGTTAAGTGTTATTCATTATCCAACACGGTGATTCTCAGCCTTCAGTCTCTGCTAGATTTACCCTTTCGTTTCAATTTTTAAGCACCTTTTGGGGACCCTCATTCCCCTAAACAATATGATTTACTATTATCTTAGCCTTTAGTTACTAAAAATTTTGATTAACAATGCAAAAAGAACCGTGATACTAGCTCACATTTGTTGAGCTTTGTGCCAGACACTGGGCTAAGAGACTTTCATGTGTTAATTTACTTAACCCTCACAAAACCTTATGAAGTGGCTATGTACTAGTATTATTTTCATTTAATTGATGGCTAAGCAAAGGTGCAGAAAAGCTGTGACTTGCTCAAGGTTAAAGTGTCAATAGAGGACTGAGGATTTCAACCCAAGCAGACTGACAAGAGAACTCATTTTTAACTACTACATCATATTATTCCTACTGCTGTCCTTTTCCAAAGCATCAATAACCTGTGTGAACAAGCCAGGATAGAGCTCCATGGCAAACCAACAGAAACCTTTTGAACAAACAGCTAATTCTTAATACAACCACCTATGCTCACACAGCATCAGATACTCTATTTTGACAATAACAGTTAATGCCGTGCTGAAGTCCCAGCGACAGCAGGCATAGACTCAGGATTCCTGGAAGTGGTTAAAAACCAGGCAGTCTGCGTTTGTATCCTGGCTCCACCATAAGCAACTTTATCACCATAAGCAAGTTACTTAAGACTTCCATGCTTTATCTTCCCAGTCAGTAAACTGGATTAATGGTAGTACCTATGTTATGCTTACGGTGATTACAAATTCACTTAGGTAAAATGTTAGCTATTATTGTAATGCTCATTAATCTAAAGCCATATGAAAATAAGAAATGATTAGCTTGGTATGTCTGGTTCTTGCAGTTGTCACTGTTAATTTTTTGTTAATTTATCACTTGTCAAATTTAGCAGTCTATATGTTGGTACTCCATCTTCTTCTCATTTTTGAAAACAGAAATATCTGCTCACTTTCAGCCATTCAGCACCTCCTAGTTCACCGGGCTTTCTTAAAGACTGCAAAGAATCCTGATGTCTCTGTCTGCACCGAGAACCAGAGGCATGAAGCATACTCTGACATCTTGATATTCGGATGTAATGGAGAAAAACAGCAGGAGCTCCCTGAAGTGGCACCTCTGTTTGTGGCCTGCAGCGTCACCCCCAGTCAGTGAACCTGATGCTGGGAAATCAAGATCGGTGGTCAGGGCTGTTGAAACAAAGCCCCTTTGGATCCTCAAGGCCAAGGCGGAAGGGGCCCAGGGTAGGAGCCATCACAGCACAGCTGTCCTTTAGCACACTTAGTTACTCCTGAGCCCCGGATGAGAGCCAGCTGAGGAGACATTGCCGAAGTATTGGGGCATATGCAGCAACTGAACCTGCAAGCACTGTGCAGCTGTTACCCATCTCACCGGTCCTTTCGAGAGACAGAAACTTTCCAGATTTAGTCTAAAGGTTGTAAACTAATGGACCATGGCCCACAAGTAGCCACAGATGCCTTCTTTGCCCTTCTTAAGTGTTTTATGTATTTTTCGAGTTCGCTTCTAGTGTTTAAAATTAATCTGAAATTTTGCATAAAAATAGATTTTGCTCACCTTGAAAAACAAAAGATCTGGCCACATTATGTCCTCAGGACAATAATCAGCTGAGGTTGAGTAGTAGCTACCCCATTTAGACATGTGGAACCCAAAGAGACAATAACATTTGCAAACCCTGATTAAATCCAAATAATTCATTTCACAGATGAAGAAAATGGAGCTCTGAAAACTATTCAACCTCTCCACACTTAATGGCAGAGTCAAAATTAAAGGCCAGGTGTTCTCAATCCCAGTTCAGTGATCTTCAGTAACACTGCTGGTCTTTCCTCTAGAGAATCTGAGGTACAGGGACTAACCAGCTTATAGGCACTACGACAAGGAAAAACAAAACTGAGAACTAGGTCTTCTGCCTTTGCACCCACTGCCCTCCATTTCCTTTGCTGGGCCAGAAAATTCCTGGGGGCTGCAATCCTCTAGGGAAGTTAAGACTAGCCAGAAACCCAAAGTCCCAGCATTCCTCAGACTGCTGACCATACCCACAGTCTAAACTATCTGCGCTCTTTGTACAAAGCACTGCACATTCCCAGCCTCCACCAGATGCTCTCGTACCCGGCTGGGTTATGAACAAACATGCTGCTTTTTCCTTTGTTAATGGCCTTTTCTCTACCCACATAGGCAGTCAGGGAACAATAGCCTCCATGGGACACCGATGTGGGAAGAGAGGTCACTGTTTCAGATGATAGGAGGTCAGTAGGAGCTCTGAACTCTCTTCCTGGTTCTCTTCCCAAAACATCAAATGGCTATGGCCATGGCCTTCAATATATCACTTTGAAAAAAAAAAGTGCAGGCTGTTTCCAGATCGACATAGTTTTAAACAAAGGATGCTCTAGCCATGTTCCTCTTGAGTATAAAGACATTGATTTATAAAAATCTTTGAAAACTTTAGTTTAAATGGCCACAAATACACAGTATCATAGCATCATTATAACACAGGTCCAGGAGTATCTTACCTAAAACTGTCCAAGGGGATATTTGGTTCCCTTTTTATCTTGGAGATGACAATGACAAAACGATAGCCTGTGTAAGTAATTAGGATGGGAACTTCATGTGGCATGGGATAGTAACAAAGGAACCATTCACATGACATAATTTTCTGTAAAAGAGGTAGAAATACAAAATCAAGATTGTCTCATTTCAGAATAAGGAGAGGAGAAAGCAGGTGGCAACTTAAGTGGACCACTGATGGCAAGGCTGAATAGCTGAGCAGGTTCCCAGAGTCAGAGATGCTGACTTATACAAAGAGCCAAAAATGAATGCACCGTCAAAGAGCAAGTGCTCAAACAGGCACCATGTCAGTGACGGCTGAAGGCAAAGACCTTGCCGAGGCCTACCTCTGCTCTGCTAAAGATCCTGGAACAGCTCCTTCATGCTTCCACGAGGGAGACTGCTGTCAGGAACTAGTAAGAACAGAGGCAAATTCTCCTTTGTGCTTCCTTCTGGGTACTGCATTTAAAAAATTCTCTGGGGTCTGTATCTGGCATAAATTAGGGTGTTATAGCCCCAGATTTGTCAATCCCCAGGCCACACATCTATTTGGTACGGGACTATTGATCCCAGCTATCGCACTGCCTCCCAGGAGCACAAAAGAAATATTGGGCAGTTGGCTATGGTCAAAGAGGACATGTCTATTGCATCTCAAGTAAGTGAGATTTATTCTCATTAAGGCACAGCAGATTCTCCTAGAGGCACCATTTAGAGTTCAATACTTTTCCTGCTTTACTGAATATACAGTGATTACAATTCTAATAATGATGATAATAATCGCTCTATGAGATAGCTTTTTAAATGTGCTTTTTCTCTTTTAACCCTTAACCCCCTCAGAAGCTGAGGCCATGCATGATCTCAACTTTCTAAAGAGGGAACACAGGAAACAGGCTAGGCTCTATATAATAGAAAAAACTAAAGTTCAGAGAGGAAAGCAACTAGTCTCATTCATTTGAGACACAAAGAAAGTCTGGATTAGGGCTGGGAGCCCTTTCACAACAGGCACGAACTCTTCAAGTTCAGCTCCACACTAAATCAGACTCAAGTGGTAGGATAAGGAATAATTTTTGTAACTGCTTTGTCCTTAGTATGCAGGATGCTGGTACCCACATTCAATGAGCCCAGGCTAATAATTTTGTTCTAGGTAAGGCTCTTTCAGAAATGGGTCTTGTAAGGAGGAAAAGACCCAAATCTCCCTAATCTAGCACTGATCACTCAATTCAAAACCATGTAGACTTTTAAAGTACCAGGTCCTCATGGAGAAAGTGTAACAGTGGTGAAGAAATGTCGATCCTCCCAACACGACAGCCTGGATAGCAGGAATTACCACCCTGTACATGATGATTTGCAAAAATGTGGCTCAGAAAAGCTTTTCAGGAAGACGTGGTCAGTAGCATTCATTAGTCCTTCACACCTGCAGGTTTAATAATCTGGTTAGTTCATTTTCTTTCCTACTTGAAGCTATTGGCTGCTTACCTATTAAGATTAGAATCTAAGCAGAGGCTGTCATAGGACTAGACTCTTCTCTCCCCCACCAAACTTTTTCACTTTAAATCTCTGCCTCAAAGATTTTCACTTCTTGTATGGCAGAGTTTAAGCACCTACTGAACAGATCTTCCAATGGATAACAAAGATCAAATCTTGACAAAAATACAAAAAGCTACCTAAGGGCATTGGAGACCGAACAAAAAAGCAGGCAAATTCAGAAAGAGGCTGAAACTTGGAGGAAGGGTATGATACAAGGTGAGTTTCCCATTTTTATGGCTTTTAGGCTGATAGAAAACTTAGTCTTTCTGGTTGAAGAATCAGAGGACACCACAGAATGAGAGCAACCACAGCTGCTAGAAAGTGGGGAGATGGGAGGGGGGATCTCAGAAGACAGAGAGCCAAAGAAAGAGAGCTCTAAATTCTGTGTGTAAACGCCACCCAAAGCTCTAGCTGACCCATGAACCATACACGTGTGGGACAGACTCCAGCTAAAGATAACAGAACTGAATTGAGATTTGAGCTGTTGCCCAAGACACAGTTTACAGTTTGAGTCCAATGAAGTTAAAATGCCTGCTAACACAAACTAACCAAAAAACACACTTTTCAGAGGACTGTAACAGAATCCATGGCATAAACATTTACAACATTTAGGATACAGTCTCAATTTACTCAACATTGGAAGGACTAGAAAAATGACTCACTCTCTAGAAAAAAAAAACAAATAATAGAGACCAACTTTGAGATGATTCAGATACTGGATTTAGCAGAAAATGGATTTTAAAGCAGTTATAACTATGACCAAAGAAGTAAAGGGAACCATGCTTATAAGGAGTAAAAACAGGAGCTCCCAACAGAGGAAATATAAACCGATAGTTACTGATGTTCTGATGACAAGTGAGGTAAGAATTAGAATACAACTCATATTCAGAAGTACCTCTGCTCGGCTGGAGATTTTTGCTTCAAATGACTTATCTGTACTAAAAGTAAACTGCAAATTGTTTATTGACACTAGATAGTTAGCTTTAGGGGAGTTGACTGGAGAGGTAGAAAGAATTTAGGGAAGTGTCTGGTAGGGAGATTTTACATACAGGTATTTTTATTTAGAGATGATGTGAAGAACAGGGTTTTTCTGAGTTATCAGGACTCCTGATATTCAATATCAAGCCTGCTACTGGTTCCTACATGGGTTGAATTTTTCTTTCAGAAGGTAAAACACATGCTATGAAATACTCCTACCAGGCATCTAGAAGAGACAGGCTACAGAAAATAAGAAGTGTTTTTATAAGGAGAAAAGTGATGTTCAGTGAGAAAGCACAGAGAGCGTCAAAGTCGTTCTTCTGAAGTGATTCTAACATGGAATTACTAAAAGGAAGTACTTGGAAGAGATAATCCCAAGTCCATTTTGGGTCTCATACTGGTTCCTCTCTCCTCTGTTCAGCAAACTCTACATACTATGAGATATGTACTACAGATATAGAGCCAGCTACCCAACCTCACAGATTCCTGGTACTCGCAAAAGCAGGACATGATAGGAAAGGGTACAGATTGCTTCCTGGATAAAATAACAGGACTCAACTCACAAAAAGTGACAATAGTTACAGTAAGAAAGAACCAGCCTGAACTTGTTAGTTTGGAAACCAGAGGGGATTCCTCTGGGAGTAAGGAGTATGATTATTTGATACAATTCAAACAAATGAACAATGTCCAAAATAAGAGAACAAAAGCTCCCAACCAGTATTCTGAGCAACTCTGTAATGTGCACTAACTAAACTCAGTTTTCAGTGTTAAAATGGACCAATGACTCTGGTTGGTCACTCAATCAGAAACAAACAAACAAACAAACAAAAAAAGCAGAAAAACTATAAAACTCCTATTTTTATCAATGTTTTTCACTATAAAGCTGACCACATCATCATCCAATGATATAAAATTCTAGAAACTTTACAAAATTCCTCTTTTTAAAATTTATTTTTTGTTATCAAAGAGAATGTCCAGAAACATTGAGTACTAAAGAATCTGTTCATGGCATTGTTTTACAAAAGTTCCTAATGAAGTATGAATATTTTATTTTCTGTTGTATCCTTCACTTATTAATGATGAGGTGGATGAAGTGGTGCAATTACTTAAAAAAAAAAAATTCCAGACAAAAACATCCATTCTCATTCTGAATCTGTTGACTGGAGTGAATTCAGTGGTTACAATACCACCACTGGCTAAGAAGCAAGCTCCCCACAGTAGGGAGCTACTCAGGTCTTCTCATTAGTTCACATAGGTCTCTCAGATATAGGCACCATGTTTGAAGTCTCACACAAAATGTCCGTGTCACTTAAATTACACAATGTGGCAGTGTTTGTTTCATGGGACATAATCTTGAAAGAAGGGGTAAAGTAGAAAACAACCTGTTCGCATGTTCTAGGTGAGTACATGATTGGACTGTGCGTGGGTTTGAGGGCGTTGTAGCCCTTGTTTAAGAGGGATTCCACCTATGAAGCAACTGTCAGCTCCCAGCTGCTCCCGGTGCTGAGGGTGTCGAACCATTCAACCGGGAGTTGTCAGGTCGGGGCCTTCTTCAGCTACTGTTTGGCTCAAATGGTTTGAACTGAGTTTGGTTGTCTGTGTCTTCCATCTAAGTTTTTTATTTCTCAGCCTCAGGATATGTGGGGTACTTGACTGTTTCTATCTTCTCTCGGACTTTGTAGGAGGGATATAGGCCCGTCCTTCCCAGTTTTCTGTTGACACCTTTAGAATAGCCATCCCAATGATTTCCAGCCACACCAATAATGTCTCCGGGTTCCATGGGGATTTCATCTTCAGTTCGAGGTTGGTGAGGATAAATGGCAATCTGGTTGTGGGCATTTTGGCCTCCAAAATAGTAGATGTCATCCAAAGAATGGAAGTTTGCAGAGGCATCAGGATGCAGTGTTTGCATGATTTCATAAGCAACTCGACAGACCTCGGGAAAGCACGAAAAAAAATTGTTAGTAGATGTAAGATCTCCTTCATAGCGATCTGAAAGCCCTTGGCCAAAGAGACTAGGACTAGATTAGGACTAGGACTGACAGGATGAGAAGTAGTGGATTCTAGTCACAAATTTTCAGTCCATTTGCCCTCAGATGATGGTACAAGTCATTCTTCATTTCTGTGCGTGTATCTTTTTTGTTCTTAACATAAAAGATAATTACAATTAAGGTTTCTCAGAGTGTATATATAGTGCAAAGTAATTTAAGACTGTGACACAGTTAATTTTAATAAACATTTATTAAGAGCCACAGAGTGTTCCATGTTGTGCACTGGTGGTACAAAAATGAGTAAGACATAGTTTGTGTTCTTGACAAATTTAGGGTTTAGTATTAGAATTAGGATTATAAATACTTTACACAGATGCTTCTGCTCCCTTTCCTTCATTCAGTGTTAATAAATCACATACTCTTTTCTGCTAGTTTGGACTTGGTCTCAGAATTCTTCTCAACAGAAATTCATGTAATTACAGACAATCAACTATTGGCAAATGAGCTAAAACACATCTGCCATTTCTGTGGTAAAGAATTTTATGTATGCTGTGTAGACAGATAGTAGCAATCTAAACTGAAATAAGATGGACTAGCCTTTGGGGAAGATGCATCAACCTGATGCATTTAAGGCTACTTAAAAGATTTCTCTGTCTAAAGAATACTTGTCCAAAGAATTCCCATTGGATGTCAGCTGAAATTCCACAATCCAAACTTCATTCCTTGAGTTTAATGCTTGGTGATAAAGTTAAACTATAACTATCTTAATGGAGGTATAACATTTTAAGCAATTAACAAATATATTCATTATAGAGTAAACAGGTTGCAGAAACTTTTCTAAGAATAGGCAAAGACAAAAGAGAGGATACTATCATTTTGCTTAGAAAATTCTTCCATTATACATCATGAACACAGGACTCAACTCAGGTCAAATTTTCCTAAATCTCTGGTGGTAGTTGTAGTCAATGAAGTTTTATTGTCCCAATACCAATACTTCTGCATTTATTTTAAATGATACTAATGGTAATTGCTAATGTGCTCCGTGGGACAATTTAGGATTACCCAGGAGTTCTTTAAAATTTTGGCATTCATGATATCAGAAACTGAATGGAGATGCTCATTCTTAAATGTTCTGATTAGGTTAATTATCAACTTCTTAAAGAATCTGAATTTCTGGAACCTGAGGGGCACTTTTTAAATGCTGTATTAGCAAATGAAAGTAATTTTAGGTAGTATTTTTAATTTTGCAGACAGGGACTAAAATACAAGGAGAATAAGGAACCTGTCCAAATTCTAGTGCTAGAATTTCAACTAGACACAGAGCCAAGACAATGACTTAGCTTTCAAGTTTGCTACTTTATCAACAAACTAATTTTATATTGGGAATGTCATGCTGCAACTGAGATCACTGGTAGAATGCTGGAGCTGTTAAAAAATGAGGTTCAAAAAGCTTTGGAACTTAACTTTCAAATTCAGCCACACAGGGCAAGCAAAATCAAATGAAGAATATGGAAAGAAAGAAACTAAATAATTAAAACATAGCAGCTCCATTAATAGCAAAGTACAGTAACAATGACAGAGACTAGTATTTACTGAATTTTTTCGGTCAGACATTGTTTTTTAGGTCTTACCTAGTTTAAATCTCAGTAGCCCCATAAAATTCTACCATGCTCATTTTACGGATGTCAAAGGTCAGTTAAGGAATATGCCCAAAGGTTACACTATTATTCAGTGGTATACTCAGGTTTTGAACCCAGGTAGCCTGTGTATGCTTGTTAATTGCTAAGCATATTTTTTTCTCACAGATCTTATTCTCCATAATCACATTTTAACATCAGAAAGATGTAACTTAAGGCCAAGGCTGGCCTTGGGCACACCTGAGAGTCTTATTTTCAGGGCTCCTCTACCCACTCTTCAATTATCTCTAGCCAGGGATGCAAGGCCTTGTACTGCCCTTGGCATGACTACAATGCCCACCGTGGCAATGAGCCCTGATGTGTTTCCTCCTCTCACTAATAAATGTCTCACTCTCATAAAACAACATGGCCCCCAGTCCCACACCCTGAGGGACGTGATTTCTTTTGGGTAATCCTAATCATTAGTTTACATTTTGGTTTTAGTAGTTGTTGTTGATATATCAGCCTGCTGGATGACACATGCATTTTCTTAATCCAGAGAAATAATGAATGGTAGAAATTTCAGACATCGAGGTGGGCCAATATAAGGCCCTTTATCCTTTTCATATAATGGCGAAAGATGACAGCAGCTGAGCCTAATGCGCGCTGATCGTGGTCCAGGAACTGTTCTAATAGCTGTGCTTGCACACACTTTCATTTAATGCTCACAACAACCCTGTGAGTTGGTTCCTATTATTATTTATATTTTACAGCTGAAGAAACTAAGCCAAAGAAAGATACATTTCCAAAAATTAAAAAGTGAACAAAGGAGCTAGTAAATGGCAGAGCTACAATTAGAACTCTTTTTCTGTCTCTAAACCATACACTAAACAGCCTTAGGAAAAGGACCTAGAAGAGTGCCTGCCACAGAGCAGCCCCTCCGTAAGTATCTTCTGAATGAACAGTGCTCCATGTGTAACACTATCAGCAGTGGAGGTGCAGGATCACTGGTGGTATTTAATCCTGAAGATCCATAAATAACATTCTGAGTAATTAAAAGATTTTCTTCCATGTTAACCATGGGGTAGTTTACTGCAAAGGGCTAGAAAGATTACTACAGCGTCAATATTTGCATTTAATCACCCTAGGCTTCCCCTCTGGGCTTTACAGAACTGAATCATGTGGCAGTTAACGAAGATTTTCAGCTCATGTCAATCTCAGGTTTGATACTTGACAGGTACATGATTGAGAGGGGCAGTCTATGGCTTGCAAAGTGGTGGCTGGCCACATGTAGCATGCTTTATTTCATTCTCTGTTGATGTGGCACTGTATCATTTTTAGAACACTACTGAGCACACAGTAATGAGTAAGAGCAAAAATCCTGCGAAAGGATAAAGCAGAGATATAACTATATATATAGTTTTATCTATCTATCTATATATTAAAAAAAACAATTAAAAATGGGAGGAAGGTCCATTAGTCTGAATTTTACCCCCAAGGAGCAACCTGCTGAGCTTGCATGAGCCTCCAAAGCTTTCTCAGAGCAGATGGGAATCTTGGTTTTTTGTCAAAATAGACAGGGCCAGGAGGATCTCCTAGTGTGAGAAGTTGGAAGTAGGTTCTTGTCTCACTGGAGGCGGCTGGGTATCTGTGCACTTTCACTGTAAACTACTTTGTTTTGCTATTCAATGAGAGAACAGTATCCACTGTTATTCCACGAGCCATACTTCAATGGAAATTCCTATCCAGAGCCATCTGTCTGGAAATAAAATGAATGCAGTATCTGGTTTCTCCCTGAGCTTTCCAAAATCTGATTCAAAGTGTGATGAAGCCAGTTGCCTCGTATGTGGATTTGGAATGAGACAACAGAGAATGCCACAAGAATTTTTTTTTTTAATGGAGTTACTAGGGATTGAACCCAGGACCTTGTGCATGCTAAGCATGTGTCCTACCACTGAGCCATACCCACCCCCAAGAACGTTGTATTAAGTGCCACAAAAGGAAGTGTCACAGGGGGGAAAAAACTAATCTTGTCCTATGGTGATTTTAATGGTTGTAACCACTGAACAATGCTGACTGCTCCTTAAAAATGTTGATTACTCATAGTCTTTAAAGTGAGCATCTACAACCATTTTGGTAAATCAGATTCGAGTAATAAAAATGGATTCCAAAACTTGATAAGCAATATTTTCCAAAAAACTTTTCTGATATTTTGCCCATCTACAACTGAGGTGTCAACTGCTGTTATTTCTCCAACTACATAATTCCTTTGCTTCAGATTTAAGATGGTTTTGTTAAATAAGAAAATAACTTAAAAGACAAAGTAGATGCTTTGGGCATTGGCAACTTCCAGTAACAGAACAAAGTAAGAGTGGAATAGTGTGGAATGTGACTGATTGCATAGCTTTCAAAACTTACTTGATGCTCTTGAAAAATGTTAACATTGCCTCTAATTTTCAGATTAAATCCTGAGAATTGTTTTCTTTAATTGATGAGGCTCTTAGGACAAACTTGGCTTTGAGAAACAGCTCTGATGAAGGAATTCAGAAAACTAAGAGCAACAATAGTAACAAAATTAGAGAGTAGAGTCATATTATTGGCTTTTAAAAACTTTTCACTTAAGGAAAGAGAATTCCCAGACCTCACTTATGGATATAAAACCAAGAATTATTAGAAGCCCTAAGACTGAGAAGAATGGGTCCAAAATCTTATAAGGAATCCTGACTAAGATGCCATGATATTTGTACCTGCAATTTCTCAAACATCAATCATGGTATTTCCTTCTTCCAGTATTGTCTACCATGGCATGTGGTCAACAGATAAACTCTTTCCCACCATTGTCTTATAGCACAAAGACCCTCAAAAAGAACAGTATATAGGAGACAGAAAGCTTACATGACTAAAACTTCAGGATTGTCAAAGCATTATGAAGATCCTAAACTTCCATCCCTTCTAATCATCTCTTGAAATATGAGATTATCATCAAAGAAAGTTTGAAAGTTGGTTGTCCATGTTTTATTGTGGGCTGAGATTTGGTTCTCAATGTTTTATTTTCTTGTCACACTTCCGGATGTAAGGCTTTAGTCTTCTCCCATTTCCTAGCATGCCTGGGGCGTATATAGGAAAGTCTGCAGATTCATTTCCCTAAAGTCGAAACATACAATTCACTTGCATTTGCTAAAGCAACTATTACTTATCACTCATTCTTTGGGAATGAAGAGTTTTTGTTTCTGAAAATTCACATTATATGGTGACACTCTCTTTCAATAAGTTAAATAGAACTGAGGTGGCATACTGGCACAGAAAAGTTAATCTGCTGAATATTACTGGTTATTCTTCTTTATGAAGAATTATTACACTCATCCAACGCACACGATGATTGGGTGGAATCTAAGCATTACCCATGACCTTAAGAAGAGGTAATGGAGTCCTTGAATAGCGTATTTCATGCTCCGTCCAAAACGTGAGAACGTATAGTCTGAAATGAGGCCAGGTGAAAAAGAGCAGCCAAAGTAAATACCCTACAGTCTAACAGGCAGAGATTCCTACACCTATTCCTACATAATGAAAATAGCAGCTAACATATATTTAACATATTGCTAAGTACTATTCTCAGTGCTTTACATATAACTCTTTAATCCTCATAAAATTTATGCAGTAGGTATTATTATTATTATTACCATTTTTACAGACAAAGGTAAAAAAGTCAGTGACAGACAGCCACTAAGTGGTCAAAGTTGGATTTAAAATCCAGATAATCCGTCTCCAGAGTCCACGCTGCCTCATTCTTTTTCTCTGCCTAGTGAAGTTAATGGCTGGACATTCTGATGCTATTAGTGACTTTTTATCAAATTCCACTGGTGATGATGAGACATTTCTGGGGCATTTTTTCAAACAATTCCAATTTTGGTTTATGGTAAGGAAACCTCTACAAGCCAGCAACCAATTTCATTCACACTGCAAAAATATTAAACTGTACTAAGTGCCTTTTTACCAAAAACATTTTCAAAATATACTGAGGTGCAAATAAGCCCAGAGATTTATCATTGGATGTGGAATTATTATTCCACAATCTGAATGTTATAGCTGTTAGCTGTCAAGAAAGTTATGATAGTGGAGGTGATCCTGTTTACCAAACTGCTACTCACTACATAAATGTAAGGTATTTTTACTGTTAAACTTTCATTCTGAACTCCAACCAAAAATGTTTTGAGGTATTCAAGTCTATTCTGGGATACAAAATATTGGTTCAAATGGGCAGAAGTATTTTGGATGAACTTTGACTTGCCAAGAGTTTTTATGGACAATATAATCTATAAGCACAAATCTTATTCCTTTGCACACAACTAAACCTCTCAGACTACTCTTCATATGAACTGTGTCTCTGGATCTCAGGTCTGGAGAACACATCAAGGCTGATATTATGCATAAAAGAGAACAAAGTACTATGAACAATATGCTCTTCAAACCTAGGCAGGTTTTCATTATCATGAAATGGGTCAAAATTAGAGTTACGAGGATCAAAAATTCTACAGCACATCTTGAAAAGGAAAAAAAAGACCTTCTTCCCAGAATGAGCCTAATGGTATTTTTAAGGAGGCCTGGAAGAAGGAAGGCAAAATGTAGAGCACGTCTCTGTAAGTCTCAGTGTCTACGCACGTGTAAGTTTGGTAAATGTTCGGACGTACATATTTACTTAATTTTAGAGCTTTATGACTAGAGCAGTGGTTCTCAGCAAGGGCGACTCTGCCCTCCCACGCCCCCCACCCAGGACATTTGACAATGTCTGGAGACACTGTTGGTTGTTACAACTTGAGGTGAGAGTGTGATTGGCCGGGGATGCTGCTGAGCATCCTACAATGCACAGGACAGCACCTCACAACAACTTCTCTGGCCCCAATGCTAGGGTGAGAAATCCTGGACTAACGGAGCAGACTTTAGACAGGCCTCAAATCTAAGCCTACAGAGGAGGCGGTACACCTGGGAAGTGACTCGAGTCACTCACTTTAACAATAAGCATTAAAAAATGTGTTCTTTGCATCTGTTAAATCACGTGGGCACCTAGCCAGATTCTCAAAAACAATTGAGAGGGACGTAGTTAAAACTCCTCCCCGCCAACTCCCTTAAGAATAGAAAAGGGACCTTCTCAAAGACAGGATCCTGACCCCAATTAGGGGAAACATCACCTGTGGAGGCCTTCATGGAAACTTGAAGATCAAGGAAGTTCTCCTTTCTGATTACGGCTGCTGCTGTTTCTTTTGCTCTGTGTAGCTGTTTTGGGTCTTAACTTGTATTCTTATCCATACTGAAAGAACTCATATAGCCTTTGCTGGGGTAAGTATCTTTCCAACAATCATATCACCAGCCGATTGTGACAACGTGCACTGTCACATAAAAAACTATCTATTTTTTTATATTTTCTCTGGAGTATATTCCCATGTAAACGATGTGACTTTCCTTTTCACATTTTCTTCTCTCTGCTGCTTCTAAGCTTTTAGGTATACATTTATCTTACATGATTTACATTTCTTGGTAATTACTCTCCAGTTATTTCATGTGAGTATTTTGCTCATTAGATTCTGGACCAGGGTAAGATCTGTATCTTCAGTCTCCTTTGAAATCCCCTCTACACCTATTGTAAATCTGAGTACAGTCATTTAACAGCTTGTTGAATGAACTAACCAATAATATGCACATAAATGAGAGAGCTGAATAAACGACACAATAAATATTTCTATGCTGATATTCCACTGGGCACATAGAGATGACTGGACCACTCATGAAAACACATACACCAAACCAATAACACACCATTATCTACAACAATTAAACTCAAAGAATGATTGTAATATGCTACTGCTTAAATGTAATGTACTTTCTTGTTGGTAGAAATATAAAAGGACTTCAAGAGGAATTATATTTACTCTTTCTTATTTTCTATAAAGCAATCAAGTGAGGCAAAATGCTGAGCATTTAAGCCTTTCAGTATCAGTTATTGATGTGGATGGATTCTGGTTACACATTGATTGTATGCAAAATCAGAAAGTATTAAGCAAACTTAATTACTTGCTGTTTCTGTTAAATGCTGTGAATTGGCCAAGTACTTTAAATAACCCCAGTAGCTGGCTTCAGTGGAGATGTATTAAACCATTGCTTGCAAACAACTAAATATTCAGTGCACTCAAATGGCTATGTTTTCTGGAATCTTTTCATTCTTTCATAAAAGGGATCATACCCAAATTGTCAAAAAAAAGCACCTGAGTCATGATAACTAAGATTTAAAAAAAAAAAAACCCAAGAACTTCCTGACCTGACATAACCAAAAATATTAAAATGCTCTTTTATCACTTACCTGGGATGAAAAAGTACACACCAGGAAGTCTGCCTGGGAGAGAAAGTGTATATCCAGGATTACACCCCGAAGTGAATTTTCTGTGTATCGATTATGTAGTCCAGCTGACCAAGAGATAGAGTTATCACTAATAAATTCATAACTGGGGTACCTGAAAAAAGAAATACATTTACATAGTCACTGAAATCACAGAATTCTATCAGGAAGCAGTATCCTAGCAGCAGCAGGTAGACCAGCCCGTGTAACCAAGAGTCCCTCTCTTTCTGATAGTAAGAAGAGCTTTAATTTGGCATTCAGGAGAGTAGTTGACAAACCATCTCTGAATCTATCAGGGGGGCAGAAACCATTCTGCGGTGCCTTGCGTGTTACAAGTTATTGGCATGTCATACAAAATACACATTTACATCAAAATGTCTCTTCTCAATTCATGAAACAGTGAAAACAGAAAGTTCTTTATTTTCTTAGTAATGAGTGACCTTGAAGAGGTTTTTCAACCTGCTTTCATATTTTTTTTTCACATTGACACATTTCCATTTTATGTATTCCTTTTCCACCTTTATCCTTAAGCATGTATCTTTTCTAAAATATAATTTATACGTTGACTTTTTTTCCTTCCAGTTTTTCTGAGATATAATTGACATACAGCACTGCATAAGTTTAAGCTGCAAAGCATAATGATTTGATTTACGCACATCATGAAACGGTTACCACAATAAGTTTGGTGAGCATCTATCATCTCATATAGATACAAAATTTTTAAAAAAAGAAAAAAAGGTTTTCCTTGTGATGAAAACTCTTAGGAACTAGTTTAACAACTTTCATAAATAACATACAGTGTTGTTAATTTTCAGAGTTTTTTTTTTGGTGGGGGGAGGTAATCTGAGCATTATTTATTATATTAATCATGTTGTACATTACATCCCTAGTATTTATTTAATTTGTAACTGAAAGTTGGTAGCTTTTGTCTACCTTCATCAAATTCCCCCTCCCCCTAATACTCCTAGCCTATGGCAACCACAAATCTGATATCTTATTCTGTATGTTTATTCGGTTGGTTGATTTTCTTCGAGGTATAACTGACCTAAAACATTATGTTAGTTCCTGGAGCACAATATAATGATTCAATATTTCTGTACATTACAAAGTGATCACTATGATAAGGTTAGTTACCATCTGTCACCATACAAAGACGTTACATTATTGTTGACTATATTCCCCATTCTGTACATTTTATTCCCATGTTCATTTATCTTGTGACAGGAGTTTTGTGACTCTTAATCTCTCTTACCTTTTCCAAACAACCAACCTCCTCCCATCTGGCAACCACCAGTTTGTTCTCTGTATCTATGATTCTTCTTTGTTATGTTTGTTCCTTTTGTTTTGTTTCACATGTAAGTGAAATCATATGGTATTTGTCTTTGGCTGACATTTCACTTGGCATAATACCCTCTAGGTTCATCCATGTGGTCACAAATAGCACGATTTCACTTTTTTATACTCCATTATATATGTGTGTGTGTGTGTGTATATATATATATATACACACACACATACATACTCCATTATATATATATACATATATATATAACCATATCTTCTTTACCCATTCATCTACTGATGGGCACTTATGTTGCTTCCATATCTTGGCTATTGTGAATAATGAGGCAGTGAACATAGGAGTGCATGCATCTTTTCAAACTAGCACTTTTGTTTTCTTTGGAAAAATACCCAGAAGTGGAATAGCTGGACTGTATGGTAGTAGTACTGTTTTTAATTTTTGAGGAACCGCTATACTGTTTTCCATACTGGCTCTACCAATTTATATTCCCACCAACAGTACAAGAGGGTTCCCTTTTCTCCACATCTTGCCACACTTGCTATTTGTTGCCTTTTTGATAATAGCCATTCTGACAGGTGTGAGTGGATATCTCATTGTGGTTTTCATTTGTATTTCCCTGATGAATAGTAATGGTGAGAATCTTTCTATGTGTATATTGGCCATCTGTATGTCTTTTTTGGAAAAATATATCCTTCCATTTGTTTGTGTTATCTCTAATTTCTCTCACGAGTGTCTTACAGTTTTCCTAGTACAGATCTTTTACCTCCTTGGTTAGAATAATTCCTAGGTATTTTATTCCTTTTCATGCAATTATAAATGGGATTATTTTCCTAATTTATCTTTCTGATAGTTCCTTATTAGTGTATAGAAATGAAACATATCTATATATTGATTTTGTATCCTGCAACTTTACTGGATTTATTTATTAGTTCTAATAGTTTTTTGGTGGCGTCTTTAGGATTTCCTATTTATAGTATGTTATTTGTAAACAGTGACAGTTTTACTTGTTCCTTTCCAATTTGAATCCCTTTCATCTCTTTTTCTTATGTGATTACTGTGGCTAGGACTTTCAATACTATGTTGAATAAAAGTAGCAAAAGTGGGCATATTTGTCTTGTTCCTGATCTCAGAGGAAAGGCTTTTAGCTCTTCACCGATGAGTATTATGTTAGCTCTGAGTTTGTTATATACTATGGTCTTTGTTATGTTGAGGTATGTTCCCTCTATACTCACTTAGTTGAGAATTTTATCACAAATGGATGTTGAATTCTGTCAAAAGCTTTTTCTGTATCTATTGAGATGATCATATGATTTTTATCCTTTTTGTTAATGGGGTGTATCACATTGACTGGTTTGCAAATACTTAACCATCCTTGCATCCCTGGGATAAAAATCCACTTGATCATCATATATGATCCTTTTATTGTATTGTTGGATTAGGATTGTTAGTATTTTATTTGACTTGCTAATATTTTGTTGACGGTTTTTGTAACTCATCAGTGATACCGTCCTGTAATTTTCTTTTTTTTATAGCATCTTTGTCTGGTTTTGGAGTCAGGGTGATGCTGGCCTTTTGGAATGAGTTCAGAAGTGTTCCTTCTTCAATTTTTGGAATAGTTTGAGAAGCATAGGCATTAACTCTTCTTTAAATGTTTCATAAAATTCACCTGTGAATCTGGTCCTGGACTTTTGTCTGTTGGGAGTTTTTTGATTACCAGTAATAAGTTTGTTCATATTTTATATTTCTCCCTAATTCAGTCTTGGGAGACTGAATATTTCTAGGAATTTATCAATTTATTCTAGGTTGTCCATTTATTGGCATATAATTGTGTAATCTCTTATGATCTTTTGATTTCTGTGGTGTTGGTTGTAATATCTCTTTTTTTCATTTCTGAATTTACTTATTTGGGTCCTCTCTATTTTTTCCTTGATGAATCGGGCTAAATCAATTTGTTTATCTTTTCAAAGAACCAGCTCTTAGTTTCATTGATCTTTTCTATTTTTTTTAGTGTCTGTATCATTTATTTCTGTTCTGATGTTTATTATTTCTTTCCTTCTACTAACTTTGGGCTTTGTTTCTTGTTCTTTCTCTAGTTCCTTTAGGTATAAGGATAGGTTGTTTGAGATTTTTGCTCAGATACATTTGTATTGCTTCCGTCTCAACTATTGGACTTCCATCTTAGAACTGTTTTTGCTGTGTCCCATAGATTTTGGATCATTGTGTTTTTGTTTTCATCTGTCTCCAGGTATTTTATTTCCTCTTTGATTTCTTCAGTGATCCACTGGTTGTTTAGCAGCATATTGTTTAGCCTCCATGTGTTTTTAACTTTTTTCCTTTAGTTGATTTCTAGTCTCATACTATTTTTGTTGGAAAAGATATTTGATATGATTTCAATCTTCTCAAATTAATCGAGGCTTATTTTGTGGACTAGCATGTGATCTATCCTGCACTTGGAAAGAATGTATATTCTGCAGCTTTTGGACAGAACGTTCTATATATATCTATTGCATTCATCTGATCTAACATGCCATTGAAGGCTAGTGTTTCCCTGATGGTTTTCTGTCTAGATGATCTGTCCAGATGATGTAAGTGGGATGTTAAAGTCCTCTACTATTACTGTGTTACTGTCAGTTTCTCTCTTTAGGTTTGTTAATATTTGCTTTATGTTTTTAGGTGCTCCCATGTTGGATGTGTATATATTTACAATTGTTATAATTTCTTGTTGAGCCAATCCATTGATCATTATGCAATGTCCTTCTTTGTTTCTTACTACAAAGTCTTGTTTTAAAGTTTATTTTGTCTGATATAAGTACTGTTGACCCAATTTTCTTTTCTTTTCCATTTTCCTGAAAAACCTTTTTTCATCCTCTCATTTTCAGTCTGTGTGTCTTTAGATATGAAGTGAGTCTCCTGTAGGCTGAATATATTGGGTCTTGTTCTTTTCATCCATCCACCTACTCTGTGTCTTTTGATTGGAGCATTTAGTCCATTTACATTGAAAGTAAGTATTAGTAAGTATGTACTTATTACCGTTTTGTTACTTGTTTGGGGGTTGTTCTTGTACTTCTTTTTTGTGTCTTTTTCTTTTGCTGCCTTACCTTGTGATTTGATGACTATATTTGGCGTTATGTTTGGATTCCTTTCTCTTTTTGTGTGTGTATCTATTGTAGATTTTTGGTTTGTGGTCATCATGAGGTTCACATATAACAACATATATATGTATGTATGCAAAATATAGTTTTAAATTTGTAATAATTCAGACTTGGTTTGTGGTTGGTGTATGTATGAGGTTGTGGTTATCATGATGTATATATTATATTTAGAATTTGTGATAATTCAGACTTTTGGTTTGCGGTTATCAGGAGGTTCACATACAACAACATGTATGTATATACATACATACATACATACATATATATACATACATACATACATATATATATATATATTTAGAACTTGTGATAACTCAGTATTTCTCTCCTTTAACCCCAATCCTTAAAGTACCATCTTAACAAATAACAGTAACAGAAAATCATTCTAATAAATTTATGAAAGCAAATTCCTTGTAGATGTCCACCAACTAACATTGTAGTAGTCCTGAGAGGATACGTGTTAAAAATATTAAAGCAAGGTAATTTTTAAAAGTCTATCAAATGTTCAAATGATTCTACTCTGAATTAGAGGTTTAATTACACTCTAGTATAGAGTGAATAAATTTTCTCAGTGCATGAGATAGATCAGAGTTAAGTTGCAAACTTTGGAAAGTTATATGAAGAGTGGAATCATTGTACCTACTTTGTGTAATTTCTTAAGAATTAAATAACAATTTAAAGTACTTAGAAGAGTACCTGACATGTAGTAAAATGCTCAATAAATATTAGCTGTGATTGTTAAAGAACATCTTTCTCCCAGACATACACCTGGTCTTACCCCTTACTTCCCTCAGATCTCTGCTCAAATGTTGCCTTATTAGTGAGGAGTTTGGAAATCTCTCTCTCTTTTACAGGCTTATTTTTTCTCAGGGCTTTTATTATCATTGTACAGAATATATATTTACTGTTTATTTACTGCCTGCATCCATTCCCCACCTCCATCATCCCTACTTGAAATGTAAGCTCTATGAAGAGAGGCACTTCATTTGCTTTGTTTATTCTATTATTCTCAGCATCTAGAAGAGAATCTGGAATATAATAGAAGATCAATAAATATTTGTTGAAAGAATAACAGTTCCTGTTTATAAGCCCTGCGACAGCAGGAGGCAGTTTACGTAACTTTTTCCCCACACAGTATTTCCCAAAGGCTAGGACTATGCCACGTTTTTCTTTGCATCATAGCATCTAGCACTCCACACAATGCTATGTGGACAAATGCATGAACAAGTGAGTGCTGCCTATGTCTGGGACTTTTTCCTAATTCCCTAACAGCTGTCTCAGATTTCTCTTCATTTCACAGCCACCAAGAGGCTTTCTCTCATTGCCTCTAGTAATGACTGTGAAGGAAAAGTCTCTGAGCACTGCTTCAGACTGGTATTCACTGTTCAGATCCATTTGGCCTCATTATTTTTGACATTTTGCCCTCCTCAGCTCTGAATCAGGGAGATGAAGGAAATGTCACATTTGTTCTAAAAAGAAAACAACCAAAAAGAGTTTTAATGTGATTCTTATGAAGCTGCATACCCAGGCATGGGGCAGAAACAGAAACAAATAAATATGAAAAGACTTGAGGGTGTAGGAAGGGGGAAATTGTTAAAACACACAAGTATAGGTTTTATCCTTGAATAAAGACTAACTCTGTCAGCATGGTTTGGGTGCTCAAGTGAAACAAAGACAAGAGTAATCCTTTTACTGAGAAGTGACGCTAACATTATGCCTTTTCTAACTTAAAGGCCTCTTCCTGGAACCAAACCAAAAGGGCACCCAATTTCCTGAGACTTTACCTCTATATGCAAAAGACAGCTAGATGAAGGATACTGAATGTTGAAAAAAACAAATAGAAACAAAGTGAATAATGAGGGAAAGAGATTTTGCACCTCCAATAATGAGCATGAAACTATACACACAAACATGCTTCTTTCTTATTTTTTGCCCACAGGTATGTCAGCAGAAGAATTCTTCCACTGTGAGGTCGCAGAGATTAGCAATGATAAAAATTTTTTTTTGTTCTTTCATTTTGTAAAAACTTATTTTTCTATCAGTCACAAAGAACTAACTTGAGGTTATAAACTAACATCAAATTTTCTTTTCCTAAATCTTTCTCCAGACTGAGAGTGATACTCCTCTTCATGACTTCAGTACCTGGGATACAACTCCTTCAGGACAATTACATAACTATACTGTAATTATTTGTTACAAACATGTTGCCTACCAGGTGGATACTCCCTGAGATAAGGAGAGCCACATGTTACCTTTTATTTCTCTTTGTAGTCCTAGTGCCTGCAACTGTGTCCAGCATATTGTATGCAGTTCAATGAAACAGTGAAGAAATTTATCACTCTCTATTGCTGATTATTCACTTTACAGCAACCAAACGCTTTATAAAAACTTTAAAACCAACTTTTTCTTGCTTCTATTCATTTAAATACACCTAATTTTAGGAAAAGCTCATCCAGCATTTTTGATAAGAAGCAAACTAAATATGAAAATATTTACTCTGAGAGATTTTTAATGGCTTGTTTTTCCTCCTGTTTCACCACTATCCCTAATCTCCACAATCTCAGAATACAATATTGGACAGACAACTTTAATAGTTCTTATTTCTTTGAGTGCCGGTGATCTGTGATTTAAACATTCTAACAGTGTATTACTGAAGAGAGAGATTTCCACATCATCAATAGTTGCCACGGTCATGGGATGCTGGTGTTAAAATCTCATGGATGAACTCAGTCTTAACCTAGAGAAACCTGAGGTGTAATGCTAAGCAGCAAAGCATTAATTACAGGAGCCACATATATAAACTAATCTTGATCTCTTTTTGAAAGGATAAGCTACCCAGAAAATGGATTCTTCTCTATGTGAATCCTATGCATTGTTTAAGTTTAATTTTTCATCTCTTCCCCTTTTGAAGCAGAAAAGTCTTATAAAAAAAATCACCTTGGATACTATTTACCTTGTTGAGAGATTAATTTACACTTTTGGTATCCTAAGACAATGGCAGAAGTTTTATGATTTGCTTAGGTATCAAAGTCAATCCTGAGAGATCAAAAGCAGAGTTAATTCAGAGTGGGGAAAAAAAAAAAAACTTAAGTAAAATAATGAAGGAGAGAAGCAGCATTTAAATTTCTGAGAAAATCTTTAAAATGACTCAGAAAATCAAAAGATTTCCAAAGAGGAAAAAATATGCATAAAATGCTACTGTTACATTTATAACAGAATATGGAGAAAAATGCTGCTTGGTCTACCATGGGGAGAGGAGTAACTAGCTTCTGACCACAAAAAACAAATTCAAGTTTTACTGTTCTCAGAATCCAAGTAGATACTACTGTCAATCGTACTACGAGCGCTGTTTGTAAAAATATCATGCTGCGCTGTGGATCACAGCTGTAAAACATTCATAGCCTTTTATCTAAACACTTCCAAGTCCAGATACCTAGCTTAAGGAAATAACATGGATAATTTTATGCACACGTCATAGCACGGGAAATCGGAAATAACCTAACTTGTCCAACATGAGGAGAATGGTCAAGTAAGCAACGGCATTTCCATTCAGTGTGTGTGGAGTCATTTAAAAAAGGCACTTACAATGATTAGTTTTTAGTGACCTGGGAAAAGGGATCTATTGCTGTATTAAGTAAAAAAAAGAGCTCAAATTATAAAGAATGTGATCAACTACTAAAATGTGTAATTATATAAATGACTGAAGGGAATATGCGAGTATTTAAACAGTTGTTACCAATGAATAATGGGATTGTGGGCAGTATTTTTCCTTGCTTGTATACTTACCAACTCCATATTTTCTAACGAGCATGGATTATTTTGCTAATCAAGGAAAAAAGCCTGTGATACATTTATGAACAAGAAAAGAGTAAATAAAGTAATATTTTAACATTTTTTCAACCAAGCTACAAATCCAATCTGATAGTTTAAAATGAAAGACTATGATGAACTACTTCTATTTTATTTTTCTCTAAAAGGTCTGCATATCAAACTGGAAAAGTATCTGAAAAATTTTTATTGGGTTTTGTGTCCAAATGTTCATTTAATTCCTAACTCTTATATAAGAATTTTAAGTATATAACTTCACTTATGAATTTCTTGGTCTTTTGCTTGTGTGTGTGAGAGAGAGAGAACAGAGAGAGAGAGAGTCTGTTGTGTATATTCAACAGAGGGAGACTTTTAAAAAAAAGCAATTTATATTAGGTTAATTTAGATTCTCACAAGATGAAACAGTATTTAAATAATTATTCAATAATTTGGATAAATATCTGCATTATAGTAATCATTCTAAATTTGTTTTTCTTCCCAACCCCCATTTGTGACAAAACAGGGATCGAGAAATCAATTAATTAAAAGTCAAATAAGTTAAGTGATTAACTGCTAATAAAATGTTTTTAAACTGATGAGATCGAAATGAACATAATTTAGTACTTACTGAGCACATACTAGAGCTAGGTACAGGGTCTAAAGTGCTTATAACCTAGTGAGGGAGACAGAAGAAAGCAAGTGCTAAACACTAAGACGGAGGAATACATACAGGAGGAACACTTAGTCAAGGAATCAGGGATGACTTCTTGAGTAGACAGTATTAGTCTACAGTAGCACTATTCATACTGCAGAGTAAACTGTCTGTTTCCCACTGATTGGGAATTTCCAGAGAGCAGAGTGTCTTGCTTATCATGGAATTCCCAGCACCTAGCACAGTGCCTGAAACACAGGCGGGCTCAGCAAGTGATAGTCCTGTCCATCACAAGCTTGCAGGCCTTATTCTTTCACTTACAATACTCAGGTTTTGACTCTTCGCCTTTGAAAAAACATAATTTCCAAATTCCAGAAATTTTTGTACAATGAGAACTTGTATCTCACCCATGCTTTCAGTTGCCTGTGATTGTTAGTGAAGACAGGGAGAGCAAAACGGCCAGCACGAGCTGTGTTTTACTGCTAACAGTATTGGGAGTTGGTTAGTGGAGAGTTGGACTGAATGTGTCCCCTAAGAATTCATATGTTTAAGCCCTAACCTCCAATGTGATAATATTTGGAGATGGGGCCTTTGGGTGGTAATTAGGGTTAAATAAGATCATCAGGGTGGGACCCTCATGATGAAACTAGTGCCCTTACAAGAAGAGACACCAGAGAGACTGCTCTCTTCTCTCCCTTCCAAGCACCCAAAGATTATGTGAGTATACAGTAAGATGGGTGCTGCCTACAAGCCAGAAGAGAGGTTTTGGAATGAAATCTACATCTTGCTGGCACCTCATATATGCTTTGATCGTATTAACACCTACACAAGTAAAGTTGCTTGAATTAAAAAAATACCAATAATCAATAATAACATTCATTGTAACAAGAATTACAAGTCACAGGAATTAAGGATTCCTTTCAACTAAAAAGAGATGGTTCACTCTAGAATCATTAGTCCATCTAACTTACTTTGTTTTGGCCTCCTTTAATAAAGAAGGGTCATCAGTGGCCAAATATACTCTTTTTTTATCCACTTGCATTCTGCGAGCGAGAAGCTGAAAATGTTCTTCAACATGCACCATGTATTCCTCAATGGGATGGAAGGCTGCTTCTGTTCCCACTTTGTCTGTGCGTCTGACATGGACTCTGTGGGGGCAGAGGGAGAAAGTCAGATTTTGCTGATAATGTTCTGATCCACTGAGTGCTTTTGGACTACTCAGCTTTATACTCCTATTCATGGTGACATTATGGACATTTTAAACCAATTTTTTCTTTCATTTTTGCCATTAGAAAAAAATGAAACCAATATTAAAAAATTCAAACACATATATTCCAAATATATTTGCATATTAATATAAGGGGAATTAGAAAATAAGTTAAGCCTTTGAAGAATGCTTTCTTACAGAGAAAGTAATTGGCATAAATGGGAGAGTCCAGACTTATACTCCATACAAGGCAGTAAAACACCAACCAGCCTTCTAGAAAGAAACTGGATATAACTTTAAAGATTTCTGACAATAAATGATACCAAGATTCACAGTTGTTATTATAGAACATTAAATATATCATTCATAATGCTTTGATGCCAAATTTTCTTTTTCTTTATTTTATCCTGTATAATCACTGTAATGCCAGCCTGTAGAATGTGGGAGTGTTTAATTTATGAAAACTAACTATGACTACTATTCTTATTTTCATTAAAAATATTTTGGAAGCACTAAGATGGGAGGAAGATACTGTTGGAAGTCAATGCCTTATTCAGTGCAAGACGGTGTAAATCTGTGTCCCCAACTTTACAATTTTGGATTTTTCTTAAGACAGATGAGATTAGCATCTGCTTGTGTTTGATAGGGTAAAGAGAGAAAGTAAGTTCATTCGTCCTACAACAAAAAGGCTAGAGTGGCTCCATGAACTTAAAATAACAGTAAGAACTGTGAAAAGGTTTGCCTGCTTGGATGGAGGAGTACACGCCAGTCTGTGTTTTCACTGGACAATTTTGAACACTCCTTAAATTTGCCCTTCCCACATACCACCCTCTCCCCAAATTATTAAACCAGTATTCATATGTGGGAAAAGAAAAGGATAGATTTGTTTCCCTTTAGGTCTGCAGTAATGAAAGAGGGTGTACTAGAATTCAAGAGTCTGGGGGTCCAATCTGGCTCCCACCACTAACAAGTTATGTGACAATATATGGGCAGGTCTTAAGTCAAGCCTACGGCCAGCTTTTTACTATGAATCTGGAGTGAGGCTTTGGTTTCATTGGAGTTACTCTGACATCTTCATGGTTATCCTTTCCTTTGCATTCCAGGTGATAGTCCAGATGTGAACACTATCACATGAACACCAGTCCTATAATCTTTTCCTTCCCACATTCTTCTTAATCACTGGTTCTCTCAGGAAATTTGGAATTGTTCACTGGGCTCCATAGAGATGATTTTATCTCTAAGGGATGAAGAAAGAACAATTCCAATGAATTTCAATGAAAAGTTTCATGAGAAGAAATGCTATTTGAAACTCTGATTTTACCATGTACTTACTTTAGCTCTAACATTTAGAAGAGGGGTCAATAACTTCTGGAGACTAAGACACAAGGGAAGATATAGGATGGAAGATATGAAAATAAAAACAAAAATATAGGAGAGCTATAATAATAGAAGGAAAAATCAAAAGAAGAGGAGTGTTTGACACAGTGGCAGAGAACTACTAAGCAATTTTCTCAATTCTCCAAGTACTCCTGAAATTAGGCCTGGATTAGTACTTTGAGAGAGGACCATAATGGAATCTTTATGGAAGAAACAGAATGTTAGACCTGTCAAGGACTTTAGAAGTCATTTAATTTAATGTAACTCATCTGACAGTTAAAGAAATCGATGCCTCTGAAGACATTTCAGTGAACAAAAAGACAACATAGAGCAAAGGGAGGCTGGTTTCTTTCACATACGTTTTAACCCAGTCTTTACAGAACTAAAGTTATTTGTGTACTTGCCTGATTTTCACTATCTATCAAGCTCCTCCAGGGCAAGGAATCTGATTTTATTTATTTTCCAAACACAATGAATAAATGAATGAATGAATGAATGAATGATGGGTAGTCACAGAAATCTAATTGTTTAGTATTGTGTTAGTAGAAACCTTAGATACCAGAATGATCAAATAAGTTGTCCAAAGTCACACAACTTATTAGTGGTGGAAGCCAGATTGGACCCCCAGACTCTTGAATTCTAGTATGCCTTCTTTCATTACTGCAGACCACCCCAATGTGCAAATTAACTTAGTTGTCTGTAGTACTTCAATTTTCTCTATATGGCCAATTCTCAATGTTGTGAATGGTCTATGGAAAATTAATAAGGGTAGCTATTTAGTATGTAAAACTACAGGAAATCCAAATGCAGTTAAGGGGTTTAAGTCCTGGTTTTGCCTTTGTTAACTCTGATTTTCTTTCCTTAGTTTGCTCACCTGTAAAATGGCTATCTCTACCCACATCACAGGAATGTACTGTAGGATCAATGAGATAATGTATTTGAAGGTATTTTGGTAATTTAATTACTATACTGTATCTTTCTCCATCTTTAAAGATCCTGTTCAAACACTGGAGCTATGAAACCTTTCTTGATCCAGATGGAAGTACATTTCCCCTCCCCTCCCCTCATAATACTATTTAAGCTTCTCTCAGGGTATTTATCACATTCTACCCGTACAATGTTAGTTGTGTAAGTCTCTTTTCCCATGGATTGTAATGAGCTGGAAGGAGCCATTTAAAAAAAATTCATCTCTGTCCCCTACAGTAGCAGGTATTCAATAAATGTTCTGCAGATAAGTGAATGAATCAACACATGTATTAATATTAATCAATAGCTGACTTTATTATGAACGGTAGAAACTGCAGAATGCCATAGTCTAGCCTACAAATCTATTTTCAGGAATTATTTAAGCATCAGTCTCTCTGAAAGGTAATAATATTTTACAACGCATTTTTCCCCATAGAACTAAAATCCTTTTTTTCATTCTTATATTATCACATCATCTTTTTTAGGGCAGGCATTACCTTCCCTATTTTGCAGATGGAAAAACAAAGCCCAATTAACACTATTATTAGGTAACTTGGCCTAGAATTAGGGAAAATTCAAGACTATTAACAAGGTCACTTAATTCTCAGTCTAGCATTCTTTCCATTAGGCAAAGAACATTTCCTATGGTGTGAAATCTGACATCAGGACCCAGGAAAACCCCTCTTTCTAACTCTTTATGTATGGGTATGGGAGCACATGCTTGTGAGCAAAGATGTTCTTTTGAATTTTCCTTGCTCCCAGGATTTCTTAACATAAGCATGACTGAACGCATATATACATGATAACTCCCTACTGGGTCAAGAGGTAATTTTACATAATAATTTTAACATTATCTTACACTACAAATGATATCTTTAGTCTCAAAATAGCTTCCAGAACAAAAACGAAAAACAGAATATCAAAAATGCAAAATAATCACCAGTGGCAATTAATGAAGCTTAAGAATACGGTGCACTAGGAAAGCTATAAATGTGACAGCTTCATCCCATGGCCCTGTTAGAGTAAGACAGGAGTCGTGTATATCCAAAATACTCCCAATAAAATGAAATTTTGCCGGTTTTTCCAGGAGAGACAGCTAATTTCAGAAATACGGGTTTAATATATTTGTTGAATGAATAAATGAACAAATGACTAAAAATGACTAAATTATGATGACTCAGCTGTTCTAAGTGAACAAAGGAAGAATGGTCTCCCTGTAGCCTAAAATGAACTCTGGAATCTCTGTTTTTGGGTAGGGTTATGAAAATTAAACTGTATTTTGTAAAGGTTACACTGTGTTATAAAGGTATTTATCCCTGCTACTACACATCACTTCATGAAGAACAAATCAGATTCTTACCCAATAACTGGATGTTTGAAGCCTAGCTTCTTGGTGGCTTCCTCTATTTCCTTTTCCAGCCAAGGCTGTGGGCGGATCAAGTATTTGACAAACTGGGACACCCACCACACTGCAGGATCACCATGGACTCGTACAAGACGATCTGCAAGGTCTTCCGGTACAGCCAGGGGTAAATACGGAGGACGAGGGTGAAGACTGTCTACAATGGGGAGCTCAACCACCTGAACATTTTTGTCCTTTACTTCACCTGAGACAATATCAAAACACGAAATCATCACCACGTTGTATTCTTCATATAACTACCATCTAACAAGAAGTCACTCTGCATGCTTCTATCTTCACAGAAACTCTAAAGAAGTATTGTAACGTTCATTTTACAGAGGATGGTAAGTAACCTGCCCTACGTACTAGAGCAAAAGTGACTGAGCTGAATTTCACATCCAGATTGGTCTGCATCTCAAATCCATGGCCTTTTCTTTTCTATCATAATATGCTGCCATCTCAACACTTCACACCCTAGGTAAGGATGGTACCCAGCACTCAAAGTGTCTAATCAGAGAATGACCACAATGCCAGTGGATATAGCTGCCTAGGCAAAGTTCTGTGTTTCATAATTGTTGTTTTTGAACTAGACAAAATGTTCTCAAAACTTCCAGCTTGTCATTATAGCAAATGGCTCTTGCATACTTTCATGACAGAGCATAATGACTCTAGAGACATCTAAAGATTACAATTATAAGCCAACCATCTATATCTTTTGAAGAAAAAAATGAGATAGTTCTAAAGTCTTTTTTTTTTCCTTGTACAAAATTAGATCCATTAGATTCTCAATGATGATCATAATAGAATCTGTGTTGATTGTTTACCTGGATATTAACTTAGAACAGAGATTGATAATTTTTGTAGACGATGATTAGTTTCAGAATCCAATATCTATGTATCATTAATGTTACAGCTGTTTTATCAACTTTGCAATGAAACGAGAAGACTAAACCAAAATGCAATAGCCAGCATCCATAAAGTTTACTGTACATATTAAAGATCACATAGTAATGATTGGAAAACACAAAGAGACCAGGCAGAGAGATTTCACAAACAAAATGTCCCAACTTAAATCTTCAATAACAGAAATTATTAACCTGAACATACAAATTAACTCCAGTTAAGATGTTGTCATTGTGTATAATAAATTAGAATCACAGTTAATCACTGGACCATTAAAGAATACACTTATAGAGAATAGACCTAGAATACGTTTAAAATGTAATATGCATTCACCAGTTCTCAAACTGTTTTTCTACATAAGTGAAAAATGTTTTAAAATAAATCACTTGGTTTCGGAATGTAATTACCCAAACCAACTGCATGGCTATTAGAAAGTCAGTTAGTATAAATAAGAATTAAAAAGTCTGGTTAATATTCTCTTTTCTCTGATATGTAAAACTCATTTCAAGATTCTTAGAACAAAGACCTTGAAACATGACATTTGTTGCATGAATAAATAGGAATCAAAAATTTACCACTAATATTATAGTTTATCTAGTGTGCCAGTTAAGAAAGAGTTGGGCACCTTTAACAGATGAGAAACTATAATTAAGAGTGTGTGGGGAAAGAGTGAGCTGCATTTTAAACTAAGCTCTAATAGTCTCTGTAAGGCAAGAAAAATTGGGGTGCTTTTCCTGATGTGGAGATGATATGAGAGAGAGAAAAAAGTAAGGTAGAAAGGTAGCTCATTTTTAAAATAAGAAAACAGAAAAAGAAAGGAAGATCCCAGCTCCTCACATATGACCATAAACAAAAGCAAAATCAGTAGGGCTACCTTCTTTTTGTGATTTCTTCCTAAAAAGGGTATTCTAAGTGTTCCACATAATGGGGAAGTGTATAGCTCAGTGGTAGAGTGTGTGCTTAGCATGCACGAGGTCTTGGGCTCAATCCCTAGTACCTCTATTAAAATAAATAAATAAATAAACTTAATTACCATCCCCCCCCAAATAAACAACAACAAAAAAATAAAAGATAAATAAATAAATAAATAAATAAATGTTCCACATAACTAGCTCCAAACTTCACTCATGTGGCATTATTATCTTCTGATTGTCCCAAGGCTTCAACTTCCTTAAAGCCCTATTGACTACTACATTTCAAAAAGAAATTAAAAAACTACACCTATATCTTCAGGACAGAGAAATCCATTTTATTGATTCTTTGTTCATTCATTCATTCATTCAAATATTTACTGAATACTATCATGCCAAACACTGTACTAGGCAGAGTATAGAATGATGAGACGGTTCTTGCCTTTCAAGATTTCCAGTTCAAAAACCTCACCCAGAACTATACTTCTTTTAGTGGGAAAAAAAAATAAACTAAGCAAAACACTGTCACCAACAAAAATGGTATCGAAAAAAATATCAACATACTCAGGTGCCTAGTAAGGTGTTAAGAAAGGGGTGTTCATATTTATAAATGAAAAACTTTTGCCTAGAATATAAGTTCAGCTTCCTCAACAATGATCTATTTCAAAATGAAAGAAAATAACATAGTACATACTATGTTAGAATGTCTTTTGTTTTACTTGGTTTACCACATAATTTTTATCCTATTGGGATACACATTCAAAAGAATTTAAATCTGGAACAGATCCCAGAGATAATTCAACTCAGTGTTTTCTGCCTAGAACTTAAAGTCGCTTGTGGGGAAGAGGGGATTATTAGTAAGTTTTTGGTGATTCTGAGCCAGAAAAGCTGTCTATTTTCTGGTCTCAAGTCCAAAGAGATTTTGCTCAATCCCCACATATGTCCAGACTTCCTCCAAATAGGTACAGAGCAGTAGAAGGAGGTTTTAATCCTCTTCCTAAGGCTTGCCTTGAATAGTTAGAGCTGCTAGGTGCCTTCACGTTCAACAGCCATTCCAAAGACTGTGCCAACCGCTGGGACTCACAGCCCTACCGGAGGCTGGAGCAGGGAGAGACATCAAACAAAACATAGTAAGGCAAATGCCTATTCACGCAGTACCTTGAGTGTAGTGCACAGTAATAAGAGTACAGGGTTTGGAATCACAAAAAATTGGTGTTCAAATCCTCTCTCCATCACTTAATACTATATGACTTTGGATAGGTTATCTTTAACTTTACCCCTGTTTCTTCATTTGGAAAATGGCATTGATAAGCAGCACCTTACTTATCTGTAAAATGGGATTAGTAACAGTATCTTACTCATTGAGTTATTCTGAGGATAAGACATTGCATGAAGAAAGCTGAGCATGACGCCTGACACACAGTAATTATCAAAAAAAAGTTACTTCTTTATCCTGGGATCAATTCTGCTGAACAATTCTCAAGGAGTTGCCTCCACAGTTTGGTCCAGGAAAAGGCTTGTATGCCAAAATATCAAATTCTTTGAAAAATATATCAAAGTTCCCATTAAAGTGAGCCAAAGATATACTCCCAGATATACTAAATAAGGAAATACAAGCTATACACCCAAAGTAAATCTTATTCAGACTGTTTACCATAGGTAATAGAACAATGAGCAGCAATTCCAAGCTATCTGAAAGTTCTGATACTCTATCATCACTAACGTGACTTGTTCAAAATTCTGTGCTACACTGAAAGCACAGAATAGCAGTGAGTTGTGTAAACTGGTAATACTTCCTGCTCATGTTACAGAAAGGAATTTGTTTGCTTAAGTTAAAGCCACAATGACTATCTGGACTTCTGAGAATTACATTTTCTTGTCACTGTGTGGCCAAATCTGACTGATTAAATTTTTACTGAACTCTCTGAGACTTGTTAGAGAAGGCAAGAGTAAAAGGCGATCAAGACCAAAAGTTAACTAGCTCTGGCGAGACCTCTAGAGGCATGGGGGAGCTTTCTTGATTTTACTTGATTTATAGATGGCTGTTTTTTTTAAAAAAAAAATCACATAAATATGCCAGCTCAGTTCTTTGGCTTTTTAACATGGCAACATTAATATTTATATCCTCATTTAAAGACTGAGCTCTGTTCTCATATAAAATACGAAGGAAAGACATACTATTAAAAAGTGAACATCTGGGCTACTTTCATTTTGCTACTTTCCTTTTGTTTTTCAACCACTGTGGCTGATAGAGATCTCGTTCTGAACTTGAATGAGCAACTGTCGCCTGCCATATGAATTCCATCACTGCTCTACTTAAGCAACAACTCAAAAGACTTATCACTGCCAGTTTGAAGCCTTCAGCCAATTGAATGAAAAGTTCTAATTTCAATCATATGAAATACACTGCAGTGTTAGCAACATTCTTAAAAATCAGCATATCACACTATGGGAATGACTGTGTAGCATTCTTATGAGGTGCGTGCTGCTTTTACTAGCAATAGAAATGCTTTGCAAAAGCAACTAGACTCATGGTTCACTGACCTCAATGATATTCTGACAGAATTAACTCTGGATTGGGGACTGAAAAAACAGCTAATGGAAAATATGTAATATCTTAGTGAGTTATGCAGTTCAGGATGAGGTAGGCAGAACAGTATCACAAGAAAAAAGACCAAAGAGATTGGTTTGCTTCATGTCACCTAATGGAAGGTTCCCTGCAGTCAGTCATTCTTAATGTTTCTGAAATAAATTTACTCATTTAACTTTTATATACACATATGTTACTTTGCCAAGAGGTTCCAGACAGTCCACAGATAGCTTGTTCATAAAGGGGCTACTGCCATCACTTTCTTTGATGATTCAGATTGCAAAGACCCTGTAACTCCATGGTGAGAGGTCTGGGGATTTTGCTTGTGTGTTTTTTTCTTTTTGTTTTTTTAATAATTTAGCACTTTCTCCTAACTTAGAACCTCCTTTTAACTCAAAGAATCCTAGAACAGCTTTTCTCATTGGTAAGAAACACGAGAATAGAGAAACTGAAAGCAGTAGAAACAAAGACAAGGCTTAATTTAATCTAATTTACTAAAGAGCCAAACCTCAACTTCTCTTCCCTCCATTCTCATAAAAAATTCAAAATTCCACTCTCGTATTCCTCTTATTCTTTCATTACATGTCACGTCTCCTTGAAAGAAATAGCCATGAGGACGGACTTCAACGTAACAATAGCCTTTATTCCTTGAGCATCCCCGGAGGAAGTGATGGAGTGAGTGTGCAGGTGTCCACCAGGATCTCGCAGGATTGAGCTGCCAGTTGGCACGCTGCATTCCCTTTTGCCCTGGGGGAATTTTATGGCTGCCTCTGTGGTTAGTACATAGTTGGAGAGTTAGGAATGCGACATTTCATGTTGGATTTACAGCTACTTGTAATTTTTCTGCTAAGTTATCATCCAACTATGTTAAATCAAGAAGGCCTCATTAGGCTTTCCTGATGATAAGGAAAAGGTCAACCCCAATACTCTAGGATACAAGAATTATAACAAGAAATTTTGGCTATACCATGAGAGAAGAAAATGAAAATACAGAGTCATGTTGGATGAAGGAAATAACAAAACAGTTAAGACTTCTGTGGGACTAAGGACAGAAGACAACTTAATCAATGTGGCACCATGCCAATTATAACCAATAAATTAAACTAACATCTTGGCCTACTAAAACAGGGATTGGAACAGCAAACCTCCCTCATATTGTATGCTAGACCAATCCATAAAGTACCAGCAGCTCCAAGAGTCACCCTGCCACCATTCCTATCTTTAGCTCTTGCTGCCATCTCGGACTGCAGAGTATGTTCTTTCCCAGCTGCCTCTGCCTCCGCTGTGAAAGAAAGAGGATTGGGTAGGTATGGCTTTAAGTGCCAAGCCACAGCAAAATTATGGAGACAGAAAGCAGAGGTAGGGAGTAGGGAGATGAGTGAACAGGTAGAAACAAGGGATTTTTAGGGCAGTGAAACTATTCTGAATGACTATGTAATGGTGGATACATGACATTATGCATTTGGCAAAACCCACAGAACTCTACTACACAAAGATTGAACCCCAATGTAAACTACAGACTTAAGATAATAATAATATACCAATACTGCTTCATTAATTGTGACAAATGTACCACATCAATGCAAATGTTAATAATAGGGAACTCGGGCCATGGAGGGGGTTGGGAGAGGAAAAAGAGTGAACTGTACTCTCTCATAAATTTTTTTGTAAAACTAAAATACTGCTCTAAGTAAAGTCTTAATTAAAAAATACATGCATTCAAAAGAGTAAAAGAATACACATACATACATATGTTTCAGTAGCATTTTTATTTCTTTTTTACATTTTCCATACTTTATGGATTTTCAACAAAAGGTATTCATTGCTTTATATTTTTAAAAATTATTTTAAAATGATTATGTCAAATAGAAGCAACAAATTTAGCACTAACAGAACAACAACATGATCTAGATGAAATTAAATCCAGAAAATCCTGATCTCTGACACGGTTTTCCAGTTAACACAACCTCTAACCCGTTTTCTTCTTGTTCTAGAGTAATTAAAAATCATGCTACCTCTCCTCGGGGTTGTTTTCTAGAGAGAATAAATGAGGAGAGCTCTTTAAAATTTTTTAAAAAGATGCCAGAGAAACTACTAAAAATCATTAATGATGAGAAAAGATAAAGTGTTTCTGATGGCTAAAGAGGGAGTTAGGCCTGGAAAGGTTTCAATGAAACCTCTAACCAACTAATAAAGGCTAAATTTTTCACAAATTACAAACACAAAGACAGAGTTCTATTAAATCAAAGGCTTTTTCAGTCCAACTGGAAGGCTGTGTGGAAAAACAGCTTACATTCAACAAAGGATGAGTCATGGGCTACCTGAAACCTCTCCCCTGGGAAGAAACTTGTTCTATCTGGATGTATTAATTTATGCTTCAGTGTAGATGCTTTCAAGTTCTCAACTTTAAGAATTTTCTGGTCAATATTGACATGAAGGTTACAATTTGGTATAAGTAGAAGTACAGCTTTCTCAAAGTCCTCCTTCTACTATGGCAAACAGATACATCAAATCTGCCTTCATATGTAATAATTTCTTACTCTTTTCTAATTGACAGAATTTTAAGGTTTCAAAGAAATCAAAGTGAGATACAATCAGGTCTCTTTCGTTATTTATTGTCTCCAGACGGTTGTTAACAAAACAAAACAACTTAAAATTAACGTTAATCCTTTATTGAAATGGCTTTGAGGTAATAATATGTCATATCCATTAACAGACCTCACCCATTCACTTAAGTCCATCTAAGTAGCTTGATCAGGTTCCACTGTAATAATGTGTGCTCTCTTTCATTCCAGCAAGACATGGCTACAGATTTATTTCATATTCAACTTAAAAAAATGGACCCAAGAACAGGTGTCTTAGGCTAGATCTAGGACTGCATATGTAAGCTCTGTGTTAGGGGATGATAAGAATACATTTACAATTTTAAGTGAAGAATGCCAGGCATCAGAGGCAAACAGCATGCAATTTTTTAAAATGCTAAACAAAGCCAGCTGCCAAAAAAGGGCAAGCTCACTGGTGGTTATAGCTGTTCACCATCATCCAACAATAACCCAGAAGTTCTCTATTTCTTGGGGTATGTCTTATCCACATGGTGGACTATGGCCTCTGCACATCATTTCCATACTCCGGGATTAAGTTACCACAGCACAAATCTATTCAAAGTGGAGGAAAGGTGGCTTTTTGAACGTCTATCATTTTAAATTATCTACAATTACATCTCTTTCAATTAACTTAGGAGAGAGTTGACTGCATCATTTTTATTGTTCTATTTAATGGCCTCTGAGAAAATGTGAATTCTTCCATTTAGTGCTGCTAGGGAAAAATGTGTCCAAATCTCTGTTTTGAATTGGGAAATTGGGTATCAGATTGCAAATATGTATTGTCTCTCATTCCAAAGACAAAACAGATTGTAAAATGGCAAGTAAGGGGAAAAAAAGTCTGAGCTTTTTACCTTATCCTTATTTCTGGAAGTCACTAACCTAAACATAGAAAGGAGGAAGAGACAGGAGAAGGAGCAACAGCCCTTAAAAAAAACCCACAAATCAAACTCTTTTTCTATAAGCATCTCTTACCTGTAGTCCCTTACACAAAATAGCATTTGATTAATATCTACACTAATTAAACACAGTACTGGATAACAACATATTATGTTTTATACTAAAAAAGCAATAGCTTTAAAATGCTAGTTTGCCCTTGACAACTGGTAATTTTGTCAAAATATTTCTTGTGGAACCATTTATTTCCCTGTTATTTTAAAGAATGGCATGGCTAGCAGAGCGCTCAGACTATTTTTTAGCCACAATGCAGACTTCATTCAAACTCTCTCCAAATGATTCTTTTCTCTCCCTTTTCTTTAATCTGCTCAGCACACTCTTAAGACCCAGGCAATTCATTTCAATGAGACAGAATTGCAAGGCAGTATATAAGAAATGGTAGGGCAAATGCATGAATTTACAGAAATGCTTCCTTATGCATCTGTGGCCACTCCTGATCTTACTCAAATACATAGATAATCTCACAATTAAAATCAGGAGAAATATGTTTAAGTAAACAGTTAAAGGTATATTACAGTGGTTATAGTAAAATATGTATGAGTCTTTTTGTTAAACAACTGAAAATGCCAAATATATATTTTTATGTAAATCAATTCCAAACAAAAGGTCTATACCAACATAGAACATCAAAACTACAGTTGCTATTTATCACTAATGTATATTTCTTTTCAGGCTAAGAAAAATGTTCAAAGAAGAGATTTCATTTAATCAAATGAGAAACACTTAATTTAAATTACATATCCACAGCAGACCAGGGAACAGTGATTTGCCCACATACACATTAATTAGTTCAATAATTACATATTAATATTAATGATCAGAAAAAGAAGTAGCTTAAAGCTATTATCAGATTTTTTAAAATACCATGAAACAATAGACATAACATTTATTACTCATACAATGAATGCTGGTCCACACAAACCACAAAATTAGGGAATCTTTATGCCTCCCCTGCCTTTATTTTTGGTGTTTGGAATATTCTTCAACTGACATGGAGTAATTTGTCCTTTCCTCTCTTTGAGAAAAATCCCTCCATATCCAACCATTTGATTAATAATTTAACTGTCATATTCTAAATTATGTTAGCAGAAAATGCATCTCCTGATGTAGTTTAATACTTTCCTACGTGCTTAATTTAGAAAGTACAAATCTTTCACAGTGACATTCATTGTTTATATCCTTGCCACTGTTTACAACAAAGAGTTGAGTAATAATAACAATGCCAATCCTATGTTATATCCTCAATATAATTAAAACATTTCCTAACAAGCAATCTATATTAACTTGACTACTTTTACCAATGTTCTTCAAAAGCATGGTTACATTTATTTATTATTTTCCTCAAATCATTGTAATTTGTCATAAAATTATGTATTAAATTCCTATAAATACAAAATTTATCAGAAAAATTGCAATTACAAAATGTAAACACTGATTTTCAGTCTCACCTATTCAATGACAGTTAAGAATGAATACAAAATACAAGGTTTATTTAACTAAAGCACTAACAGTTTCATACTTTTACAACTGAAAAAATACCTCCACCTAAGCATCTTCTATCAGATTTGTTTTGGAGTCCCTTGAGAAATGCGCCATAATTAGCTGTTAGATTGATTTTTTTCAGTCACATTCTGCTGACGGATAAAGTGAGAAGCAGATGGTTTAATGCTCTCTTCCAGATAATTCAGCAAATCAGGGGCAGAAGAAAAACGAATGCCCAGGAGTTCTGATACTTCGGCACTACTCTCCGTAAGACATACCAGGCACGTGAGCCATTTTTATCGTCATCTGTCAAGCACTCCAAGTGTGCAGAATTCTGTACCTAAGCTTCCTGGTCATCTTACAACTTTTTGAAGACCAGGTCAAATGCCATTTCTTTTCATTCCTTTGGCTGGAATAACTCTACCTCCCAATCTTGGGAGGGTTTATATTTTGGGTTTCTTTTTTATACCTTTGTAACATCACTAACCATACATTGTCTCATGAAATAGATTTTAAAAAAATGTTTGTGTTAATCTCCCATTTAGACTGGGAGTTTCTTAAGAACACGGACTCTATCTTAATCACTTATACTGAGATTGGCAAACTTTTCCTGTAAAGGGCTACAGGATAAACATTTTATGCTTTGTAGTCCACATATATCTCTGTCATATAATCTTTTTTTTTTAAAAAAAAAACAACCCTTGAAAACTGCAGCTGGCCTTACAAAGCCAGGCTTTGGGGGCTATGGTTTGCTGATTTCTGAGCATAACGTTTAAAGATCAGGTTCTGAAGTCAGACTGGGGCAGTCTTATTACCGCTGGCAAATTATTGACCTATATAAAATGTGAATACTGACAACATCTACTATATAGTTTTATTGTGAATATTAAATGATATAACATATGCAAAGTTCTTGAGCATTATTACATAGTAAGGTTCACTAAATGTTACCTATTGCTATATATAGGTGCTTTCATAATACCAGAACTGGGAAAGTATTCAATAAATGTTTACTGAATCAGAGATACCCAAAGAGACAGACATACATACACATAGCTGAGATTCTGTATAGGTAAATGCTTTAGTCCATAAAGTACTTTTACACTTAGCTATTTTTTTAACTTAGTATTTTTCAGTATTACAACAATAAGGCCATCATATTTTTAAAACATTTTTCAAACATTCCCATGTCTATGATCTCATTTGATTCACATCAGAAACCTGTAAATCACATAGATTAGCCTCTATTTCCTTTAGTTGATAGATTTGGAAATAGGAAAAATTTTCAAGGATCACTTTACTTGGAGGAAATTTAATTTAACTCCTCCCCCGACAAAACAACCAAATAACAATTATCGACCAGTACTATTAGGCAAAAAAGAGACAAAAATAAATCAGACAAACTTCTCAAAGAACTCACAATATAGTTAAGAGTCATGTAAACAAACTATTTAAATACAGTATATTCATAGTTGAGAACATGGGGTCAATTGGAGAGAAATATCACAAAAGAAATGATACTAACAGATAAAGAGGATTTCATGGGATGAAATGGAGGGAAGGCATTCTAGAAAGAAGAAATATGTTTCCAGTATAGAGATAAAAGGGCACAAAACTTCCAAGGAATAAATTTGCAGTTGGACAGGTGAGATCAGGAGTACCGGGCAAATTTTGAGAAGTGAGCAGTACATGAGAAAAGCCACAGGATTTGTTTCCTGTATTCTAAGTAACGAGTTACTATGTACCTCTTTAGACACTGAGCTGTCATGGAAGATTTTAAGAAACAAAGTCACATTTGATTTTGGAAACATCATTCTGATGGCAATGTGGCAAATGGACTAACAGCGGATAGATGCTCAAAGCAGAGAGGACAGTTAGGATACTACTGAGTAATTTTCCCATAGAAGGATTAGGCATAAGCAGACAATTTAAAGATAAACAAACTTCACTCTGACCTAGCAATACCATTTCTAGGTATATATACAGCTTTCTAATCAACATGTTGCAAAATACCTGATGCAAGATAAACATTTAAGGCGTAAGGACAGACATAAAAAGAGCCGTAGAACGGAATGGAGAGACCAGAAATAGACCCATACATAGTCAGTCGATTTTTGACAAAGGCACCAAGACAATTTGATAGTGAAAGGCAAGTTTTTCAAATTGTACGTCTGAACAATTAGATAAACATATGGAAAACAATAAACCTCAGTCCCTACCCCACACTATACACAAAAATTAATATGAGAGGAATCATAGACATAAATATAAAAGCTAAAAGTATAAAGCTCCTGGAAGAAGATATAAAATAATACCTCCACAACCTTAGGATATGCAAAGATTTCTTAGGACACAAAAGCACCTACTTTTGTAGTTACAGGGAAAAAATCAACTAATTGGACTTTAATAAAGTTAAAATTTTTCACCTTCAAAAGATACTGTTAAGAAATTAAAAAGGTAAGCCATAGACCGAGAGAAAATATTTCCTCATCATGTTTCTGATAAAGAATTTGTATCCAGAATACACACACATAAACCCTTCCTATAAATTAAAAATAAAAAGACAAACAACCCAATTTTAAAAATCAGTAAAAGACTTGAACAGACAGGGGTGTTGGTTACATTATCAAAATTCACTGAACTATACATTTAAGATCTGTTTATTTTACCATAAATTAATTTGACTTCAAATTTATAAGTGTATGAACAAGATCAAACAAATAAAAAAAAAACTATTCACAAATTTACAATGGTTAAAACTGTATTTGTTTGGTAATTATTATTTTAGAGTAGGAGTCAGCAAACTTTTTTTGTAAAAAGCCAGGTAGTAAGTACTTCAGGTTTTGCGGGCCAGATAGTCTCTGTCATAACTAATCAGCTCTGCCACTGTAGTATGAAAGCTGCCATATGCAATATGTCAACAAACGGGCACGGTAGTTCTCTAGTAAAACTTTATTTACAAAAATAGGTGGTGGGCTGAGTTGGGCTGAGGACCACTGTTTGCCAGCCCCCTTTTTAGAGTATAAGATTTTATTTGTAACACACTGCCCTAGAGATCTCTGCAGCTTTGCCATATACCATCTCTTCCCAGGTGATAAATGGGCAGCAAAAATATATTTTACGTATGGTATAATGTGAAAAAGTTTAACTAGCACTGCCAGAAAGAAATTAATACATAGGCACAAGGAGACACATAGATATTCATTCTATATTTGTTTATAATGGCAAAACTTGAAATAATTTAAACATCCATTAATGAGGGAATACCTAAATCAGACACAGATGTATAATAAAATACAACAGGTGAATGAACTAAATGTCCACTTATTAACACATATATAATACAAACAGTTGTCTCTAAGATGGTCATTCATGGCAAGCCATAAGATGATAATCTTTCCTCTGAAATAGAGATATCACATCCCTTTTAAAGTGTAGGTATCTTATTCTTAAAAGGCTATCTAACCTTCTTATCTCAATCCAGGTACTAATGGTCAGATATTTCCAAAGGATGCACATGGATTGTTCTATAGATTCTAAAATCTCAATTTGAGTGGTCTCAGTTTGGGTTGGTACTGGATACAATCTAGGGAAAAAAGGGACCCAGAGTGCAATATCTACTTTTGCCAATCCTATTACTGGATATTCTGAGCTGCATGGATCATGACTGGCCAGAGGTGGCAGCAGAAGCAGCTACTAAACCAGCTTGTTCCCCAGTTCCTACTGTCCTACTGTCCAGTTTCAGTGGACACAGCAAAATGCGCAGTGGCAACAGAGAAAGGTAAATACTGGTGACTTACAGTTTTTTCAATTGCTTTGTCTATCATGCCTTAAAATCCCATCGGAGTGTTCTGGGCTAGTTCATTCTCAGCTACAACCTAGACCTACCATACAAATAGCTTCAACTATAATATTAAATACCCCAAAACTAGAGAGGAGAGGAGCATGCTACAGTGCTTCAATACTGTGATTTGGGTTGTTTACCTAAACATAACCCCTGCTGGTCTGGTAAATGTAGTTCCATCTAGTCAACAGTCAGGTACCAGTGGGACGGTCAGTCAAAGGCCCTTACTTGTATGTATTTCTAACATTCAGATCTTTAGGACTGCTCAATTCCATTGTTAGTGTTTTGAAACAACTTCTCCACTGAAGCCTGTCTCTACTTCTAGGCAAGATTCTTGAAGCAAACAAAACAAAACTCAAGGGAAGTGAAGAATGACCCTCATTTGGGCTGGGATTTCTGGGGAGCTAAAGTTGGCTCTCTGTGGGAGGATGAACAAAAGCTGTCTTTACCTTGCTCCTCTATTACAATTTCCCTCTTCTCTTTTCAATTACAGTTCTGAATGAGTTTCACAAAAAGCTATCAAAGACTTCTAAGATTCATTAATGTTGGTGGTTAAAGTTTCTCAAAAGAAACCCTGCTGAAACCCCATGACCCAATTATGTTATTATTGTTATTTTACTTTGTTCCCATAAAACTAAAACGGTAATAACAACAACAAAGGGTGACTTAGAACATACAAAGCACTGTTAGATACGTTTTCACTTGGAAACCTTGTAACAACTCTGTAAGGCACACAGAGCAGGTATTAAGAAAGGTTGTAGGACTCTAGCTAAAGTCACACAGCTAATAACTTCTGATTCTAAGTCAATGACTCTGATCTGTCCCAGACTATGCCTTTCTTTGTTCTTTAAAGGCCCAATTTATGCTTTAATGATGCCTTTAATACCTTCAGCCAGAAATAGCTTCTCTATCCTCTGATGACCCACAGAATTCTATACCTCTCTTATGACACTTAAAATATCCTATTTTTGTTACATTTACAGATCTATGTATCTTAATATACTCAGTGCAAGTTCCTGAAGGGCAAGGACTAGGTCTTATTTATCTTTATATCCCCCACAGCATCTAGAAACACTCACATTTGTACATGATGAGGAGTGCATCTCCTTGCTTATGTGGGTGATTCACACACGTATAATTCCACTGAAGTTAATGGCCTATTATTTCCTATTCTATGGAATTAGCCTATAACTTATATAAACTTGAGGAGGAAAGATAAGGAAATTGTAGATTTATATCATACCCAGAGCCCTGGCATATAAAACTAACCAACAGGGCTAGGAGGCATTCTTAACTTTCTTTAGCTTTTCAACAATTATCTTATTTATAGAATCATTCTAAAACTTGAATGTGATCTATAGGCTGTAAACAAATAAGACTCTTATCAAAATGCTACCAAATTCCTGCATTCTTACTTTTGAAGAGAATGTGAGAGAAAGAGAGGAGTGGGGAAGAAAAAGAGAGAGACAGAGAGAGAGAAAGAGAGATCGATGAATCAGGGGACTACTAGCTCATATTAGAAAAAAGATTCTTTATTATGAAAGGATTTCCTTTGGAATTCTTTACATAGTCCCCCTAGAACTAGTTTAAAATATGACAATTTATAATAATTCAATTTATACCAAATCTTTAAGGAACACACTTGTAACATAAAAGGTTTATTAGTTTTTACAAAAACACTGATAATTTCTGAGACAGGTATCAAGGTCATGTGACCCCACTCATCCCACAGGAAATCCACAGCATCTGGATTCTACTTCTACATCTAGCAAACTTGGATAGATTCTAAATAGACTTAGGAGAACTTTTCAGAAAGTTTTCCAAAGAAATCGTTTCCACTCCACAATGACTTTGATGCTAATTATGTATTGCTACTTTCTAAACATACCTCTTTTTATCTCTGAACTCATTCTGCCAGACTTTTGTCTAAAACAACAGGATATATTGCTAAAAAAAAATTCATTCTTAGCAATAGACTATTTTAAAAAAAATCTACAAGTAAGTAAAAGTGCCTCACACTTACGGGGTAGTAATCTGAGATGTGGACCAGGATGCAGGAGAGGTGGGTTTTATTTGTTTCTTTTGTTACATTTATTGTGCTCTGGTCAAGTGCTTACTATGTAAACAACCCAGAAGACCTAGGCCCTGATGCCATCTGGAGTCTCCTTCAAGATAAAATAAATAGCTAAAAACTCAAATATAGAATGGCACTTCTTACAGTTTTCCACCAGAATGCTCCCAATAGCAGAGGAGGGTAAACTTACACTACTGAGGATATGAAAGTTGGACTAAACCAGTGGGCTCAAGTTTGATTTTTCATCAAAATTTTCATTTTACACTAATATATATCCTGTTTGCATTATTATTTAAAATAATTTAGCTTATATGCCAGCAAACAAAATTTATAGTCCAGGAAAATGTATCAGGTGTATCCTGGCAGTTTGCAAACCTCTGACTCACTTTCCCCAGGTTTACTCAGAATTCATTATGAGAAGCATTTGTAGGATAAATTTGGAAATAAATACCTATGATTGTGTTTAAGGTGTCAGGACACTCTGGACAAAACTGTTGTGCAGGGAAGCTTCAGCTCCCTATTCTCATAAATGAGGTACTATAGACTTCTTTCTCTCTCTTTTAAGTGGGAAGCTGAAGAAGATAAAGGAGATGTCACAGTGAAAGTCACTGTGAGTTCTTCTCAGACACACGTTTTTCTAACTGGTATTTTACATTCCTGAAACAAAAATCAGCAAAACCAAAGCCTTATATAGGCTTAATTAAAAGTCTTTACATACCTGCAATGATACTTGTTTAGGTCAGTAATTCTCAAAAAAGTAGGGTGTAGGTCAAAGACCTATTAGAATCTTGAAGCAGGGATAGCTAGCTTTTCAACTAGATATGGTACCAACTCAGTCACCAAATATTCCCCCTGTACCATCACTCCTTCCCCCCAAACACAGCCAGTTTAAAATCACCAACTACAGTGAGCCACTGTTATGGGTGGGAGCATACCTTCTACGGGTGTGTTGGTATAGTAAAAATACTAAGGTAGCTGCAGAGAGACTCTGACTGGTCTAGAATTTTATTATGATTAAATGGTGGGTTATTAACCACAAAGATATTTTAGTGCTTAGAGGTTATTCTCAGATCCTCTCTGGATCTCTTTCAATTTTTTCAATGTAACTTTATAATTTTAAAAGGGAAAACTGTCTATGAAGCTCTTATGAAGGCCTAGTTTTCATCTTAGAGTAAAAAGGGTAAGTTTCCTGCTGTTGCAGGTTATAATCTAATAATATATTCTATTATTATGTTTGTGTTTTAAAATTTGGGGACCAAACATAGACAATGAAAATAAACTGTACATAAAAACCATCTTAGTGCCTTTTATAGCTCTTACTCATTTTCCCTTGTGATTACAGCCCTATAAAAGTGGAGAGGAAGAGAGGTACTGAGTAACATGAGTTTTTTTTTAGAGGTAAAATGAAAATGAGAAGCTAAAATTAACTGTTGAAGTTCCAAAAGCTAAAAACAACAGAACGGAGATTGGATCTGGTTAAACTCACAGTTCAGTGTCCTTTCCCTTTCCTCACATTAGCTAAACAGAGAAATCAAGATATTTTTGCAGCACAAGGAATCTCAAATATTATTTCATGTTTCTATTAATCAATCATCAAAGGTTACAAATATTACTGTAAAAATACTACACAGAAGCATATCCATAGCCTATCCTATGAGGTATGTCTGTAGATTATCACCCACATTATTAGTTTATCAATCAGTCCATCTGATGTCAGCCATTATTAAGGATACAAGCTTGTTAGATTATTTACATGATTCCAATAGACATCTTAGTAGTTTTGTAAATGTTAAAATTATTAATTTCACAGGAAAAATTCAAAGTATAATTTAATTTGTGCTCTGCTAAAGATTGTCTTTTTAACCTAAGTGAGTTATATGCTTAAAGAGTTTAATGACAGAACTACCATATGATCCAGGAATTCCATTTCTAGGTATATATCCAAAGGAAAAGAAATCACTATCCCAGAGAGATATCTGCACCCCCATGTTCATATAACCCAGACATGGAAACAACTCAAGCACCCATCAATGGATGAACGGATAAAGAAAACATGCCATACATACACGCGCGCGCACACACACACACACACACACACACACACACACACAGGAATATTATTCAGCCATGAGAAAGATGGAAATCCTGCCATTTGGGACAACATGGATAGACCCTGAGGACATTACACTAAATGAAATAAGTCGGTCAGCGAAAGACATATACTGTATGATCTCCCTTATATGTGGAATTAAAAAAACAAACAAACTCATAGAAATAGAACAAACAAACAAAAAAGAAACAGAACAGATTGGTGGTTGCCAGAGGTGAAGAGGGTTGGGGTGGGGTGGGGAGGAAAGGGTGACAGTGGTCAAAAGGCACAAATTTCTAGTTAAAAGATAAATAAATTCTGGTGATGTAATGTACAATATGGTGATTACAGTTAACAATATTGTATGGTATATTTGAAAGTGGCTAAGAGAAGATCTTAAAAGTTCTCAATTAAAAAAAAAAAGTTTGTAACTGTGAGGTGAGGGATGTTAACTAAACTTAATGCAGTAATCTTTTTGCAGTATAAACATATATCAAATCATTATGTTGTACACCTTAAACTAATACAACGTTGTATGTCAATTATATCTCAGTAAAACTGGGGGAAAAAACTGATCAACCAAGCTAGAAGACTTAGTTACCTTTCTATTCTCTCTTTATAAGAAGGTAATGTAAAACTATTGTCATAACTTACCCATATCACAACGTATTTTAATTGTTCATCCAATTTGTCTGCCCTTCCCTAGGGAGGACTTAAACTGGAGGTAGGTAGAAGTGAGTTCTGTCCAAATAACCAGAGTTCTGTCATTTGTAAGCTATGTGATCCTGGATAAGTCACTTAGTGTCTCAGTACCAGGCCTTCAATTCCACATAGATAAAGGATGATTTCTAGAGCTTATTTAATTGTAACATGAAGAAAATTCTGAATGTTTCAAATTCAAGCCATTTTTTAATCTTCATGTTCTGTAGTTGCCACTATGGACTACAAAATGTATGAGAAAGGCTTAAAATGTAACAAAACAAATAAATAGTTGCAGCATATAGGCGTGACCAACCTATATACTAAATCTGAGAAGTCTGGTGAGAACAGTTTTTTTACTTTTTTATTAACTGGATGCTACTCAAAAAGTTGCCTCTCTCTAGAAACAGTGAAACACAAGAACCTTGCCCTTTGTTGGCTGTACACTTCCACAAAGACGCTTGAAACTGAACTAAGTCCACAAAATGAAAAAGTTAGCCACAGTGAGACTGAGTTGCTTCCCCTGCATCTTCCTAACCTTGACACCTAATTTGTTTGTACCTGCTATAAACTACAGACCAGATCAATGGAAGAGGTAGCCTCAAAATTAGAGCTCTTCTAGATTAAGAGGTTCACTTCAAAATTTGAAGTGAGCTACAAAGAAAAAAATATGTTGATATGCAGAATAAGGCACCTAAACAATCCTAAGGAAGATAAAATTCACATCACAACATAATACTTTAAATCCATACAGGACCTTTTATAGAGCAACTTAAAGCATTTTATAGAAATTACCCAATTAACTTTCCGGGGACTTCTGTGAAGAGTCAGGTATTATCTGATATTTTCCGAAGGAGGCAAAAAGAAACAAAGGAACTAAAGTTACTCACTTTGCCAATGACATGGCTCTGTATTCCACTTCTAGTGTTTTCACTTGCGAAAAAAAGGTGCTCAGCTCCATGAGAAATTATATTAACTGAAATGCCTCAGCACTTTGAAAAATGTTTGACTTCCCACAAGATGCGAGTGTAGAGACACTGCACTGTCTTACTTAGCATTTCACCTAATTCAGTATGCGGCACACTGTCAGCACTCGATGAATATTTGCTCAATGAATAAAGGCTATTAAAGAGCAAACAGTTACTAGCGTTCTATATCAGGCACTGTGTTAAGTGCATTGTACATGTTAGTTCATCTAATTCTATGACCAACTCAAAGAGGTAAATAAATTGTTACTCCTCATTTTATTGATGAGGAAACCAAGGCCTAGGTTAAACTGCCCAAGATCACAAAATGACAAAGCCAAGATTTTAACAAAGGTAGCCCAACTTGGGACTCTTTAAAGATCATCGTTGTAGAAAGAATAATAGACCAGCAGCAAGAAAGTCTACCTATATTCTGTTCCCTTCACCACCAAATCCTTGGAGAGAAGTTTCTTGCAGATGTTTGTACCTCTTACAGCGCAATACCTTAACACATTACTCCTCATTAAATGTTTCCTGAATAAAGTTAAAATTGCTTAAACAAATTAGGCTTCATTGTCCTCAACTGTTAAATGGAGAGAAAGGTACCTGCACAGTCTGCTTCAGTGGTTCTCATGTTGGGGTACTTGGACTTGGAGGCTTTGTCAGAAATGCCAATTCTTAGGCCCCATCCCAGGCCCACTGAATGAGAAACTAGTATTTTAATAAGCCTTCCAGGTATCCTCATGCGTGCTGAAGTTTGAGAACCACCAGTCTACCCTATAGGATAATTTTGAGGGTCAAATGAGTACAACAATGTGAAAGTACCCTAAAAAGTGAAAGATATCTATCTATCTATCTATCTATCTATCTATCTATCTATCTATCTATCTAATCAACATCAGTAAAAGAGTAAAACACGTTCCTGGAAAAAAACTTGGTGATTTTGCTAGATCCAGATAAGATTGTACATCAGAAGTGAAATAGATCATAATAGAGCTTGTGAATAAAATATATGACTTTAGATTTTATCTGGATAATGTGTAGCCTTTATGGATTCAAAGAAAAAGACTATGAGCCATAAAGTTGTAAGCAGAAATGTGATAGCCTGGCTATGTGGCAGTTCAACTCTGAGAGATGACAAACTGCACAGGCTTCTTACCTGACCAATGTCCAGTGGAGATGCCAGATCTGTCTGTACAGGTCTCACTTACAGGTCTAAACACAGTTTCCCATCCTCCAGTAGCATAGCGCCAATTGTGAGATTCCAAGATGAGTGTTCGCTGGGTGCCATATGCAATCATGAAACAGTAGACCACATGATGGAGTTGACAGCCATAGCCACAACCTTTGTTGATATTACACACTAGCTTCTTGGCTTTGCTGCAGTCCTTGGGATTCTGTTAGTAAGAAAGAGAAATAAAGGTGAAAATAAGCTGTACAGAGAGATTAACTTCTCTTTATAGGTGAGAAGTGTCAAAAAACCATATAATAAGCCAGGACTAATCCAGTATATCTGATTAAGCAAGGAGTTCAACTTGAAGATTAAATTTCAAAGAACTCACTGAAAATTTTATGTGCATACCTAAGGGGATGGCAGTGAAAAAGAACAGTTACTTCGGAAATATCACTAAACAAGTGTTAAATTAAGCAGTTAAATTTTAAAAATACCCTTTCACTTCTCTATTACTCAGAACATGTAAGCATGATCCTCTCTGAACTCAAAGCTGCATACACTGAGATCTTTATGAAAGAAGTAAAATCATTCATTGATTCCAGCTGCACTCCAACATTCTGAGCTTACCTTCACTGGCCAAGTTCAAATCATCTTAAAGGAAAAATTATAGTTTATCTAATAATTCCATCTATCTCCAGAATTCAAGATGTCACAAACAAGATGTACTTTTTCCATCATGGAAGTAAAGCCACTGAGTAAAAGGATACCTGCGTTCAATAATTACAAAATATCAGTCATGGGACTTTTTTTTTTTTGAAAATTATTATTTTTTATTGAGTTATAGTCAATGTTGTGTCAATTTCCAGTGTAGAGCACAATTTTTCAGTTATACATGAACATACACACATTCATTGTTGCATTCTTTTTCACTGTGAGCTACCACAAGATCTTGTATATATTTCCAAGCATTATACAGAATAATCTTGTTTATCTATTCTATACATATCTGTCAGTACCTACAAATTTCGAACTCTCAGTCTGTCCCTTCCCACCTCCCTCCATCCTGGCAACCAAAAGTTTGTATTCTATGTCTATGAGTCTGCTTCTATTTTGTATTTATGTTCATTTGTCTTTTTTCTTTCTTTCTTTCTTTTCTCCTTTTTTTTTTTTTTAGATTGCACATATGAGCGATATCATATGGTATTTTTCTTTCTCTTTCTGGCCTACTTCACTTAGAATGACATTCTCTAGGGACATTCATGTTGCTGCAAACAGCGTTATGTTGTCGGTTTTTATGGCTGAATAGTATTCCATTGTGTAAATATACCACTTCTTCTTAATCCAGTCATCTGTTGATGGACATTTAGGCCGTTTCCACGTCTTGGCTATTGTAAATAGTGCTGCTATGAACATTGGGGTGCAGGTGTCTTTTTGAAGTATAGTTCCTTCTGGATATAAGCCCAGGAGCGGGATTTCTGGGTCATATGGTAAGTCTATTCCTAGTCTTTTGAGGAATCTCGATACTGTTTTCCACAGTGGCTGCACCAAACTGCATTCCCACCAGCAGTGTAGGAGGGTTCCCTTTTCTCCACAGCCTCTCCAGCATTTGTCATTTGTGGACTTTTGAATGATGGCCATTCTGGCTGGTGTGAGGTGATACCTCATTGTAGTTTTGATTTGCATTTCTGGGACTTTTTTTTTTTTTAAACCAGTCTTGATGATACAAGGAATTTTCACAATAAAATGAAGAACATGTTCTATATTGGATGTCTTGAAAATGTTTTATGCCAATTTTTAATCAAAAGATCCATTTTTCTATTTATATACTTTGCTATAAAATGAAACATTCAAGTGGTTAAAACATTTAATATTATCTAACAGTGGGTGCAATGGGGTCAAGCAAGTGTGAAAAATTCTTTTTTTTTTTTTTCCTTTTCTAAAGTTTCAATTCCACTGTAATTCATATGGGCTGTTGCTAAATATCCCTATGTTTCTTAGTTCTTCAAATAAAAATTTGTTTTGACAAGGGCCCCTTAGCCTGAGAAGTGTTTGAAGCTATTCTGCCTGCAACGGAAGAGAAAGGATTGGTATCTTCAGGAACAGAATCTCTTCTTTCATATAGTAAGAAGCAAGGTAGTGAGTTCTCAATTTACAAGAGCCTTTAATAAAGTGGTTGCCAAGCCACAAATCTACAACTATTTCCTAGGGATATCCTCTGTTCTGTCATGTAGAGCCCTAGAAACAAAAGCTAGGATGGTAAGGCTATAAAGTTGATTCTGAAAAAAAAGTCTGAGAAGGAAAAGTGTCACACACAGCTACTTTCAGAAGAAGTTATCTTTCATATTCAAATGTGTCATTGCTGGCTGGTCCTTTTAGATCAAAGCAGAACCTATAACAGCAAGAGCCTTCTGAAGAGTTAAGAGCTCTCTGAATCCAAGAGAGCTCAGATAAAATTCAGCAAGATTTGGTCAATACTGTTTCCTCAGCCAAGTATTAAAGTTGCTGATTCTCTTCACTTGGGACTTTGAACTCATGGCAGACTCCTAAGGCAATAAAGACCCCTACTCCACTGCTATAGCCACAAAAGATCTGAGAGGAACAGAGGGAGGGGTGTGATCTTAAATTAGTATTTGAAGAACAATTTATCCTTTACTTTCTGACAATATTATACAAGGATCCTGAGCATAAATAACATTCTCAAACTGATTCCAAGCTTTATTATTAATTCAAAAGTTAAGAAAGCAATAAAGACAACTGACATTTGTCAGATTTTTCATGATTTGTAAGAAATACAGCATATGAATATCACTAAAATTCACATGATTGAGAATACCCTTCATATGTTTTTCAATAAACATTTTCTTTTAGAACAGCTTTTAAATGTATAGAATGGTTGCAAAGACAGTTAAGACCTCATATATCTCAAACCCAGTTTCCCCTATTATAATATTTTAAATTAGTCTTCATAGGTTTAAAGGGAAAAAAGAGTAAAGGAACATAAGAATTAAAATGTCTGACCTTTAGTTTTCAAACTGTATCGTTTTTCAAACTGTAGATTTTTTTTTTTTACTTAAAAGAAGACACATCTGCATTTAAGAAAAACACATGTACTATGTTTCTTAAGAAAAGAGTTTAATTAGAACCCACTGTTCTGAGCACAAGAATTGAGGATTAAGAGAAAGAAGAGGCAATATATGAAATGAAGCTTAATTCTGGAGTCTTACTGTGTCTCAAAGTAAGCTGAAAAGAGAATTTTTAAATCTTTCTGTTATGTCATAGATAACACAGACAAAGGGAAAAAATCTATTTATTACATTTGGTTCTGGAATAAGAAAGGTCTACACATACAAGGTAAGCAATGGAAGACTAAGGCAGAGAATGATAAGAGAAAATGAATGACTGGAACGATAACAGTTAAAACACTGAAAAAACTCTAAGCCACAGCCCAATATTTTACCAAAATAATATTTAAAAGTCTGGAAAATTCAAAGGATCTTGTTCACAAAAGATTCAGAAAATGGTAGAGAGACAGTGAGAAAGAGAAAAACTATATGTGTTTCTGATACAAGATTAGGCTTATCAGAATGAATATCTAGAAAAAACAAGGAGATACATAAAAGGTAAACAAAGCAACAGCTCTGAGATGGATAGGGATTTATTCTGATGGAAAAGGAACCTCAGAGAAAACCCCTTATCTGAGCTAAGGCTTTGTTATCCACCACTGTTACAAAGTAGCAATAAGTACAGAGAGGTTTATGGGAGTCTATAAAAGGGAAACAGTCATTGTTATACATACATACACACATGTAAATAATCTCCAAATTTCTTACCAAATAGCCTTTGTCAATCGCCACTGATTCCAGTTTTATAGTTTTCTGTTGATGTCTGCAAACAGCTTAAAGGTATGTCTCATCCATAAGCAAGAATATATAGAAGGGCCCCATTACTAAAAGCTTTATTTTAATCATGTTAACACTTTAACAGAGTAGCTAAGTCTGGTGGTAAAATCTGTTTTTCACTTGCTTCTTGTGTGTTTAATGTACTCTCTTCTATATTTCTTTACCAGTTAATGCCAAAATGCAGGCAGATTGTTTTGTTCTATGTTGTGATTCTTTAGCTCTTTCCCCTCCCTCCTGTTTTATGGCACTCCCTCCACTCATCTCCCTCTCCTCCCACCCTACACACACTTGGTATATGATATACTTCCAGAAGAAAGAGGCTCACTAGGAAGCCCTTCTCATTCAGGAGTGGAAGACGGGGAAATACAAATTGAAAATGCTCCCCACTCCCCATAAGATCCATTAGTGAGAGTCTCACTCACTTCTTCCTTCTGCCTTGAGTATCACTCACTGATCAAGTATAGGTGAACCTTTGTTTATTCAATAAATATGCATTTATATATCAATATAATACACTTAATATATATACAAGGAGACTTGGGAGATGAAAATTAATATATACAAGGAGACTTGGGAGATGAAAATTCAACAGAATAAGAAATCATATACATAAATAACTACAATAGTAGACAAATTAAATGTTTTAAGACCATGATAAACAAAGGAATTAAGGAATAGAAGAGGGAAAAAATCACTTTCAGCTGGACTAGAAGGGGTTATAAATAAAACTACATTTAAAACAAACCTTGAAGATATAATTCATTGTGTTTTTGAAATGCTAAGTAAATGTACTTTTCCCATCATTCAATGGAAGTCCACATTGTAAAGAGTTAAGTATGATGAGCAAAGTAAAGTTACTTTGTAAACCCTATAAATTATATATATAATGTAGAATTTTTTGCATATAGGGTCTTCTGAAGTCAGACTCCTCAATAAGCACATCCATTCTTGCTCTTTTCAGTGATGATGATCATTCAAGTTTTAGAATAGGAGGTAAATTTATCAAAATTACTTAAGACAATACATTCTAGTTAAACAACTCTGCAGAGTGGTTTAAGACACCTTTCCCCTCCTAAAAAAGCTCTGTTACAAATTCAATTGTGTGATTATACTTCAATCTGCTGATTTAAAATTGAGACAAAAATCACCTCCCGCTACAACCTCTCCCTGCTCACCCATCCTTCCATCTTAGAGGTACTATGAGGCTCAAACACATGGTAGGTATAGGCTCAAAGCTAATTCAAACACACTGCCTCATTTATCCTCAGGATCTCAAGAGACATTATTTCACACTGGATAAAAGCAATACTTTTTAAACTTAGTGCTACAAGGTGTCCCAATTATAACTTAACAATGTTATGTAACACTTTTACCATTATAATTCTGCAGTAAAGCTGTCACCATAGTACACGTATAAATCAAGAAATAAAGACTTGAGATAAAATAGGGTTCTTTTGTATTCAGTTTCCTTCTGTTCAGCCTTTTTTTTTTTTTTTTGAACACTATCTGAAGCACTTCTGACACTGTTAGTTTCCAAGAACGACTCTATTTCAACAGAATTGAAAGCCATATTTGCTCTCACTGTCCTATAAATCAACATTGGGAAGTATATTTAAATCAATATGCCTCTAACTAACATGGTATATTAAGGGAAGCAATGTCTTTTAAACCTAAATGGTTACTAATTCACTAAAGACACCATCATGATGCTAAAACATTTTAATCTCTTTTACTTTGGTTACAATATGAAAAGAGTTATTCTTGGACATGTTTCCAATTAGGAAGCCAGCTTAATTTCTACTTTGCTAAAAAAGAATAATTTTGAATCAACTAATAAACTACAAGCATTATAATATTACTTAGACACTGCTAGGATTTAGAGGTTTCCACTGCTTTCACTTACTAAATTAGTAGTAATTGTGAATCAATGATGTAATATTACAAAACAGTACTCATTCCATGGCTTTTAAATTAAATCACAGATAAAGCCTTCTGCCATGACTATTTAGATTTTCCATACAAATAAAAGCCTCTTCAGAGGAGAATTTTCCAGCCACAATGTAATTTCCCTCACTAATCCACCCAGTTACTACACACTACAGAGTTACTACATTGCAGAAAAAAAGGCTAAATCAACAACAAACAAAAGCATTTAGTCAATATAAACTGGACATAGTATCTCCAGGCATCTCTTGCAGAGTACATGCTCAGCTACTACTAGTTCAGCTGAACTGCACGTATGGAGACAAAGGTCACGTCAAGTCCACTGTCACAAAAATACACGAATTGGGTGAAGGCCAAAGTTTGGAATTCAGGTGTCTTAAGCCATTGTCCAGGGCTCTTATCCATCCCCTCCCTATGATGTCTTCAATACAAGAGGCAGCAAGAAGTGCAGGCTCAGAGCACTTACCTGGTCATTGTTTCCCCAGCTTTATGGACGTACACTTGACAAATAAAAACTGAATATATTTAAGGTGTACAATATGACGTTTTTAAAAATGTAAATACTGTGAAATGATAACCACAATCAAGTTAATTAACATATACATCACGTCACATAGTTACGACTTATATTTTGGTGGGAAGAATACTCAAGGTCAACTCTCTTAGCAAATTTCAAGTATACAACACAGTATTATTAGCTGTAGTCACCGTGCGGTACATTAGCTCCCTAGAACATTCCTCTCACATAACTGAACCTTTGTACAAGTTGATCAACATCTAAGTCCCCCAGCTTCCTGCCCCAGTAACTACTGTTCTACTCTCTGTTTTTACGAATTTGACTTTTTTGGTTTGCACATATAAGTGAGATCATGCAGTGTTTGTCTCTTTGTGTCTTATTTCACTTATCATAATGTCCTCCAGGTTCATCTATGTTGTTGTAAGTAGCAGGATTTTCTCTTTTTATGGCTGAATAACATTTCATTGTTATTTGTATGTAACACTGTGTATATACACACACACACACCACATTTTCTTTATTCATTCATCCACTGACAGACACACAGGCTGTGTCCATATCCTGGCTATTAATAATGCTGCAATGAACATGGGGGTGCAGATATCTCTTCGAGATACTGATTTCACTTTCTTCAAATATATACTGAGAAGAGGGATTGCTGGATCCTATGGTAGTCCTAGTTTTAATTTTTTGAGGAACCCCTATGTTTTCCAAAATGGCTGTACCAATTTATATTCCCACCAACAGGAATGGGTACAAAAGTTTCCTTTTCTCCACATCCTCAATCACACTTATTCTCTTTTGTCTTTTTTGATAAAAGCCATTCTGACATGCATAAGGTGATGTATCTCATTGTGGTTTTGATTTGCATTTCCCTAATGATTGGTGATGTTGAGCACCTTTGCATGTACCTGTTGACTCTTCATACGTCTCTTTCGAGAAATGTCAATTTAGGTTCTTAGCCCATTATAATCACATTTGTGGTTTTTTTTTTTTTGTTTTGTTTTTTTTTGCTATTGAGTTGATTCTGTATATATTTTGGACGTTAACCCATTACCAAATATCTGGTTTATAAATATCTTCTCCCATTCCTAGATTGCCTTTTGATTTTGTTGATCATTTCATTTGCTGTGCAGAAGATTTTCAGTTTGATATAGTCCCAGTTGTTGATTTTTTTTTTATTGAGTTATAGTCAGTTTACAATGTTGTGTCAATTTCTGGTATACAGCACAATTTTTCAGTCATACATGAATATATATATAATATTCATTTTCATACTCTTTTTCACTGAGCTACTACAAGATCTTAAATATATCCAGTTATTGACTTGTTGTTGTTGCTTTTGCTTTTGGTGTCATAGCTAAAAAAATCATTGCCAAGACCAATGTCAAGGAGCTTTCCCCTGTTTTCTTCTAGTAGTTTTATAGTTTCAGGTCTTACATTTAAGGATTAAGAATCAGAACCCTGCGGACCCTTCCAGTTTCTCTCTAATAACATTCCTTCTATAGGGAGAAGTTAAACTACAGGTAACTATTTCCAATAAAGAAAGGTCAGTAAAAATGAAAGGGATGAGCCAGGTAAGTTAAATTTTACTGTGCTCTTTGTCTGCTCTAATCACAAGGCTAAATAGTTTTTAATTTGCTTGTTTAAAAAGATTTGCAACGTCCAGCTTTGTGTTGGTAATGAAGAAAAGATTCATTAATAGTGTGGTAAAAGGACTTCATTGGGTTGGAAACAGTTTGATTTTATTTCTCTAAAATTATTTTCAAAACCAAAGCAGAAAAGGTAATGAAGCAAGTAAGAGAACTGAAGTAGTGTAAAGTGGTAACTAAAATGAAGACCCTGGGCTTAGTTAGCCATGAAACAGAAAGTTAAAAAGCATTCTCATTTTTAAAAGCCAAGACCAGAAATGACTGTCTCTTAACATGTTAAACAAGAACATTTTCACGGCAGAGTTAAGATAAGTATCAAGATGTGCTTTCCACCCCTCTAACAAAGAACAGTCTTTTGCAAGCAGTAAGGACAACACAATAGCTGAGGCACAAGTAAACTACCAAGTGCTTCAGGAAATCAATTTCTCTACATGTATTTTATGACATTTTAAGAGTGTAAACCTAATGGAAAAAAGATATCAAGACTATTTATAGACTGTTACCCTGACAGACTGAAGCAAAAGGCAGATAGTTACTATACAGTTACAGAACAGGAAAGTAAAGCCAACAACTTACTTCAAATGAATTTTTAAAACTTTTGCTCTTTGCTTAGAAAAAGTCTCTATTGAATGTTTGGAAGTAATTTTTAAAAAGATAGAAATTCCACAGATCCAGCAGAAAGCAACAAACACATGTGGGGAATTTTTTTCATTGATGGTCTTTGAGACAGTATTCTGTCACCTCTGTGTATTCCAGGTCATCTCTAAGAAACCTCTACCTCAGGTTCAAGTACGTCAGAGCAACCCTGGTAATATTTTCTGCTACCATAAGGGGACAAAGGAAAGGCAGAGAAGAATGAGATGCTCCCAAGCCTAATTCTCTCATTCAAAATCTAATGTGAACACAACTCCCTCTGAGGCTGCAGAAGAAAAGTTAAGTTACCTGAGGAGCCAGATTCTGCCAATCCCACACAAACGCACAGAAGATGCATCCCCGCAAGCACCTTCAATTTTGCTCCACAGGCTTATAGCCTGGTTCCCAGATCTCAGAACTGGCTTCACTGGTCACGTTAAAAATAGTAAGCTTACAGAATTAAGGTTTCAGAAAGGTCCTCCACCAACCATCATGTGACTTCACAGGACTCATTAGGCTCTCTTCTCAAAAGCAAAACACAGGGATGATATGGCAGGCACTCTTTTTAAAAAGTGAGGATGGGAAAGGGAAAAGAGGGAGGAAGTAGAGGAAGAGAAAAGGGGAGAGGAGGAAAGGAGAGAACGGAGTCAGGGAAGAGGAGGAGGAGAGACTGATGGGACAGAGAAAGAAGAGAGGGGAAGGGGATGAAGGAGAAAAGTAACCGTAGGCTCCAGAATGGTTAGCTCTGCCTTACACAGGATTCAAAATGAAGCAGACAGCAGAGGCAAAAGAGAAACACTGGCCGGAACTTTGTTCTTATGCAAAGGCTGCTGCAGATGTTTTGTTCTGTTTTAAATAAAAGTCAGAATAACTTACACTGTTTTGTCAGCTCTTCCACTCTGCAAAATACCATTCTCTACATAGAAATGACACTTACAGCACATGTCTACTCACTGGCTTTTAAATCAAACCATCAACAGTAATTAAACCAGATGTCAAACCTTGCTACCTCTTGTCCCGGACAGAGGCTTTGTTCCATTTCTCCATACAACTGAGAATCCACTGTTAGCTGAGCACGCATTTCTTTGGAATCTCTAGTTGTTGTTGTTGTTGTTATTATGATTTTTAAAAAACCTCTTAAGACCACTTTTCTCACTGACTCAGTTTAACTGTGCTCCAACCAATTCATGCTATTTTCTTTACTTTTCAAAACCTTTAACACTGCATTTTTTGCTGTTTATTTGTAAATAATTTAAGACCCACAGTAAGTTACAAAAATAGTACTGCGTACCTTCCATATAGCTTTCTCCAATGAGAACGTCTTACGTAACTGCAGTACATTATCAACATTACGAAATTGACATTACACCATATTGTTAACTATAATATAGACCTTACTTGGATTTCACCGGTTTTTACATGCATTTTTTTTTTTTTTTGGTATACTACCAACAAAACATGTACAGACTTATGTAACCACTACCACAACCAGGTGGTGGTGTTTGACTATTGCATCAAAACAAAGAAATTCTCTTACAGTACCTGCTTTAGAGTCACACCCTTACCCAGAACTTAATCCCAGGCAACCAGTTATCTGTTCTCCAGAACCAACGATCTCTTATCACTTAGCATAATGCTCTTGAGATCCATCCAAGTTATTGTATCTATCAACAGTTCATCCCCTTTTATTACTGAGTAATATTCTGTCATGGATTGTACCACAATTTATTCACCCACTAAAGGACATTTAGGTTGTTTCCAAGTTTTGGTTATTACAAATTAAGTTGCTATGCATATGAGGGTACAGATTTTTGTGTAGACATGAATTTTAATTTCTCTAGGATAAGTATATAGGAGTATAATTGCCGAATTATACGGTAAGGATATGTTTAACATCACAGCAAACTGCCAAACTATCCCAGAATGGCGGTACCATTTTACATTCCCATGAAGAAGATATGAGAGCTGGTTGCTCAACATTCTTGGTGTTTTTTACTTTAAACATTCTGATAGGTCTGTAGCGGTATCTCATAAATGTCTTTAACTTGTATTTCCCTAACAGTTAATGAATTTGAACATCTTTTCATATGCTTATTTGTTATCCACATATCCTCTTTGGTAAAATCTGTTTAAAACATTTGCCCATTTTCTAACTGGATTGTTTCTTACTGTTAAAATTATGAGCCCTTAATACATTCTGGATACAAGACCTTTACTGGATATGTGATTTGTAAAGACTTTCTTCCAGTCTATAGTCTGTCTTTTCATCTTCTTTAACAGAGTCACATTTGCAGATCAAAAGGTTTTAATTTTGATAAAGTCCAATTATTGATTTTTTTCTTTTACAAACCATTCTTTTGGTGTCATGTTTAAGAACATTTAGCCTAAGTCATAAAGATTTATTCCAACATTCTTCTCTAAAAACATTATAGTTTTACATGTCACATTTATTTTATCTGTCAGATTTACTATCCACTTTGAGCTTAATTAAGTAAAGTGTGAGGTTTAGGTCAAGGTTCTTTTTTTTTTTTTCCTCATGAGATGTCAAATTATTCTAACATCATTTATTGAAAAGACTATGCTTCCTTCACTGAGTTGTTTTTGCAGCTTTCTCAAAAATCAATTGCCCACACATAGGTATTTACTCAAAAGAACCGAAAGCTGATACTCAAACAAATACATGTGGAAACATGTCATAGCAGTGCTATTCTCAAGTAGCAAAAGGTAGAAACAGTGAAAATGTCCATCAATAAATGAACAAACACTAGTATAACCATGCAATGGACTATTATTCAGCCATAAAAAGGAATGAAGTACTAATATAAGCTACAATATGTATGAAACTTGAAAATACTATGTTAAGTGAAAGAAGTCAGTTAGAAAAGGTCACGTATTATATGATTCCACATATATGAAATATTCAGAATAGGTAAATCCATAGAGAATACAGATTGATGATTTCCAGGGGCTGGGGGAAGGGGAAAATATGGGAATGAAGAGCAACTACTTAATGGGTATGGAGTTCTCTTTTGAGCTAATGAAATATTTTGCAACTGCTTAGAGGTGGAGATTGCACAACCTCATGAATGCACTAAGTATCATTGAATTGTTTACACTAAGATGGTTAACTTTATATTATGTAAATTTCACTTCAATAAAAAAGCAAGTTAGCATACCTATGTAACCCTATTTTGGACTTTGCTCTGTTCCATTGCTCTATATGTCTACCTTTCCTCCAAAACCATACACCATCTTGATTACTATAGCTATAATTGCAAGCCTTAAAAGTAGAAAATGTGACTCCTCCAACTTCATTCTTCTTTTTCAAAATTGCTTTAGCTATTTAGTTCTTTGGCCTTTAGATATAAATTTTGAAATCAATTTATCCATACATACAAAAAGAAAAAGACTTGCTAGAATTTTTATATGAATTGTATTAAGCCTATGGATCAAACTGGGAAGAAATGACATCTTCTCAATGTTGTCTTCCAGCACATGAACACAGTATGCCCATTCATTCATTCAAGTCTTCTTTCATCAATATTTTATAAGTATTTTTACCTAGGTATTGCCTTTTCATTTTTTGGAGCAAGTGTAAATGGCATGATGGCTTAAAATTTGGTTTCCAATTGTTTCTTGCTAAGATGTAGAAATATGGTTAATATTTGTGTGCTGATTATATATCCTGTGACTTTGCTAAATTCACTCGCTTGTTTCAGGAGTTTTATTGTCATGTGGTTGTTTTGGGAGTTTTTTTGGTAGATTATTTGGAAATTTTTCTATGTAGACAATCATGTTACCTGCAAATAGAAACAATTTCCTTTCTTTCTAATATGTGTGCCATTTATTTGTCTTGTCTTACTGAACTGTGTAGAACTTCCATTACTATGCTGAATAGGAGTGGTGAGAGTGAACACACTTGCTTCATTCCCAATTTTAGTGGAAAAGCCTATGGAAACGGTCTTTCACCAGTAAGTATGATAATACGTGTAGCTTGTGACCTGTAAATGCTTTTTATCAGATTGAAGAATGCCCCTTCTATTCCTAGTCTGCTGAGTGTTTTATCATGAATAAGTGTTGGATTTTGTTATTTATCATATGTCAACATTTTTTTTTATCATTTTAATATATATATCATGACCAAGTGGTGTTTATTCCAGGAATGCAAAGCAGGCTAGGTATTCAAAATTCATTCAATGCAATCTTCCATATTAACAGTTTAAAGAACAACTACATGATTACACCAGTTAACAAAGAAAAAGCATTTGACAAAATCCAATCCCCATTCCTGCTTTCCTGTACATAACTTCTTTCAGTATTTAACTTTGACTCATTTATAAGTTGGTTTTCTTCTTAAAGTACGCCTCTTCATAGAGTATTTTAAGTGGCTGCCCTGTGGATTACAGTATATATACACATAATTTATTATCTACTCATATCAACATTTTACCATCTCAAGTGGAGTGTAGAAACCTTACTAACTTTTAGGTCTCTTTCTCTCTTCCCTTTTATGATAGTTGTCTTAAAAATTACCTTTATATATATATATATACATTGAAGACTACATCAGACAATGTTATAAATTTTGCTTTCCACTATCAAACGTTTTAAAAACTTAAGAGGAGAAGACTAGTCAATTATCCTATATCTACTCTTTCATTTGTACTTTCCTCATTCCTGACATTCCAAATTTCCTTCTGTCACCATTGTCTGTCTTAAGAATTTCCTTTTTTAGAGCAAGTCTGCTGACAGCAAACTCTCTTAGTTTTCCTTCATGAGAAAATGTTTTTATTTCACCTCATTACATTTTCACCAGATGAAGAAATCTGGGTTGAGTTTTTTTCGTTCTGCAACCTTAAACGTATCTTACCACTTCTCTTTGGCTCCCATGTTTCTTCTTCTTCTTTTTCTTTTTTTTAAATTTTATTTTATTGAGTTATAGTCAGTTTACAATGTTGTGTTAATTTCCAGTGTAGAGCACAATTTTTCAGCTATACATGAACATATACATATTCATTGTTGCATTCTTTTTCACCGTGAGCTGGCCCCCATGTTTCTGATGCAGATGCACTGAACTGCTCCTGCTGACCTGCTTTAAAGAATTTTTCTTTGTCTTTAGCTTTCAGCAAATTGCTTATAAAGTGCCTGGGAATGGATTACTTTGGGTTTTTCCTGTTAGGAGTTTGCTCAACTTCTTGGATATGTTGGTTTGCCAAATTTAGGAAGTTTTCAATCATTTCTTCAATCCTTCACTCTTACTTGTCTCCTTCTGAGACTCCAAAGATAAAAACATAAAAAAAATTTTTGTTTTTGCCCCACAGGTCACTGAGACTCTGTTTACTCTTTAAAATCTTTATGCTCTCTGTGGTCATACTGGATATAACTTCTATTGATCTAACATCAAGTGCAGTGATTCTTTCCTCTGTTACAGCTATTCTACAATAGCTGTGACAGTTTTTTACTTAGGTTATTCTATTTTTCAGTTTTAAAATTTCCATTTGGTTTTTCCATATATCATTTATTTCTTTGCTGAGACTTTCCATTTTTTCACTTGTTTCAAGTCTGTAATTGCTTACTGGAGCATTTTTATTATGATAGCTTCTTTAAAATCCTTGTCAGGTAATTCCAACATCTGTGTCATCTCAGTGTGGTGTCTGCTGATTATCTTTTGTCATTTGAATTATGATTTTCCTCATTCTTAGTATGATGACAAGTATTATAAGATTCTGCTTTCTATTTAAATTACCTATTTTAGTAGGCAGTCAAACTGTTTGGATTCCTAGCTCACTTTTATGAGCTGTGACTCAAATGTCAATTTAACTGTTAATGCCTTTTCAATGTTACTTTGTTCTGCCCCACTGTGGACTACCCAGAGGCCAGCCTAAAGCCTGGGTGTATATCATACCAGAGCTCAGCTCTCAGACCTTTTTCTGTAATGATTCTGATCAGCTTCATGCATAGGATTTTCAGAGGTCTGCCCAGGATTTCAAACACAGATTCTAAAAACCCTCCTCTCTAATCCCCCCTCTTTATAACTCTCCCTCCACTCCAGCTGGGAGGGAAATGGGAACTGCCCCACTACTGCAGTGTGGTGCTGGTGAACAAGGCTTTGCTCCAAGTGTTTGCAGGTATAATACCAGTTGGGAGAGGTAGGGGTGCCCTCTTTATTGCAGGGCAGGTATGATGGACATGGCTATATGCTCGGTCTCCACAGTTGTGGCACCCAGGAGGCAGGGGGAAACTTTTTTCATGATGTTCATCTGGAATAGCATAGATTTAATAAAAAAGGTTTTTTTTTTTTTCTTTTTTTTCCCAGCTCCACCTACTGTTAGTTCTAGTTTGGAGGATTCTCCAGCACCCCAACCTAGAATATAGAGGAGGCAAAACAAACAACCAAGCAAACAAAACACAGGAAATTCACTGTGTACAGGATTTTTTTTTTGTAATTAGCAGAAAGAATAGGGTATAACGTGTTTACTACATCTTACCCAGAAACAGAAGCCTATATTTTAAGTCCAACATTTTCTCAAACATTTAATGCACACTTAACTCATACCTATAATGTTACTTATTTATTGGCAAACTAATGACTGTGTCTCCAGAGGTATTTGCTCATATAAGTTCCTTTTAAAAATGGTAAATGTCTTTTTTCCAACAAGTTTAATCTTTAGAACAACATAGTACTATACTGTCTTGTATAACAGGAAAATATAACATTTGTTTAAATTAAAGAATTCTAGTAATGAACACAAAGAGATTATTCAAAGCTTCTATGGGATGTAGGCTTTAAACACAGGAAGGATTCCTTACATATAAAAGCCTTCCCTTAGGATTCAGTTTTATCTACTTTCTCATGAAGTATATTAATACAAAGGGCAGAGCAATAGGTCTTTGGTTGCAAAACCAAACATAGTATCTATCTTGCTCCTAACCCCTTAAACATAACCAATCCTCTCACACAGTATATTATAACAACCCCCTCTCTTTATTTCTGATGATACTTGCAGCTTCAAGATATGGTCTTCTATAGTAGCCCTGACACTTCTAACCCAGCAAGTCCAGACACTCTAATGACTCCAGGGGAAGACGATTTAGATGAAAATTCAAAATATAACAAATAAATGAACCAAAAAGCTCTCAAGACAAGCAAGCAAACAAAACCCCACAGATTTAAGCAAGAGACATGTCCAAAGCCCCAGGACTATTTCACTGTCAGAAGGTTAACTAGAATTCTTCCAAGAATCCTAGATAGCCCCTGATATGTTTCAACTTGGTAGAAGAAATGATAGTATGTATGTATATGAAAGTGTTGAATTGTATAGGTGATTTATTTTGTTTAATAATGGGCAGTGGTTGTGTCAATGAAAGGAGAATGGAATAAAAGATGCAGCTGCTGTGGGAAAGATATGAAATGGTTGAGAGAAAACAGTAACAGGTAAAGTGAAAATAATGATTTGACTCTATCCATTCAGATACAGTCAGTGACTCCCTACTTCTCCATACTGAAATCTCTCTATGCTTCTCTTTCTACCTGCATCTTAATCTTTTTGGCTACTAGAGCCTCTTGTGAGAGCATGACAACAACAGCCCAAATATACCAGGAGAACTTTACAGGAGAGTAAAACAGAAGAAAATTAGGAACTAAGTGAAAACTGTTACCTAGAACATGCAAGAAATTGAAGATAAAGTAAAATGAAAACTTATTTCATTAGCACGGATACTTCAAACATCCTCTTGTAGAACCTGATATCATTCAGGATAAATCAAGATTTAGTCCCAGTGTTTAAGCAGGCATCACTTTGCATTTGGAAGCTTTACCATCATTAACATTATTCCTTACTATGTCTTATGGAGATCACTGTGCTCTTAATAATGATCTAAAGTGAACAAATAGTGCCCAAAGTTTATGTCTGAGCAGAGAGTAAACATTCCTGAGTCCTTACATATACTTCATATCTAGTCTTATGGTCTAAGGAATGTGAAAAATAACTGTTTGGGGTGGGAACTTCAGCAGGTGGCTGACAATGGGATATGCCCAGAGAGCTGACATCTCAAATAGAGATGAGAACTCATATATAACTGAAGGAATCAGAGGCAGAAGCAAAGGAAAATAGAAGGCAAAATATTTAAGAATTATTTCCATCACTGTCTAGGCCACAGGTGACAACCTTTTCCTGTAAAGAACTACACAGTAAATATCTTTGGCTTTACAGGCCATATATTCTCTGGCACAATTATTTAACTTTGCCATTTTAGCCTGAAAGCTGTCATAGATGATAAAAGCAAAATTGCATGGCTATATTCCAATAAAACTTTGTTTATGAAAACAGTTGACCTGGATTTTGCTGAAGCGCAGTAGTCTGCTGACTTCCGCTTTAGGCCAATAAAATCTGTAAAAACAGTGTCAAAAAGGAAAAGCAACATTATACAAGATGGGTAGAACACATGCTCCCCAAGGATACAGGAAACTATATCTTGTTCTATTTTGTATTCTGCTTTGATGAAACTTCTGAGACCTCTTACCATTAGTGAGTCACATAGATTTAGTTCCTCAATAAACTTAAGGAGATTCTCTAATGTGCACGTTACCTTCTACATACACTAGCGGCATAAATTTCCTAATGTCTGAGCTGCTAAAATCTAGACTCACCTTTCTTACAAAATTTACCTAACGAAACTGAGTCCCCCTAAAACTAAGTTCCCCTGCCGAGTTTATGAGTAACATCTCTATCCAAAACTGTATTCCTTTCTTGTCCTGCCCCTGGTTCCCCTCAGGATTGAGAAGTATCAGAGAAAAGGGCGGACTGAAACCCAGTAGGACCCTGTGGAGCTCTCCTGGGTACAAAAGCCCTCTATGTCTCCTGTTTCTTATTTTTTAAAAAAGGCTTTAGTCTCCGAGGCCTTCCCTGAGTTCCAAAGATTGGACTTAAGCAGTTACTAATCAGGGAGGTGGGGGAATGCAGAAACAAAGGAAAAGCAGTTAAGCACGAAAAGTAATGATAGCTTAAACAATAGTTCAGCAACCGTAAAACAGAGTCTTACTTCTGCTTCAAGGGATATACATAACAACCTGACAAGTATCTTTGAGTTGTTCTGTAGAAACTAAGACTCCCACCCGGGTGGAGGATGCTACATGCTAACCACAAGCACCTAGACCTGGGACTGGTTGGAATCAGAAGGCTGATGATTAAGATTCCAGAAACATCACCTTGTTACCTCACCCCCAACCAATCAGAAGAAAGTCCATGAGTTGCAATCCTCACCCCAAATATTGCCTTTAAAAACCCTCCCTGAAAAAGCCATCAGAGGATTTGGGTCTATTGAGGATTCTGCTCACTTGAGCATGAGCTGCCCATTCTCCTTTCTTGGTGTCCCGCAATAAACCTTCACTACAATCCAGTGTCAGTAGAATGGCTTTGTTGTGGCAGGTGAGTGGACCCAAGTTCAGTTTGGTAACGCTAGTCCATAAACACACTTAGAATCTTGAAGGAAACCTCTACTGCATACGGAACAAACCTGAAAGGTGGATAGGAACAACTGATATTCATTTCTTATCAGCTGGAAAGAAAGATGTATGATAGATATAATGGGCAGGTCAGGACACGTTTAACAATTCTTCTGTGAAAAATTAGGCTTTCTACTCACACCCCTGAGTTTTAATCTATTTAGCGCATAATTCTGTATTCTACCACCATCAAGTTAAACTTTTTATAATCCAGAGAAAGTAAATCAGCTCTCCTGACAACTGCCATGATTAAAGACAACAATAATGACTTTTTGAACACATTTTCCATAGGCCTTCCATGTTACTAATCTCCTTTTTTCCCCTCAGATTTTTTTTTTAAAATTTTTTATTGATTTATAATCATTTTACAATGTTGTGTCAAATTCCAGTGTTCAGCAAATTTTTCAGTTATTCATGGACATATACACACTCATTGTCACATTTTTTTCTCTGTGAGTTATCATAACATTTTGTGTATATTTCCCTGTGCTATACAGTGTAGTCTATTCTACAATTTTGAAATCCCAGTCTATCCCTTCCCACCCTCCACCCCCCTGGTAACCACAAGTCTGTATTCTCTGTCTGTGAGTCTATTTCTGTCCTTTATTTATGCTTTGTTTTTGTTTGTTTGTTTGTTTTTGTTTTTTAGATTCCACATATGAGCGATCTCATATGGTATTTTTCTTTCTCTTTCTGGCTTACTTCACTTAGAATGACATTCTCCAGGAGCATCCATGTTGCTGCAAATGGCATTATGTTGTCAGTTTTTATGGCTGAGTAGTATTCCATTGTATAAATATACCACCTCTTCTTTATCCAGTCACCTGTTGATGGACATTTAGGCTGTTTCCATGTTTTGGCTATTGTAAATAGTGCTGCTATGAACATTGGGGTGCAGGTGTCATCCTGAAGTAGATTTCCTTCTGGATACAAGCCCAGGAGTGGGATTCCTGGGTCATATGGTAAGTCTACTCCTAGTCTTTTGAGGAATCTCCACATTGTTTTCCATAGTGGCTGCACCAAACTGCATTCCCACCAGCAGTGTAGGAGGGTTCCCCTTTCTCCACAGCCTCTCCAGCATTTGTCATTTGTGGATTTTTGAATGACGGCCATTCTGACTGGTGTGAGGTGATACCTCATTGTAGTTTTGATTTGCATTTCTCTGATACTTAGTGATATTGAGCATTTTTTCATGTGCTTTTTGATCATTTGTATGTCTTCCTTGGAGAATTGCTTGTTTAGGTCTTCTGCCCATTTTTGGATTGGGTTGTTTATTTTTTTCTTATTGAGTCATATGAGCTGCTTATATATTCTGGAGATCAAGCCTTTGTCGGTTTCACTTGCAAAAATTTTCTCCCATTCTGTAGGTTTTCTTCTTGTTTTATTTCTGGTTTCCTTTGCTGTGCAGAAGCTTGTAAGTTTCATTAGGTCCCATTTGTTTATTCTTGCTTTTATTTCTTCTAGGAGAAAATTTTTTAAATGTATGTCAGATAATGTTTTGCCTATGTTTTCCTCTAGGAGGTTTATTGTATCTTGTCTTGTGTTTAAGTCTTTAATCCATTTTGAGTTGATTTTTGTATATGGTGTAAGGGAGTGTTCTAGCTTCATTGTTTTACATGCTGCTGTCCATTTTCCCAACACCATTTGCTGAAGAGACTGTCTTTATTCCAATGTATATTCTTGCCTCCTTTGTCAAAGATGAGTTGACCAAAAGTTTGTGGGTTCATTTCTGGGCTCTCTATTCTGTTCCATTGGTCTATATGTCTGTTTTGGTACCAATACCATGCTGTCTTGATGACTGTAGCTCTACAGTATTGTCTGAAGTCTGGGAGAGTTATTCCTCCAGCCTCTTTCTTTCTCTTCAGTAATGCTTTGGCAATTCTAGGTCTTTGATGGTTCCATATGAATTTTATTATGATTTTTTCTAGTTCTGTGAAATATGTCCTGGGTAATTGGATAGGAATTGCATTAAATCTGTAGATTGCCTTGGGTAGTGTGACCATTTTAACAATATTGATTCTTCCAATCCAAGAGCATGGAATATCTTTCCATTTTTTAAAGTCTTCTTCAATTTCCTTCATCAATGGTTTATAGTTTTCTGTGTATAATTCTTTCACCTCCTTGGTTAGATTTATTCCCAGATATTTTATTACTTTGGGTGCTATTTTAAAGGGGATTGTTTCTTTACTTTCTTCTTTTGTTGATTTATCGTTAGTGTAAAGAAATGCAACTGGTTTTTGAACGTTAATTTTCCCCTCAGATTTTTTCATTTCAGGAAAAAAAAGTTTATATTCTCTACTGACTTTTGCAAGTTTCTGTGTATTTAACAACTGATAATCATTTATAATGATAATGATGAAGAAATCATCTCAAGAAATGGAAAACATATATATCTATATATAGCCAGAATCCATATCTAGAAACTTCACATTTTATGGCTCTACTCATTTAGCTGCTTAAAAAGTTACACTTCACTTTCTTTGTTTTTAACGTAAACCCTGACAAATGGCTTTTCTTTTTCTAATGCAAGGGCCTGACTTAGGCTTCGACTGCCAAGGCATTCAATTCAAAGAGTGGTATCACCAAGTAACACAATGCCAGCCAACAGACTAGGTAAAGACCCACACCACCTCCCCACACTGAGGCTCCTTTGTTTTCGAGGTCTTGGTTGATTTCAGTAACAGACTATTTGGCCCAGTTGTTTTTTCTCTTCTCTTGCTTTAAATTTCAGATTTTTTTTTTGTTTGTTTTAAATTCACCAATACAGAATGAGCCCCTGAAATCCCAGGCCTCCACCCTCAACCCCAATAAAAGCAGGACCCCACACATTCTCTCTCTTTCCCTCTCTCTCCACGACCTCACTGTGTGGCCCTAGGAGAGCTATGTAACTTCCAGGTTCTGTAAATAATAAATCTTTATTTTTTTTTCAAGTTTCCTGATGGTTTTTGCTAAAGGGTATCTTGCAATCATAATAAGAACCACAAGAGCCGGTCCAAACACAAAATTGCTTATTGATAGGCTGAGACCAACACAAAACATTTCTTAACTAAGTACATGAGAAATCTAATTGTTTAAGGTTTCTGTAGCAAGGTCCCTTGTAGCTAGTGATGGGTAGATACAAAAGAGGATGTGGCTTCACCAGGCAATATTGAAAACAGCCCCAAAGCTTATATCCAGTCAGTTACCTTCAACAAACCACAGGGAAAAAGAAAAGAAAACAAAAACGAACAAGCACTAGTTCTTCAAGTCACTTGTTAAATGGTGAATATAAAGACTTGGAATTAAGGCTTTTCCTTTTCCCTCTGCCATTTACTAGGCAAGTTATACAAAGCTCTCTAATCCTCAATTTATTCTCCTGCTTACTGAATACAACAACACCTGCCTCATGAGAGTTTCTTTGCATAATACCTAGCAATGCAGAGAGTGCTTAGAAGTGATAGCTTACATTCTTCATCCTCATAACTTCCTTTACTGTACCAGAAGAATAAGAAGAAATATCTGCTCCTTTTCACCTTCCCAATTAAAGGTCTTTAATAAGACCTCGAGATATCTGGATGCTTCATCATCTATTTTTAAAATGACTGACCCAAACCTTGAGCCCAATATGACACCAATATAATGACTCGAATGCCTCAATTTCCATAGAGAAAGAAGAATCAGTACAAACCTTTCACAGATGGGTTTTTGAAGTGATATGAGCTGTACAAGTCACATACACTACCCCCTGATAAATATTTACCACAACTGCACTTTTGGTGTAGATAGGTCAAATTTATGACTGCATTCCATATAAAACATCCAAGCACTCAAATATCCAAGCACTTTTTAGAAAGGCTACTACAGTAACATAACGGAAGTGTGAGAACTATCATGCCCATTTTTTAGGATCAGAGCAAAACTCTCTACATTTTTTAATTGATTACATAGATATTATGCTCTTATAGCACCACTGAACCATATGCATGACTTCTTTGATCTTAGATTCTTAGTCAGTACTCTATCCTGAGCTAAGCAATTATGGCAAGGGAGCCGGGGAAGGAGAAGTGAGGCTTACTGAACGGACACAAAAAAGTCATTAGAAAGGCCAGTTTTGGTCTACAGTAGCCAGGACTCACACCTTCACAAAAGCCCTTGCCCTTCACAAAAGTTGTAGGCAGTCAGCGAACAGAGGCTGATAATTGAAGGCTAGCCAATTTGAGAAAGTGCTGCACACTCTAGAGAGTGAGAGAGTAAAAGTCCTAGTCAGAGGCTAGCACTCTTTAATGGAAAGCTGCTGTTCTAGTTCCGAATTAAAGCAAAATTTCAATTGGAAGTAATCTAGTCTTTGTCATATGTATTACCTGAGACAGAACCCACTCAATCTTAACAGTCAACATCTAATATTTTTCATCTAATTTTGCAATGGCTTTCTCTATGTCAGGCTTCTTACCATTGGTGTTCTTGGGTAATCTCATGTCTTTCCAGTAGGACTGAGAACCCCTAAGGGACTTAAAGGTTTCCTCTCAGTTCAATGATAAGAGCTTCTTTGTGGGCAGAGTGGATTTACTGAAATGTATGCTTCAGGGACTCTCATTTGCACAGGCTCCTTCAAAGGCCCTGGGAGAAAGGGGACTTGCATAGTATGTTCATCTGGTCAAAATCGGCAAAATTTGACCACAATGAGTTAAGATAGCTGTCTCTCTCCACTTGAAACTGCCTCTTATCCATCTCACTTCCCCACTGTTGGTGTCAGTGTTGGGTGGAAATGAAATGGCCTCCAACGTTTCTGGGATTCTGTTAGGGGAGTATTAAGCTGGGGATTCATTTATGAAGTTTAGATTTAGAGGGATATATTTATGTGGTCCATGGTTCCTTTTTTGCACAGTTATTTTTGTGACACAAATAGGTACAGGGCAAGAGGCTGCACTGTGATGTGAATGTGCCCCATGGCGCCCAGCATGGGAGTATCACGTAACAGGAAAAGTGGAGTCAGTTCTCAGTGATGCCTAGTCAACACAGAAGTTCCGTCTGTCATTCATATCCCCAAAAATGTAGTGTATACAATTGAAAATGCAGCACAAAACAATTATGTGTACTATTTTGACAAGAATCACATGAAATAGAATTTATATAAAATCCTTTGTAGGTAGGCCACAAGCTTGTAATAGTACTATAAACACGAGGTATAGTTGTACGTGAAGTTGCAAATGTTATGTATCACAAATATCAATAGTTTTTAAAAAGTTTTTGATCAATCATGCTGTAGAAAAATCTGATTTAATCTTTCCATTCTCTATAAAAAACATTACAAAATCACTGTATAGAAAATAGTACAAATTTTAATCAAAGATTATGCAGCTAAGAAATGTCAGTAAACTATTATAAATATGAGTATCAAACAGTTGATAAAAATTTTTATTTTTCTGGAGTTTTGTGTTTGTGGTATTTGTCAACTTCATAAAATTTGTTATTTGTTGGGAGTTTTTGCATTATAAATAGTCAACCTGCACTATTCACGGATTCCACATTTGCATGTTTGCCTACTAGCTAAAATTTATTTGTAACCTCAAAATCAACACTTGAGGTGCTTTCAGGGTCACATGTGGATGTGCAGAACAGTGGAAAAATGGGAGCCTCCCAAAGCACACAGTTCCCAGCTGAGGGCAAACAAGGTGCCGCTCTGCCTTCTTATTCCAGCTCTCACACTGTGAACATACAGTAGTTCTCATATTGTGAACAAGTGTCCTGTCTGTCTATGGCCTATTTAGTGCCAGGTTCTCTGCATTTTTCTGCCTTTTGTTGGCAATTTCACTTTTTTAAATGGCCTGTAAGTGTGGTGCTTAAGTGCTGTCCAGTGTTCCTAAGCACAAGGAAGCTGAGAGGTGCCTCACAGAGAAAATGTATGTTAGGTAAGCTTTATTCAAGTATGAGTTATAGTGCTATAAGCTATGAGTTTAATGTTAATGAATCAACAGTATACATTTTATGGTGTTTTCAAACAGAAACACACATAAAACAAGGTTATATGTTCACACATAAAACAAGGTTATATGTTGATCAATTGACGAATATGTGACCAGAGACTTAGAGGCATCTTGGAACAATAATTCAGTATTCACTAATTCAGTGTTTGTGGTGACTTTGTTGAACACAATTGATGCAAATAATAAGAACTGTAAATATTTACTCTAATATTTACTTTTGTATTGTGTATTCCTTCACAGAAAAGAGAATACTGAAAATTGTAGAAGCTTCTGGTCCATCCCTCAAATCTGAACCGATGTCTGGTCAGGAGCCTTCATTTCCCCATCCTGGGAGCTTTGCTATGCCCCAGTTCCTGCCTCACTGGACTGAGAGCAGGATTCTGGAAGATGACTCTCCAGCCTGGAACTTCGTAGTCAGGATCAGAACCCCCAGTTATTACCCTATTCCTATGTGAAAACTATACGTACTTTAAGATCAGGAAAACTGTTTCTATAACTATGTTGTGAATATTGTAACCTAGGGCAGAGTCAAACTCTAGTGAAATTTGCCATTTCTTAGGAAGAAAATTACTGAGAAAATGGCATGACTTTCAAAATAAGTGTATGCTGGGCTGTTATACCTAAATTAAAGTCAAATATAAGTTCAATTTATATTCAAGAAAGTAAAAAGGATAAAACCTTTATTAGGGTTTCTCTACTCTCAAAGATAAAATGGCTTTAGGGAGTATCATCTAGAATGCCATCAGCTGCTCAGCTTATTTCTAGGTGATAAGTGTTAGGGACCTCATATGCATTCCCATGTCTTTAATAAAGAATGATGTCTTTAAAGCCTTCATTATTGATAATTAAGGGGATATAAATATATAAGAAATACGTAAACTTCAAAATGACAAGATGCTGAGAGTTGTGCTGAGTGGACTGCTAGGAACTTAACAAGTTTCTCCATAACTAGTACATGTCTCAAGATGTTTTAAACTCTCGTGAAGAAAACCTAAAATCCCACATCAGACTTTGGCAAGGATTTTAAAAGAAGAAAGAACTGAATCTGCAGGTAAGTAATAGTAAATGGTTTGTTAATAGTAAATTATACTATTTAATTAAGGTGAACGACTATTAAGAGACTACCACAAAATGGCATCCAGACTGGAAATGAAGAGGTAAAGGTGCTGATCTGCATATGACATGATCGTCTATATAGAAAATCTGATGAGATCTACAAAAAAGCTATTAGAACTAATATGTGAGTTTAATAAAGTTGCAGGATATAAGGCCAACAATAAAAAATCAGGCTTTTATTACGTTGAGGCAGTTTCCTTCTATTCCTACTCTGTTGAGTGTTTTTATCATGAAAGAGTGTTGAATTTTGTCACATTTTTTTCAGTACCAATTGAGATGATCATTTTTTTTCCTTTATTCTGTTGATGTGGCATATTATATTGATCAATGTTTATATTTCGAACCATCTCTGCATTCCAGAAACAGGTGTACTGCTGCCTGCCACAGATCTGGGGATGGGTAGCTGCTACCATGCCAAGGGCTGAATTGACTGCAACTTATGGCCCAAGTTTTCCCTTGGAAGTTGTACACCTTCAAAGGACTCCAGAGTTCTAAAACAGTTATATCAGACAGTTTCTGCCAGCACAATTGTTGTCTAGGTAGGGAGACAGATTCCTGGTGTGTTCCATTACACCATTGTTTCAGAATTCTTCCGCAGATAATCAGTTATTAAATGGCACGTTAAAATGTGTTTGGCAATCAGGGAAATTTGATCCATGAGTGATTATTTGATGATATTAAGGAACTATTACTATTAGTATGCTTAGATGTGATAATAATACGTGGTTATGTTTTTAAAAAGTAACTTTATCTTTCAGAAATTCATTCTGAAATATTTACAAAAGAAATGATAAAATGTCTGGTATTTACTTCACAATGATCCCAGATATGGTAAGGAGTGGTAGCAGTACAGATAAAACAAAACTGACCAAGAATTGATAATTGTTAAAGTTGGGTAAGGGGTATATAGGGGTTTACTGGTCTCTCGCTTTTATATAAGTTGAAGTTTTCTGTAAAAAAAAAAAAAAGTTTTTTTTTTAGGAGTAATAAAGCAGCCTATGGAAAAATTAGTGTAATAGAGACAGAGAAAGTAGTAAAAAGATCCAAACATGAGTCAGAAATATAAACATGAAAACAAAGAACTGTAGGGATTAAAAAAAGTGTGTGTGTGTGTTTGTGTGTGTTTGAAGATAATTAATTCAGAGATACTCTGAGAATGTTACTAGACTTCAAGCTTCCTTAGGGTAGACACCATACCATGTCTGCTTGGTTCACCACCACATCTGTAGCAATGTACCTAATGCGTAGTATGTCTGGTACATCTAAATACTTACTGAATAAATGAACAAACAATTCTATGAGACCTATGTACCCACACGCAAGGGCTCTGTAAAATCTGTAAGACTCAAGATTCAAGATAATGTTTTTTTTTAAACTGCTTAGAAAATTTCCTTTAATAAATTTTCTTCCTTTACTTTGTATCACCACCTTTGTCCTCAGCCAAATTCTAGCAGAGCATTCCCCTTGCCACCATATCCACTTACCACTTCTTGTTCTTTCCTCAACCAATCTGTTTCTATCTTTTAATCTTGGGAAAGATATTCTTTCTCAGTATACTCTTAGGTCTTAATTCTGAAGAGCTGTCCCCTTTTCCCTATTTGAGCTTATCTCAAATTAGTAGGTTCCAACAGGGAAAGCTTCTCCCTACTCCAGCTGTTTTAAGTATTTAATAAATATCTTAATATAGCTAAGCTAATGACCCTTCCTAGTAGTGAGTTACAGTTATTACCACCTCTGGCTTTATTTTGGTTCTCATTTGGGCAGAAATACACTGAATCACTTGGTAGAACACACAGCTCTGAGGATGTCTGATGACTGGGGTTTGATCTCATGGTGAGTACAATAGCAGACAGTGAAGTTTATAGTTATATTCCGGCCTTAAATCTATTTAAAGGAATTTGTCTTGTTGAACAGAAATGGGGTCAGACACATCCTATGTTAGAGTGGAGGGTTTCTCCACAATATGAAATACATGTTTAATTGCCTTAATAATGCATTCCTACGAGTGTGACTTGACCACTTTCCATTTCAAAAACCACCCACAGTCACTGGAATCCATATAAGAAAAGAGAAATTTTCTATTTCGTCAACCAGTCTATTTTTGAATGGAAAAAACAAATCTTTATCCTCAGTTAAAAAGTAAAATGTTCTCTATTTTCACATCTTTTAGTTTTCTTTCTCTCAAAAAAGGAAAATTACTAACCTATCAATTTCCAAGGAAACTCCTATTCAAAACATATAAAGAAAAACAAAACAAAGCCCCCAAAGCAAACAAAAACATCTTTTACTATTGCTGTTCTTTATATACTTCATTTAAATTCTACTTGAAATGAGCTCAATTCTGCTTAAAATGTCAACCCTGGTGCTAGGTAGGAAAACAAAAACAAAAACGAAAACAAAAACTTCCTGTACCATAATATAGATGATTTTAAGTTAAACTGGGAAATGCTTTTTGCCATAAGCTAAGTGCCCTAACGAGCTGCTCTCTCCACCACAATCGCCAACTTCCAACTGCTCCAAACAAGTTAAGAAACCAAGACATTGTGATTGCTTTCACTGTGTTTAATATGAGCTGATTAGAAGCTATAAGGTAAATCCTAATAATCACAATGAAAGGAGGATCTTTTCCATGTCATTCAGAGATCTAAAAAAATGACTTGCATTATGGTAAAATGTGGACTTATAAGGAAAATAATGTGCAGCTTTTAAATTGAGCCTGAAGTCAAAATCAGACACTATATAAACAATATAAGCAATATAAACAGCACTTCTTAATTTGTTATGATTTATATGATGTAGTCTTAGCACAAGACTAAAGAACAGCACAAAATAGTACTTAAAACTACCCAATATTACATGTTCACTTTATGGTTGAACAACTTTTCAGATAAACATATAAAAGATTAAGCCCTGAAGAGAATTACTTGGTCCATTCTACTTGAGCCTAATAGCATACCTGAGGTTGTCTTCAATCAGAGTACTATAACCTTTTAGTCAATCTTTTGATACTATGCCATAGGGCCTTCACCTCTAAAGAAGAAATAATTTTAATTAAGTTAACCATAGAACTTTTTCCTACTGAAGTCCAGTTGCCCTAAGGGTACTTTTACATTTTTCAGTATCTGGTGAAATTGCTTGTCTCAAGTAAAACCAAGGTACAGGATTATAAATGAATGGAAACCTAAAATTGAGACCACACTTAACTGTACTATAGGACCATAAGTCAAGCAGGATTTTCAGGGGACATAAAGATATCTGCTCCACTCAAAGGAGTGAACTGCAGAAAGGTTAGATTTAAAATGAACCCAATTACGGATTAAGACAGATGTTTAATCTAGGTTTTTTTGTTTGCACTAGGTCTTGTATTATACCTTAAACAAATCAGGATTTTTAAAAAATTGCTTGTTGGTGATAATGAGAACTGATGATAGTTTTCTCAGTATAAATAAAAACCTAGTAAAACTGAAAATGTTTTTAACCATCCAAACTAATCATTGAAAATAAATTATAAAATTATCTGAATTATTTATCAGGAATACAATAAGGTATTTAAATGACTAAAGTCTCCCAAAGAGATTTAAAAATATTAGAAATATTTGTTTATTGTAAATTTTCCCCATTATTTTCTACTTATATACAAATTATTATCATTTTTATATAACAGTTGGCCTACAGGCTAAATGAGAAGAGCCGTCTAAAATCTCCATTAATAAATTACATAAACTGCTTATTTTTATTTTGAATACAGGTACCAAAAGTTAAAGATTTTTTCCTTTATCTTTTATTTTATTTTTTTTCCTTTTTTTTACTTTATTTACTATTATTCTACTCATTTTCTAAGTTCTGTTGAAGTCTTTCAGAATCTAAGTTGTTTAAATAGCATTTTTATAGAAATATTTCACTTAAAAGTAATGGTATGAAAACACCAGTAGATTTGAATATCAAGAAAAGACATAACGGGAAAAATGTAATCACTTAAAAAATCTATATAAATAGCTCAATTCTTTTTTTGGAGGGGAGGATAATTGGGTTTATTTATTTTATTTATTTATATTTTTTAATAAATACATGCTAAGCACACACTCTACCACTAAATTATACCCTCCCCTTCAGCTCAATTCTTCTGATAAAATCTCTAATCCATTTAGTTAAACCGGTGACAAATCATTTTTTTGAAGGAATAAAAATTCTAGTCAGAGAAAGCATTCCTTACAAATACGTATTTTTAATTTTATTGGAATGAGAGAAAGGACTCTGATTCACCTCTATCCAGAGAAGATGAAGAGCAAGTGACTGGCATCTTTAACCTCTAAAAAGTAATATGTTAAAAATACAGTTTCTAACTTTAAAAAACTTAAACTAGAAGAAAAAACTGATCATAAACACATTAAATAATTAAAGAAAAATATTTTTCTAAAATGTCTTTTCTATTGAGATTCTCCCATTTCCTTGAATACGAAAAATCACTTTTTTGTTTCCAATAGAAAAAAAAGCATGAGACTAAGAATTTGTTAAATAGTTAATATGTGAAACTGAAGTTAAGGCTCAAGTGAAATGATGTTTTGCTGTAAGTCTGAAAGATTTATTAAACAGCCAATATAGTTTTAAATCATTAGCACAATTTACAAGTGAAATTCTCTAAAACAGAACCACAGAAATGAGCACATAGAAGATCAAATTTGTCCTAATGGTGAAAGCACTTGGCCACTTAAAAACTAAGAGGGAAAAAAGAAACTAAAGCAGGTGGCAAGTACTTGTTTCAGTGGGGGGAGCTAAACTCTGACCAACTCACAGTTTAAATATAAATTTGAGGGGTGAAAATTTAATGAATATGTGGAAATGGAAGAAACTCAGAAACCATAGTTATTTCCATTTTAAATGAGAATGACAGTTCTGCACCACCAGCTGTTTATAGTTCATTGGATGAGGTTCTAGTTGATAGGAGATAATTATCTCTTGCCTACAGGAGGCAAGTGTCTCTCTTTCTGCAGACACCTCTGATGAATGGCCATGGGAGTATGAGACCACGATAGTATGCCAAGATGAGTTTTGTTTTTAATGATCTCTTTAAACACTTGATTTTCCTATTTTTCCCTATGTAAGTGTAGGAAAATGTACACTTTAAAATATACAGAATAAAGTCACTGGCTATTATTTTGCTTTTATAAGACATTTTAATCTTAAAGGAAAGCAGAGGGAGTGTACAGAGAAAGTGTACCACCAATAGTACTAGAAAAGGATGGGCATGATCATTTCACTTCAGGCATATGGAGTGCTGAAGAATTCCACTTACTAATTCATTGTTTTGCTCTAAAGATCACATTCTATCTTTTAGTTTCTTGTCAGTTAATGATACCCCCATAAGACCAGTCATTCCAGCTCCCTCCACTACTTGGAAAGGCCTATCAATCCTACCTTCCCAATCTTTCTCAATTTTGTCTCTTCACTTCCAATGCAAACTATACCACATACCTCAGTATTTCTCACTTGCAGTATGGTTCTCATATCCTTAGTGGTCTCCTTGCCTTCTAGTCTCTTCCAAAGAATCCAGTTCAAGCAACATACTATTTTTCAGATTAATATCTCTAAAGCATTACTCTCATCATGCTGCTCTTACGTATAAGAATCTTTCAAAAGCAGTTTGACTCCAAAACAGGAAAAAAGTGCATGATTTATTAAGAAAAAAAATCAAAAGTAAATCAATTCTGTCCTTACAGATACGTAAGACTGGGTAAGCATATTAATAAGAACTAGAAAAGAACACACAAAAAATGAAAAGAATAAATTTTAAAAGGGCCTAGGGCTTGGGGTCTACCCTTGATTTATATTTCCTATTTATTGTTATAATGATGCTTATGTAAGAAATAAAAATTTTCCACAACCATTTATTGCTTATACACCATAAAGGTTAACCTGTACCCAAGGACGTCTGCAATCTGGCTCCCAGACCTACCTTTTCCAGCCCTCCTTTTCACAGAATCAACCAAAACTCCAGACAAATTACAATGTCCCATTTCTCATTGGGTTCCTGTACTGCTCTTTCCAGTTTTGGACCATCACTTACATCATAGCTCCAGCTAGTATGCGCTTCTCCATTTCTGTGTGTCTAAATCCTACCTAATTATCCTTTACAGCTCAGTTCAAATAATACATTTTCCACAAAACTATCACTGATGTCTTCCTCCAATGAGTATTTCCTCTAATCTTCCGTATCAATGCAGCACTTCCTATTTTGCACTGTAGTTTTTGTGTGTGCGTGTGTCGGAAGTAGCCCCATTTAGGGCAGGGACCTTGTTTTAGCCACCTTGTATTCTACTCAAGGCGTAACAGAATCTTTCTGAATAAACATGTAAAATGAGTGAGCAAATACTTTCAAAAAGCAAGGGCTAGACTAAAAACCAACAGCAGCTCTTACTTTCAGTTTTACTATATTTCTCCTCCTTTTTTCTCTCAAGTTTATTTCTTAACCTAACCTTCTTACCTGAAGATATGTTATTCTCCGCTGGACCAGCTCTGTCAGATCTTTGGCCTCTTTTTCCCGCCAATCACCTGCTCCATCTGTTTGACTGAGGTAGTAGAGATCCGTCATTATAGACCTACAAAAAGCAAACAATATTGGGGCTCTAACTTATTTGTACATAGAGTCATAAGAAAAGAGTCAGATTCTTCTAAACGTGAATGCTCACACTGCTGCTGGTATTTCTTTTATTTTTCTATCAAGGCTGTGAAACTCAACAATGTATTCTCTAGTATTGAAACTCATTCCTGTAGTAACTTTTCACTGTTGAGAAAAACATACTTTTTTTTTTTCTAGACCAGTTAACTGCATTTATTTCCCAACACAGAGCACTTCAGGGATCAAGGGGAAGTGGGCACCCAGAGCAAAGAAACAGGAGATTAACATAAGGGAGAGAAATGCTTTGGCACTAGGATTTAAATACTATCTTTTTGTTCCCTCTTCCATTGTTTCCTGCTCCCTCTTAAATTTCTTCTTCACACTTATGTACACTGAGTGGTTGAGAAAAGATCAGAGGAAAATTTTGGCATAACTCTTACACAATGGTCCAAACTACACAATGGTCAGTAACCTTTTTTTCTATGAAGGGCCAGACAGTAAATATTTTAGGCTTTGCGGGCATCTGTTGCTTCTGCCGCAGGAAACAAGTAGACAATATGTAAAAAATGTGAAAGACAGTATGTGAAAAATGGGTGTGCATGTGTTCCAATAGAACTTTATTCACAAAAACAGGCTATGAGCCGGATCTGGCCCTTGAGCTGTAATTTGACAATTCTTGGGCTAAATTAATAAAATGATTGTTGAAATACTTTCCTACTCTGTGTAATATCAGTAATTTCAATTACAACATGCTCAATTTCCTGCAAAGTAAACCAGAATACCAAGTAAGCTAGGAGGAGAGACTTAATGGTGGGTACAGATGGTTTTATTTATATTGCATTAAATAGAAGCTATGACTTGCATTTACCAATAAAGAAAAGTAAAAAGCAAGGCTCCTCTTTTCTCTAACACCCTCTACCAACCTATTAGCAAACCTTTGGCCAATTTCTGAGCAAGTATCACAGATGGCATTGCTACCAACTGAGTCACCATCTTTTCTCACCTGAATTACAATAATGGCTTCTGAACAGGTCTTCCTGCTTCCACCCTTGCCAGACTCTACAGACTGTTCCCAATGTAGCATCCAGATCTTGTCAAAACATAAGTCAAATGATGTTACTCCTTTGGTCTTATTGAATTGGCTCCTCATCTCACTCAGTCAAACCCAAAGTTAATACTCTGACCTACAAGACCCCAGACAATACGGCCTCCCTTACCTCTTTGGTCTCATCACCTACTACCATCCTTGTCTATTCTATTTCAGCCACATGGTCTTGTTACTAACCCCTGAACATGCCAGGCATGTTCCTTCTTCAGGGCCTTTGCATTTGCTCTTCCCTCCTCTGGAATGCTGGTTTTGCAAATACCCATCCATATAGATCACCCGAATGTCCTTCTAATCTTTGCTCATATGTCACCTTCTCCTTAATGCTCTCCAGAATATCCTACTTAAAAATTCAACACTCAATCACCATCACCATCTCGTTTTTCTTTCTCCTACTTCCCTGCTCTATTCTTCTCCAAGAAATTATCGTCTTCTAATCTACATCATTTACTTTATAATCTTTCTCCCCCTACTAGAATTTAAGCTCTATGGCAGCAGGGTATTTTTTAAAACTGTTCCCATCACCCCAAATCAGTATTTAGAACACGGCTGGTCACATAGAAAATGTTCAATAAATATCTTTGAATAGACAAGTGAACGAAAAAGTAGCAAATAAATAAATAAAAAACTTCCAGAATTTTAGACGAGATAATATTGACAAATTTTAGCAAATCCAATCTTGTGCTAGAAAATTTGGGGGAATAATCCTTAACTAGTTACAGCTCCAGTTTCACTCCTTCTCTGCACTTTGTATTAACTCTTCTGTTCAAGGAATGCTTATAAGCATGTGTTATTTGCTTGTGAAAATTAAAAGTTAAAAATGTATTTCTCTTTCTCAGAAAGGTGTATAGCTGACTCTTGAACAACATGGGGGTTAGGGATGCTGATCCCACACACAGTCAAAAATCTGCATTACAACTTTTGACTCCCCAGAAAGTTACTACTTACAGCCTATTGTTGAACAGAAGCTTTACCAACAACAGTCAATTAACACATATTTTGCATGTTATATGTATTATATAATGTATTCCTACAATAAAGTAAGCTAGAGAAAAGAAAATATCATTAAGAAAATCATGAGGAGGAGAAAATACGTTTACAGTGCTACACTGTGTTTACGGATACTGTAAGTTTACGTCCTCTGTTTACAAGATGAATTTGTCAGTACCTACATCAATATTGTCTTATACAAAACACTTAGAGGTTATACATATTACTAACACTAGGCATCAAAAATGAAAGAATAATGTGAAAAAGAAATTCATATTTATTTACAGGTATAATGATTCATGCATTAATAACAAAGTAGTATGATTGCTTTATGGTAGCCATGTGTAATTGATGATGCCATGTATAGTCTGTGTGCTCTGTTTTGATAAATTTTATCTTTTTATGATAGGCTGTATGTATTTTATGATAGTAAATGATAAAACAGATTAGTATATACATATATTTTATGCATTCATGACATACCTAACTTTTTCTTAACTTCTTCGACATTTTTTATCTATGCAGTTTGTCTGTTTTTTCAAACTGTCGCAAATCTCCAAAAAATTTCCCAATATATTTTTGGAAAAAAATTAGCATATAAGTGGACCTGCGCTGTTCAAACCCATGTTGTTCAAGGGTCAACTGCACATGTATAAATAAAATTCATCATACATACACTTCTAGAAATCCCCACAGAATGGTATTAACTAAAAATATAAAGCATTAGTGGGAGGTTCAAAAAATACTTAGAGAAGACTGATCTCTAATATTAAACAATAAGAACAACAACAGTTAACAGGTACTGAGCTCTTACTATGGGCTAGACACCTATTCTAGGTGCTTTATGTTATTCCACTTAATTCGCACCACAACCTTATAAGTTACATATAGAATGTGAGGCACTAAGAAGTTACATAACTTGTTCAAAGTTTCAAAGTTCAGAAATGCAAGAGTGGGAATTCAAACCCAAGCAGTGTGATTCTAAAGCTCAAGATTTTCACTACTGCATGACCAAATATCAAAGTAAGGGGTCCAGAGCACAAATATGCAGACTCTGTTCAGTGTAATATGCAACATCAGAAAGTTTGAATCAGAGGAGAGAGCGCTTTGGGAGCCAAAGAGACCTATCTCTCAATTTTGGATCTGTCTAGCTTTGGGTCCTAGGAACACTGTTTTGACATCTCTGAGACTTAGTTACTTCATTATAAAATAAGTATTATAAAATCTTCCACCTAGTTTTTTTTTTTTTTAAGGATTAGTGATAATACATACAAAGTAATATATGTGGTGGCTGCTTGCTATAGACTGGGAGAGAATTCCGTCTCCCTCAAAATTCGTATATTGAAACTTAATGCCCAAGGTGATGGTGCTCAACAGTGGGGTCTGTGGGAGGTGTTGAGGTCATAAGCGTGGAGCCCTTATGAATGAGATTAGTTCTCTTATAATAAAGATCCACTGAATTCTCTAGCCCCTTCCACCATGCGAGGGCACAGGGAGAAGGCAGAAAGAGGGCCCTCATCAGACACCAAATCTGCCGGAACTGCGAGAAATAAACTTCTATTGTTTATAAGCCACACAGTCTATGGTATTCTTGTCATAGTGAGACCTTGTTATTTATGCTAGAATGCTTCAGACTGTTGCTTCAGAGCTTTTACCTTGTGTCTGAAGAGTACCTACTAATAATTCTTTTACAACTAAGAGGAAGGATCCATTGGGTGTGGAGGTGACAGTAATATGTGGTACTGACAGCCAGTGAGAAAACTCATCCAATACCTAGTGCCTTACAGCACCTGAAGAAAGGGACTGATCAGCGAGGGCTCGTTTAACAGATGATGAAACCAGACCTTCAATGACTGTGATTCATCTAGGAGCACATGACATAGTCTCAGTTCTCTTTTATTCCTGGTTCTTAACTAGATGATAAACCATTTAGGAGCAAAGCAGTAGCAGCCCACAGGAAAAATTAGAGTCTTATGTACCACCACAGAAAACCATTAGAACCGCATACAATGAAGAGTGAATACCTGATAAGAGCCCCTTCGAATAAAGGAAAACTAGTAACAATATACAAATAAAAATTAAAAATCATAGCCACACTTTAGAATATTCATCCAGCTAACAGTAGGCCAGGTTTATCCAATACTTTGGCATAACAAAGTTATCTGTGAAGCATTTCAAGCATTTGTTTAATGTGTCAACATTATCCACGCACAGGACACTTCACAGCTTGACTATTTCCATGTTTACCCTCTCTAAACAGGGCATGATTCTAATATGTGGTGCTTCATCTATTTTCATATGTTTTATTCCCATTTACAATTCAAAATATTTCTTTTCATGAAAAAGGAGCAATTTTAGTTAGGAAAACCATATCTACAACTTACTGCTTCCTTAAGAAATTAACTTACAGTCTTGCACAGTGAACTGAGGTTTAAGTTTTTTTTCAGATTAGAAAACTGAGCCGCTATGGACTACTATGTAGCCTACAGCATTATTTTATAGCTGGGGACAAAGTCACCCCCTATATGAAATTGTGTGAGTTAATCACAGAAGCACGAGAAGTCTTTAACTATAATGGTGTTACAGGGCTCAGCTGGAAATTTATTTAAATTATTTTCTGTTTTATAGGTCTCTTTCACATTACTCTCATCATGCTCATTATTTTTTACATTTCATAGGGCTCATGGTATCTAAATGCGGTCATTTGCTTTTTCCTACCCATTAAATAGGAGTGATCACAAAACTTGTTGCAAATCTCAACTTTAAACAGCAGTATTGTTTCTGGAGATGTTGTACAGTGGGATAAATAACCAGTCTATAGCAAATGACTGCTGAAGGAAAAAGGGAAATTCAATATGCTCTGCATGGCTTTACATTAAAGAAACACAGACAAATAGCACTACATTTCTTGACAATCATTATATAGTCTGAAGCAGGCAGAAACTACATTAGGTCTAATTTAGAGGGGAAAATTCTTTGAAATAATTGACATAGTTTATGCTTTCCTGTCATAGTAATCAAGCCATTCCTTTACCACTGGGAATGAAAGCGGATCTCTGTATTTTTTCAATAAATTAGAAAACATAAAAGTAAATGTTTTTACCAAGTTACATCAGTACTAAGTCTTAGTAATTAATTATTCACATTCATCCCAATCTCTGTCAAGAAAGTGGAATAACCAGGCTTATAACTAGAAGACCCCCCTCCCAAAAAGCACACTAATTTTTTCTTTATGATAATGCAGTCAGAATCACAATATAAGTCACTCTATCCCAACTGTAAACTAAAATTAAGCTTGCTTTTGTAATTTTTTTTTTTTTTTTTTGGCTTCCCCGCTGGAGATCATGTAAGGAAAACAAGTTCAGGGAGTAACTTTAAATTCAACCTAAAGGTGACCCTTGAACAACATGGTTTGAACTGTGCAGGTCCAGTTATACGCAGATTTTTCTCAACAAATACTGGAAAATTCTCTTGAGATTTGCGACAATTTGAAAAAACTCACAGATGAACTGTGTAGTTTAGAAATAGCAAAAAAATTAAGGAAAAGTGAGGTATATCATGAATGTGTAAAATATATGTAGATACTAGTCTACCCTTACATAGGCATAAGGTGAGTGGTATTTAATATAACATTAATAATGTATTCACTTTCTTACTGTCTTATAACTTTGCTTTCAAAGAATTATATTACCATACAGTATACCTTTCTCATAATTGGAGAATATCAGTCTATCATAAAATAGGTAAGTTTTTTTAATGTAACAATGTTTCTAATAATACATTATGAATATGACTATAATACTGTATGTCATAAAAATTTTATACCAATTCACTTATTAGTATATAGTCTAGGCTACCATGAAGCAATCATATCAATTATACTACCTCCTTTAAAGCAATCATTTTTACAGGTTAATAATGCATGTATTGTTATACCTATAAATAAATGTTTCTTTTTCACATTATCTTTTCATTTTTGATACCTAGTCTTAGTAATATATATAATATTTATGGTTTTTTCATCATAGACATACCGTGTTTTTATCAAGACAATATTGATGTAGGTACTGACAGACAATTCATCTTGTAAACAGAGGAGATAAACTTAACAGTGTCGATAAACACAGTGCTGTAAATGTATTTTCTCTTCCTTCCAATTTCCTTAATAACATTTTCTTTTCTCCAGCTTACTTTACTGTAAGAATACAGCTTATAATACATATACAAAATACGTGTTAACCGACTATTTGTTATCGGTAAGGCTTCCTGTCAATAGTAGGAAATTGGTAGTTAAGTTCTGGGGGAGTCAAAAGTTATATGTGGATTTTTTTACTGTGCGATGAATTGGTGTCCATAACCCCCACATTTTTCAAGGGTCAACTGCAGTTCTTTGTTGATTCCATAATGTTTAGAAGTTACCATCCTGCAAAATTTGTCAACTTTTAGCCAAAGACATGAGGATAATCTATTGGGAAACATGGTGACTGAAAAACCATTCTACCAAAATGCTAGGTTTTCATTGACTCTATTCTGAAATCGAATCTTCTAGAAATGTCCTAAAAGCTGGAAATCTGGCTATCTTGGTTTTGATTATGAAGATATCAAAAAATCAAGGAGGTGGGTAGTGAATCTAAAGGCCTGGTATGAGGTCAGGTCAAAGGCTGGGAAAGAGAAACCAGGCAAAGTACCAGCAGAACAGTGCTGGTCATTTGAGGACAGAATACAGATGTAGGTGGTAGACCAGAACAGAATCTACGACTCAAAGAGCAAGCCAGCTACGACAGGCATCAAGACCTCTATTTCAAAAGTTGGGCTACATTTCTGTTCTTTGTTTTTTCTATTGATTTTCCTACTTTTATATCTTAATATTCACAAAACTCTTTTTAAATGTTCTAGTCTATCTCAATTATGCCGGTGAAGAAGCACAAGGAGACTATTTTGTTTATACTGAATTCAAAATACTGAAGAGAGAAAATCCCCCCTGAGGGCCAGCACAGAGCACATGTAATTCAAGCAAGAAAATCCCAAGGTGTAGGAAATGACACTTATTAAAGTAAATGTGAGTAAGGGAGGCTATCACACAGAGTCTAATCCATACGTAAATATGGATCAAGGGCAAGAAGCTTACCCGGGTTTTGTCCAAGGCTGCTTTTACTTCAGATTGCTCCTGGGCAGATATAAGCAGTGCAAAGGATAAAAACGTGACCAGGAGAGTGACAGGCAGACAATGCCCCCAATGCCTCCCATGTTGTCTCAAGGGGGGATTTTAGAACACCACCATTTTGACAGCCCACACGAGTGGAGAGGAGTCCAGAGGGGCAACAACAGAAATGGCGCATACTATCCCATAAGGCAATAATTATGCTATTTGGTGAGTGATGTCCCCTAGGCTTACTTTCAGGTTCCAGACTTTGAAATTCTTCCTATTGAGCACTGTGACAATTAACCCTTATCTGTGCCTTCCTTGCAGGATCTGAGAGTTTTCTATTTATATCCTCTTATGGGACTTTGCTCGTGCAGGTCTGACAAGAGCCTCCCAGAATCTACAATGTGTCAGTCACTGTGGAAAGTGTTTCACACATTTTCCCATGTATAATCATCCCAATGCTGTAATATAGGAATTGTATCCCCATGTGTAAAAGAGAAAAATAAAGCTCAGAGAAGTACTTAGCAATTAAGAGAAAGAATTTTAGAACAGAACAGCTCTGCTACTTACTTGTGTAAGCCATCTAAATTCTCTAGGCCGGAGTATAACGTTATTTATAAAATGAGGAATAACAACATTTGCTTCATAGTATTACTATGTTGATAAAATAAAATAATGAATGGAGAGCCTTTATCACAGTGACTGGCATGTAGGAAATCCTTAGTAAGTAATCATTTTTAATGTCAAAATAATTCTGAGGTTTGGAAACCAAACCCAAAGAGATGTAAGGTGGGGGAAGGCAAAACAGAATTAGGGCCACTAGAAAAGACACACTTTTCCACCTGCAGATTCTCTTTCCAACGCAAATTTTATTTCAGAGGAGAATGTTCCCTTACAGAAGATGGAGAATCATAATCTGGCTAATAGGCACTAAGTGATGAGCACAATAAGGACAACTTCATAAGACATCATCTCCCCTGGTCCAAGGATACTAAGAGGAATGTTCTAGTACCACTTAAAAATAAGCCTGGATTTTCTAGTGGAGAAACAATCATACAAAAGCATTTTGTCCAAAGGAATTAAAAACTGGAGAAAGAGTATCTACATTTCAGTTTAGTCTAAGTATCAACTAAATCACATATCAAAGAAAGTAAGATCTTCTTACATTCTTTCTTCTGTGTATGTGAGTGTGTGTGTGTGTGTGTGTGCGCATGCATGCATGTGTTTTAAAACAAAAAAAAAACCAAAGAATAACAGATTTGAAGGTTCACAAAACCTAACTTTTCAAGAGTGGAAATATAAATTCTTGGAACTTTCCAAGACAGTCAAGGAAGAGTCCACCTTATAAAGAGGGTGAAAACACAAGCTATTGAACCACAATAGCTATGACTATTAAATCTGACCAAATAAATCTGTAAGCTATTAACATACCAATCTTCCCCTATAACCAGTCAGATATTGTACTCCTTATCTGACTTGAAGTACTTTTGCTACATAATCTCCTACACACAGTAGCAAAAAGCCAATCAACATAATTAGCTATAAGTATCACTTATCGTTTGGGAAACATTTGAACTTAGTCTTAGCAAAGCTGCTTTATACGTTACTGACGATGAGATGCTGTAGACCAGGCAGGGGTGATGAAACCACTACTTTACCAGACTGTTTCTCAATAGTTTCAGTCAACTTAATTAAGAAATAAATAGAGCTCAGCACCCCTGTGAGCCCTCCTGTCCTTTAATTATTGATATAATTTAAAATAAGGAGCAGCTCCAATAACTATTTCATAAACTGCTGTCTGGCAACATAAAGATGACAAAAAGAACCAAAGCAAGAATGATTAAGTTAAATGTATCTCTGGGCAACCTAAAAGGGTGATAAGGCAAACATTCCATGATATCCTCAGGGGCTGAAGATCAAATCTATACAGCTTTAAGTCCAAGAATGAAACCCACAATAGTGCATAAATATTAAGACCACAATGACAAAAATAATCATTCCCAATGCTGATTTTCCTTTTCTTATTTCAAAGAGACACGCCACGGTCAATCCATGTTCGATGATATCAAAAGCATCGGGTAAATTTGACTGTATTACTATGAGGTATGGTCGTATACAATCACTAGAATTAAACCATCAATTGAAAATCAAATGATACTAATGCTTGAGATCAACGTAGCAGGTAATAATAATATGGTACTCTGTATTCATTTATTATATCATCAGCCCATCTAAATTCTTTAAAAACCTTCTAAAAAACCAAAGAATATTACTAGTTAACTATCAGTTGATCACCCAACTCCAGCGATAGGCAGAGACTAGGCTCTACTGGTTACTAGCTCCTGAGTAATAGGCTAATCAGGCCAATAGCACTTTGCTAAAAATCTCTGGCAACCCATATCAAATATGATATTTGGCTCCCAGGCTGCATTCATGACAGGTATTTTGAATAATGAAAAAATGGGAGCCACAGTCTAGGAAAGAAACATGGTCCCCTCACTAAAAAGACAGCGTCAAGCAGGCAGAGAAGAGTTTTCTTTGCTGATAAGGTCCTCTAAACTATACAGAAATGTGATTTTTCTTTTCCAGGAAGCTTAGATAATCTCTCTCAGTGGTGAACTCATAAAAAGAACTAGGGATTCTGTAGAGCCTTAGTTCTCAAACACCAGCAACTTCAACATCACTTAGAAACTTATTAGAAATGTAAATTCTTTGGCCCCACTCCAAACCTACAGTATCAGGAACTCTGGGGATGGGATTTAGCAGTCTGTGTTTTAAGAAGCTCTCCAGGAGATCCTGTTGCCTTGCCAAAGTTTGAAAACCACTGCAGTAACAACAATGACACAAAAAAAATTCTTAACAATTAGGACAGAGCACTTTTGGCTTCCCCGCTGACTTTCTAATTTACCTGTGTGTGGGAAGAGAGTGCTGTGAGACATGCCTCTAATAATCAGGTGATAAGCACTGCATTTCAAATATCTTCATATATCTATGATCATGACTTTATGAGTTGAAGTGTTTGGAAATTAAATTTTCCTACTTAGTGTGACAATTAAGGATATTAGCAATATTTGTGATTTACTCAACATTTAGTTTTTTATATTAGGGGTCTAGGAAATGAGAAAATAAGGAGCTCTGCTCTTAAAATTGACTTAGTTAAAATACGTCTTCATAATAACAGTGCAACAAGCTAATCATATTGTTCACACAAATAAAGAGAAATCTAGTATACACTAATAAACATACAGGAAAAGATTTCTGATTTAGGTATTTTCAGTATGGTGTATTACCTTTTGAAGAATTAAAATGAAAGATGTACAATTTTACTTATCACATTAAGCTATATAAGGCCTAAGAGACATTGAAAACTAAGTATGACAAAAAAGTAAAGATACATTTTTTTCCTTTTCAATATTAAACTGAAGTCCCAATTTTGTTTATAAAGCAAGCAGATAGTTTGATCCCAAGAGCTCACAGTCATAAAACAAAACAATGTTCCATATTCATTTTACTGTTTCTCTTCTTTCAAGGAAGAGTAGCACCGTGGAATAGCTGTCTGGCTCTAACAACCTTAATAAGTTTATAATGAGACAAAATGGGGTGGGTTTCTTTTCCTTAATTTTAACGAGTTTTTAGATGCATTTAAAAAACTACTGAGCTTATAGTCCATGATGTAATGAGTGATATAATCATGGAAACATGCTTTGTTTATGTGATGTAATCACGTAAACAAATGATTAGACATATTTGGTAAGTAACATTATTTTTTTATCACATATATTCAATTAAAAGAAAGTCCAAAATTCATTGCTTAGAATCAGAAACACTATGATATTTTTAGAGATTCATGTATAACTGTGTCTCAAGACTACTTTAAAGTAAATTAAACATGAAGTCAAGGGCACTGAGTACAAAATTTTTCAATGTCAGGTTTTCTTCTAGCCCCACCACATATCCAAACAGCATGACCCTGATAATGCTTTAGATCCCCACCTCCATTTCCTCCTCTATACACTCCTTGACTTCTAACAGATGGTCTCTCTTTTACAGAACTCACTGTTAAGATTAACTAGAGATTCCAGTTTTATTCAGGGGTAAATGACTTTTCTCCTATAACTTACCCTTCATACCTTTTGGGATTCTCAATTACTGGAAAATATTTTTACCTCAATTACACCAATTTTCTTTAGTTGCGTAATATTCTTAAATCTTTCAATGGAACAGGACCGTGTTTTTACAAAGAGGCACAAAGTAGAGTGTGAAATAATCAGTTAACAAATGCACATACCTGCCTCCCCACAAAATAGAAAAGACATAACTTACTGAATTCTAACTAAATAATCAGTGCTTAGCACTGCAGGGCAGAGAAGATACTGAAGTTAGAGTTCTATTCCTCAAGAGATTACACTTTATCAGGGAGAAAAGCCAAATTACTATACAAGAAACAATGATCTCCATTTATGAAAGCCATCTTCCTAGCAAAATACAAGTCCTAAACTACTTTTGAGTCCCCTATCTCCTCACATTGGATCAGCCACCAAATCCTGCAGCTTCTATCTGTCACCCATTAATTCCTTTCAATCCCCACTGCCAACTGTCCAGGTCCAGAAGCTCAGTATCACTTACTTGGACTTCGGCAAAATCTAATTTCCTGACATCAGGTTTTCCTTCACAGGGCTCTCAGAATGAGTTTTCTAAAATGCACCAATAAGACTTGTATCCAGAATAAATGAAAAATGCTTATAGCTCAATGAAAAGACAAACAATTCCCCCAAAATTAAGCATGTGATTTGAATAGACACTTTACCAAGGATGGTATATGGATGGCAATTAAGCACATTAAAAGGTGCTCAACATCATGAGTAGGGAATTGCAAATTAAAATCATAATGATATATCACTGAACTTCTGTTAGAATGGTGGGAGGGAAATGTAAAAACTGACAGTACCAAGTGCAACAAGGATTCAGAATAATTGGGACTCTTACACACTGCTGGTGAGAATAAAAAATAGTACTATCCTTTGGAAAATAGTTTGGCAATGTCTTACAGAATTAAACATATACTCAACATATGACCCATCAAACCCACTCCTAGACATTAATCCAGAAGAAATGGAAATATGTTTCCACAAAAACGTTTATGTTAATGCCAACAGTAGTTTTATATATAACAGCCAAAAAATGAAAAACCTAAATGTCCTTCAACTGGTGAATGGATAAACTACCTGTGGTATGTCCATACAATGGAATACTACTTAGCAGTGAAAAGGAATGAACCATCAATAGGCAAAACAACATGGGTGAATCTCAAATGCATTATGCCAAGTGAAAGAAACCACACTCAAAAAGCTACATAGTGTATGACTGCATTTTGAAAAGGCAAGAATTATAGGGACAGGAACCATTTTGGTGACTGCAAGGGACTGGGGGTGGGGGGTAGGGAGTTGCTGACTCTAAAGAGGCAGAATGAATTTTCTTGGGGCAGTGGCAATGATCTGTATCTTGACTGTGGTGGTGGTTACAAAATTATGAGCATTTGTCAAAACTCATAGAACTACAGGCTAAAATATGTACATTTTATTGTAAATAAATTATGCCACAATAGAGTTGATTTAAAAGGGGAAAAAAAGAGGATCAGTGTTTCTATGAGAACAAAGTTTCAAGACAGAAAGATACCCCTTCTGAAGAAATAAAAGCCTGTAAGTTATTTCCCTAATAACTGACATCTTTCTGAACCAAAAAATGATGAATGATTCATAGGGAAATCTGACCAAGAAAATTGATAGACTCAACCTCTAACTGATTTCTCAGAGAACACAGACTTTTAAACCAGAGACAACCTGTACACTGTAATTTGACCAAGCATAAAAATAAAATGGGAATTTTTGCATAACATGAAAATATCAGAGGCAAACAAAAGTCTGTGTTAATTTTATTAATTCTTATATTTAAAGATCTTAGAAATTATCAGTAAGATGGCATATTCCACATACACACCAATCCTTTCTACTTGTACATTTATTACTTTAAACATTATTTCTCTTATGTTTGGTTGTGCTTTGTTCATTATTTGTATTACTGCATTCTAATCTGGCTGCGTAGAGTTAAATTACTACCCTTTGAAGTTGTATCCTAAGTTCATTATAATTCTGCTTAAGATAGCAAAAGAAATTGACTTGAATACTTTGGGTAACTTTCCTTTTTTGTTTTCATTGAAATATTATTATTTAACATATACCAAAAGGTAGTGTCAAGAAGCATAATATATTTAAAACAGAACTCAAGTTACAAAAAATTTAATATTGATTTACATCAATTTTTCAGAGCCCAACATTTTTCATTTGTATATATTTTTCAATGTCTACATAGTCACAAAATATATGTACCATTAGAAACACAAAATAATTTTTAAATAACTATTTTAATTTAGAAAACACCTGAAAATGAAATTCTCAGTTAAATCACTCGAACTTTAAAATTAAACAGTCTATCAAAAGTCAGTAGTCAAAATTATCCTTTAAATACCACAGTCTGTCCAACTCAAATCCCCTTCAGATCTGCATTTTCCTATAAAACTGCAATAAACAAAGCACAAAAGCACACAGCTCCAATTAACAGAATCCTGGTGCCTAGAATTAGCTTTAGGATAGAGAAGCATTAAGCATTAATACAGGATTAGTATTTGGTCTAATGGTTTCAGTATGGCTTGACTGCAAGCTAGGCTAAAAATTTCAAAGGCACTGCTGAATACGTGGCGTAATAAGTCAATGCCCCTTGAAATTTATGCTGTCTTATTCCTGCAGAGTCATTAATGCTAAAATGATTCCAATAAACTGATAAATTTTATTTGTAATTTCACTTAAAATAGAAGAGCAGTATTTCAAAATCACTACAATCTTGCTGATGATGTTAATGTATATGAATCTCTTGGTTGTGGGGTAATTCTTTTCCTCTTCACAGTGGTAGGCTGTGTAAATACAACAATTTTTCTTTTATTGTTCACTAATGAGATAGTAATTGCCATCAGAATCCTACTGGGAATATAGACTTATAAATATAATAGGCCTAAGCATAGGTGTTACTATCTATAATGATTCTCAGATACATTTTATTCTGCATGAACACACCAGCACCAAAATGTTTTCTTTTCTATGGAAGATAAACTCCATACTTTCAGAAATGTGCAAACAGGAAAAACAATTTTATCTAGGCAGATTTCAGGTTCTTCTTTTTAGCAACTAAATGGAAAAGCAATTAACAGAATGCTTCTTTTTTTATCAAAAACTGATTAACCTGGGAACTATATTCAATAGCTTGTAATAACCTATAATGAAAAAGAATATGAAAAAGAATATATATGTATTAACTAAATCAGTATGCTGTACAACAGAAACTAACACAACATTATAAAGCAACTATACTTCAATTAAAAAAAACCTATTAACCTTTAATTAGAAATCCTAAAAAGGTGCTATTTTCCAGTTTTTAATGTTTCAATTAGAAACATAACTGCCAGCCTCAGTGTGAGTTTCAAAGAATGTACTGTAATGTAAAACTGCACACTTCACTTCAAATACTGGTTGTATATGAAGGGAATTTAAAGATGCTTTAATGTATTGTTGGCTGACACCATTACCTTCAAAGTTTACATAGGGCATAAAAATTTCTAGAAATTCATTTAAAATAATATTTTCTGGTGATGAACCACATTTGGCAATTAGTGCCCTCTGGGATCTCAGGTACTCTCCTGCTCCTAAATATGTATGGTAGGTAATCATTTACCATTCAGCAGGGAAATTAACAGAAGTTCCCATTCTTAGATTACCATCTTTTCTAAACCCCAAATGAAATGTAAATGTAGTACCTTTCATGATGTCCCAAGTCTGACAGAAATTCATCTGCATGTCTTTGGAGTTCATTTCCTTCTAAATTCTTTAATTTTTTCAACTCACTTTGTAGAAAAAACCAGAGCTCTTTAGCTCCATTTTCAATCCTCCTCCTCAGGATTTCATGATCCTTCCCCAGACCTGCAATCAAAGAACAGACAGCATCAGCATTTCCAACATTTTGATGAGAGGAAATTTTCAATTATTTGTGCTAAACATCAATATATTGAAGAGGAAAAACACTGTATAATCACCTACCATTTCTAGTTTGTTTCTTATAATTTTCAATCTGTTCTTTGGCCTTCACAAGTTGCTCTTCTAAAGCACGAACCCTTCCTGAAGCTGGCCCCTGATCAATGGGGCCTTCTGGTATTCTGTAGTTCAAGGAATAAAATGTAAACATTTAGCTTATACATTGTGCAACAAAACACATGCTTACTTTGCTAAAATATGTTTATTGGTAACTCTAGAAGTCACTAGATCATATTATATATTAAAAGTACCAAAATGATATTTTCTCTCCAAAGGTATAGGGTAAAATATAAACACCAGAATGACACTGAACAAATACAGAAAAAAAAATAATCTAACTCAGAGATCTACGATCTTCTAGGAATGAAAGAGCCTTCAGAACTGTCTCCTAAAAACTCTCATCATATTACTTAGACTAACATCATCAGTGGGAAAGTGATCGATTCTTCATTAGAGTTGAGAATAAAAAAAAGGAGGAGTATAGCTCAGTGGTTGAATGGGTGCTTAGCATGCATGAGGTCCTGAGTTCAATCCTCAGTAACCCTATTAAAACAAACAAACAAACAAATAAACAACAAAATGATCTCACCCCTCCAAAAAAGTGAAGGAAAGGGCGAAGGAAAGGCTTAAAGGGAATAAGAAAGCACATGTGTCTATATTCAAATTTCAAATGCAAATTACTTCTAAACTAATCATATCAGGCTATGTAAATCTGTGTTCCAATTCATCAACTCATGACCTGAGATTACTAAGCACTGGTTTTATAGGGAAGGGAAAGACAAGAGTAGAAGATGAAGTATAACAGAAAAAAACCCTAAAGATTAATGTCCTACCTGTTTGTATCAAAGATAGAAAAAATATTAGTCAACAATATAAAATGTTGGTACATAGAAGAACTCCAGGATCTCTTGCTTATATTATCAATCTAAAAAATTCTTTCCAAACTGTACTAGTTTCTAACATATTTTGTTTTTATGTGACTTTTGACAGCATTCTGTTCTCCATTTTGGCCACAAAAGATTATCTACATCCTAGTCTTGGAATCTGTAAATGCGACCTTATGTGGCAAAAGAAACTTTATACGTGTGATTAAGTTAAGGACTTTGAGATGGGGAGATAGCCCTGGATTACTCAGGTGGCCTATAATTGTAACCACAGGTATTCTTATGGGAGGGAGGTAGGAGTTTTTACCACAAAAGAATAAAAGGTAATGTGGCTATTGGTTTTAAAGATGGAGGAAGGGGCCATGAGCAACAAATGCAAGGAAGACACCTTTAGAAGCTGGAAAAGGCAAGGAAACAGATTCTCCCCCAGAGCTTCCCTAGTGAATGTGGCCCTATTGACACCTTGGTTTTGGTCCAGTGAAACTCATTTCAGACTTCTGCCCTCTCAAACTGCAAGAGAATAAATTTCTATTGTTTTAAGCCACAAAGTTTGTGATATCTGTTACAGCAACAATAGGAAACTAACACATATACACACAGAGATATATACATACACAAATATGCATGTATACTTTTGGAAAATTATTGAAGATTAAATAATAGCTGATTTTTCTTCTAAAATCTATTTAAATGAGAAAATGTCTCTGAGAAAGTACTTAGCACAGTGTCTGGCAATAAGTCTTATTAGGACTTTGTATCTAGGCTCAGTCACTTCAGAGATGAGTTGTAATGTCAGAATGTCTGGGAAAGATATTTTTATCATCACAATCATTTTACTAAAATTTAATTTTTAAACTATACTCAGCAGAACTTAAATTTAGATGTCAGCTTAGTCCCTTGAAGCAAAGACAAACAGAAATTTTTTTATACCTTTTCTAACATTTTTATATAACATATGAAGCCAAACTATTAATTACCTATCTCACCCTTAGTAAAGAAGCTCTTGTTACAGCTAAACCAGAGTAAATAAAGTATTCTATTAGTTCACATGAAATTGTATGCACTAACATTGAACAGGGGCAGGAAAGGTAGCCATCCTCTAATCAGGATTGTCCCAGGCTACAGAATTTGAGTGAAACAGCCTTCATTTGATACATGCAAAGTGAATAATGACAAAATGAATAGAGTTGTTAGGTGCACAATTACCCAATATATGAGCACAATTACGTATACATTCGTAAACGAAGCATTTCCTGGTATGTAGTTTTTAAAACTTGGCTCTAAATCTCTTTCTGAATTATATAACTGGTTTCTAGGAAATAATTTGAAAACAAGACAAAACTACTATCTCTTATAATTTATTTTGGCAGCAGTAATCCATAGGACAAGGATGTCCCTTTCCAGTGCACACTTCAGTGATATGACATTTCAGACAATAGAAAGATATGTCTAGGTTTTCCTTTTTAATCTCATTTCTTTATACCTTCATGGAATAAGATTAGGGGAAAATAGGAATGAGAAAATTGCATAAGGTCTTTTCAGCTATTTCATTAAGTACTAAATCCAATCTAATTCTAATAAAATATAAATGAATTAGTGATTTATATTACATTATTATACACAATAATCTAATCCAACTGTAGATTAACTGTAGATAAAGAAAAATAATAGAGAAGCCAATGTAAAAAAAAAATTACAAAATAAGGACTATGCTTTCCAAATCCTATTCAGAATAAATCTGTAAGAATAGCCTCTTTATCTGAATATTTAGGGAACTGAACGTTTTATTATACTCACTATGCAAAAAGATATACAGAATGTCTTCTGGCCAAGATGAGGTAACAGAGATCAGATTTACCATTAAGCCTGAAACAACTGAAAACCCAGATAAAATATATGAAATAATGATTAAATAAAACTGGAATCAGGAGACTGATGTCAGAAAGATGGCAAAATAGGTGGTTCCTGACTTCAAATCCTCCTCAGGGAAAGGGCAACTAGCAACTAACTAGAGACAAAATACCTATCTGAAGATTCCAGAATGAAGGAGTGAGTCTGAATCATTCCCATGGACCTCAAAAATGGAGAAAAACAGCCTTAAAAGGGTAAAAACTGTTGTTTCACTTTGATGACATTGCCCCTCCCCCAGGTCAGTGCAGTGCTGCACCGAGGAGGTCCCCAGGGCCTAAAGTTTCTCCCGTGGGAAAAGGAGAGTGCAGAGGGACATCAAGTTTCCCCAGCATTCCAGACGCTTCCTGAGGGGCCCACTTAAGCACTGCTCCATGGGGATTACTAGGGGAATTAGCTAGAGACAGAGAAGGGGAAAGGGTTCATAGCAACTAGTGCACGGATCTTGGCAGACTGCATTTCTGCTAGTGGTTGGGTCTTAGCAGATTCCAGCTAGTGACTGTGACCATTTGTGGAGCTGAGCCCATGGCCCCAGCTGGTCAGGGAATTTGGTTGGCAGTTCTGCCTGGTTTGGGTTTCCAGTCAGAGGGCTGACTTGGTGGAGGAGCAAATCTAATGCCCTGCCTATACAAAATCTTGAGTATGGCCTCCAACCCCATCCAATAGGGAAAACTGGCCAAAGATGCCAGGCAGTTGCAAGCAGCTATGCTGAACATCCCACAGCCTACCTGGGCAAGAAAGCAAGTCAGCAGCACCACCCAACTGCTAATTCTAACCTCCAGCCTCACCTGACAAAGAAGCCTGGCCAGGGACCCCAGGCAGCCACAGAGCATATTCTTACAGACCCTCTTGAGCAGGGAGCCAAGCCACCAGCACTACTCTACTATTGAGTATAGCCTCCAACATTACCAGGTTACCCAGCCAGAGACCTGGCTAGCTCTGGAGCCTATCCTACAACCCCAGTCAGACTGAAAACCAAGACAGCAGCCTTGTCCAACTGCAGAGCATGACCACTTGTTAGGCCAGACGAGAAAGCCCTGTGACACTGGCAGCCTTGAAGCCTGGCCTCTGGTACTGACCATGTGGAGCACAGCCTACAGCACCGTACAGCAGCACAGCATAGCTTACAAGCCCATCCAGCTGCTGAGCATGGCCTGCAGACTCACTCAGATAGAATGCTCAGCCAGTTACCCCACCTAATCACAAAGCACAGCCTATGGCTCTACCCAACCAATGGGCCCAGAAAGCAACCCCACCTAACCACGGAGCATAGCCTCCAGCCCCATCCAACTGTGGGGTACAGCTGGCAGCCCTACTTGACCAAGAAGCCCAGCAAGAGATACTGTCAATCAGTGGAGCACAGCCAGTAGCTTGCTCAATTATGGAGCCATCCCACAGACCCATCAACTTTGGGGCACAGTCTGTGGTCCCATCTGATCAAGGTGTATGGCCTAAGTTCCCATATGATCACAAAGCCCTGTGCATGGCTTTGACTGAATGTACAGTCCAGCAGCACCACCAAGCCAGGGGGCATCGCTTGGGGCTCCACCCAACTAGGGATGACTACAGAGCCCAGCATGTGGCCCTACCCAATCGCAGAATGCACCAGCAACATGCCCTAAACAGGCCATAGAACATGGCCTCAAACCCTGCCTGACCAGGTAATTGCAGAGCACCGCAAGCAGCCCTGCCTGAATGAGGATCCCAGCCATGAGGCCCATCCAAATGTGGAACAATGACAGCATCCCCCAGCCCCAACCTTAGAGCACAGGCAGTAGCTCCATCCAGCTAAGACCCTGAGACCAAGCACTGCCTGTCTAATGCTGCTACCAGCTGTCCATCCACAACCTTAAGCTGAGCTGACTCATGAAGGTCTTTGCCTGCTGAAGCAAACCTACAAAGGCTGGAAAAGAGGCCACTTCCTCAAATGAGCTGTTAAGCACATAAGATAGAAGGATCACAAGGAATCAGGTAAACACGACACCATCAAAGGAAACTAAAACAGCTGCAATAATTACACCTAACTATACCTAAAGAAATGGAAATCTATTAATAGTCTAACAAAGAATTCATAATAACTCTCTTAAAGAAATTCAGTGAACTATGAGGAAACACAGATTGACAACTAAGCAAAATTATGAAAACAATGAATGTAACAAAATTGTAAAGTTAACAAAGAAATAGAAATCATAACCATAACAACAAAAACAAAAACAACAAGAATCCTAGACCTGAATAATACAATGACTAAAGAATTCAACAAAGAGCTTCAAGATCAGACTTGACCAAGCAGAAGGAAAAATTAGTGAACCTGAAGACAGGTCATTTGAAATTATCCAGTCAAAGAAACTAAAAGAAAACAGAAAAAGAGTGAAGAAAAACTAAGGGAATTATGGACTTCCATATGTGAAATAATCTATGATTACTGGAGACCTAGAAGGAAAAGAAAAGAAGAAAGGAGCAGAAAAGTTATTTAAAAAAATAATTTCCCAAATCTGGCAAGTGATTTGGACATCTAAATTCTTGAAGCTTATTAAGTCCTCAGGTAGAAAATCTGACAGAATTTTTAAAGGCTGCAGAATACAAAATCAACATACAAAATTCAATATATTTCTATATTCTAGCAAAAAACAACAGGAACTTATTTCAAAACATTATTACTTACAATAGCATCAAAAACATGAAAAAATTAAATATAAATCAGTAAAAGAGGTATAAAACCTATAAACTGAAAATTATAAAGCAATGCTTCAGAAATTTTGTTTAGAAATTGACAAGCCAATTCTAAAATTCATATGGAAATGCAAATACCTAAAATAGCCACAACAAATCTAAAAAAGACTAAGAAAACTAACACTATCTGATATCAAGATCTACTGTAAAGTTACAATAATCAAGACAATGAGCTACTGGCAGAAAGACAGACAAAGAGATCAATGAAACAGAATAGAGTCCAGGAATAGGCACACACATATAAGTAAAACTGATTTTTACAAAGTCACAAAGGTAATATACTGGTAATATAATTTACAAAAATAAAACTTCAGGAAGAAAACAAGAAATATACATTTACGATCATCAGTTAGGCACAGTTTTCTTAGATACTACACCAAAGCATGATCCATAAAAGAAAAAACTGATAAATTAGACTTCATTGAAATTAAATACTTTTTTTAATAAAGACACTATTAAGACAATGAAAAGACAAGACAGACCAGAAGAAGATACTTGCAAACCTGGTATCTGATTAAGGGTGTATGTAGACTATATGAAGGATCCAATTCTCAGAAAACAACCTCCCCCCAAGATGGACACAGAGATTTGAATAGATACTTCACAAAAAAAAAAAAAGAAAAATCTCAAATAAGCACATCAAAAGATGTTAAAAATCATTAGTCATTAGGAAAGTGCAAGAAAAGTAGACTGTGTGGCTGGCCTGGTTCACTGCTTATCATGGAGCATGAAACAAGGTTTCCTGCAGATGATCCTCATTCCCTGTTAAAAATGCCAACATGATCGTTTTTCCGATATGATATATATTTCAAAAATCATAAAATTCTCCTGAATAAAACATTTGATGAAAATCTTCATTCACACATGAAGTTGCCATTCTAATATACAAACAAAAGCCCACTCTTTAGGGAATTCAATGCCTCTATCCAAGAATATGAAAACCAGTAAATTCCTCCTTTGCTGTCAGAATATGAAAAAAAAAATCAGTGAATTTGTATCCCAACTGGAATGATTACACAGCTCTCTCAGAGAAATTAAGCTTTTCTCATCAGAAATATATTTAATAATTTATTTAAAACAGGCTGTTTTTCTTAAATACTTTCAACAGTTGTGCCAAGAATGTTGGAACAATAAAGACCTTAATTAAGAAGAAGAACCTAGGCACAAATAAACAATATTAGAAATGAAAAGAGAGTCATAAACACAGATAATGAATTTTGAAACATCACAAAATACTATGAACACTTTCAGGCACTTAATTTAAAAATATGGAAAAAATAAATAATTTCTAGAAGAAACTAAATTATCAAAATAGATTCAAGAAGAAACAGAAATTGAATCAGTAGTCAAAAATCTATTGAATTTTAAAAACTCTAGGACCAGGTATTTTTATACATGAATTTTTACAAATCTTCAGAAAACAGTTATCTGAACTTTTTTCCTAGGGAATATAAAGAGAGGAAGTTCTAAAAATCCATTTCTGAAATTAGCATAAGACTGATATAAAAGTAGCATAAAGGTCAAGAAAGGGGAAATTAAAAGCCAATTCATTAAAAATTTATTTTCAAAATCCTAAGTGATATATTACTAAATATAGCAATGCTTCAAAAAATACATCATGACTATCTAGACTTTTATCTCAAGATGGTTTTATCCCTAGCTGGCTTATAATTATTAAGGCTACTAATGTAAATTCATTGCAATAACAAATTAAAGGAAATGATAAAATTATAAACTTAATAGAAATACAAAAAAAATCATTTGACAAAACTTCAAATTTATTCATAATAAAATTCTTAACAAGGAATGGAAGGTAAACTCCTTGACTTGATAAGGAGTATATATCAAAAAATTCACAGTAAATATCACATTTCATGGATCAAATAACTAGAAGTATTCCTCTTAAAGTTAAGAACAACAGAAGAAATGTCTGCCATCACTGTTTCTATTCACCACTGTACTGGAAGTCTTAGCCAATGTAGAAAGAAAGACTAAGACTTAGAAATATAGGAAAGAAAGAAACAACTGTTGTTATTCACAGGTGATGGCACTAAGAGAGTTCAGGGAAATTTCTAGATACAAGATTAAGGTATAAAAATTAGCTTAATGTTCCTAAACAACAATAACCACAAATTATAAAATATATCTTCTAAAAACTCACATTTAAAATAGCACCGACAAAATGATAAAGTAATAAGGAATAAATTTAAACAAATAGTAAGATTTGTATGAGAAAAATCATTATACATTTTCTGAAGAAGTAATCATTCCCCAAATTGATTGGATGCAATTCTAATAAAAATTACAAAAGAATTTTTTAATTGAATGACAAGGTGATCCTAAGATTCATATGAAAGACCAAAATCCTCAGACTAGATAATTTTGCAAAATAATAAACAGGAGGGAGGATTTGCCTTATCAAATAATAAACCATAACATTTTAGTAACAAAAACAGTGTAGTACTGGCATACAGTCAGATAAATAGACTAATAGAACCGAATAAAGCACCTAGAAATAGATGCCAGCATAAATGACAGAGGTATCATTCTAAATTAGTAGGGAAAGGATAAATTATTCAATAAATGATTGCTTAGACACCTTCCTACTTGGAAAATGTGAAAATTAAATAATCTGACAATCAAAACTTAAAAATTTTAGAAGAAATTTTATATTTTTCATGGCCTTGGGAAAGAGATGAATTAAATAGGATTTTTTAAAGTGCAAACCATAGAAAGAGAGATTGATAAATTTGACTGCCTGAAATAGGAATAGGAATAAAGTTTATAGGAGAAAGGATAATAGAAAGTATCAAGATTATATAAAAAACTTCTTCAAATCTATAAGAGAAAGACAATCTAATAGAAAAATGTGAAATATATATGAACTAGCAATTCACAGATGAAAATTTTATTGATTAGTAATCCTGAGAAGTGATCAACTTTAAAACTTTAGTCACCAGGATATTCAAATTAAGACAGAGATAACCATTTCTTACCTATTACACAGATAATAACTAAAAAGTATCAGATTGAGTGTTGGTGAGGATATAGAGAACGTTGAACTCTCATATGCTGTATTAGTTTGTTAGGGGTGCCACAACAAAATACCATAAACTGGTAGCTTAAACAAAAGAAACCTATTTTCCCATAGTTATGAAGGCTAAAAGTCCAAAAATCAAAGTGTTAGCAGGTTTGATTTCTTCTAAGGCTCTCTTTGTCTTGCAGATGGCCACCTTCTCCTGTCTGCTCACATAGTCTTTCCTCTGTTTGACTCTCTGATACCTCCTTAATGTGTCCAAGGATACATAAGGATACCAGTCAGACTGGATTAGGGCCTGCCCTAACAGCCTCATTGAACTTAATCATCTCTTTGAAAACCCTACTCCAAATACAATCATGTTCTGAAATATTGGGGGTTAGGGCTTCAACATATTAATTGGGAGAGGGGTACATGAAACAGTTTAGCACATAATATATACTAAAAGTAGGGGTGTAAAATGAGAAGAATCCATTTACAAAATACTGTGAAACTGCTCCAAAGTTGAAGATGCACATATATTAAGACTCAGCATGTGTCCTTCTAGGTAATCATCTTAGAGAAACTTTAGTACATGTATATAAGGAGACACTAGATACTCATCAATAGAGGAATGAGTATAAGTATCACTCGTGAATAATCTTGCATGAGGATACCAATGTCGAAATGGTCACAGAAAAATACATATATATGTAGTATGACACATTCACATAAATTTGAAACACAAAACTATGCTTTCATGAATACATACAAACATAAGAATAAAAGTATAGGCAGAGGGTATACAATACTCAAAGTAGTGATTATCACTGAGAAAAAAAGGAAGGAAAAATGGAATTGAAGAAGGGCGTAATATCTGTATTTTTTCTAGCAATCTGAAGCAAATATGGCAAAATATCAACATTTATTCAATATGAATAATATTGACATGGGATTATATTATATTTTGAGCTTCAAATATATGTTAGAAATAATTCTTAATTAGTTGCAGGGACTAATTAAGAAGTATTTTAATACAACTTTAATACAACTAGATGAAAATTGGGTAGATGCTCATCACTAATGCTATTTAACCCCCAACTTCTGGCATCATATTAAACTATATATATAGTTATTATATATATATATATTAGAATATTGCTATAAAAATATCAAGTGGAATTCTTTTATTTAGAAGAGATTAATCCCACATAGTTGTTCACCAACAACTTAAACATTTTGTCATTGCTATATAGGACAAAGCTGCTAAGATTTTACCAATAAAAAGAATTTTTAAAAAAGCAATCTGAGCATCTATAATATTGGCATCCTGCCAATAGACTACTAAGACTACCACAAATTTGGACTATTTTAAAATATGAACTAAACTGGATGAAAACTGGAATTGTATTCAACTCACAGATCCTTGTTTTTTATTTGATTTTTTTTTCCATTAGAATTTCAACTGGCCACTCACAGCACTAATATATTCCCAGCAAAAGCAAAAAAATAACAACATATATTCAAATATCAAACTTTGCCAAGAGTAAATGGTTTTTGTCAAATTAGATGGAACAGACCTAGCCACTGAGAAAAAAAATATCATTTTATTCAAATGAACTCCTTCTTTTGGTTCATTTTACCTAGTGTGTAAAAATTCAAAATGGAACCCAAGAAGGAGTAGAAGGGTCAAGCAACAAAATCAGTTTTAACAGAATAATCACACGGGAAAATCTGTATTGAAATGCAGCTCGAAGATACCATGATATTAACATTAGATAGGTCTCGGGCTCAATTCTCCAAGGAAATCTGTGACCACGTTTTCTTTGACAAGTGAAATAGAAAGTATAAACTAGACCATTCTTTCATCATCCAGCAGCCAAAAACAACAATCTAGACTGACAGCTGCCCCTGCTCACTTCAAATGCGATGACAGTATCCCTGTTAAAAGAAGGCATTTTGGACAAAAATTACAAATCAGGGTAATGAGTGATTGTTTTAATAATTAAAGATTTTACCTCTAGATTTTTCTTGACAGAAGTGTAATTGCTTATTTGCTTGTTAAGTGTACTGCTAATTTTCTTTAAATTTTATTTAGAGTTTCAGTGAAAATATATTACAAGAATAGGGGTTTCTTTCTTTCTTAAGGAATAGATTATATACAATGAATAACAAATCCAGTCCCCATGGACCCTCAGTAGAGGGAATCACTGTTGACAGTGTTTTATGCACTTTTCTAGAAATGAAATATATGTATTTAATTTTTAACAGCTATAAAAGATTCATTTCATGGAGACATCATAATCTATTTAACCCATCCTCGGCTCACAGTGATTTAGGTTTTTTTCTTTTCTTTTTTCTCTTTTTTTGATTTATGTTATTTTAAAAACCACTTATTTGATGCAAGTGCTTGTCTCTCCTCTCTGCTACATCAAATCTGTGAGGGCATTTTTCCATATCTAGCACCTGACACATTCTTTGACACACGGTAGTTGCCTCATAAATATTTTTTGAATGCATGAACTAACAAATAAATCATTGACTATGAGAGCCAAGGGGGAAAAGATGAGGTGGTAAAGACAGGGAAAAATAACTTATTCGTGTAGTCAAAGATCAGAGAGAAGTGAAAAATACAGAATTTGTAAAACCGCAATATGAGTAAATGGAATTATTTTTTCAAAAATCCAAATGACACACTTTTTTACAAACTCATGTTTTGCATTAAGAAATTAATACCTTTAAGGGAAGAAAATGCCTAAGATATACGTTGTAGCAGGAAATTTAGACATGTTATTCTAGGTTTTCTGGGTTAAAATAAGTGTCTGATATTGGCTTTATTATCAAGTTATTCTACTTCTAACATCTATTGGGTTTTGGGGAAATTTCTACCTTTCAACAATAATAATAGCAGCTAATTTTCATTAGTAGCAGCTAATTTTCTTCATATTCTCAAAAGGGCAAGAATCTGGTTGGACTATCTTCTGGGCACTGGATTTATAGCAGATTATTGAATTTTTGTCAGAACTATGTATCAAGTAGACCTGATAAAATAAATTATTACTGGAAATCTCTTCTTACAAATTAAGAAAGCAATGAATGACTTTATTAAGAATGGTTGCCTGCCAGTTTACACCACTGCAAATCTTTTAGATACAAGGTTCAAAGGATAAAATGGTAGCACTGCAATTACTAGTTCAATATTGAAGCAGAACCCTTAGGACGAAACACTGAAAACCTTACAAACCACAGAATATCTCTGGATGTCTGGTCCAGGAATGTATCCTCGAATTCTTCTAAGCAGAGGCTTCCTGCTATACAGTGGTAAGGCCTTTTTATGGCATAGGCCCAAACTTCAGTAGCTTGCTTTACCAAGCCATTACCTAGCCATTTCCTAGCATGAGTAAGAACTTAGACCATTTCAGAAAATACTCATATCAAACTAAGAGTATATTAAAATAAATAAAATTATTTCTTGGAAAATAAACTTCCCAAAGAGTACTTTTATCTTCTTTCAGGGATACCTTCAATTTTTTAAGAAATGCTTTAAGATAAAGGGAAGTTGCACCATTGTTAAAAGTATACATGGAAAGGAAGAGATAGACACAAGTAATTATCAATGAGTTTAGGTTGTTCTCTCCTCTCCTCTTTCAATTTCTTTATATAAAAATGATTATTTTATTTATATCCCTGATACTAGAGTAGACACCATACTGAAAATACTGAAAATGTATTTTTTTCTGTTTTTACTGATAACTGGTTCTGCTTTTATTTATTCCCATTTATAAGGCGGGAAACTGGGCTCAGGCAAAAATTAAGTTTTTATGTTCAGAGGCTTGTTTAAAAAAAGTTTAAAAAATTATTAAAATTATCTTTAAATCTGTACTAAAATTCTGAATAAAATACATCTTCAAATAATATTTCAGTCTTTTGAATAGGTAAGTGCACTATTATAGAAACATAACAATACTTTCCTCCACAATTCAATGATGAAAATAAACTAAGTTGAACTCGAGAAATGAGGATAAGATCCCTACCAAACACTCAGTGCTAAATTAGTATAGATTTAAATAGATGCATACATATACTCTTTTATCCAAAAAAAAACTACACACATATATATATACAGTTATATATATATACAGACACATCTAAAAGTAGAAACATATATACTTATATTCATAATAGAACTCTTTTAAATTAAACAAATTGACACAAATTTTAAGCTATGGTTTTTTTGTTTTTTTTTTTTTGAAGAATCTTTAAGTCATCAAAGAATCGTGTGGTTTCTTAACTGGTTTCTTATTATGCTATCTTGGAGATGCTAGTTGAAAACTATCAAAAGAATAAATAAGATTTAGTAACTTCCCTAGCTATTCTGCACAACCACACCATAGTCTCCTAGGAAAATCTGAAGGAAAATGAAAGAAGGATAGCTTTTAAAAATTTCAGTCATATTAAAATAGCTTGCCATACAAGAAAGGAAGACAATCCTTCTCCAGAACACCAGTCTTGATAGCTGCTGTAAATGAATTAACAGCTTTGGAAAGAATTCTATATAAATTATATGACAATACCAGAATTCTAATTGAACACTGCTGCTGTCAAAGCAGTGATTAATAAGTACTTTTAATCCTCAAACTACACATACTCACATCCAACTAAAAATGTGGTTTTTATTATATAGTAGATTTATAGTTAAAATCATACCACATCAAAATTATAACTTTTATTTTGCATATGCATTTGCATGGGATCATCTCTGTGTACATTTACTTACCTCAGTTAAAAAAAATCATTCCAAAAGGACAAAAAAAATTTTTTTCAGTGAAATCTAAATGGGACAAAAATCAATTTCAATTCTACTGACAAAGGTTTTAGATTCCAGAACAGCAATTTGTCAAATTATTTGACAAACCTCACTTCCATTGTTATTAGATAAGTTAGTATTTTCTAGTCTAGATGGTATTATGTTACATTGATACTTCAAGAAACATAGACAAAGTAATTGTGTTGTTTGAAAAATGAAAGCACTTTATAAACAATAACCATCTTATCATTGCTAAGAAATTTCTCGAAGACTCAGTGAGATATGCTACAGCATCATATGAAAGGTAATATAACTGCAAATTTTATCTGTTGCTTTGGGAAAAAAAGGAAGGAAGGTGGAAAAGGAAGGGAGGGAGGGCAAAACACCCAATATATGCACAGATAATAATTCTGCACTCACAGAGCAACTACCATGTCGAATTCAATTCCATAAACATGACATAGCCCAGCCCAAGTGCTGACATACAGTAAATGCTCAAGAAATGCCTAACAAATGAATGATGCATTAAAGGATGCTAGAGATAGTTTCCTAACAAGTAAAAGAGAGGAATAATTTCCACAAGAGACAGAAATACATGTGATACTTTGTTCCCAGTGCTGGTAACCCACTCAGGTTCAAATAAAATTGTAGTAAATCATTGGCTAGCAGAGCAGGTCCACGGGGATTATGTTAGAGGGAAAGGTAATTAAGTATGCCTGCAAACTTCCAAGGTTATATCCTGGAGGATATACTGTCCAACAACAATCTGCAATGTCTATTAGTATCATTATTAGATAGAACTAGGCTATCCACGTGAGAGAATGACGTTCCTTAAATGTAAGTGCATCCTCTGGTAGAGTTCTCCTTTGCTTTCCACCAAAAGTTGAAATTTCCACAACCCTTTATATCTTTGATAATTAAGGAAGACCTCACCACTTGTGTATTCATTCTCTAAAAGAACACAACTACATCACCTATAAGAAGCCTTGAATAAAGGTGAAGAAAATAGGTTGTAAGTCATTCCCCCTCTCCCATCAAACCCAGTCGTTCTTTTGTTCATAAATTACAAATGTATACCTTATTTCAAGTCACAGTCAAAAATCACTTTTCTGTGAACTACTCTCCAGCAGAGAAACAATGATGACACAAAACCAAAGTGAAAAAAATCCTCATATATATCCCAAGGCATTCAGTGCTTGTTTTAAAAATGGAGCTGGCAAAAAACCAATTGCACATACGGCTGCAAATGCACAAAGCTGCAGAAAAACCTTCATAATTAATCCCCCAGTTAATAAGCAACTGGAAACTTCCTGAAGAACTAGGAGGTGAGATCTAGAAACAATAACCTTTGTTTATTCCCAGTTAAAAAAATTTTTACTGTCTTGTAATAGATTTTACACCTATAGTCACAACCAAGTCATGCAAAGAATTGTTATAATCTGTGACTTGCCTGCAGTGTTAACTGTATTAGTAAAGTACACTGCCACTAGATTATACATCACACTTACACACACACACACACACACACACACACACACACACACCACAAAAGCCTGCTTTAAAAGTAGTTCTTGGTTATGTACCGGAATAGTTTAAGCGAAAGGCAACAATTAACTTTCAGCTGAGATATAAAGATGAGGCCTCCTTCTTAAAGCATTCTAGCTTCAAACTACATCTACCTGTGAGATGAAGATCAAGACAAAGATTCTCTTCAGCTTCCTCTCATGTCACCAGTGAAAAAATGATCATTGGTTTCCAACATCACAATCATAATAGCACTACCTAACCTTTAATAACTTAACTATCTTTCATCCAGCGGTATCAAGTTGCTTTGCCAGTGCTAAGTAAGCTATACAAAACCCGTGAGGTAAACACTACCAACAACTGAGGGTTAATCCTTTCAAAGAAAAACGTTAAGTTTTCTTTTATACCATCTTGTCTTGTCAGAACAAGGAAGTTGAAGTTCAAAGATATAATTTATTTGAAAGCTTTCAGGAGTAAATCTTATGCCCCTTTCATGTACTTAAATACTTCAGTTTAAATCTGAACTAAATATCAACCTTTTCTTGCCTTTCATCGAAGACAATGACAAGTGATAGGCCAAGAGAAAGCCACAGGCTATTAACATCAAGTTCAAAGGTAAATTTGAGTTTCTTCATACTGAAGTGGGAGATCTTTAACTCCACATTCATTTAAGTAACAAATGTATTCACACAGCTATTCTTATGAGGGAACAATGCATCATATGCATCATGTTCATCAAAGACTAGGCTTTGTTTCCAAAGTACCAACAAAATATTTTCTATTTTCTTCTATTACTGAGCAACACTATGTGTGTTTTGTGTGTGTGCACGTTTTAACAAAACATAGATAAAATAACCCAAACTGCAGGATATACCATTTTCCCAAGTCAATACAGAAATGCTTTTGTTTGTTTTTCCCTTCCAATGAAATTACAAATGTGTAAAATTCCCAAAATACAGCACTAACACCACCTCTTCACCCCACAGAGATTTTTATCAAGGCAGATGGAATAGCAGAAGGAGGTAAAAGAATATTACTATCCTTTGCCCTCAGGCATATAATTCCAGCCTAAAGTATGAAACCTACTTTCAACAAATACCAGGAGACCAGGAAAACAATGCCTTAAGTAGGATTTCACTGAGGTACTAAACCCTATATTTACATGATAGTGTCTTGAAATCTTTTGTCTGGAGTAAAAATCATAGGTTTTTACTGTGTTCCTACTTCACAAAAGGACTGTAGTTCTCCCATATGCCTAATATATTCTGGACACTAATCCACATTTAGGAAATAGACAAAATGACACACTGGGTCCTAATATACTGCCTAGGCAATAAAACCTTTTCCATTATTAATAGTCTCCACTGCTTGCTGAAGAAGAGAGACACATTCCAAGGGATTTTCCCAATGGTATCTATTTTTTGGTCCCATGACGCAAAGATATAAGAACAATTAATTCTGCATGTAGGTCAAAGTATTCGGATTTCAGGAAAAGCAAAAACTGTCCCTTTCCTGTCTCTTTATGCCACGTGACAAATGAACTGGCTTTGTTGGGTTGAAAACAGATTCATTGCAAAATCATTTCTAATTCCAAAGTCTTCCTGTTTTTCATGTTTTAAGCAGCTATTAAAATATCAGATTTTCTGCCCATGAACTCACGGTCACCAAGTGATTCTTATTTTTATGCAGTTATAAGGAAAATATGTGAACTGACAGAGACAAAATCAAGTAGGCAGAGCTCTCAAACATCAAACACACAGGTAGGATATTACTCCAACAGGTGAGGTAATCCATTGGTATGCCATATCTTTGTTTCTTTCCTCATGGACAGGGAGGATACCTCTGAAAAGATGCACAAGAAAGTGTAGAGGCAACTACTTATGGGAAGGGGATCTAAGGCGTTGGATGGTGGATTGGTACAGGAAATCATTTGCCACTGTATACCTTTTTGTACTGTTTGCATGTTTTACTTTGTCTATGGATCACCTTTTAAAAAACTGGAATTTCTTGTGTCAAAAATTATTAAAATAAGTTGCATATACCTTTATTACCATGAGAGGAAGGGAGAGAAATGAGAGAAGAGGTCTTCATACTGAATGAGTGAAGATGAACAACTTTGAGCTAATACATTTAAGTCAAGGTCCTTGACAAGCAAAGGGTGAATATCAAAGCAAAGATCTGGGAAGTGCCATGGTGTTCTTTGTAGAATTTCAAGTCTCTGTGCCAAATTCTTATTTTCAAGCTTGTATAGGCTCATTATTCCTTATTTCTTTTATGTGCATACAGTTACACAATGCTATTAATAGACTTTGATATTTAAGGAAGAAGATTCTAATTAAATCAGGACTCTTTTCTAAATGATGTTACATCAAAAATTAACCCATGTAGATAATCTGCTATAAACAAGGAAGTAGTGTCCATTGGTAGACTTTATGACACTTTTTCCTGGCAAACACTTACTGCTGAAATTGCCTGTCTTCTGCGTATCACTGAAGAAAAACACCAAAACTGAGAAGGAAGGAGGAGGGGAAAGAGAAAGAGAGTGAAAGAGGGGTTGGAGAGAAACAAAAAGGAGGAGGGGAAAAGAAGAAGAGGAGAAAGAAACTCTGATAATAAGATCTCTGCAGGACTTAAGAACCACAGTTCAATTAAAAAAAAAATTGCAAAGTGCTTGTTACATGCTTAAGGACTAACACGAATCAGAAACAGTTACTATCCTCAAGGAGTTCACAATCTGGTGGAAAAGTCAGACACAAATTCTGAAATATGAATTATATTACATAATAGCAGTTATAATTTGGTATATGAAGGTTTGGACTAGAGCAAGAGACAATGTCTGGTGTAGCAAAGGACTTAAAAAGGGAAGCCACACCTGAGCCCTTAAGGAAAAGTTTGTTGAATGATGAAGGAAGGGAAAGCCATCTGAAGCAGCAGGAAGAGCAGTATGGAAAAGCACACTGTATTCAGGAAATATGAATATAACTTTATACAGCTGGAGCACATGGTACGTAGGAGAATAGGAAGTAAAAGTGAAGAGGGAGGTTAAGGTGGAAGAGGAATAGTGGGATATTACGTTAAATGAGCCGGTGGGGTCAATTTTCTCAAATCATAGCATATTTGTTTTAAAAGTAAATTAATTGTATAAATATTCAGTGGGGCAAAGGTTGGTGTTAGTATTCTAACCTACAGAAACAAATTTCTTCAGAACACAAATACAGTGCATACTGGTGTATAAGTGGATGGTACTATTGACCAATTACCCTTATCTATTAATTATAAGAGGTTCAGTGAACTTTCTGATTAGAAATAGTTTGTTAGACTTATTTTGGTTTACATGAACTGGAAAGCATTGCAGCTGTATTTATCTTCAAATGTTACATAACTCATAGTTGTCATTAATTCAGATTTATTACCTTCCTCCTAAATGAGCAAATTAGTAATGCTTACCATACAACTAATACATGGGTACATTTGCTTTTATAAAATCAGGTATGCATACACTAAGTATTTGTGCAAATCTAAGCCCCAGTAATATTTATATTTAGCAATATTTTTAACAGTCCAAGAATGCATGAGATTCAGACTTAAGACTTTTACACCTAATTTGTAAAAGCTTCTAAATGTTACCTAAACAACATAATTTTATTCACAGAGTATCAATAGCACCTTTACTAAAACAGGTACGTTTACATTAATTAATTAATTATTAATAAATAACTACATTAATAAATAAATGTGGCCTATTTTATACACACACACAGGGCCTATTATTTGTTCTCTTTGGGATACAGTGTGGCTCTATATACCACTATCCTAGAAACATCTTAATTCTCTTATTATTTGCGTAAGAAAGTAAAAGGAACAGTAGACAAAAAATCAGAAGACTTGGACTCTTGGCCTAGTTATAAAACAAACTAAATATCTGACAGATCATTTTGGGGCCTCAGTTTTTTCATCTGTTAGAGTCATAACTTTTTCCTAAATATATGGAATTTTTATTGTATAGTAAATAAGTTTCCTGAATGTATAAATATTTACTTTAATATTTTTTATAAAAGTTAGCACATACTCTTTGAAGGGATTAAAGCGATTAAAAACATATGTAGGAAAATAATACCACACAGAAAGTTAAAATCACTTAACTTTTACATTAACATAATTATGGCCATTTTAATGCCTAAGTGGAAATAAATTTAAAAGTTTTTATAAATTTGGATGATACTGTTTGTGCTTTTGAAATATAATACATTTAATTCTACCTGAATTTAATAGAAACACAAGATCAGCGGAAATACATGAATTTCTCAATTTTAAATGTATATTTTCTAGATGATCTAAGGATAAAAATTTGTGAAAACATTAACAGACTGGAGTAATCATGTATTTATAAGTACATTTAAATTTTACATGCTATTTTATTAACTGAAACACAAGAATACTCATGCATCCAACTCAAATTTTTTTGGCATGTTATTTTTCACACTGTCAAACTTTATAACAAATATATTAGATTTCATAATCATAAATTGTATAAATGTCTAGTATTTCATAGTAAATGGAGTCACTGCCAACTTCATTACCAATTTGTTTTATCTTTTAATTGGCTAGATTTCAAAATTAAGTGGTGTTTTTTCAAGAGGGACTCATGGGTATTTGGGAATGTCTGCTTGTTGAATTTATATTGAATGGTATCTTGGTTAGGATACCATTTTCTTTATTTCAGAAATGTATAACTGCTGCTACAATGATCTTCAGCACTGACTGTTCCTGACAAGACTTTTACTAAGAGCCTCATCTTGCCTCCTCCTTTGAAATGATACGCCCTTCTTTCTGACTACCTGGAGAAATAACAAAGTTCTATCACTTAACCTAGATATGTCAAGCAATCAAAATCCCTAGACTTAAAATATTATTTTGACTTGAGGATTCAATTGTTAATTCTTTTCAGGGAAAACTTCTTTATTATATCTTTGAATAATTTTTCTCTTCCACATTTTCCACTCTTTACTTCATGCACATTTCCACTCTTTTCTTAATGCTGGATCTTTGCTGGTTCTCCATATCTACTATATTCTCTGCTTTAATGTCTTACTTTTTCGTCTTCATTCTCTGTGATATGTCAAGTCTTTTTTAAATGTCAGTCATTTAATTTTTAGCTATTATTTCTATCCCTTGCTACTTCTACTTTATTGTTTCAGTAATTATGTTTCAAGATACCATGCAGCAAGTATCTTTTCAAGGCAAGGAAGCCTGACTTCTATATGCTGAGTCCCGCCAGCTCTGAGGAAATCAGAAGCTGTTATTTCCAAAGGAAACTATGGTAACTAGACATGCTATTCCTCAGTCTTCACTGTTACATAACAACTGTAATAATAAAGTGCCTTTAGTAATACTTATTCTTTTTTTTCTCCTTGTATAAAGTTGTAATAAAAAATACAAGTAATCATACTTCCATCACAAGGAAGAACAGCTTAAAATATCTGTATTTTTTAAATGCACGTGAAGAAAAGCTTAAAATATCTGTATTTTTTAAATGCACGTCAATGTTACTTCCTATTATTTCATATTATATATACCTGTAACCATACCCTGGCTAGCATTTCAAACATTATTCAGGTTAGGAAAACAAAAACTTGAGAGAGACAGAAGGAGAAAGAAAGAGAGAATATCCTAAGAGTTGAGTTGAGAGGCAAGTGGAACAGAAGCGCTCTTAAATAAATTAATTTAATTAAGAAATGTATGAACAAGTAAGAATAACTGTTAAAATAATTAAATATTTAGTTTACATATATCCCCAAACTGCAATACATTACTACAGCCAATGGTGACATTATAAGGTCTAAAAGAACAAAGCTGTCTTTAAGTTCAGAAGCTTGGGTTCTAGTCTGGGCTCTGCCGTGAACTAGCTATAGCATGCTGGGGGAAATATTCAGTAAGCCATCTAACTCCATTCCTTCAGCTGTGAAAATGGAAGAGTTAATGGAGAGAAACTTTAAAGTCCTATTCATTTCTCAAATTCTATGATCAAGTAAGTAATTTATGGTATGAGGTATGGTAGCCAGCCTGTAAGATGACCCCCACTGAGTCTTACCTCCTGGTATGCACTCTCTTATTGTGGTCCCCTCTCATACTCAACAGAGACAATCTGTGTAGTAACTGATACGATACTACACAATGATGAAGTCAATGATGAATGACTTCTGAGAGTTAGGTCATATATGACATTGTAGCTTCTGGTTTACTCTATCACTTGTTCTGGGGGCAGCCAGATTTCACAACATTAAACACCCAAATATAATTCTAGGGTAAAACTTTGTTATACAGAAGTAGAAGACTAACGAAGTAGGCCAATGGGACAATATATGCTTTGAGTAGCTTATTCGCTTTTCTCTCCTGCAAAATTTAACCCACCTTTCAAATGGGCACTGTTCAGAGAGGGAATAAGGAATCATTAAGACAGGTACTTAAAGGTGTGCAAGATGAAGAATGTTATCTCTAAGTACAAAATAGAATTCCTCTCCATCTAACAGTTTTGTGTGTGGATTTAATCCACGACCTTTTTCTTAACATCATGGTCTCTGACATCAAGTAGGCCAAATGATTCAAACGCTAGCATTATAAATAGCCTGAATTAAAAGCTTAATATGCCATTCTACAGTTGCTTAAGAAGTAAACTTTGGCAGCTATGTTTTGTATGAAATGGTATTAGATTGTTTTGTGTTCTGAGAGTTACAAGTATTTAGGTAAGACAACTAAATACCTAAGCACAGTTTGCAGAAACTGTTAGAAGAGGCTCTTTACACCTCAAATCGTGGATGTAATTAGGGGCAAAGGTCTGTGATTTAACAAATTCTAAAGATTACTTGGTAAGGAATTTTGCATTTGTCTTCTCTGATGGAAAAAGAGTACCTTAAGCCCCTCTGCATTTTAAAGCTAAGGAAGGTTGTTAATAAAAGTTTAAAGGGATATTCCCTGTAAAATGATATATTGCACTTGAGCCATAAACCTCAACTAATTGATGTTGTTGCTATATTTTGTAAACACTGATGTCTTTACTAGCCAGAGGAATAGTCACATAGTCACTGTGCTCATACTACTGCAGCTCATAGATTTGTAGTTAAGTAAACCACAACCTAAAACCACAACTCTGCCTTTAACTTCAGGCAGGGCTGCTTGTCTTATGAACTTGGTGAAATTATATTTGCCCTTTATACGGAAGGTAATGTATGGTTTAATCTTTCACAAACTAAATTTTTGAGCTTCAGTGGAGAAGAGAAAGTGCTACAATAGCATTTTTACTCCAGCCTCCAAGTTCCCATTTTCTTTATGTATTCTGATTTTCTTTATACAAATATCCAATTAACAAATTTTTTATTTAACAGTCATTTTTACATTAATTCCTTCATCAACAAACTTTAGTATGATCATAATGCCTATAATATATCAGAGGCTACAAATACTGTAAAGGTATGTAACATCAAAAGAGTCCCAAAATACCACCTAATTGGGAAAAAAAAATCTGTCATTGATAATCTATTCAAAAACATAAAAAAAATTTTTTCCAAAACTTTAAGTGTAAACTTTGGATAATGAGCCAGTATCTACTTTTCTACTGTGTTAATATATTGCTAATCTTCTGTTTTAATCACATTTAAAAGGTAGAAATTTCTTATCTTTACTCTGACCTATAGCTCTCTTAAAGTCTTGTATAAAATGAAGCTTTAATCCAGGCTTTATTCCTTCCAGGTCTGGAAACCACATATCTTTTTGCAAATTTTCCTTAGATTCATTGCACATATAATCAATAGCAACATATGAGCTAATGAAATAATTTCCCCCTTGTTCTCTAATTTTGTCACTTTCAGACCTGCTGTAGAAAAATCTGAAAACCATTTCATAATATCTAAACATAGCACATCATTTTAATGAATTCATCAAGGTCTCTTTTCAACTTTCCATCTTATTAAAGAGATTACCATTTGCTGCTATTTTCTTAATGTCTCTGAACAAACAGGATAATACTCTCTCTTTACACCCTAAAAATAATCTCTATTCAATCCATTTAGAATGCTGGAAAAGTCTTTAAAGGAATTTTGTCCCAGCGCTGCATGCATGTTTTACGTATAACTGATGATTTATTCTCTGCCATCACAAATGCCAAAAGAACCTTCAAGGTTAGGCCTCTACCAGTTTACGCATTACTTACGCAATGAATATATACCATGTAGTCAACACGACCTTAATGAAAAATAAGAATCAATAACAGGGCCTACACATGACTTATAATTAGTTCAATGAGGTTTTTATACCACTTTCAGAAAGAAAAAGCAGACAGAGACAGCATGAGCAATGCAACTAATACCCCACCAGGCCCATCTCTTGATCTTTCCTTTGTTTCAAAGACTGCCTGACAATGAGGCAGTTAGAAATTCTACAGTCTTTAGTTACTAACATAGGTTTTATAATTTTAAACACTCAAGTTCTGAATTTGATACATGTATATATACGTGTGTGTGTGTGTGTGTGTGTGTGTGTGTGAGAGGGAGAGGGAGAGGAAGAGGGAGAGATAAGCACTAAGTGGACAGCCACCAGCCACTTTTTTTTTTTTAACACAAACACCTGCCACAAACTACAGAGTAGCAATGTTTGTACTATGTAACCCTCCCTCCTTTCCCCACAGTGGACAGGATAGGGTGCACACACCTGATACAAGCTGAGTCAATTAGTTTTGTTCTCCTGGAAATTTAGTATACACACTGAAAGCCACGAGTTAGTCTCAGCTGGTCACTCCAGCTCAAGTTATATAAATTTAGGAGCTGTAGGACTCCTGTGTTTGGCCATGTGCACACTAAAGCAATGAAAGCTGATCTGCAGGGGAAGAGAGAGAAGAGTACAGTAGACATACATAGAGAATCAGAAATGGGAGATGAGAAAAAGAGAAAATCAAGTAAGGACAAGACAGAGAGATGAGACAGAGACAAAGAGAGAGACAGAGACAGAAACAAGGGTCTGGGCTTCTATCAGCTTTCCAATTCTGTTTCTAGACTCTTACGAGGTGTTGACTTGCTTCTTGACTTTGAGTTTCAAAAGATATCCAGGTATTCCTACAAAATAATCTCATTTTGTGGTTAGGTGGATTTCTGTAACCTGAAACCAAAATAAACTTTGACCAAGAAGTTTAATTTCTTGGTTTATAAATGAAGAAACTAAGGCTCAGGGGATAAAAAACTCACCTAGCTAATAATTAAATAGCAGAGATGGAATATAAAATCAGATTTCTCTGATTACAAAGCCTGACTAAGTATATGAATAAATGAATAAAGTTTGACAAGCTAGTATGCCAAATGTTAATATATATAAACTAGAGTTAAATGCTGAGAAGACGTAAAACAAAATAAACTATAATTTTCACTTGAAATTAAATAAATTAAAAGTAACATATGTTAAACTACCTAGATCTTGGCACATATAATATATTAAAATATTAGACTTCCGATTTACGTATCTTTAATCTCCTGACTTAACTGTCTCTACTTCCTCTTTAATTGTTAACACCTTAACCTATCACCTTTCCACCTTATTTCCATTTTTTTAAATGTTCCTAATACACAAATAGCACAGTTAAAGATAGCAATTCACTTCCTTTCATCTTTTGAAAGAGAAGTTTCAAGGCTTGCTATTAAGAAGTAAATAAAGACTCCTAGCTGTCTAATTTAGATCTAATTCAAAAAAATTTAAAGGAAATAACTGTGAAACACTGTCTTCCTAAATATCTTCCTACTCTACACCACAAAGAGATCCTCAATATCTAAACAAGAGGATGGAAAAAGGCAATGATCTCTATGTGCTCTCTGATTAATCATTAAAAATTGTGTTGTTGTGTATGCTGAATGCATTACATTTGACTCTGGGTTCTTCTTTCTCTTTTTATGCTTATTATATTCAACAATCCAAATAAATTCAATATTGCTTAAGCTGCCTAGAGCCTGTATATAAGTCACTTATCAGCACTTCATGAGATCTTCCTGTTGGTTATGAATAACAGGGAGTATTTTTAATCATAGTGATATCTATCATAGTTAACTGAACTATAAAAATTATGTCTAATATCAACCACAATGACATAAAGTAGAATTTCTGAGGAAACTGCTATATAATTATTAATAAGAATTTTCTATCTAGGTCACCAAAAAAATCCACAATGCAATGGAACCCACAATCCAAAATGGAACCCAAATATGCAAAAGGGACACTTTGACCAATGGGGTAAAAAACAGATCAACAGATACTTAAAAGAAAGATGGCATCTAAGGATGTTAAACTTTAATCATAAAATGACTAAATCCACATATAAATATGTCTATCATTTTTTATACAAAATATAGTCCTAAATTCCAATTAATTTGTGCAACAACATTCACTATGTCCAAGGTACTCCACTAAGTAATACATGGAATCAAAGATATAACAGGCATGGATCGGCACATCTAAGATGACAGTTATCAGCTGAGAATATAGGAATGACTTCTAGTCAGATACAGATGCTTACCAAATCAGTCAGTTTCATTCATTCACTCATTTGTTCAATGATTCATTCAATGAGCATTTTATTAAATGTACTGTGTTCTGAGCTAGACACTATAATGCAAAGATGAGGAAGATATGGTCCCCTCCTCAAGATACTTAACATTCAAAGAGATAACTGTATAAAGTTATCACACTGTAATAAGTAAATGACAGTAGTTAGCCAAAAGTGCTAGGGGAACAGACAGAGTACCTAACCCAGATGAGTGGGATCTGAGATAGGTTGGGCTGAGTCTTAAGGACCAGAAAGACATACTAAAAATGCTCAGGAGAGATGGGAGTGGGGGCAGAATCAGCAAAACAAAAAAATGTGCAAGAACACAGAGACAGGAAGTATAGTACCTTTGAAGAACTATGGATTGCTCAACAAAGTAGAAGTTAGGATGTAAACTAGGCAGCACTGAGAGTAAATGTTGGTGAGGTAAGTAGAGATCATGAAATATCAACATTATTATAAATCCATCTAAAAATAAGGAAGTAAATACATTTATATCAAAAAACCTTAGAATACCATAAAATTTCCAGAAGAAAAAAACACACAAATTTAAAATGAAAGAAATCATATCTGTTCCTCATAAATAGAACATGGATGTATAACCACAAGTGGGTATTTTCATGACCTTAAATATTACTTCAACTGGATAGAAGAAAAAAATTTGGTTACACTCACTGTACTAACATTTATGCTCCTTTCAAGCAATGCCACTCTGGGGCAAAATGCACTCAAATATACTGTTCTATTTTCTATACCTCAAAGGCAAATTCAACACCATGACTTACAGTTACAGCCACAAGATTCTAATGGTCTCAGCCAGACGTAATAAGACAAAATAAGCTGTAGCCGGCCAAGACGGAGAAAATAAAAATCTGTCAAAACTGTCAATATGTAGGCAGCTTTCTTTAACTGTAATTTTATGTAAATATGCAAAAGTCCTGTTAGAAGACAGAGAAGTCACAAATAAATGCATCTTTGCTAATTTGGCAATAAAGATATCATTCAAAGAAGGAAACACGGTTAGAACAAAACAGGTAAAAATGAAAAAAAGGTAAAAATGATTGATATTCATTAATAATGAAACATACCAACTCACATATGGACGAATTATGAAAAAAGATCCCAGGTTTACTGGAAAACAAGCCTGGAATGGATAAACTAAAATTTACACACACTGGTTTATATTCTTTGACACAAGTATGTACAGCAAAAAAATCAATTTACATTCTTCTTTCAAGGTTCATGTTATATAACAGCTCTGGCTGCATAAATGAGTCAATATAAGTCTTGCAAAAGCAGTCCTCCTAAAAAGAATAAATAGAAGGTACCCAATAAATGCTTTTAACTGATCTAAACCTCATTTCCATCACATTGCATGAAGTTCTGCACTTAACAGGAAACAAGATGCAAATGTTTACTTCATTAGTGAACTCTGCCAGTTGCCTGAGACTAACTGGTCATGAAAATTCCCAAAGATGACTCATTGGTAGTATCTGTTTCTTTTTCTGTTATGAAGTTTCTCTGTCAGGAATTTAAATATCAAGTTTTTATCCTTTAGGGCGGTGGTTCTAAACTTTAGCATATATCAGATCCAAATAGAGGGCTAGTTAAAATAAAGATTACTAAGCCACATCTCCAGAGTTTATGATTCAGTAGGTCTGGGATGGGGCCAAGGCATTTAGATTTCTAAGAATTTTCAGGAAATTCTGATGCAGTCACATGACCATGCTGAAGACCACTACTTTGGGGAGTTCTATACAGAAGTCTAGTTATAAACCATTCTACCATTATTCTCCTTCCAAATTTTATATTTTAAAAATTTTACTGTTAAAGAACAAAACTACAGAGTATAAAATTACTTTCAAGTTTCTCTTTACATTAAACATAACACAAAAACCATCTTATTAATCATTTATAAAGTAACAAAAACATTCACCAACTAGAAGAACAGAACATGGTTTTATAAAGTTTTTAAATATCATTAATAACCTTAGCAGTTAAAGTAAAAGAAACATCCCCAAGCCTACTCTTTCCTAGTGATTGGATATTTGGGGAGGAGAAGGGTAGAATTTGGTAAAGAGAGGAGAGGCAAAACGGCAACCTATATGGCACGCACTTTTTTAAACACCCGTCTTCCTGCAACTACCATCAGTTCTTGTCAGTTTTTACACTTCGATGTAAAAATATGGATTTTTTTTTTTCTAAAAGTCCAGATACCATTTATGGGGAATGTCAGGGTGCTTTCCAAATTCATTAGTTTCAAGAATTTTCCCTTGAAGCAGTTTGGATTCAGCAAAAAGAAAAATAAAAAACAGCCAGAGCAAATAGTTAAGAAGAAAAAAGAAACATACTAATTATTATAATGAATTTCTCCTGGAATATTTTGGTATTAGAACTCTAAATAAATGCATTCCTAAAAACATATTCAAAACTTACTCTGAAGAAGGCACTACGTTTAATACTGTAGGGTATTCAAAAATGAACGAAATAGCTCCTGCTTTCAATGCAGTTACAAAGGACGGAAGAGGTTAAGGTAAAACAAGTCCATAAATGTTTTTAATACAATGTCTAGCAAAATACCTGAGACGTACCAACAAGTACCATGATACGTAATATGAGAAACTGATTTTATCCTAGAAGGAATTGAGGAAAGGCTTTGGGAGGAAGCTTATTGGACAAGAGCACTGAAAAATGAACAAGACTTCAGTAGACAGAGAGCACAGGGGAGGGGAGAAAAGTATAAATGTATGGACACTAAGGCATGTACAAATGCATTTAATATATACAGAAACGGCATTCTCTTAGGTTTGAGCCTTGAGAGCAAGATGCATTTTTTAACTTGCTTGGTTCTCCTAACAGAAGTTTAAAATATTTAAATTAAGTCTGTTATATCTTTGTACATTAATATACCCCATAATTCAATTTAGCATATGTTTGCTTGCTTTCACTTATTAGACTAGTAATAACTCTTCATTTAACTTAAGATTTCTTACCTCATCACAGATGATCAGTTTACAGATGAATGCTCTACAGGTGTAATATTGTATGTTACAGTTGAGATAAGTGGTCATTAAATGAATCATTTACATAATTTATGATTTCTACAAAACCCAATTTCCTTTAAATGAAGTAAACCAGGCAAATATATGACATCTGACCTGAAGAAGAGGTCCTCTGTATACAAATGACTATACTTTAATAAAAAATAATAAGTGAAAATAAAATAAAATAATAGATTTTTTTCTTAAAAGAAAAAAAAAAGACACATAGAACCAACAAAAAAGGATCAAGAGCCAAGAACTAAACCTTCAGATACATAGTCAATTAACATTTAATAAGGGAGCCAAAAATACTCAATGAGGAAAGGACAGTCTCTTCAATAAACGGTGTTAGGAAAACTGGATACACACGTGCAGAAGAATGAAATCTAACACCTATCTTATACCACTTATAAAAATTAACTCAAAATGTACTAAAGACTTAAAAACTGAAACCATAAAACTCCTAGATAAAAACATAGGGGAAAAAGATCACTGACACTGGTCTTGGCAATGATTTTTTGGATATGACACCAAAAACACAAGCGACAAACGCAAAAATCAACAAGTGGCACTACATCAAACTAAAACTCTGCACAATAGAAATAATCAATAAAATAAAAAGGAAATCTATGAAATAGGAGAAAGTATTTGCAAAGCATATATCTGATAAGGGGTTAATATCTAAAAATAAATAAAGAACTCAGGTAAACTCAATATCTCCCCCCAAAAAAATCTGATCTAAAAATGGGCAGAGAAACTGAATAGACATTTTCCCAAAGACTACATACAGAATGCCAACAGATATCTGGAAAGGTGCTCAACATCACTGATTATCATACCGAAGAAATGAAGTCAGTATCTCCAAGAGATACCTGCACTCCCATGTTCACTGCAGCATTACTCACAATACATAATATGGAACAACCTAAGTGTCTGTCAACAAATGAACAAAAAACACATGGTGTATATAAATATATATGTAATCAAATATTTTCAGCCATAAAAAAACATAGAAATCCTGCCACTTGTGAAAAGATAGATGAACCCTGAAGGCATTACACTAGGTCAAATAAATAAGACAGGGAAAGACAAATATTGTATGATCTCACTTATTTATAGAATCTAAAAATGTTGAACTCATAGTGACAGACAGTATATTAGTGGTTCCCACAGTCAGGGGTGGGGGGTGGAGGTGGGGTAATGGATGAAGGTGGTCAAAAGGAACAAACTTTCAGTTATAAAATCAATAAGTTCTGGGGATCTAATGTACAACGTGATGACTGTGATTAACAATACTGTCTTATATACTTGAAAGTTGCTAATAGAGTATATCTTAAAAATTCTCACACCACACACACACACACACACACACACACATACACATAGTAACTATGTGAGGTGATGGATGTATAACTAATCTTACTGTGGTAAAAATTTCACAATATATACGTAAATCAAATCATCACGTTGCACATCTTAAATTTACATAATGTTATGCGTCAACTATACCTCAGTAAAGCTGGAGAAAAAGTTCATATCCCAAAGGCAACAACAATATTAAGTTCTTTAGCCAGCTCTATCTCCAATTAAAGGTAGTTTGTTATTACCTAGGTAGATACTAGAAGTATTATTTCATTGGTAAAATCAATTCAATATATATGAAAATGGGGACTCAGAAATGTTGTAGAAGCACTTTGCGAACGATGTGCACAAATACTGGAAATCCAGTAGACTATCATCTTTGGAATGATGCCTTAGGCTTAGGTTCCAAAGCCATACAGTGTCTAGGGGCTCATTCAGATATTCTGACACCTGAACAGAAGGTAGACCAAAATCTATGGTTAGAATAATGTCACAATTGCCTCAAGAGAACCTCTGACACAAGATATTGCAAGAACAACTAAAAAGACAAAGAGTGTAGACTTTGACAGAGTTACAGAACAGATTGTGAGTGTTTTTACACTTGCTTACTAATGTGTCTGTTTCAGAATTCAATCTGAGTCTTACCTTGAAACATATTAAATGTTAGCAAAATTATGGGGAGAAACCTATCTTCCTCATTGACCTCTAGTTTTTGGAAGCTGCCAATAGCTATCAAAAACAATCAAATAATAAATGACTTGGTTGGTTTCCAACAATGTGTGTGTGTGTGTGTGTGTGTGTGTGTGTGTGTGTGCGCGCGCACGTGCGCTAGTAGTATATAGCATTACCAGTATTGTGGAGAGATGTATTCTTCATAACGCTAGGAAGCGGGAGGCATATTTATTATTGAGATACCTTGAAATGACTTTTGCTTTCTTCACAAGGATCAGAATAAGGCTTTACTGATGTTAAGTTTGACTCAAGAACTAACAGGTCCCACACTTTGTACACATTCTCTTAAATGGAAATGCACATGTTGCTTATGTACAATCTTCCAAAAGAGGTGATGCTGGCCCAAAATATTAAAAGGATTATTATGGTATAATAAGAAATGAACTTAGATCTGGCAAGATATTACCCTGTGTGTACAACTGCACAGGAAGTTTATGACTCCATCAGGGACTCTAAAGGGCCAAGGGAAGCTGCATTTAGATGTATTAAATCTATTCCTACTTCGCATGACCAAACCATTTCCAACAAGTTTATATATGGTTGACCAAATAAATTTAAAACTTAAACTTATAGTACGTGGTTTCTTCCCAAAAGATTCTATAACCCACATGAAACATTGCAGTACTGATCACAGCAAACTGCTGTGTCAAATGTGCCATTTGTATTTATGTATACAGATTATAAACTATTACTACAGTTAAGTTCAATAAATATGAAACACGTCACTACAGCTTACACAGGTGCTTCTATATAACCTAAAATAGTAATGATTCAAGTGGCTATTTCTAATACTGGGATGTGGAAACCTCTAACCACATTCAACAACTACCAAGAGTAATTATAATAATAAATAGGATATTTTGTCATTATCTGTAGGCTAGGAAAGCATGTTGTCCTGAGGTAATAATATTTAACAGAAGAGGAACTTGAGAAGGTGTAAAAACTGACAGTGTAGGCAGTGTACTGAAAATTAGATACAACTTCATAATTCCTTGGAAGATTCTACTTTTGCTTGTGCTATTAACTTGCAGAAAAAATGACTAAGTCATTTAGCTTCTGTACATATTATGTGGTAAGAAATAATATCTTTGAAGTGCTATTGAATATAAATGAGAATTAACACTAAACTATACTTTCAAGTGTCCCTTTTGTTTTTATTTAGTTGCAGAGATAGCAGTCTATAGTTTTTAAGTGCATCTTAGTTTCTTTCCAAACATTATACTCATGCATTTCTGACTTAAAATACTTCTGCCAAGCAACAACTTTTGCATACATTTTAAAACAAAAAAAGGACTGGATTAAAATTAAACTTACTTTATTTGAACCAACAACAATAATAACAAGAAAAGCATAGTGAGCTATTACATACTGTGTCTCCTTCTAGCCATTGTAATTCATAGGCTAACTCTACTATGTTAAAATCTTTTTACAGTTATTCTCTTTCAGACAGCTTTGTCTAAAATACTGATCAAACTAAACAACTCCTTTGTTCCACGATTTAACCTAAATGAATTATAAAATGTCAATATGACAATCTGAAAAACATAAAACAAACAAAAAAAAGTATCTTCACAGTGAAATAAAAGTTCACCTAAAAGAAATGTGAGAAATAGCCCAGGAAAGTTGTTTTTGTAAACAGTTATAGCAGATTATGTGTCATCTATAAATCAAGTGACACTGAAACTGATGAACCACTATGGCCATATTTCCTGCTATTATGTATCTCCAATTATCAAGTGTCATTATCACCTCAGTAAAACCAGGATAAAAGAATAAAGAATAAAAGTTAAAAAATACTTACTCAAGCCCCTAAACTCAAATATTCACACAGTATAAAATACTTAATGCAAATTCACTTTGCCTATATGACACTTATATGTGCAAGAGAAAATTCTAACACAAAGCTTAAATTTTTTTCAATTTAAAGATTTTAATATTTTTATTCATGTGACACCTTTCTCAAAGAATGGTACATTTTTTCCATAGAGGCCCTTCTGGGTAGTGATAATGAATAATTAGAATTCCTACATTTTAAGTAAAGCTTAGGATGGGCAACTATGATTTTCATATGTAAAGCATCAATCATCTAAAAAAAATATTGTAATTCATCAGGAGAGGCAAATTCTAAGAAACAAAGCCCATCCTATGCTCCTATTTAACCTAGTATAAAATAATACACTAGTTAAACAAAACTATTTTGTCTCTGTAAAGACTTACAAATTTATTGAATGTGATCATCTACCCAATCAACTTTTAGTTTTGGACTCTAGGCCCAAGAGGTTAAGTGATTTTCTCGAGGTAAACATTCACTCTGAAGAATATGTACATTTTTTGAAATCTAATCTGTTGTGCCAAATATTTGATATAATTTTTTCTGTTACAAAAAAAAATTCTGAGTTCTACGAAAGTATATAAAGTATTGTGCTTTTTATATTATCAACTACCACTAGCTAAAAATCTATTTACTGATGAACTAATAGAAAGGAGTTCATCTAGACACGCTTTTAAATCTTGTTTAAAACTTAACAACATTGCAAAATAGAGATTACTATTGCCATTTTACAAGTAAAATAAAAACTAAGAGAAAGACTGAGTGACTTTTTTAAGATCATTAAGTTAGGAAGTGGTAGACTTGGTATCCAAACTCAAATCTGAGAAACTCATACTCCTTTCATTTCATCCAGCTGAGCCTGAAGAAGAAACCCCAGACCTAATCAACACCTTCCGCAGCCTTGTAAGAGACCCCAAATCAGAGGTGCCAGCTGAGCTGTTCATGGACTCCTGACCATGGAAACTGTGAGACAATAAGTGTGTGTTGTTGTTGTTGTTGTTTTTTAACCAGTGTTTGTGGTAATTTGTTGCACTACAACAGATAATATACCTGTTTAAAAGGTTCAATGTAAATAATTGAATGCATTTTTAAAATTAGTTCTAAGGAACCTAAAATAAACTAGAAGAATGAGTCATCAAACATGACTCCCCTTTTTACTCTACAATTTATCCAGTGTCTTCCACTAAGCTTTTCCATTTCCTTTTTGTTTACAATATTAGTGGTCTACATTTTTTGATTTAGGAACTATTAATAAACTCTATTTGACTCCATTTGCTCTTCAAAATCGTGTAACTAGCTCCAGGAATCTTACACATGTACTTTTTTCCAAATACTGGAAGTCAATTTACTCTAATTTTCTCTGCTCAGTGGTGATTCTGACATTATATTTGAGTGTATTAATGCAAATGAGGAAAGCAATTATAACTCCGAATCAGAAAGCATGATCTTACCCTATATTCCACAAAGCTGGCTTTTAGTAAACCATCTTTGTTAGAAGTAGGGAGTGGGCAGAGGTTAGAATGGAGAGGAAAAGGAATTTTTTCCTACAGAATGGACTTCCAGCTGATTCTATAAATAAAAATAAATTTCTACAGTCCAATTCTCTTTCCCGTCCCATCTCTAAATACACAGACTTCCCCGTTCATTATATTAAGACAACCGACAGGAAATTTTAAAGGAAACACTCCCATCCAAATAACAGAGGACATCAGAATAGGAGTGTTTTCAATGGTAAATGTGTATTCTGCTGTTTTTGAATGTTCTATAAATGTCAATTAGGTCAAACTGATTGATAAAATGCTGTTCAAGTCAAATATATCCTTATTAATTTTCTTCCTGCTTCATCTATCTATCATGAAAGAGGGATGTTAAAAGTCTCTAGCTAAAATAGTGGATTATATATTTCTCCTTGCCTCACATATTTTGTGTCATGTATTTGATGCTCTGTTAATAGATGCATACATGTTAAGAATAGGTTGTCTTCTTGGAGAACTTTCTCCTTTGTCATGCAATGCCTCTTCTTTATTGCTGATAATTTTCCTCATTCTGAAGTCTGTTCAATGGTAAACGGGGAGTAAAAGGAATCTGATAGAAAGAATATGGCCTATAATCTAGTCCACTGGACCCACACGCACAACAAGCAAAGAGAGTTAGGAACAAAAGGATCTGGCTTTGAACTCCAGATCTACCTTTCACAGATACATAAATTTCGGCAAACTACTTAACTGTGTTCCATTGCCTACGTCTGTTAAATGGGGATAATGTGAATACTTAATTCACAAGTCTTCTGTAGAGGTTGAGTTAAAGTATTCAGAATACGGCCTGACACATAGTAACCCTATTAACATCTAATATTGTTTTGTTGTCTTGCTGTTTCGGCTGCTCATGTTGTTGTTGTTAGAATTATCAAGAAACTAGGAGTAAAAGCAGAAGCTAACAAATTGGCCTGAATCATTTTCCACTGCGATTTAACATCCAATCAATGAAATACCACATAAAAACCTGAGTATAAAAAAGAAAATTAAGATAACATAATAAATGATAATGAAAACAGCATTACATTCTCAATATGCTGTTCTTCTACTAATGCTCTGTCCTGATAAAAGCTAGTAATGATAACAGTGTGGAAAATATGCGTTGTCCTATGCTTCTATGTCACATAACCAATCGCTATATCGATGAAACAGGTGCAGTAATTGGAAAACAAATTTTCTTGCCTTGTGAGACTGTTACTGATTTACAAATAAGAGTACATAGATGCTGTTCCCTCCTCTCCAAACCCATGATGGCTGTGAATTAATCCGAAGGAATGGAGGAATTTTTACTTTGTGCAACACATTTTCTGGCAATCATTTCTACACAGATGATTCCCAAAGGTATTTTTCTCTCTCATCCTAGCTTTCTCCCTGAATTCTAGATTAACTTTCTAACTTTCTCCTGGATAGGTTCAGCAAGCACATCAAACTCAATCTATGTAGATCTCATCTTAATCTCTTCCTCCTAACAAATTTACTATATTTGTAGTTCCCTGTGTTATACAGTATGATCTTGTTGTTTATCTATTTTATATATAGTAGCTTATATCTGCTAATCCCAAACTCCTAATTTATCCCTCCCCTAAGATTATATTCTTAAAAATAGTTCTAATCATGTTGCACTCAAGCTCCTAAATCATCGGTTCTCAACTTCTTTGTATCAAGACACCTACACACTCTTAAAACTTACTGAGCTTGTTTGTGCATATTTACCATATTTGAAATTAAAACTGAGAAAGTTTTAAAATATATATTAGTTTTCTTAAAATGATAGCAATAAATCCATTGTGTGTTAAGATAAATAACATGTCTTACGAAAAATAACTACATCTTCCAAAACAAAAAAAAAGTGAGAGTAGTGAAATGTCTTACATTTCTGAAGACCTCTTTCATAGCTGGCTTAATAGAAAATAGCTGGAATCTCCTATCTTCTGCATTCAATCTATTGCAATATGCTGTTTTGGTTGAAGTCTATGAAGAAAATCTGGCCTCACATAGATATACTATTGGAAAGAGGAGCAGCATTTTAAGAGCCTTTTGGGATATAGATATTCTTTGGCATTACACCAATAATCAACATACACATAGTAGTTTATTAAAGGTTAGTTTCAATGTGGAATCTGAAACCATATCAATAAATTCTGTACTCTGCTATGTTAAAAAAATGTAAATGAACAAAACAACTGAATAAAAAGAGATTAACAGACTGGACAAAAATAACAGGATCCAATGTTATTCTTATAAGAAACATTTAAAATACTCAAATGTGTGTTTAAATATATTCAATATAAAAACCCAGGAAGATTAAAATTAAAATGAAAAAAGTATGTCATGTAAACACTAACACAAAGAAAGCTGATGTAGCAATATTAATACTAAGTAAATTAGACTTCATAGGCAAAAGAATATTATTAAAGACAAATGAGCTCATTTAATAATGATTAAAAGGTTAATTTATAGAAAATAATATACTCCTGAATTTTGCATTCACCAAATGACATCACTTTTAAGATAACATCAGACAAAAGTTGACAGAGGTAGAAATAGATCTATAACCACTGTTGGATATTTTAACATACCTTTCTTATAGCTGATAGAACAAGCAGATTTAAAAACTTAATCTATATGAATTTAGAAAATATTAATAACATAATTAACCAACTAACTTAATTGACATGTGTAGAAGAGCATATCCATCAAGAGTAGAACACACATTTTTCTTAAAACATTCACCAACATGAGTCATTTGCTGAGCCATCTAATAAATTTAAAAAACTGAAATGATACAGAATATAACCCTAACTGGTTGAAGAGTACACTAGAAATCAAAGCTGGAAGATAACAGAATAGCCCCACTTAGAAATTAAGCAGTATACTCCTATATAACCTGTAGGTTAAAGAAAAAAATCACTAAAGAAATTTGAAAATATTTTTAATCAAATGACAATCAAAATAGGACATTGTCAGAACTCGCCAGAGGCAACTTAAAGTTGCACTAGAGAAACTTAAAGCTCTCCAGACATACATTAGAAAAATGTAAGGCTTATAATCAATGATATAAAGTTTTCTGAAAAAGCTTTAAAAAGAACTGTAAAAAAAACCAAAGAGACTTCAAGAAAAAAAAATTATCAAACTAAGAGTAGAAATCAGTAAGATAGAAACAGACATACAATTGCAGAAAAAAAACAACAGGAACCAGAAATTCTTTGAAAAAGTAAATAAAATTGATAAACTCAGTAAGATAAAAGAGAAACCATAAACAACATCAAGAACGAAAAATAGACAGTACTACAAATGTTACAGGTATGAAGAAAATTAAACAGGAATTATGAACAACTTTATGCTAATACATTTGAAAATGTTGATTAAAGGGACACATTCCTCAAAAAAATATACCTTACCAAAAAGAGAAAAATAGAAATTGTGACTAGTCCAACTTCTATTGAGAAGATCAAACTTAGAATTTAAAACCTTCTCACACGTCTCCTTTCCCTCTCCAAACCAACCTTGGCTCTCCCCCACCCAAAAAAAAAAAAAAAAAAAAAAGACTGTAGGCCCAGACGGCTTCACTGATAGAATTCTAACAAAGACTTAAAACAGAACAAATACCAATTTTATAAACAACCTTCCAAAGAATTAAATTTTCCTGCATAATCTTGATACCAAAATTCAAAAGACATCATAAGAGGGAAATATTACAGGTAAAAACATCTTGTTAACATAGAAAAAAATCAAAAATAAAACACTGGCAAATTTAATACAGCAATATATGAAAAGGTTAATACAAATTCCAGGGAGAAAGCATCTGATTGTCTGACTAGGAAGGCTAGGAATCTTGACTAAAACTCTCACTAAGATATTTCAACATAGGGAAGGAGTATTTTCCCTAAGGAAAAAAATGAGATATTCCTGAAAGCAAAAGAAATAATGGATGTAGGGTTACAAAAATAAAAGTCAAATAAATGGAAGGTTGTAACTAGATGGCAAGTGCTCTATACACTGCAAATAATTCACGTGCTGTAGGAATATAAATAGTACACTCTTTACATGAGAAATGAGCAGTTTTGGAAAAGAGAACCTATGGCAAATCTTCCATCAGCCAATAGGAACAAGGGCATCTCTACTTTCTAATACCACCTTCTCAAACAGAAGTAAGATATGACCTGTGAAAAACCCTATCAGTTTCTATTCTTCCCATGCCAGTGTTTCATACTTTTGTTGCCAGAGACAAATTTTTCCACCAGAAGATTCATGCTTTGGCTTTAATCTATCTGAGGAGATTCCTACATAATTCATAAAAACAGATAATAATAAATTAATTATATCTTCTTCGTGGTTTGCAAAATTTACACTTTATAGCTAACGTCTAAATTTCAGAAGAAAATTCATTTTTCCTGGCCCAAACAAACAAACAAAAACTTATTAAAAGGCCACAAAGTCACATTTGAAATTTTTTAAATTGTGCTCTCAAAAATAAATGGACCTAGAATAACAAGGAATTAAGTTAAGAGGAAAACAGTCAATTAAGCACTGTTCAAGTGTTACAAGTTCTGTCTGGTTCTGACATCTATCACTGAGTTTCACAGTTCAAGGGCTTTCTGGAAGAAGTTTCAATAATTTTCCAGGTGTTTTCTGCTAAATTTCAACTTTGAGAGGCAGAGTGGTAGGTTCAAATGATTCTGTGAATTGAAAGTAATTTCACATTACTAAAGGTTGAGACAAATCAAACATGAAACATGAAAAGGCAATTCCTGTAGGCTGGCAGGCTGAGAAAGTGATGATTTCTAAGTTTTTCAAAGAAAGCCTACTACTACATGTATGCCTAACATGCTAGCAATTAACAAGTAAGAAAGGGATGTTTGGGGAAAGCTAAATAAAAGCATGAAGGAAACATGACAAAATAAGCAGATGTACCTTGGTACCAAAGCCAACAGATTCAATCATTAACTCAGGTGAGCATAACCTCATGTCTGTGTTTCCCAGTTAATTTCACTCCAGTCAGGCACATGCTCCAAATGAAAATCTAAATCTTCCTCAACCATTTTCATTATGTCATTCCTTTGCTGAAAACCAAATTATGGCTCCCTATTATCTACCAACTAAGCCTAAACTAAACGCTGGCTGTTCAGGATCACCATGATTTGACCTAAGCTAATCTAGTCAACATTGCTTCTAGAAATGAGAATGGTGGGCTAAATATGGCTACAAATTCTTTGCAGTTCCCATCTCCATTCCTGGAATATGGGGTGTCCCTTTGACTTGTATCCACTAACAGAATGTGGCAGAAGTGACACTGTGCAACTTCTGATGCTTGGCCTCAAGAGCACTTGCAGTTTCTGTTCTTGCCCTCTTGGAACACTACAATGTAACAAAAACCTGGGCTATCCTACTAGAGAAGCCAGGTAGAAGGGAACCAGCTGATGGTCCCAGCTAATCACGGAACATATGTGAGGTCATCTGGACTATCCAACCATGTTGGAACCATCGGATGACTGCAGACACATAAGTGACCCCAGATATAATTAGAAAAACAACCTAGCTGAGGCCAAAAGAAACTGAATAATCAAGAGCAAATAAATATTTGTTTCTTTTAAGCCACTATGTTTTTATTTTATATATATGCATATATATAAAACATTTATGTTATATACAAAACCCCAATATTTAAAAAATTCAGTAACAAGAAAACAAAAAACTCAATTTTAAAACAATAGGCAACAAATCTGAATAGATACTTCACCAAAGAAGACATATGAATAGGAATAAGCCTATGAAAAAAATGCTCAACATCCTTAATCACTATGGGAATACTAATTAAAACTACAATGAGATGATACTACATATCTATCAAAACAGCTAAAATAAAAATACCTGACGACAGCATGTGCTAGCAAGGATGAGAGCAACTGCAACATCAAGCATTGCTGGTGGGAATGCAAAATGGTACAGCTACTCTGGAAAAAATTTGAGCAGCTTTTATACAAAGTTAAAATGCACTTTATGCAAAGGACCCAGCAACTCCACTCTTGGGTATTTACCCAAGAGAAATTAAAATTCACTCATACACAAAAACTCACAGGGCAAATGTCTATAATAGCTTTGTTCATAATTGCCAAAAAACGGAAACACTAACATCTTTCACCTGAATGCATTTAAAAACAACAACACTGACACCTGCATACTGTAGAATACTACTCAGCAGTAAAAAAAAAAATGCTTTTTAATAAAATGAACTACCAATACACAAAGTAACAGTGAATTTCAAGTAGATTATGCGAAATGGAAAAAAGACAGGCTCCAAAGGCTACATAGTTGCATGATTCTATTGATATGACATTTTGGAACAGGAAATACAGACAGAAAACGGATCAGTGGGTGCCAAGGACAGAAAGTAAGGATAAAGTTTGACTATAAAAGGGCACAACAGAATTCGGGGGTTGGGGGACAGAATTCTTCTACAACTTTATTGTGGTAGTGGTTATGCAACTGTAAGGATTTGCCAAAAATGATAGACATGCATGCTACAAGGGGTGGATTTTTACCGTGTAGAAATTATTCATCAATAAGCCACACACACACACACACACACACACACACACACACAGAGTAATCTCCCATACACTGTATGTTTGCATTCCTCAGAAAAATGAGTTTCAAATTATTTTCCTAAATTTGTAGTACTATCAATAAAATTAGCAAACTCCAGCTAGAGGGTTGGGTAAATGCTTTTTAAATTATTGTCCTGAATCTTAAAAATTGTTTCAGGCTTCTAGGTTGCATTCCAATTCCAACCCATACATCATATCTCAACGAAATGACCTAGTTTTACATACATCTGAATTAATCCTTTATAGTCTACCTCCTGAACATATTTTCTAATAAGAAAAAGACATAAAAAATTGAGTATGAAATATCACATTAAGGGGGAAAAAGAACAGTACCTCCACTGCTCTTCCTTTTATGCCAGGGGTTCTTAAAAAAAAAAAAAAAATGCCTTTGAATAAAACACAATGGCCCTACCAATAAAGTTGATGAAAAGGCCTGAGGAGGTTTTCCCTCCTAATGAGGAAAAATAATTACTCATAAATTTTCCTGAAATTATGTCTGTCTCTCTCTCTCTCTCTATATATATATATACACACACACATAGGCTCATTTGCTCCATCTGTGTTTTCAGATTTTATCTATGATGTTACAGCATGACTTATTAAGTGTCTCAGCTGTTAGAAGTTGTCTCTACATTAGAATGCAGTAGTTGAGAATTTAATTTTTCACCAACATGAAAGGATATAAAGAAAGTGACTCAAGAGAACCAAAGATTATTTTGCAGAATGAACAACTCATATTAAAGGCAAGCTTTCCTTCATGCAATAGAAAGAAACTAGACACTTGGCAGTCAGAGATAAGCCAACTGAAGTATCACTATTTAAGCTGAAATTAGGAGAAAAGTGAGCAATTTTTTATCAGCCTAAATTGTTAAGAGGCAACATATTTTTTGAGGAGCAAAATTCTCATAATGTAGACACAATTTTATTACAAAGCATACTACTCCAAAATCAGCTAGAGCAGGAGCTACTCTTGCTCATCTCCTACACGAGACTTTTAGCTGAGATTTCTGAACCATTGACTTCTCTCTGGTTTCTATTCAGAGAGGCAAAGCAGTTCATCAGACCCCTGGCTTTCCATGCATAGTGCCAGGATGCAAGGTAAACTCTACCATTTATGAAAAGTGTGACCTTAGGAAAAATTAAATCACTTAATATTCCTCTGATTCTTTACCTGTAGGATGGTTACGAAAACAGAACCAGTATCCCATTAGGAAGTTGTGGAATTCAATGAGATAATCCAGGCAAAGTCCTTAGCACAGTATCTGGCACATGATAAACTCTCAATAAATGATAGCTATTATTACTAACCTCTAAAATATCAATCTTTGGTTCCCATAATAAATGATTAAGACTCTACTAAGAGATCACCCTCTCCATAACTCTTCCTCCCTACTCTTCCCAACAAGGAAATAAAATGATATACAAATTCAAGAAGTTATCTGTCTACTTTCTAATTCCTGACTACTATGAATCTTGCTGAATGGTACTACTACAAATGACAGGGCTGATATTTCACTCGTTGTAAAACATCTAGCACAGCCTTCCATAGAACATAAGAAGACCAAAAATAATATTATGGTGAAGAAAAAAGTTATGGAACTAAACAAAAGGAAAGAACTGATTTCTGCATAAAGAGTGAAGGGCAGCGGGGCAGGGAGGCTCCAAGGGTATACAACATGGCCACCTACATTCTTTCTTCTCAGGATGCTCCTCAGCCTCCACAAAACAGCTACCTCCCCTTCTCCTTCTCCATCTACTCTGAAGGTTCTATGCACAACAGAATGTTTCTACCTTCAACTCCTCAATTTATTTGTTTCTAAAAAAGAAATGAATTCATGCTGTTATTCTCTACACGATTTCCCTTAGCATCCATTATCACCTCTAGACAATTCTCACCCCTTCATCTTCCCAAATCTTCAACCTCTACCTTGAGAGACAGCAAGCAGTAAATAATACATGATCACCTTCATATTTAAAATAGGAGAATTAGAAGATACTAAACTTTTAAACTCAATAACTTTGAAAACAAATACAGAGATTACCTATTTAACACTATATTCACTTGCTCCCTGTAAATACAAGACTTTGTTTTTCCCAACAGTTGATGACTTCTAATAGATACATGTCACATTTTTAATTGACTAGTAGTAGCAATGATAATAATTCTTTAGATTCCAGATACAGTTGTTGTATTTAAGAATGAATTTTTCTTCATTTAATAAGTTATAGTTAGACTAACTCAGGTGTTTGTTATAGTCCAGGATAAAGATTTTTTTTAATATACACTGATTCATACACTAATCATACAAAGTTTATATTTACTGTATCAAAATGATGAAAATGCTTAAGATAATTATAAACAAAACATATGTACATAAAGTAAATGGCATAGTTTTTCTATATTAAAATTTATAAGCAAAATAAGATTTGTCATTATAGAGTAACTCTCTATGTTAAATATATAGAGCTATCACTAGTACAAAAAGTACCTTACTAAGATATTTAAGTTTTTGCAAGAATAGCAGTTTATAGAAATCATTAAGTATTTCTTAATAGCTGAATGAAGCCTTGCACCTAAAAACAAAGTACAATATTTCACCCACCGCTCTTTCTTCAGTTTTTTAGAACCTACCGGAGAGATTCGGCCATTCGCCTCAAGTCTTCATTTTGCTGTTTTAAGCGTTCAAGCTTTGCCAAAATCTTGGACAGTTCTCGGCTAGAGTGATCAGGGTGGTCATTATCTCGTACCAAATGACCACCTATATAAAATAACAAGGTCCCCCAGGCAAAAAGAATGAGCATAATCCAACGCCAGGAACCAGTCCATGGCCGCATTTTCAGATTTTCAACTTACTCTCCTGGCTTCCTGGAGCTCAAAGAATTGAAAACATCATAACTCCGTCTCTAGCTAGTGCAAAGGTAGTAGCCTTCTGTTGTTTCAACACATGATGCTTCAGACAAATTAGTTTCTCTGGTGGTGCTGTGGTGACTCTTTCAAAGAGATCCTCCTGGTGGTATGAGTCGGAACTTTATTGATCTATGCTTCATGGACTCTACATGCTGTGGAAAGAGTAAGAAATGTATTTAAATTATTTGGAATATGTAAAATAGCATATGCTGAGATTCATGGAGCTAAAAGAAACACATTGGTGTTGACTGGCCAACAGGCTGGCAAATAACATAACTGCCTAATAACAAGTAAAAACCAAAAGCTTTTAAGTTGGCACATTAAATGAACCATCAGGCTGTACAATATCAGGGCTATACCAGATAAATTAATTAGCTCTAAGTCTGAAAGTCCTCCAAGCACCATCATCCCTTTTCCTTCTTACATCACTGTGCAATAGCACATATAAGGAGATTAAAAATAGTATCTTTGAATAATCACTCAAACTCAAAATATATTTAATTACATATTCTGGTCTAATGTTTCCATTATCTCAAACAGGAACATGTTGTCTGTATGAGTGAATTCATTCCTACAAGATCTCAACTCCCCCTACCTCCATCTCACTGCTCAGCTGCCATTACACCACTTAACTCTGCAGATGACAGGCAAATTGTCACTTTTCTGATAAATTCTAAAAGTGACATGCATGTTAGCCAAGCAAAGGTTATCACAGCCATTAAGCAGCTGGCAACCACTGCAAACATCACAAGCAAAAGTTCATATGGATTACAGTAGATTACAACTTCTTCAAATTTATTTAAAATTATCAACAACTGCAATAGAAATCTATTACCAGTTAAATCTTAGTTACTGCACATCTTAAACTATTAAATGTACATGCTTTCTCAGGCTTGGTTATGAGTTTCATTTGTCATTTCTCCATCATTAGGCTTAGAATTTCCTTTGGAAACAAAACAATTTTCTTCCCAAGGAGAAAATTTGTAGGCAAAGATATAACTTTAATACCATCTGATAATTTCAGAGCTATATAAGAAAAGTCTTATCTGCAGGCACAGAGTGCCTCGTAAAAGAAAAGAGAGAAAAGACAAGAAATAGTTTCTATATACAAGACTCAATTTGATGGGCACTTAATCACTAATTAAACAGTTATGAAAGCTAGACAGAAAAGTTGGAGAAGAGGTTTTGAAAATTAAAGCAAAGAACTGCTATTTGTCTCCTTTTGAACTTCAAATCTTAATTGCTTTTAAATGGCTAAGTATTCAAAGAAAAGAAAACCTCTTCAGAAGAGTGTCTAGAAACATTCTACTTTCTTTCCATTTATTCCTACACTGTTTTCCTCATTGTTACTGGTTTACACTGGCTAAACACAGAATGAAAAGAATTGTACTCACTGAGAATGTTTGAAAACCAAATAAAAAAGCAATAATCCAAAGAAAACTTGGTGTTTCGTCTTTTAATAACTGTTCTTCAGTCTATCAAGAACATTCTTTTTATTGACTCCACTGTTCATTCTGTATCTTTCTCAAAATCCTACTTCTCTAATTTCAGGTACTCCCCCCTCCATCTATTCACTAAAACATAAGAATAATTAAAGTCTACTCAACATCTCAGGTAAAAGATCCTATCATGTGAGGTCCACTTTTTATATTATGTAGAAAAAATGCAGACTGTCAGGGATTTGGGGTTAAAAAATTAATTTAAAAATCTACTCTGATGATTTAAGGTATGGATTTAATTCAGTTAAGTCAACAAAAGAAGTTAAATATTAATATTGGAGGTAATAACACTGTTTGTGACAACACACGCAACACTGTAAAATGTTATCACACCATGCTGAACCTATGACATATCCTAGTTAATTCTAAGCTACACTAATAAGATATTTAAAAGGCTTAATCTTTCCCTTCATTGAAAAAGTTAACTTAGAAAGACAAGTGATAAATAAAAGTATAGACAGCTTTCTAAACAAGAATCGTTTCAATAACAAATAATAAAAAGATGTGCTATAATATTTTACTCAGAACTGTAACAAAAACCACCATAAATATTCAAAGCCAGCAATGGTATAATATAACTTGAATAGAAACAAGTTTACAGAAACAAATTTTGTTATACAAAGTGCCTTGGGTTTTTATAAATCACTATGAAAAATAACCAAGACAGTAAATGACTACCTTTTGCAGTGATATTGATAGTGCATGAGTTGTAAAACCAAGAAATTACTGTAGAAGCAAAACCTGGTCATTTTCTTAATAGCATCATTTTAACTTTTTTGGAGAGAGTATTTCCCCCAATTTTGTTGTTCTTACACAATATTTTAAAAAGGAATATAAGCCAAGCCGAAAACCAAGTAGTTTTCTATGTAATTTCCTTAGCATGGTTTAAAAGGGCAGGTATAGAATTATTCTTTATCCATAATGAATGCCTGCTTACTTACTTACCTACCAGGTTTATTGTTTACTGTTTGAACCATGCCTGCTAAAATGTAAACTTCATGATTTTTGTCCATTTTGTTCACTGATGTATCCAAAGTACTTAGAGCAGTATTTAGAACCTAATAATAAATACTTTGGATAAATGAATAAGTGAATGAGTAAAGAATGTCATGATGACATATGCTAGTATAAGACATAGAATCTGAGCACATAAGCTTCAACTGCATTTTATGCCCTACTTAAGGAAGCAAATATTTTAATTCCAAACTCCAAATTTATCCCTTTCCTCCACCCCCCTCCACTTTCCCCTTTGGCAACCAGAAGTTATGCACACTACTATATACAAAACAGGTAAAGAATAAGGGCCTACTGTGCAGCACAGGAAACTATATTCAATATCTTATAATAATCTATCTGGAAAAGACTTTGAAAAGGAAAAATACATACATTTATATATACTTATTTGTATATAAGTATAACTGAATCACTTTGCTGTACACCTGAAACTAACACATTATAAATTAACTATACTGAAATTTAAAAAAATGAAAACACAAAGTGAAAACTATATATAAATTGAAGAGAATAAATTACTGAGTATACATGTAATGAGCTCTGCTCTGCAGAAACAAGGGTTCCCAGCTATATCTTTAAGACAGAGATTTCAGTGGGCGGGGCTATAAGACTGGAATAATTTGAGTAAAATATAAAACCATTCCACATACTCATTTCTTTTTTCTGTTAATTTTTTCTTAAAGTATAGTTGACATACAATATTAGTTTCAGATGTGCAATTTAGTGCTTTAACATTTATATACATTATAAAGTGATCACTGTAAGTCTAGTAACCATCTGTGATCATACAAAGTTATTACAATATTATTGATTATATGCCCTGTGCTATACTTTACAGCCCCATGACATGGGGAAAGACACAATAAATCATTTTCAAGAGATAAAGCAAACGCCAGAATGAGACCTATACATGAACCATGTACCAGAACTATTAAGACAGGAAAGTTAGAATAATTATAATTGATTATTAAAAAATCTTGTGGTAAATGTAGACAATATTCATGAACAGATGGGAGATTCAGCAGATGAAACGCTAAATAAACACAAAAATAAAATATCAGAGGACCTTCAAGAGGCTTATCAGAAAACTGGACAAAGGTTAAAGTGAATCAGTGAACATGAAGAAAGGTCAACAGACATTATACAAAATAAAACTCGAAGGGGAAAAAAAGACTGAGTAAATAAGAAATTCAAAAGCTGTGGGAGGGTATCAAATGATCTAATACATATGTAATTGGAGTTCCAGAAGGAAAAGAGAGAAAATGAAAAAGAAAACATATTTTAAATGATGTTAGCCAAGAATTTTCTAAAATCAATGAACAATAGCAAATCACAAATCTAAGAAATGCAGAGAACTGCTAGCAGAATAAATTTTAAATGTAGGCAAAACTGCCAAAAACAAAAGTAAGAGATAAAATCTTACAGGTAGCATTTGGCACGGGGGCGGGGGGAAGAAAAGAAATATTACGTACAGAGAGATAAAGAATGAGAACCTATTTGTCAAAAACAATGTTAGCCAGAAGACATGGAACAATATTTTTTTAATACTGGGGCATAGGGAGGTTTGACTCAGAATTCCATACCTAGTGAAAATACCTTTCAAAAATAATTTTTTCCAGAAAAAAAAAGCTAAAAAAAATTCTATGCCAGCAAAACTGCACTATAAAAAATGTTAAGTGACATTCTTTCAATAGGAATGTATCACACAGAAATCTTGATTTAAGCAAAGAAATAAATAGCACCAGAAATGATAAAAACCTAAAGAATTTGTATTTCCCTTAGTTTAATCATATTAAAAGATAAACAGCTATCTAACTCAAAAGTGGGAACAATGAATATTGGGTTTATAAATCTGTAGAAGTAAACAATATGACACAAAATGCAAAAAGGATGAAAGAGAGGAAATGAAAGTGCACTGTAGTCAAGTTTTTACTGCACATTAAGAGGTATATTATTTGAAGGCAGGCTGATAACTTGAAGATGTATACTGCAAGCCTTAAGTATCGTCTGCTTCAACAATCACTAACCACATGCAACTTACTTAAATTAGAACGAATTAAAATAAAAAATGTTGTTCCTCAGTAACATTAGCCACATTTCAATTGCTCAACAGCCATTTGTGTCTAGTGGCTACCATTAGGAATGGTGCAGGTACAGAATACTTACAGCATCTAATGAAATATCAGAAAGCATTTCCTCAGTGCAACAAGTAATTTAGAAAAAAATAAAAATTAAAAAAATATAACAAAAATCCCAAAAGCAGAGATAAAATGGGACCAAAACAAAAATGAAAGGATAATTCAAAGTACAAAACAGATAAGGATGAATATAGGATATCTGATATAGACAATAACTACAGTGAGATATCTGGGAGAGAGAGTTCAGTATCTGAGAAGACCAGGAAAGTTCCGTAGTTGCAGGAGAGAAGGGAGCACATTGAGGTAGGTGAACTGGCATGTGCAAAGGTCTTTTTCCTTCACAATGGTCACCTTTGAGGCATAATCTCCTGTGCCACCAGTAAGTAGTTTACCTTCTAAATAAGTTACTTAACTGAGTGCAGTCATTCATATTATTAAGCTCTATTTATGTTTAAATATACAGCATGGTTCTTATCAACATTTATAATGGAAAGTATCTAGAACAAATCTACCATGTATTTCACCTATAACTACACAACACCATGATTCATCCACCTATTCATTTAAAAATATTCATTGAGTCCTCATTTACATAAAGGAGACTGTCCTAGGCACTGAGGGTTGTAGCAGTGAACAAGACAGACAAAAATCTCTGCCCTCAAGAGGTAATATTCTAGTGGATTCTAACTGCAAAGGGAAGTAATGTTACTAAAACAAACTCAAAAAAGCCTCTTCTTGCAGCAACGAACATTCTAAGTGATACAGTAGAAACTGAATATAAACTATACCATCTAATTTCTTAGAAATAGTGTAATCATTCCATTAGAAACAACAGCAAATACAGTACCATTTATAACACTATCAAATTGACTTCTCTTATATCTAACAAATAAGAAAGTGACCAATAGCTAGTTCTTTTAGCATCTAACTACGTGAAAATGATGTTTCCAAAAGTCACATTCAAATGGCTTTAACTTTAATGCTAAGGCCAAAAGGTGAGTGTGTGACAATGTACTATAGAACCAAATGACTAACAGCCTGGCCTGTTCTGCTGTGAACCACATTCATCAGAGGATTGTCTTCTAAATCTAAAAATAATTCAGCACTTATTTAACTAATACAAGTATGTATACCCTACACAGAGAGCAATATGGCATTATATGCCAAATAGTTACATAAACACACCCTTTGATGAGAAATTCCACTAGCAGAAATTTATACTAAGATGTATTTTAACATATGAATAAAACACATCACAAGGCTATTCATTATAACATTGTTTGCAATAGTTCCAAGCTGGAAAAACATAATTGCCCATCACTGAAATATAGTTGAATAAACTATGAATTATTTATCCAGAAATATACCAAATATCTTACAATGATGCCAAAAAAGTAGGAAAATGTGGCCCATAACGAAGAAGAAAATCTGTCAATTTAAAACAGACCTAGAAGACCAAGATGATGATGATGATAGCAGATAAGGACACTAAAACAATTACTAAAAATATGTGCTAGGATTTAAATTTTTTTAATGAATACATTGATAAAATAAATAAAAATTAAAATAAAAAGGCAACTTCTATAACAAAAATATCTGAAAATTTTAAAAATTCTCTGGAAATGATTAAGAACAGAATGATACTGCAGAGGAAAAGTTAAGTGAATATGAGGACCAAGTAACAGAAAATATCCTCATCAAAATAAAAAAATTGTAACTACAGATGGTAACAGATGTTAACTAGACTTATTCTGGTAATCACTTCACAGTATATACAAATATCAAATCATTATTTTGTATACCTGAAACTAATACGTTGTGTCAATTTTAAAAATTATCCGAGGATAAAATTGTCCAGAAAGAAAAAAATCTAAAGTTTTGATAAAAGAGAAAATTTTAAAGCAACCACTATTTATAGTACTTATCTTCAGATATTATGGTGTTTACAGTTTTCAGCATAGCTATATTACCGTACAGTAACTATCATCATGAACTAAACGCTGTTCAGGTGCTAAAACTCTAATAAAAGTTATCCATCATCATTAGCAAGAAAGTGATGTACATTATCAGCTTTAGGGCCAGTTCAAAATGTACAGGCATTTCTCCATTTCAGTATTCAGCTTGAAAAAGAACTTCTCAGAACAAAACTTGTCACCAAACTTGAAGTAATGTACGCTGAAAACTAGTCATGGGCATATGCAGAATTTCCAATTTATTTTTAAATACAAACAAAACCATAATTTGGTAGAAGAGATTAGTCACGGAGGGGAAATACATAGACGTTAAAAATAATTTCAAGGGGCTTCTTTTCAGAAAAAAATACAAGCTAGTGGACAATGGTACATCTTTAAGAAGTGCTGAATGTAAAAGAAATGGCAAAGCTACACTTTGCTGTCCAGTGAAAATACCTTCGAAAACAAAAGCAGGCTTCTACTAACTATAAATTAACTTGGGTAAATACCCAGGAGTGGAATTGTTGGTTCACGTGGAAAATACGCATTTATGAAAAACTGCCAAACTATATTCCAAAGTAGCTGCATTATTCTGAACTATTACCAGCAATGTGTTCCTGTTGTTCTACAATTTCTCCAGTATTTGGTATTTTCAATTTTTTAAAGCAATTCTGATAGTTGTACAGTGGTATCTCAATGTGGTTTCCATTTGCATTCAATTTCTCAAATAACAAATGACATTAAGCATGTGATCTATTCATGTGCTTATCTGTCATACATTTGTCTTCTTTGGTCAAACGTCTATTGAGCTCTTTTGTCCATTTTCTACAACAGGTTGTTTATTTTTGACATTTAAGAGTTCTTTATATATTCCTGATACATGTCTATAATCAGACATGTGACTTTTCAAATATTTTCTCTCAGTCTGGTATTTGCCTTAGCATTCTCTTAACAGTATCCTGCATGCAGCAAAAAAAAAAATTAATTTTTTGACAGAATATAATTTATTATTTTTTCAACAGATTACAGTTTGGGTATTATACCTTAAAATTCAATGCCAAATCCAAGGTCACATATATTTTCTCCTATGTTTGTTTTAAAAAGTTTTAGTTCTAGGTTTCAAAGTTAAAAATACATTTACCCAGCATTCCCACTCCTATCCAGGTACCACCTCAAGAAAATGAAAACTCATGTTCCCAGAAAAACTGATACCCAAATGTTTATAGCAGCTTTATATATGATAAACAAAAAATGGAGGAAAAATCAAGATTGGCCTCAACAAATGAATAAATTAAACTCTGGTATATCAAAAACAAAGGATTACTACTCAGCAATAAAAAGGAACAAGCTATTGGCCCACTCAACAAAATGGTCAAATCTTAAATGCATTTTGCTAAGTGAAAGAAGCTAGAACCAAAAGCTACTTATTGTGTGATTCATCTATCTGACTTTATGGAAGAACTATAGGATGAAAAACCTATCAGCAGCTGGCAAGGGCTGACGGTGCAAGGAGGGGCCCATTGCAAAGGGGCTGTAGGAAGAATTTTTTACAGTGATGTAACAACTCTAAATGGTACTTGAAGAAGGTCACTTCCCCCAATCCATGATTCTAATCTAATAATGAGAAAAAGACCAGACAACTCCAAATTGAAGGACAGTCAACAACATACCTGACCTGAATATATTCTTCAAAAGTATCAAGGTCATTAAAAACATGAAACATCTATGAAACTGTTACAAATAGGAGAAGACTAAAAAGACATGGTATACAGGACTGGGTCTTGGGAGAGAAAGGGAGCACTGTGGAAAAACTGGTGAATCCAAATATAGTCTTGTAGTTTACTAAATAATATTGCACTCTGTTAATTTATTAGTTTGACAAATGTACCATGGCTATGAATGATGTTAAAATCAGGAGAACCCAGGCAAAGAGTATATGAAAACTCTACTTTCTTTGCAAACTTTCTATAATTCTAAAATTATTCTAAAATAGTTTTTAAAAATAAAGGCAAAATAAATATTTTCAGAAAACAAAAGCTGAAAGAGTTTGTTGCCAACAGAGACACAATACAAGATATATTTTAAAAAGTGCTTTTCAGGCTGAAAGAAAATGATTATATATGGAAACTTGAATGTAAATAATGAATTTAAACAGGCATGTTAAATGTATGAGTAAGTATAAATAAAACTTTTCCTCATTTTAATCTTTTTAAAATAAATTTGATTCAAAAAATAAAATAAATTTTATTCTTTAAAGTTCAAGTAATAACAAATATTATGGGGTTTATAACAATGTCATAAGATGTATGACAATGATAACACAAAGAATACCAGGCAGAAAAAAAAGGATATGGTTTTAAAGTCCCAATTATATATTTAATGAATGGGACTATCATACTGTAGCAGAGGTTAAGCATGATTTATATTTTAAAGGCATCGGGTTGATAAAGGGAAATATAAATAAAACTTCCAGAGAAAAGCTAATTATCAATTATAAAATACAAATATTTAAAGAGCCTTATACATACATAATTCAACTCAATTCTAGATTAATATATATCCAAAACTATATATTTAAATATCTTCTTAATTGATTGCAATTCATTTTCAAATTAAGCACTATTAAAGAATTTATTTAAAATCTTTCTTACTGTCCAGCCTCCACATGGGAAAAGGGATAAAATTATGTGTTTATTAATTTAAGACAGAAGTAGGAAAAAGTAAGCAAAAATAGTATCATAAATTAAAATAGTCTTCTAATGCTAGTTGAAGTCAACTTATTTATGGTAAAAACAACCAGTGAACTCAACCAAACTCATATATGGAATGAAAGGAAGGAGGGCAGGGAAAAGGAGGGGAGGGAAGGGAAAAGGAGGAGAGAGAAAGAGAGAAGGGAAGGGAGAGGGCAGAGAAGGGGAAAGGAGGAGGGAAGGAGAGGAGAGAAAAGAAAATTTTCATATAGCTTCTACCAAGATTATAAAATTCAATTTTCATTCATTACTTGCCGAGTCATCAATCACACTTTCACAGTATGCTTATCAGTAAGGTCCCAGTATATGCACATATGAATTTTAAATGCCAGGCATCTTGAATACATGAGCACAAAATACTCTATTAATCCACTGAAACCAGCCGGTATCTTAGAAATTAATCTCCCTAGTTATGAAATACAAACACATAAGCATATTTATGAGGTTTCTATCAGGAGTATCTCACTCACCTTAACTCAAGATAACACACCAGGTTGTGTTTACTGATGCAATTAATTTATACTATTCAAATGGATCCAGAAATCTGGCTTTGGCATCTGTATCTCTGGCCCTAAGTAAATTAATACTGCTGAAAAGCAGTAATACTAACAAATTCAAATAAAATATATATCTTACCATTTTATCTGGTCATCAAGTGTATACCATAATATATACTCAACTAGCAACATAGTATAGAAGAAAAAGCAACCATTTCAAATCAATCACTGGCTATAACTATATGGGCAGTTTACAGAACTATAAAATGAGAATAATAGTATATGCTCACTTAATTGTGAAAAATCACAGGCAATAATATAAGTAAAAGTGATCTGTAAACTGTAATGCAATTAATAAAAATTAGTCTTATCTTTCCCTTGCTCATAGAAACTAGGTATATCAGCCTTCTACCAGTTTTTAGAATACATCAAGATCTTACCTACCATGGGGCCTTCATTTCTGGTGTTCCTTCTACCTGACCTCCAATTCCATTGGCTTGTACTTATAATTCAGATCTATACTTAAATGTCACCTCTTTCGGGGACAGTCCCTGACAACCTGTATCAATTATGACGTTAGGACACACATACGAGAAAACACAAATTAAAATAGCCTTAAAAATAAGAAATTTTGAATTTCTCAATTGACAAAAAGTTTGTTAATTCAACTGCTCCATGAAATAGTCAAAAAACTCATTTTCATCTTTCTATTCTACACACTTGGCATGTCAGCTTCTGTCTTTGGGCTAGCTCTCTTCATGGTAACAAGATGGCTGCCTCAATTCCAGCCACGTGTAATTATGTGTAAAAGAACAACTGGTAATCTCTTCTAGTCTGTCTCATTTTAAAGAAGAAACTACTGAAGGATGACTTCCCCAGAGCTGCACATCTTATTAGCCAAGATTGAGTCACCTTGTCCCTTGCAAAATCAACCACTGACAAGTGCAATGGGATTACCATTATGGCTTAGACTAATGAGGATTTATCCCGAAGACTAGGCTCCAGAACAAAACCGATACCCTGAAAGCAAGAAAGAATGAAAGAATGACTATAAACCCAACAAGAATGCTACAATACCTTATCTTTAACCAAAAAAAAAAAAAAAAAAAAAGCACTCACCAACCCCATTATTCTCTATCACAACAGTTACTGGCTTATTTCCTATACTAAAAGGTATGTACCCGTAGAGAGATTTAGAATACAGTGCCTAAAACAGAGCAAACGCTTTGTTAATATTTGTAGAATGAAAAAGTGAATCCATGAATATTACACAAATTTTGACAAATTCAAATTCCTAGACAAAATAAAAATAAAGCCTTAGAAGAATTAGAACTAAGATTCAAAGTCATTTTCATGTTTATCCATTTATATTTACATGCAGAGAATGTCAAAAGTAGATGCTCAGAAAGAAATATATCCAAATATAATTTCAAATTTACATTCAAGCCAACTTTTGATAAGCTGAAGAATCCTCAAACATTACATTTAATAGTTAATGAGGGCTGAAGAGATGTACTGTAAAAATTCCAAGTCTCATACAATACAAATAATGAATAAAGATGCACAATCTTTCTAGAGAACTCTTTCTAAATAACAACAGAGATTCAAAAATTCAGATTCAAACAGATTTAAAAGTTTCTACAGAACAACAGAGATTCAAAAGTGTAATGAATGTTTTATGCTGAAAAATTTTACTGGGATACACATTTTTCAAAAACACATTTCAATCTCTATATAAGAGGCATGAAGCCCTTTAAAGGTTAATCTTTACTACTGTATAAGAATAATATAATATTATTGGCTAGTGTTTGATTCATTACTACATGAGCCAGATGGGTGGCACAGAGACAATTTATATATCCTAAAATAAGAGAAGTTTAGATAAATTATGGTACAACCACCAGTAATATATATGGCTCAGCTTAATATGTTAAGTATGAAGACAAATACATATAATACAATGTTAGGTGAAAATGCAAAATGCAGAAGGATCTGATGTTGATAGGTAGCATGATACCTTGGAAACTATAAGCTCTAAGGTGAGACAGCTCTGGGTATATATCCTGATAATACCTATAAAGAATTGGGGCAGGAAAGAATTGGGCAAGGTGTCTTACCTTCTCTGAGCCTGAATTTTTTATCCTTGAAATGATTATAATAATTCCTGTCATATGGGCCAATCATTCTAAGTATAGCGGTGAAAACTGCTACATTTATACAGTGCTTCCTGTATGCAAGGTACTTTTCTCATTGCTTCACAATTATAATACTATTTAATCTTCTCAACAATCTTATAAGTACTATTATCCCCATTTTACAATGGAGGAAATTAAGGCACATTGAGATTGAATGTGACTTTCCCAAGGTCATAAAGTCAGTGAGTGGCAGACCAAAATCAATGACAGCTATTTTTTTTATTATTGTTATTAAGAAACTGCTCACTTCAAGAACTGCTAGAGAAGCTAGAAAATCTCCCTTACATATACTTTTTAAACCTAAGGATAGGCAAATATACTTGAATAGGATATGTCAAGTATAATTCAACCCAGAGATTTAATGGCCTCAAGTTTTTCCTCCCGAATAGTACACATTAGGAAAACTAGATAAAACAACTCCAGTTGACCTATTTTTTTTTTAATTTTACATATAAAGTATAGTGAAGCAACTTTCAGTTCCAAACCAAGAAGGAGAAGTACTTTTCCCTATCTCTCCCACTAAGAACAGCTAAAAACCTGGACACTATATAAAATAAGTAAAAGACAACTGCGAAAGGTAGAAAAGAAAAGGCAAACCTGCTAGAGATCTAGGGACTAAAAGAACAACACAGCAGTAAGTTCTCTGAGTTTTCTTTTTGCTTCATAAATCCCAGAAGGAGGAAAGAGTATTAAAAAAAAAAAAAAGTAAAAACATGGGTAAATGTAATAGACTTAAACATCTATTCTTGAGTTCTCTACATTATGTTTGACAGTTGAACCAAAAAATATAACAGTATCTATTATAGTTTTAAATATATGTAGTAGAAATATTTAAGACCATATTTTATAAATGAGAGAGGGTAATAGAACTTCAGACAGGTTAAGTTTCTACACTTCACTCAAAGTGGTAAAACATCAATACCAGTATTTTTAATGCAATACTTAAAACAACTACTAAAACATTTGTACAAGAGATACACTCAAAAACATTTAGCAATATAATCATTGGAGGCTTAATAAAGAGTGAGTTTTACAGTCAACCAGAACAGTGCCTGCCTATTTCCTCCCCTTTCTAGCTGTGGGACTGTAGGCAAATTATTGAACCTCTCTGTAAACTAGAGTTAATAACGTTCATTATGGAGTTACAACAATTATTATAGCTACAATTATTATAGCTATTATTATATTCTGACTCAGTTGAACATTAACTCTCTCTCTCTATGTTATTCACTTTTTTTAGTCTAATGAGTATTTAAAGTAGTCTTGATCTGAGATATGTATGTAAAGTGCTAGTTACGGTGCTAGCATGTAGTATGGGCTTAATAAATAAAAGCTACGACTAATTATTAATAAATAAAGAAGAAATGGTCAGCCTTTCCTTAATCCCATTGACTTTGCAGCATAAAATCTTAGAACTTCCTTGACATAAGTCTTGGCAATGATTTTTTTGAATTTGACACCAAAACCAAAAAGGCAACAAAAGCAAAAATAAGTGGGAATACACCAAACTAAAAAGCTTCTGCACAGCAAAGGAAACCATCAACAAAATGAAAAGGCAACCTATAAAATATTTGCAAGTCATATATTTGATAGGGGATTAATATCCAAAATATATTAAGCACTCACACAAGTTAACAAAAAAAAATCCATTTTAAAAATGGGTAACAGGTACATGAAAAGGTTCTCAGCACCACTGATTATCAGCAAAATGAAAATCAAAACCACAATGAGATATCACCTCACACCTTTTAGAATAACTGTTACCGAAAAGACAAGAAATAATAAGTGCTGGTGAGGATATGGATAAAAGAAAACCTTTGTGTACTATTAGTGGAAATGCAAACTGGTGTAGCCACTATGTAAAATAGTATGGTGGTTCCTAAAAGAATTAAAAACAGAACTACCATGCAGATCAGCAACAGCATCTCTGGGTATTTATTCAAAGGAACAAAATCAGTATTTTGAAAAGATATTTGCAGCCTCAAGTTGACTGGAAAATTATTTACAATAGCCAAGATATGGAAACAATCTCAATGTCCATCGATGAACAAATGAATAAAGAAAATCCTGCCATTTGCAACAATATGAATGGACCCCGAGGGCATTATGCTAAGTAAAATAAGTCAGACAGAGAAAGAAAGTACTGTATATTCCCACTTACACATGGAATCTTAAAAAACCCAAACTCATACATACAGAGAATAGACTGGTGGTGGTGAGAGAGTAGGGGTGGGAGGTGGGTGAACCAAGTACAAGTGGTCGAAAGATACAAACTTCCAGTTATGAGATAAAAAGTCCTGGGGAAAAAATCTCGTAACAGTAAAATATTCCTGCATATTTTAAAAAGTGAAGACAAAGTATTTTATTGTTTTATATTTGTATAGTGCTATATAATTTATGATTTCAATTTATTCCTCAAAAAAATTTATACTCATGATTTACCACCCCTTTACAGATGAGGAACTAGCTCATAGCTATCAAGTAATTTGTTTAAAGCACTTATAAAGCTAGTATAAGCTAAGGTCAAAGTAGAGGTCTTCTGTCTATAAATGTAAAGCCCTTTTCACAACACTATGCTGCCAATCAATTACAGAAACATATTCAAGGTCACATAATTAGGAACTAGATGACACAGGATTCAAAACGAAGTAAGGTACACCCTTGTGCCTAAGACTGTATTATACTATTGATACAAATGATTAAAATATAAATAGATGAATGCTCAAGCTCATTACCAATTAAACATATATTAAAACACATCAAATTAGACACATTAGATACATGAAATTAGCAAAGATGTATATTAAAGGTGGAAAAACTAATAGTAATATAATGGAATATTACATTGCCATCACCAAAAGAATATCTTCTTCAAGAATAAATTCCTATCACATAGAATGAATAGCCAGAGATTTGAGGGTATGTGGTATTTCCATAGCAGTTGAGTTGTATATACTTTCTAAGAAAAACCTAAAAATAAAGAAGAAAAGGAAAGAAGGTGATAAAGGAAAGAAGGTTTATATATATATAAACTGTATATACTTTAATTGTTACTAACCTTTAAATAAATAAAATTTAAATGATGAGAGATATATGAAGAGGAATGAATAGATCCACAAGGAAAAACCAAAGGTAAAAACTATATAGGAACCACAATTTACATTAAAATGAAATATATGACCTCCTGCATCTTTCCAGGTCTATAATTCCACACTATCTAAATAAAACCAAATCATAAATTAGGCAACATGATTAAAGAGTTGTAACATTCTCAACTCAGGCATCTAAACCTTTGTTTATCCAAAGGTACTGAATTAAATGCGTCAAATCAATTATTTTGGCATGACAGAAACCATTTAAAAGTGAGGGCCCAGATATCAATACATAAATAACTTTTCAGAATAATCTTTATGTAAAGAGTGAATGAATTTCAACCATTTACTATATAGGCTCCAAAATAATCTTTTCTCAACCCCTTCTACAGAAAACGGCTAATCCAATGTTTTCTAATATTTTTTTCATATTTGCCAATTCAAAATATTTAGAAGAAACAGTTGAAGTATCATTAAGAAGAAGAAATTTATGAGAAAAACTACAAAGTTATAAATACTTCATTTAACAATGGCATAACAACCTACATGATAAAAAGCTGTTAATATTCTAAAGACAAGAATGATTTATGCCTCCTCTATCAATTTCACCTGTTCTTCTAACCACCCCCAATACCCAACAAAATGTAATTTGGTAACTAGTTGTATAAATGTCACTGTATTATTAAATATTTTCTTTTTCCCATCAAATAGTTTCATATTTCCCATTAATCCAATAAAATGTCACCAGAATGATCAAAGTAAATCCACAATCTTCTCAATTCCTTAGTCATTTTTGCTACTTTCCTTCAATTTTCCCTATATATTAAGTCCCCACCCCCAAGCCCCTATCTGTACACCAAGAATTAAATTTCAGTTGTGCTTTATTATTTATACTCCCTCCCCTCAGCATAAGGCTATATTCTGCACATTAGACAATACCCAAACACAGCAGCAACTTAGCTTAAACAAGACTGAGGTTTTTTTTTTCTTCTGTAAGAGGCATCTAGAGACAGGTGATGTAGAGATGGTAGTTGCACAGTATCCTCAGGGACCCAAGCTTCTAACTTTCCACCATTCTAGCACGTGGCTTCCATAATCAAGATCACCTCATGGTCCTGTTAAAGCTCTAATTTTCATGTCTTTAATAAAGGTCAAAAAGAAGAAGAGAAACTGAATCGCAAAATGGGGTATCTTATAGCTGAGTCAGTGCCTTTGACAAGCACACACATAATGCTTCTGCTTTTATCTCTTTTGCCAGAACTTAGTCACATAGCTGGGAAATACAGTCTTTTCTTCCAGGCATCAATGTGCTTAGCTTAAAAAAAAAAAAAAAGAATCAGGATTCTATTACTATAGAAGAAGGGGGAGACAGATGTTAGAGTTGGGTAGAATACTATCAGCCTGCGTCATGACTCCCTATCCATTTTTCAAATTTTCTGAATAACTCTTCATACTGGGAAAAGTTCTGTATCATATTTTCAATCCAATACAGCTGATGTAAAAGCTTTTCCCAATAAATGCTTTTACTTCCTTGACCAGCCGTGGAACGTGTTCAGCCCCAAACTGTATCACAATAGGTATACCAAGACTGCAATTCTCAAGTCTTATTGGACACGATTTTTCATCTACCACATCTTGTGCATCAGCTAGGGTAGAAAAGTTTTTGTTCGGTTCAAGTGACCTAACAGTGCTGAACTCACTGTGTGTCCTGACCAATTAGCAACGGAGTTCCAGTGCAGTCTTTTCCACTACAAATGATGGATTCTATGCTTACTCCACAGAGACATCCACTATGTCATCATATCATCAATCCCTTTATAGTACCATCACTTACTGAACACTTACTAAGTCCCTGTGCAAAATGTTTTATTTATTCATTCATTCAGGCCTCATAATAGCACCAATATGTTGGGCTATTATGTCCTCATTTTATAGAATAATAGCAAACGTGTACTGAGTGCTTACTACATGGCAGGTAGGTATAAAATACTGAAAGCGTCTTATAGATAAGTACTATTATTATCTCTAATTTACAGATGAGAAAGAGGCAGAAAAGTTAGTAACTTGCTTGAAATCACACAGCTTATAAGCAGCAGAAACAGGATTCAAATCCAGTTTCAAAGTCTATTCATTTAACTAGTAAACTATACTAATATCAAATAAAGCAGCAAAGGTTAAGTAACTCACCTAAAGTCACAAAACCAGGAAGAGCCAAGATTCATAGCCAGATCTATTTCACTATGGGGTCCTTGTTCTTGACTCCAAACAAATCAAAGCAATATGGTTTGGCTGACCAAGGGATTATTACTCTTCAGTAGCAGAGTTACCAGGGAACACACTACCAAAATAACAAACCTAATCCACGAATTTCAATGGTAAGCAATTTAGGAGTATGAAATGTATCTATGATGCCCAGGCAACACTATAGATAGACCCATCTCTTTCAGCAATAACAGGCCAAAAGACAAAAGCAGCTTTGGCAAATGGATCTAGTGACTGTCATATATTAATATGAATTTTATCACAAGTAAACAGTCAGTAGTATCTAGAAGATCTTGAATAATTAGATGTCTGCATTTGGCATCTATCAAAAAAATTAAAAGAGTAAACAGTCTTTGTTCTACCAGACTCAATGGCTATGTCTAGAAGCAGTAATTTTTAAAGGCATCAGAAAACAGTTTTTAAGAAATAACAAATGTAATAAAAATTCAGACATTTTGTTGCCATCTGTTAGAATTAGTGAATTTATCATTCTCTCACCTATAATTACAATCCTGACCCTCATCCCCCAAGAGATATGTGAATTATGGCTATAAATTTCTTCAGTATTTTTTCTTAAGATTTATAATGTACAATTCTGATGCCAAAGGCAAAAATGCCTTTCTTAAGCAAAGGAAGCATTTTGAATATGAGCAAACATTCAAATCACAATGAATCACTACTACTGACTCATTTTCAAACATTCCCCTAAAATTTTTCAAGACTCTCTTCCAAGAACACCATAGACCCAAAATGACTATCAGATAGGGTACCTTATACCTAGTACAGTGACTGAAACACTATAAGCACTAATAATAAGGAATGAAGCTCATGTCACCAACTGAATCAACCATAAGCATAGGAGTCACTAACTCTTTTCATGAGCACCTCATATCCTCTAAAAAACTTTAGGTTCACAGTATTGTTCTTTACCAAGTACATCCTTTTTCCTTAATTCCAAACTTAATGAGACATTCTCAATTAACTTCGCACAATTTTATTTTATATTCTACTTCCAATTACCAATGCTTTTAACCTAATTGGAGGAATTTTAAGGAAATAATAAGCAGAACTCAACTTATACTATATCACTGTATCTCAATAAATGTAATGTAAAATATATTTTTATTAGTAAAAAGTTCCTATACTAAGAGTTATGTTAAGGTTTGCTTGGTCTTTTTTTTTTTTTTAAACTACATTGAACCCTGTTTTTGTTTTTTTTTAAGTACCATAAAACAGCCAGTGATCTTTAGTGAGGCATGAAAGTACCAAAAAGAATCAGCTATTATAAATCATTAGGGTTACACCAACTTAATGCAACAGTTGACTGGTAACTAATATTAACTGAAAAGCAGCCAAAGTAGATTTTATTTACAGCTATGTTTAGAAGAATAGCAGAAATGCTGTTACTAAAATAAATTTAATTTAGGCAATACTTCTTTTTTAAAATGAATTTTTTACACATTAATAGTATTTGAAAATGATTTGAAATGGGCAGGATGTATAACTTGCAAAGAATATTACTCTTCAATTTAAAAGTGTTAAGAGGTCTCTACTTTCAACCATGAGAGAGTAAACAAATTCAGAATTAACTTCCATACGTAAACAACTAGAAAACTGGACAAACTACATATCTGATATTGGACAACAGGCAGCTCAAAAGTGATTCCTTAAAAAGAGAAACAGAACACGTAAGTTCTATAATTACCTAGGATGTCTTTCGGAAAGCACTTTTGGGGCTGTACTTCGTTAAGAGTAGAAACCCAAATAGAAGCCAGTGCATTGCTGAGTTGAAAAGACAGAAATCGGAGTACGGAAAGGCCAAGGCAATGATTATTTGGGGGTAAAAGTCCTGAAGTGAGAAAGCAATGCAAAGACCTATTTAAAAAAAAAAAAAAAAAAAAAAAAGGTTCCACTTAAATTTTACCAGTTTGCATATGCGTAGGGTACAAAGGCTGAGCAAAAACAACTTCTGGGAAAGAAAAACTACCAGGTAAGTAAAGGTGAGTAACCAATCCCCAGAGCTCACACTGGGCCCAGAATCATGCAAGTTCTCATAAGCAAGATAGAGTCCTCATCGAATCCTCAGGACATTCAGTAAAGACCCAAGAAGAGAAGTCCACTTTGGTAATGAGGCTAAGAAAACACAAGAGTAAATGTTAACTCTATATACCTGCCCCAGAAAACCTTGAAGACATTAACACAGACAGGAAGGGAAGGGAGAAGGAAAGAATTTTGATGTTGCCAAGCATGTCTGGGAAAAGTTCAGTCTCAAAACTCTCCCATGCACGTGGTTCCCTCCGTATCACGTTATTTTGTCCCATTTGCCACTCAAAGGAGCAGATGTCACTGCCACCACAAGGAAAGGAATCTGAGACATTGAGAGACACTGCCATGCCAAGAATAAAGGTAAAGGAAGTAAAAACAGGTGCAAGAGGAAGAAAGAAAATGCATCCAAAAAAGTTTGGTGTGTAAAAACGATGAATAAGAGTATGCTCAGGTAATCAACATGTTGGGAAATGAATGATTAGAAGCAATGTGTTTTGACATGTAAAGAGGCTATGCCATATCAAAGGAAAACTGAGAAGAATGGTTTAAATAAATACCTCAGAAATTTTATTAGTTGGTCTGCCAGACTATCAGGATAGCAAAGCTCATGTAATTTTAAAATACAATGCAGGTGAAGCTAAAAATCCGAAGGAGTATGGCAAGCTTGAAAACCACACTATTAAAATCAATGAAACAGACAGATTTGGCGCTGGAGATGATGATGCACTCCATTTGATGATATGAAGATGATGATAAAGACCATGATGATATCTAAATTGAACACACTGTTTTACAGTCCAAGTTTTCTGAAAACTAACCCCAAAGATGATATGGCTCCCTTGTCCTTTAGAAAGTTAACCAGACTTCTGTGCAGCTTAGCAATTTTAACTTGGCATCTCGTTCCGAAATGAATACATGAACTCCTGATACTCAAATACTCTTAGAAGAGGTTCTTTAGTTTTCCTGATTGTTGCCTCATTAGTTAGATAAAACTATGACACATGTTAACAAATAACTTTAAAAAGTAAGCTTTTATAGAACACAAGTATATCTGATTCCAAAGTTCTATTTTCCTAAACATAACTCCCTTTAAAACAAAACAAAAAGAATAGTCTACAATAGTGTGTATTAGAAGATTGATGAGAACATTCCATTATGCAAGAAAAAATGTTTATGGTGTAAAGAACACTGGAATTGGAATATCAGTATCTTACAGATAAGAAGACCAGGGCAGTTAAAAGTGAAATAAAGGTTGAGTGTCACACAGCTAACAAGTGTCAAACAGGAATTTCAACCCAGCTATTTGATTTCAGATTCCACTGCAAGGAGGTCTTCCACAGCAAGTATCTTCCCATGTCCAGACCATACATCTAAACAAAAAGAGCACTTATCAATAGCTAGAATAAGAGGTAAAAATCTTTGCCATCCCAAGAGTGCTACTATAATTAAATGACCTCTGGAAGAATCATTCTACCCAAAAATCTCTTGTTTTCCACCTATAAAGATATTTGCAGCTCGAAACAGCTTAGTCATATGAACGTTAAAAAATAAAATTAAGGATTCCTCCAAAATTCCCATCATTCATGAATTCATCCATGTTTATCCACTGACCCCACTCCTACCATGTGTTTGACACTATATTGAGTATCAAGGATACAATGATGTACAAGATAGAGATAATCCCCACTGATTTATGGATCTTAGAATCCACCGGACAAGCAAAAATGAAAGAAATAATTACACAACTAATTTCTTAGGTAAATATGCTGAGCCTACACCCAACACAGGGCTTTTGAACTTGTTGTCTGAAACACACTTGCCCAAATATTCACCATAGTTCTTCACTCAACAAATTCAGTGTCACCTTGTCAGTGAAACCTGCCCTGACTATTCTGTATAAAAATGGTACACTCCCCACTCTTAACATTCCCTATTACATTTCCTGATGTACTCATTTTTCTCTAGAACACTCATCACCATCTGACATATTTATTTTTTAGTTTCTGTATCCCCACAAGTATATAAGCTCCATGAGATCAATAATTTCTGTTTTGTTGACTGGTATCACTCAGTCTAGAACAGCAACTATAATATAGCAAATACTTAATAAATATTATTGAATAATAAATGAATATGATAAAGGAAAGTATAAGTATTACAAGAAATCATTAATTTCATTTAGACTGATGTACACAGTGTTTATATACGTGTCTCTGTATAACAAAACACCAATTATAAACGCTATCATTTGTGTACATGGTATTAAGGCATTTGTTTGTTTTTCTATAATTCCTTTCTTATAAATTATTTTTAAACATTTATTTCTGATAGAATGACTTACTGCTAAAAAGACTCACATTTTTAAACTACAATACAGTCAATATACAACAAAATGATTTATTCTCCATTCTGTAAACTAGCTCACCTTAAATGAAAAGATGAGATGTACCATTCTACCTGGATTTGATACTACCATATTCACTGAACTGGAATAGGCATCTTATTTTTCAGAGATAAAAAGTTCTAAAAAGAGAGAGAAAATCAAAAACCAGCTTCTAAAGTTTATAGTTTGATATCTTTGCTTTGTATGCTCAATTTGTGAAGATTTTATAAAATTATGGCATTTATAGCTAAACATCTAGAAAAAAATTGTAGTATATCACAGTCCAAGGGACTTTGTGGCCTGAGAGAAGTCTTATTTTGAAGAGTAATAATACTTTCATTTATATCTAAATAATGTTAACCTGAATCATTTGAACAATTATTTAACAATATCATTTAAAAAGATAAACAGACCCTGAGACAAGTTTTCAAATTCAATCCCATATCATTTGGAACTCCAATAACTAGAGTCAACATGATCTTCCAAAGAATAAAAAAAAGTAAAGTTGATACAGTATTTCTTTTTCTTTTTTTTTTTTTTTTCAGAATTGGAAAAGTTGTATTTCAGCTGAATCTTTTTTTTTAGGTGAATAAAAATATCTTTATTGAAATTTCATGCAGTGAAAATAGCTTTGATATTGCAGTTCTGAAATTCACTACTCCATTCCCCCCTTCCCCATTTTAGCCTTGCTTTTTTTTATGGTATGATGAATTTTAGATTTTTTTAAATTTATTTTTTAGATTTTTAAATTGATATATAGTTGATGTACAATGTTGTGCTAAATTCAGGTGTACAGCAAAGTGATTCAATTATACATATACATATATATATTCATTTTCAGATTCTTTTCCATTATAGGTTATTACAAGACATTGAATATAGTTCCCTGTGCTATACAGTAGGACCTTGTTTATCTATTTTTTATCATTTTTATTGAGTTATAATCATTTTACAATGTTGTGTCAAATTCCAGTGTAGAGCACAATTTTTCAGTTATACATGAACACACATATATTCATTGTCACATTTTTTTTCCACTGTGAGCTACCGCAAGATCTTGTATATATTTCCCCTGTGCTATACAGTATAATCTTGTTTATCTATTCTACATTTTGAAATCCCGGTCTGTCCCTTCCCACCCCCCACCTCCTTGGCAACCACAAGTTTGTATTCTATGTCTATGAGTCTGTTTCTGTTTTATATTAAACGATGAAACCAACAAAGGCTTGATCTCCAGAATATATAAGCAGCTCATACGACTTAATAAAAAAAAAACAAATAACCCAATCCAAAAATGGGCCAAAGACCTAAACAAGCTATTCTCCAAGGAAGAAACACAAATGATCAATAGGCACATGAAAAAATGCTCAATATCACTCATTATCAGAGAAATGCAAATCAAAACTATGATGAGGTATCACCTCACACCAGCCAGAATGGCCATCATTCAAAAGTCCACAAATGACAAATGCTGGAGAGGCTGTGGAGAAAAGGGAACCCTCCTACGCTGCTAGTGGGAATGCAGTTTGGTGCAGCTAGTGTGGAAAACAGTATGGAGATTCCTCAAAAGACTAGGAATAGACTTACCATATGACCCAGGAATCCCACTCCTGGGCATATATCCAGAAGGAACCCTACTTCAAAAAGACACCTGCACCCCAATGTTCACAGCAGCACTATTTACAATAGCCAAGACATGGAAACAGCCTAAATGTCCATCGACAGATGACTGGATAAAGAAAATGTGGTATATTTATACAATGGAATATTAGTCAGCCATAAAAATGACAACATAACACCATTTGCAGCAACATGGATGTTCCTGGAGAATGTCATTCTAAGCGAAGTAAGCCAGAAAGAGAAAGAAAAACACCATATGATATCACTCATATGTGGAATCTAAAAAACAAAACAAAACAAAACAAAACATAGATACAGTATTTCTAATAAAATGAGTTTGTTATAAACAATCTATAAACAGAAGGGAACATTTTTCATGAGTCCATTAATTTCTCCTGATAAAAATACAAGTTATTATAAGAAATTAAGAAGTCAGTCATGAAGTAATAATATGACCTGCACTATTATACTTTGAAAACCTAAAAATATTGACTAGATATAACCAGGACTCCTAAAATACGTGTATTCTCTCCTCTAATTAAAAAAATCATAAGTCATAGTAAGCAAAGAGAGGGCAAAAACAAATCTTCAGATATAAAATGCAGGTCAAAATAATATCTACTAATAACTACATCCAAATTAATATTTCAAATACACATAAATCTAGGAATTTTCTCAGTTCTCCATCTAATTATGTAAACATTCCTCGAAGTATCTACAAAACAAAATTAAAATTACTATTAAATATTTTACTACCATTACATATATTAAAAAATTATTGCTCATTTCAAAACTATTTCTTCTGAGTGTTAAAAGTAAATTTTTTTTATTGAAGTACAGTCAGCTTATAATGTGCCAATTTCTGGTATACAGCATAATGTTTCAGTCATACCTATACATACATATATTCCTTTTCATATTCTTTTTCATTATACGTTACTGTAAGATATTGAATATAGTTCCCTGTGCTATACTGTAGAAACTTGTTGTTTATCTATTTTATGTATAATAGCATGTATCTGCAAATCTCAAACTCCCAATTTATCCCTCCCCATCCCCTTTCCTGCTGGTAACCATAAGTTTGTTTTCTATGTCTGTGAGTCTGTTTTTGTTTCATAAATAAGTTCATTTGTGTCTTTTTTTTTTTTTAAGATTCCTCATATGAGTGATATCATATGGTATTTTTCTTTCTCTTTCTGCTTACTTAGAATGATGATCTCCAGACTGATCCATGTTGCAACAAATGGCATTATTTTATTCTTTTTATGGCTGAGTAGTATTTCATCATATAAATATCCCACAACTTCTTTACCTATTCCTTTGTCAATGGACTTTTAGGTTGTTTCCATGTTAAAAGTACATGTTAAATGTTAAAGGTTAATTATATTTTTCTAGAAAGAAAGTGCAGAATTCCTTAATGTAGATACATTTTACATTTATGGGACAATGGATATCAACCAGTACCTGTTTACTAATATAGATATTAACTTAAAAAATAAATTCATCCAAAAACATTTAAAATTAGCTTGTTTTTAAATAGTGATACATGGCCACTGCAAGACAAAAGAAATAATCACAGAAATGCAAAAAGGATAAAAGAAAGATCACAGGAAACTTAACTCCCAGAAATAATTTCTCCACCATCTCTTGAGACATTTTACATAAATGAAAATAATTTTACACTAAAGGAATCATTCTATAGATCCTGTTCTACAGCCTACTTTAATTTCACTTTAGGTAAAGAATACCTTTTATGTTAGCCAACATATATCTATGTATGTCATTATTTTTAAGGGCTCCAGTGTATATTATATTCTATGTATTAACATAACTTAATCATTTCCCCATTAATAGGTATTTGATTTCCTTTTTTTTTTTTAAAGAATATCTCAAATACAATGAATGAGACCCTCCACAGTTTTTCACTAAAATGCTCCTGACCCCAAATTCTTCTCCACAATACAGATTTTCATTTACTCAAACATTTTAAGTGCCTATTATGTTCCATTCACTCTTCTAGGCAATCTAAGTTCAATGAGTGTACGTACTGATCATATTTTATTCATTGTTTTATTTGCAGTGTTCAGTAGTGTCTGGTACATAGTAGAATTTCATCCATCTGTTGAATAAATGGTTGACCATCCTTGTTCTCTCACGCTTCTTCACTTCTACAATTATTATCTTTTTTCTAAGTTTTAACTTTGAAATTAGTTCTCTCATTTTTTTCACCCTACAGAGTAATGAGCTTATAAATGTCTTCACCACTCAGAATTCAGGCTTACTACCGGGAGCCCAGAAAAATAAATATGGAGAAAAAAATAGTATTACAGTGCTAACTTTTGGAAACTGCTCAGCTGTGTTTAAAATTTTCAAAGTTCCTTTTGAGCTTCAAAACATTATCCAAAGGAAATATGAATCTAACAGCTGGCTATATGTCTTCCTTTGGTCTTTCTAACATTTCAGCGAAAAAGGAAAGTAGTATCCAAAAGGTCCAGCTGCAAACAGAAAAAATCCTAAAAATCCAATTAAACTGCAGAATTATGAGTGAGTTCATAAAAGACTTTTTTTTTTTGGTTTTCCAGAAAAAATACTCTGAGAGAGGAAAATAGGCCACTGAAACACCAAAATATACCAAAATATTTTTATTCTCATCAAATTTTGACCTTTTAAATTATTATGAAATAGGTCTGTTGAGAAACCTCTAGACATGCTTACTCTGTTTATTTTATTTGGAAAATCCAGGTACTACAGGGATTAACTTAAAATCATAAACTTGGAAAGAACCTTGAGACCTATATGGAGTTCATCCTTCTGCCTTTTACTCATTTACACTTAAGCCAATTTACATGCATAAGAAATCTATTTTTCACAACAAAAAATTATCCAACTCAAGATGGAGGTTGAGCTAGGAGATGAAGTCAAAGTTAAGGTAAGAGTCTGGAAAAAAGAATGTAAGTCACTCTAAGGATGTTGTTATTGGAGAAGACTATTTAGGGGAGTATCATGACTCAACTTCCACTTTAGTGTGATCACTCCAAAATTTATGCCTGAATGTTAAATGTGTATGTTAAATATATATGCTTGAATGGAATATGCATGTTGACTATGGCCATGTATTTTGCCTCCTAACTGATTAGGATGACGTGCAAAAATCTTAGCACAAGAGGATATTGATTTGGATCAATTTGTGAATATCTCTTCAGCCTCAAAAAGTATATGCTACCAGGTTATTGTGCTTTTATAAAGACACCCTACTATACTTATTAGATAAGTATTATTAGTAAGTTCTTCAAAAGTAGTATCATGGTTTTATTACTCTTTATATCCCCAATACACATTAAGTACTCAATAAGTATTCTCTTTATATTCCTTAGAGTACACAAGTATTCAAAATATATTCACTGACATCAGTGAAAACAGATATTTATCTAGTCCATTTAAATAGAATTTGCCTCAAATACCTTTAAATGTTAAAATATATAAAAATATATTACCATACTTGAACAGATACTTGCACACCAATGTCCATAGCAGCATTATTCACAAATGCCAAAAGGTAGGTAGAAACAACCCAAAAGTCCACTGGTGGATAAATGGATAACAAAATGTGGTATAATCATAAAACAGAATATCAGTCTTGAAGAGAATGAAAATCCAATACCTGGTACAACACAGATAAACTTTGAATACATTATGCTAAGTGAAAGAAGTCAATCAAAAAAGGACAAATATATGATTCAACTCACATTAGGAACCCAGAACTCAAATTCAGAGAGAGAATAATGGTTACAGGGGTCATGGAGAAGGGGGAGGTCTTTTTCTCTGGGGTTTTTTGTTTTTTTTTTTTTTTTGGTTTTGTTTTTTTAATAAAATTTATATGGAACCACAAAAGACCTAGAATTGCCAAAGCATTACTGAAGAAAAAGAAAGAGGCTGGAGGAATAACTCTCCCAGACTTCAGACAATACTGCAGAGCTACAGTCATCAAGACAGCATGGTATTGGTACAAAAACAGACATATGGACCAATGGAACAGAATAGAGAGCCCAGAAATGAACCCACAAACTTTTGGTCAACTAATCTTCAACAAAGGAGGCAAGAATTTACAATGAATAAAGACAGACTCTTTAGCAAATGGTGTTGGGAAAACTCGACAGCAGCAAGTAAATTAATGAAGCTAGAACACTCCCTTACACCATACACAAAAATAAACTCAAAATGGATCAAAGACTTAAACATAAGACAAGATACAATAAACCTCATAGAAGAAAATATAGGCAAAACATTATCTGACATACATCTTTTTTCGCTTTTTATACTTTGAATTTTTTTTTTACTGAGATACAGTTGTACAATATTATACAAGTTTCAGGTGTACAACACAGTGATTCACAATTTTTAAAGTTATACTCCACTTATAGTTATTATAAAATATTGGCTATATTCCCTGTGCTGTACAATACATCCTTGCAGCTTATTTTTTATACATAGTAGTTTATCTCTCTTAATCCCCTACTCCTATCTTGCCCATCCACCCTTCCCTTCCCACTGGTAACCACTAGTTTGTTCTCTATAATCTGTAAGTCTATCCTTTTTGTTATATCACTAGTTTGTTTTATTTTTTAGATTCCACATGTAAGTGATATCATACAGCATTTGACTTTCTTTGTCTAACTTACTTAATTTAGCATAATACCCTCCAACTCTATCTATGTTGTTGAAAATGGCAAAATTTCATTCTTTTCTATGGCTGCATAATATTCCATTGTGTGTGTATGTGTGTGTATGTGCACACATATATACACACACCAACACCACACCTTTATCCATTCTTCTGTTGATGGACACTTAGGTTGCTTCCATATCTTGACAATTGTAAATAATGCTGCTATGAACTTTGGGGTACATGTATCTTTCCAAATTAGTGTTTTCACCATTTTTCATTCTTTATGAATGACTTGCCCAAATAATACTTTCTAAATGTTTAATTACAGAATTCTCATTATCCTTAAATTACTAAGAAAAAAGTAGTTAAAAATAATTACCCAAAGTATATGGTTTCTATAGAAAACAAACACAAAACTGAAAACAGAAAACAAAGAAAAAAACTTGAAGAAAATGAAGTTACTTTGATATCAGCTATACTTATAACGCATTTATTCTAATTCTGCAAATCCTTTGCCTTACCACAAAAATACTAAACATGGCCATAATCAACATATCCACATGTCCTTAGCATTCACACATAAATTCATCTCCATTTTCCTCAGCAGAAGCTTATCTGCACTCAATGTTTTTGTAATTCAGTTTTTATTATATTTTCTTCTATTCTTTTCCTTGCAGGTAAAGATTATACATGCAAAGACTATTTTCTACTTTGTACATTTTCAGGGTGGTTAACAAGCATCTATTAAGGAGCTACATATTGTCAATTAAAATGACAGACTGGGAATTCTTAAAAATGATTAACACTCTGTACACCAAATTATTTCCTAAACTTTGGAAAATGTGTAAGAAAATAAGTTAAAATTTACATTCATCTGATTGTACACAAAAGTTGACTTATGTGCTACAAAATACAAAGGCAATCCTCTCTTGCTGCTGATTATTTATGTGATTCATATTCAAATAAATCCAACTGGAATTATGACATTGTTAAAAATACAAACTTCCCAGGTTATCACTCTGCAACTCTTCCATTTAATATACCAAGTACTACACATACATCAATTTCTACTCTGTGATTATGTCAAAGAAATTATATTGATTTAACATATAGCTAAGCTCAACAATAATACTGATCTAATTCATAACTCATTTAACATGATTTACATATTACACATGTTACAGGATTCACTTATGAGTCTTGACTTAATTTAGCAAACTAAAGTTTAATATTAAATTTAAATACTGGTTTATTAGTTTTTTCCCTGGTAATTATCAAACCAGAGTATTTTCAGTACTGAATAATTTCCAAGATTTCCCCACAAAACCATTATTGTATACTGAAGTCTCACTAAAAAATGAAGTCACCTAAGATAAAAAGAATAAAAGCAAAGAAAGAGGTATACTCAAGTGTTTGCACTTCCTGAGTGCCCTGTGCATATTTCTTCTAGAAGTAGCTATTTCAAGTGAAAATAAATCCTTTGATCCATAATTTCCCTACTTTTCCTATGAATTATATTAAGCAAAAATTAAGCCATTGTAGAGTCCTCTCATTAAAAAAAAAAAAAAAAACTAGAGACTTACTTTTCCTTATTGTATTCCTCCTACTAAATATTCCTTAAAAAACAGTATGGGTTTAATGTCCAAAAGATCCAGTAAAACTCACATATTTACATAAGTTTTTAGCAGTTTAACATTCAGATTTAGATTCAACAAAAACTTCCTAGGAACTGAATTAGAACCACAACTGTATAATGTGAGTATTAATGATTTTACATCAAAGGAAAATGAGGTTCAGAAAAACAAAATAACTTGATCTCATAATGATTTCACAACGAGTAACTAGTGAATTCAAAGCCTGAAATCCAAATATCACTACTAATGCTGGAAGGAAGAGAAGTAACACTGGAGCATGCCAAATATGACCCAGGCTCTTTGTACACATTTCCTCAATTAACTCTTAACAATGCCTTGTAAACCAGGCACTATCTCCATTTTGAAGGCAAAGAAACTGAGGTAAGAAATGACTTGATCAAGGTTTGTACAGCTAGTCAGCAGAGCAGCTAAAATGAGACAGAAACCTTGGGATTACACATTGATAGATTTTTGTCCTCAAACCATTACTCGTGATCTAAGGAAGAAAGTTCATTTGATGTTTTATTTTTGTGTTCAGGTTTTTTTTTTAATTGTACAAAGAATGAAACAATTTCACTAAATCCATTTTAACAAGATTTCTTAATTCCTCGAGAGAATCATATCTATGTTATTAATTCTTACAGTGTCACTATTATGAGTCTACCAGGCAGGCAAATGATAACAATGTATAAATCACTAACAGCATTCAACATGCAAATAGATGTCTACCCAACATTAATCCAATAATCCAGTAGGAAGACACTGTGAATTAGACTAGCTTTGCAAAGAATCAGCCCCACTTTGAACCAGGTACCAGTTCTTGAAATACCACTTTGAGCAAAAAAGAATGAGACTTAAAGTTTAGAGAAAGAAGCTGAAATACTTCTCCTCATTCTACCCAATGCACCTATATTTCACGAAAATTTAAGCCTATGGCCCTGCTCCCCACTAGCCTAGTTCTAAATGACAGGAAGAGCGGTAAGAAAGGGAGGTCTTGAAATGGGAAACAAATACCACCATTTCAAACAAATATCAAACCTATGTCATTTTCATCTCTCCTTTAGGCAGTTCAGCAATTTATCATACAAAGTATCCTCCAGGAACCTACAAAGCCTTCTAAATACAGTTAGGAAATTCTCTTCCTTTACAAATTCTCCCTTGTCCTTTCTCATCTGCTTTCCCTCTTCCTCTAGATCACTCAAAAGAATCTGGACACCTAGAGTTCTACTATTCAGGAGAAAAGGGCAATCATTAGCAAATACTGACCAGGTCATGAGGGATTCATATTTCACAGTTTTCAAATTTTGCTACGTGGAACCAAAGAGTTGTATGAGGTATTCCTAACATCTGACAAATGAAAGAGCACCAGGTAGGGTTCATTTGTAAAGGTAACCCCTGTAACTCTCATTCATTGTACAAAACTTGAGGCAAGAAAAACGTTTAAGTATTACAAAAGATCAAAGATTTAAAATTCTTTCTCAAAAATCTGTAAGTAGATGGGAGGCAGGTGACAGTTTGTTGAATTTTTTAAAATGAGTTCCTCACCTTCTTTCTGATCACGTATTCATGATGTCAGTTCTACTAAAAAATATTAAAGTCTAAAAAGAATGCTGAATTTTCTCAGTAATTCCTTTTTCCTTCTTGAGAAGAATGTGTATTCCCTGCTGTTGCTGGATGATAGATATCAATCGAATCCAGTTGTTGATTGATGGTACTATTCAGTTCAAATATGTCCTTACTGATTTTCTGCATGCTACATATGACCATTTCTGACAGAAGAATGTTGAGGTATCCCCTAGTATACTAATGGACTGATCTATTTCTTTTTTGCAGTTCTGTCAGTTTTTGCATCTCATATTTTGACGACCTGCTGTTAGGTGCATACACATTATGGATTGTTACATCTTCTTGAAGAACTGACCCCTTTATCATTATGTAACGTTCCTCTTTATCCTCAAAAATCTTCCCTGCTCTGTAGTCTGCTCTGTTTGCAACTAATAAAGCAACTTCAGCTTTCTTTTGATTAGTGTCAGCATGGTATATCTTTCTCCATCCCTTTATTTTTCATCTATATGTATCTTCATATATAAAAAGAGTTTCTGTAGACAACATAGAGTTCGGTCTTGACTTTTGATCTACTCTGACAGTCTCTGCCTTTCAATGTATTTAAACCACTGATATTTAAAGTAATTACTGATACACTCATGTTAATGTCTACCATATTTGTTACTGCTTTCTATTCATTGTCTTTGTTCCTATTTTTGTCTTCCATTCTTTTCTGTCTTTTGTGGTTTTAATTGAGCATTTTATATGATTCCATTTTCTCTCTTTTCTGAGTATGTCAATTATACTTCTTTTTAACTTTTTTTAATGGTTGCCTTAGAGTTTGCATTATACATTTCCAAATAATCCAAGTCCACTTTCAAATAACACTATACCACTTCATGGATAGTGTTAAGTACCTTATAAAAGGATATTCCTAATTCCTCCCTCATAACCCTTGTATCATTGTCATGATTCATTTCACTTACATACAAGCTATAATATGTAATACATGTTGCTATTATTATTTTAAACAAATTATGTTATCTGTTAGATCTATTAAGAATAAGAAAAATAAAAGGTTTTATTTTGCCTTCATTCTTTCTCTAATGTTCTTTTTTAATGTGGATACAAGTTTCTGGCCTACATAATTTGTCTTCTCTGAAGAACTTCTTTTAACATATCTTACAAGGTAGGCCCACTAGCAACAAATTCTCTCAATTTTTGTTTGTCTGAAAAAGTCTCTGTTCTCCTTCACTTTTGAAGGATAATTTCACATGATACAGAATTCTAGATTGTTGGTTATTCCTCTCAATACTTCGAATATTTCACCCAACTCTCTTTTTGCTTGCAGTTTCTGAAGAAAAGCCCTCTATACATGAAGTGTTTCTTTCTCCCTCCAACTTCTTTCAAAATTATTTTCCTTATCCTTGATTTTCTGCAGTTTGAAGAAGATATGCCTAGGTAAATCTTTCTGGGCACTTATCTTGCCTGGTGTTCTCTGAACTTCCCGTATCTGTGGTTTGGATACCGATTTGGGGACGTTCTCTATCATTATTATTCTGTTTCTTTTTCTCCTGGTATTCTCATTATGCATGTGTTGCACCTCTTACAGTTGTCCCACAGTCCTTGGATATTTTTTCCTTTTTTTTTTTCTAGTCTTTTTTCTCTTTGCTTTGCAGTTTCAGAAATGTTTACTGACATATCCTTAAGCTCAGAGATATTCTTCCTCAGTTGCGTCCAGTCTAATAACGAGCTCATCAAAGTCATTCTTCATTTGTTATAGTGGTTTTTATCTCAAGCACTTCTTTTTTTTCTTAGATTTTTTTCTCCACTGACATTACTCATCTGTTCCTGCATGTTGTCTACTTTTCCCATTAGTACCCTTAGCATGTTAACCATAGATGTTCTAAATTCCTGGTCTGATAATCCTAATATCCCTGCCATACCTGAGTCTGATTCTGATGCTTGCTCTGTCTCTTTAAATTGTGTTCTTTGCTTTTTAGTATGCCTTGTAGTTTTTTTTGGTTTTTTTTTTTATTTTTTTTTATTTTTGTTTTTTGCTGGAAGCCAGACATGATGCACTGGGTAAAAGGAACTGCAGCAAAAAGTAATGTACTAATGTGACGGGGTGTCGGGAGAGTGGGAGCATTCAATAGTGCTGTGGATAGGTCTGAGTCTTTCAGTGAGCCTGTGCCCCACCTCTCCCCCAAGCTGTGAACTTCACAAGTTCTTTTCAGTCCTGTGTTCCCTTCCTAGGTGGAATAGGATAGTAATAGGGGGCTGGAATTGAGTATTTCTCTTCCCTCATGTGGAAGGCTAGAGCAGCCTAGAGTTGGGTATTTCCCTCCCTCTAGGTCAGTAAGCCTCTGATAACATCCAAACAGATTACATAGGCCCTGGTAAAATACTTTTCCTTGATAGCAGATCTTGTTAAGAAAAGCAGAATACCTTGGCATATTTCAAAATGGTTACTTTTCCCTCTCCCAGGAAGTACCAGGGGATTTCTCTCTGATATTCACTGTGAGGACCTCGTAGTGTTCCTGGAAAAATCATCAAAGTGTGAGGGTTCCCTATCATTGGGTCTCCCTAGAGTTTTTACCTCAGACTTGTCCACGTGGAGTTTCCAGGGATTCAATTACATTTTAGATTTTCCTACCCAGCAGTGGTTCCCTTAGTGGTTTCTGCTAGGGTAAGTTATCGTTCTCTGTATTTGCCTGTCTATCTCTCCAATTTGGGGGCAATAGTTTGCCCTGTGACCTCACTTCTCTGACAGATCTAAGAAGAGTTGCTGATTTTACAGTTTGTTCAATTTTTTACTTATTACAACAGAGTGATGACTTCTAAGCTCCTTACATGCCAGACCAGAAACCAAGAAAAGTGTGTGTGTATGTGTGTATATATTATATATATATTCACTTTCAGCTTTAAAAAAGTGTGTGTGCGTGTGTATATATATATATATATATATATATATATATATATATATATACACATATATATTTATTTTCAGTTTTTACCTTTTAACTAACTGATAGAGTGATGTATAACACCATTATGATATTAAGGAGAGAAAAAAAGGAGATCTGAGTTTCTCTCAGTGGCACAAAAATTACCTAAAATATGATTAATCATAGTGTTTATCCTAAAATTAATACCAAAATACAAATTATTAAACATTACACTTCATCCTTTCTGAAACAATGAAAACATGTAGACAATTATTGTAGGTTATCATTTAAATCACATGTCATTACTATAAATTATTTCCTAAATAAACACCTGAATATTAAATTTCCATAAGGGCTTTAAAAATATATATATTAATAAGTACTACACTTCACTGGTTATTCTTATTGCTCAATTATAGAAAAATATAGCCTGTTTCTTAATTCCTAAAACAGCATTATAATGTCTTCTAAACAAATTTAAGTTTTAAGATTCTTCTTCTGGAAGGAAAAAAACATCAGCAGAAAGCTAAAATTTCTATCTGAAATTTGACATATGGTTACCAATTCCCAACATTTTCTATTGCCTTGAAAATTACCTTTATCAAAATTACTTTACTTAGAAAATCTCAGTGAACTGTACAGTGCTATCAGTACAGTTCTTATAGCAAGAAATATAGCTATTTTTTTCCAAATCACACTGTAAAACAGCTCATTACTTTTTATATTACTGACTTAAATTTTATTCAACTGAGTTTTAACATATTTAACCAAAAGCATGCTGGTTAAATAAGATAAACATGTCTAATTCACCTTAAGCATTTGAAAGTTTGTTTAAAATAAGCCTCAAAACATAGCAAGAATATCAGGATAGTTAAACCCAAGGGAACATATTAACAGTATCTTCACTTTACATAAATGTAAATTTATTTTATTATTTCCACATCTGTGATACATTAGGTACAACAGACATTTCTGAGTCTTTTAAACAGTGAACAGATGGTTAATCACTACAAAATCAGGAGCAAGTATAACATCTTATGGAATTATCAATAATTAATAATAATCTTAAGCAGCCAAAAGATAGCTACAGAGTTGGACAAATAATTTTCCCAGGAGGATAATGAGAAATTAGGATGAGATATATGGAAAATGATTTGGGGGTGGTCACAAAAAGAATTAGGAAACGTGACCATAGTAAGAAGTGAAAGATTATATAAACACTCCTACAAAAAAGAAAATCTATCCTCAAGAGGGTTGTCAAATCAGAATGATGATGGATGCTTGCAAAAGATAGGAGAGAATGCTATAAAATTTTCACTAATAATTTGCTAAAAAATAAAATATATTCCCTGAGACCCCACATTCCTGAAACCCCAAAATAAAGTCAATGTCTAAGTAAAACTAAAACTTAGTACTTGACATACTTTCTAGCTAAACGTAATAACTAAAAAAATGGACCCAATTATGTCAGTTTACAAGGGATAAAGAAATGAAAACATCAAAAGCAAAAAATTAAGGCACTCTAATTATGTCAGGTGGTTATATATAAAAATAAACTATTCAGGTGAGAATGGCTATGTTAAAGAGACAAGATAGCCTAGTAGACAGAACACAGAAGGGAGTCCTGCTCCAAAAAAAATGTCAAATGATTTTTACAAAGTCATCATATCCAACCTCTAGAGCTGAGACAATGTAGACTCAGTGGAATCTTTTAAGGAATAGTGATATGATGTAAATAAATAATAGTGTTTTCTGGGTAAGGAAACACTACTAAAGAGAAAAGAGTTTTTCCTAACTTTTAAAAAGAGAAAATTTTGATTTATTAAAATGTAATCTCAATATGAACTGTAAAAAATGGCTTACCTTTCTTCCCCTAAAACATAAGAAGCTGATGAAATCACATGATATTTCCAATGGAAGATTTTATTGATTGAATCTGGGTCACTAAAATTGTCAACTGTTTAAAATGAGACAAAAGAAAGGGATAAGCATTAATTATATACAATTATACATAGTACATTTATTGTTAATATGAAACTTATCTCACACAAAACCTCCAGGCCACTCAAATGATATATATGTCCCTAGGTTTCAACTCTGCAGGGAAAGCTCATTTGAAGCAACGATTGGACAAATAATTAAAAGTATTTAAAAAATTCCTGACCACTAAATGTAAATAGCTTATTAACTTAAAAAAAAAGTTGTAATATTTATTATCACCCTACTTTAATTCTTTTTCCTAAAAAGAATATGAAAATTTAGCTAAAACAAAAGGGCCCCACTTTTTAAATAAACGGGGGGTGGGGTGATGGTGGATAGTCAAACAGCTTCAAGGACAAAAAGCATGTTCCACACCAGATCATATTTACAGTTCCTCATCTAGAATTCAACTAACATCCAACTGCAGCAATCAGCCAAGCTTGGCAAATTAAAATAACAGTAATTTTGACAGATTATCTTCTATAAATATTCAAATATGGACGTTTGTGTGCACGCAAGGGTCTCTATATGACAGTCAAAATGCTTTGTTTAGGATCCTAAAAATGAGCATTTTTTTCACCCTTCATTTCTGTAGGGTTCCCCTAAATCCTTAACTTTCATTTTAACTCTTTTACCTTAACTGATAAAGAGACCAATTATTAACAATTCTGTGGCCTGAGTCATACTATCTATAGCCTGAATTAAAAATGTAAGAATAAATTCCAATAAAGCACTAACAGACAAAAAGAAAGTACCGAGGATCTTTGAAAATCTAGATCTGTAAAGACAAAAGGAAAGATCCAGGAATTGGGGGCAGCGGGGGTGGGGAAGGCAGGGAGAGGATCCTGAAGGATGACAACTGAATAAAGATTAACTTTTTATTCATGTGATCAGGTATGCCTTAGTAAAGTAAAATCCAAATGTAAAGAGCAAGTAACAACTTGATAAATACGGGATGTATTCAAAGTTTAATTAAGACAGACTACCATATATTTGGCTCAAAGAAAGACTATGCTCTGATGACAAGTTCAAGTATATCAAAGTGCCAAAAGTAGGGAAATGCAATTAGTATGAAATTCAAACCAAATTTCTGAAATCCATAGATAGCCCTATTTAATCAAAAGTAATGGCTTTAAATGAACACGAGCTTTTGATGCATGAATTTTCTCTTCCTATCCTATCTCCCATTAGTCAGTTTCCCTTAAACATGTACACAATTACTGAAAAGCCTCAGATGTTCCAGGGAATCTGCAAGTGACAGGCATGCCTCTGTATCAAGAGCAGCATCAAAATTATGGAAGAAAAGTCAACCTATTCGGAGGCATTGCCCTTCTGGTCCCAACTGGAAAGAAACAACTATAAATACCTCTACTAAAATTGCTCAAAATATTTATAGAAAGTAGGCTTGAAAGAAATTCTTACTACATAATCTGTTCACCATTCAATCACCCAAAACCAGGTCCAACAGTGGATCCAAGCCATACCAGTGGTTCTCAAAGAGAGAAGAAAAGTCTTGTCTAGGGACCAGTAGCTGCAGCCTCCACTGTGAGCTTGTTGGAAATGCAAAATCTTAGGCCCTATCCAGGGGCATATTGAATCAGAAGCCACATTTTAACAAGATCCCCAAATGATTCATATACAAGGTAAAATTGAAGAAGCTCTGCAGGAAGAAGAGTATTAAAATGAGGGAGAAGGTATGATGATCTGTTCAAAGATTTCCCATTGCAGGCCACTGTTTGGCCAATAAGCAACCAATTTTTGACCTCTGGTTTATCATACTCTAACAACAATTTCTGTATTCTGAAAAAGGGATCCTGAAAAACAGAAACCCCTTTAGAGCCAAAGAAATGAGTATCTAATGATTAAATCTCAGACCCCAAGAAGGGCTGTGACAGAGTTATCTCAAGCCCCCAAAACATATTAGCTAGATAAGTAATTTAAAAATAATAATAACTCCTTTCATTCTAAATCCTAGACACAAAAAGCATGTGGGGTCCCTCTGGCTGAGAAAGAGACCAAGAGACCAAAACCTATGCCATCATGTAACCAGAAGAGGAGAAGGTTATATGTGCTGGTTATTCAGTTACAGTCTCTCAGTTCCACATCCATAATACTCAGCTCAGTAAGGCTGAAAATAGAACTCTGGAGACTACTTTTCTCTTTTGCCATCTAGCTTCTTTATACTGTCAATAAGGACACTCAAAGGAGAAATTTGCTTTTTCCAGTCAGTATTGCCCCAGCAGAGGCCCTCCACTCCAGAAGCAGCAGTTGGTGACAGTCACAAGCTTCTTCTGGCACTCTCAGAAGTACCAGCAACAGCCAGGCAGTACCACTCCAGAAGTTTTGAGCCCCAACTCTACTCTATGCTCTTCTTTGTTCCCCTAGCCCTGTGGATGATGGCTGCTTTCCACAATTACTGTCTCTGTGTTACTCCAGTGTTCCCGTTTTGCCTTTCAGTCTCCAACACCTGTATAACCCACTCCTCCATTGTATTAAATTTTCTTGGCAAAATTATCTAGTGTAGATTATTGCCTTGTCCAGATTCAAACAGATACATCATGGCTAGATATAATAAAATTTCAGCATGATAGTGATCACTTTGGGAAACTACTTTCCCAAAACATGATAGTTCATGAGAAAATATTTACTGTCTCTCCCCAAAAATATACACAAGAAGGGAAATGGAGGCAAGAAGTACAGCTGAGAAAGAAAAAAGAGGAAACATAACCTAAGAAAGTAATGTACTGAAACAAGTATCATGTTAGAAAACACATTTTAGTGCTCAAAAACATAAAGAAAAAGCCCATAAAAAGTCTGAAACAAATATATGTTTTCCACCTTAGTAAAAGTCACAGAATTTAAGTGGAAGGAACTTAATTTTTCTGCCTCTGTCATCATTCAGTTTTGTTAAAGCAATTTTATACTGAGTTTGAGTTACTATACTTTCAGGAAGCTGCTGAGAAATTAGAGGGAATCCAAAGAAGATTACAAAAATGATGAAAGTGACAGGAAAAAGAATCCATGAAGAAAGGTTCAAGGAGCCAAACTTTTTAGTTCAGTCTAGTGTGAAGAAAACTTCAGGCCAACATTATGAACTGCCTCCCAGGTACAGAGTTCTGACCAGCTATGCTGGTCATCCATACAGGTGCTTAAAATGAGAGAAGATAAAGTAAATGAAGACAGAAAACGGAGCTACTTAGCTTACCAGACTCTCCTTCACATCACTAAAGTAGTAGCTCTTAATGCTACTCACACATAAGAATGACCCAGAATATTTTTTCACAAAAGAGAAAAAAATACTAATGATGATGACAATGTCCAGAACACTAATGCTACAAGTCTGATTCAACTGGTCCGAGGTAGAGTCTAAGTCGGTTTTTAAAAAAACAAAAACAAAAAACACCTAAGTGTTTACAATGTACTGACAGAGGGATTGAGAACCACTAAAGGAACATTCCGTAACTTTAATACTAAAGGTATGGTCTAAAGACTAGCTACATCCAGATTACCTGTGGAGCTTGTTAGAACAGCAGCATCTGAGACCTATTCCAAAACTGGTAAGAATCTACATGGTACCAAGATCCCTGAGTAATCTGCATGCACATTAAAGTATGAAAAATACTGTCTTAAAACAGCCTGAGTGTGTGGGTGTGTGCAGGGGTGTGTGTGTGTGTGTGTGTGCGCGCGCGAGCAAACTCCAGCCTAAAAATAACTTTCTAAGTAAAATTTTTCTAAAGTTTTAAAATATTATTTTTTTCACTTCTAAATTCTATTAGTGTTTACTGACAATACTATTTTAGGGAGTGAATAATAACTAATATTTATTTCAGCCTGTACTATTTGCAGGCATTCTTCTTTACAAAATGACTTAATCCTCAAAACATGTCTATAAAGTAGATAATTTTATAATCCCTGTCTTACAGATAAAACTGAGGCAAGAGTTACTTAAAATAAATAACTTCTCTGGGTCACACAACGAGTAAGTGGCAAAGCTGAAAACTGAACCGAGACAGTCTTGTTTAAGAGCTTATATTCTTAACCACAAAATACTACGTTACACCATACCAAAACATTTTGAAATCATTCAGCAGGAAAGTATAATTATTAGAAATAAAACCTCTATAAGAGTAAAGGAAAAAAATCAGTGTGCTTTTCTCTGATTTAAAAAGAAAAATCACCAGTTATAACAGTAATATTATCAAATCAACATTGTTATGGGTCTGTGGTATGGCCCACACTTAAAACAGAGAGGAATACGACAGAAAAGACAGTAACTCAGGAGATTACTTATAACATCCACACTGTCAATATTTGAGGGTGAGCGATACATAAATCAATGCTGTACGTCAGCCTCCTATGAAAGAAAACTTTTTGTTAATAACCACTTTGCTACCTGAATTTGGGAAATAACTGAAATCCCAGGTTAGGAGATAACATTCTCCTCAATGCTTCCTTAATTTACCCTACACTCTTCCTACAACTACCACCAACAACAACCTCAGAAAAGTAAATACATAAGGCTATGACTATTTTTCACAATGTAAGGCATGATGTAAATTTAGTCTAATTATTCTCCTCTTCTGTACTGCACTGCTCTTAACTTCTAAAAAAGTTGACTCTCTACTTCAGTCACTACAAAAACAAAATTTCCAGACCCAAGAAGACCCAAATGATACTTTCGAAAATGCTAAAGATGACTTTTAAAGAAGTCAGACAGAGGCTGTCAATAAAATGCCTACTAGAAAGTTTTAATAATTCATGTGAATTCTAAGTAGCACAAGAGAAGAGCCAAAGTTCCCAGAGATAAGTAATACTATCTTACTGGCAACAGATTGAGTCTAAAATATGCAAAATTCTACCCTTTGAGTGTTTAAAGCAGAGCAACAATTCCTACTATGTTTAGCTTCATTCAGCCCAAGCATACTCCTAAAAAAAGTGTACAATACCATTTCATTAACAATGACAAAACCCTCGTAACCTAGTTTCTGAGAATGAATAAAAGTACAGGTATTAAAAATAGAATTGCTTAACCCACAGAGTTATTAAAGTGGTTGCTGGAGCCAGAAAGATTTGAGGATTAAAAATACCAATGCAAAGACTCACTGAAATGGAGTCTTCTAAACACCTAAGTTTAAAATTATGACTTGAAGCAATTAATTGGTTCCTTTGGGTAAGGTTTTACCTGAAGAGTCTCAAAAAGCTGAGGTCCATGTGAAACACTATAAGGACAGAATTTGATTTCCCAAAGAGCAGATATGGAGTAAAACTTCCTAGGATGCCAACATACACAATGTCCAAAAGAAGAGTGTTCTTAGGAGGGAAGAGGCAACTGTCAAAAAACAAAGAAGCTAAACATTCTTGATATGACTCTTTCATTAACTAATATGACTAATAAAATGACCCATATCAAAACTCCTTGAAAATTTCCATCAGGTGTTAATTATTAATATTAGTTAACTAATATTAGTTTTTTCCTTTCTAGTTAGTACCAGAAAACCACTCTCTTCACCTCTCTACCTATCTTCATTAACAGTATGTTCTCAATCCGCCTTACTTTCTTACTCTAATGAAAAAGACTACATTATTTGAATGATAAAATAAAATAAACTGTATTTATGAAAGATTAAAATATACCTCAAAGAAGTGATATTTATTAAATATTAGTTGAATTAATAAATTTCACCACCCTTCTACCCTCAGAACATGGAAAAATCATATTTATTATACATCATGTATAAAAATTTAAATGGAAACATTTACCAGCACCAATAAAATAGAAACCTTATTAAATCAAAAAAACTATTTAAAAATCACTAGAATCATTTTTAAACATCAGAAAGAAAAAATTTAAAAGATGATTCTCAGACTTCATAGTGAATCAATTATTTATTAAGCTCATAAAATTGCAGAATCTGAGCTCTGTGATCAGAGATTCTGATTCATAAAGTCTGAACTTCTGAAGATGAACCCAAAACTCTACATTTTAACAAGATTCCTAAGTGATTATCATGTAGATTATCCTTGAACTACACTTCATATATACTTCACCTCCAAACCACTGACAATCTCTCAGTAAGTCTTTGAGATCTAATCAAAATGCCCACTTCTGTCTCTCATTTTAACAGCCCCAACTTCTGCTTAAACTACATGCTTGGAACTAACACAGAGAAAAAATTATAGCAATCAGTTGTTGGACATACATTACTATGGGCATGAAATTTGTATAATCTCTTATATATACATAAGGATTTAATGATATATTGCATGTAAAGTTCACAGTACAGTGTCTGGCTAAAATAAATAAATGCTCAATAAAAGCAGTTGCTAGCTGAAAACTAACGTCCACACAAAAACTTGCAGATGGGTATTAACAGCAGCTTTATTCATAACTGCCAAACTTGTAAGCAACCAAAATGTCCTTCAGTAGGTGAATGGGTAAGTAAATTTTGATACATACAGACAATGAAATATTATTCAGTGCTAAAAATAAGTGAACTATCGAGTCATGACATAGGGAAACCTTAAAGTGAAAGCCAATCTGAGAAGGCTACATACTGTATGATTCCAACCAATAAGCCAGTCTGGAAAAGGAAAAACTGAGGAGATAGTAAAAAGATGAGGAATTGTCCAGGGTTGGAAGTTGGGGAGAAGCAATGAAAAGGCACAAAGGATTTGGGGGGCAGTGAATACACTCTTAAAGGTTTTATAAAGATAGATACGTGTCATTATACATTTGTCTAAACCTACAGAATGTATAACATCAAGAGTGAATCCTAAAGTAAACTATGGACTTTTGATTATGATACGTTGATGTAGGTTCACCAATTTTAACAAATGTACCACTCTGGTGGGGAATACTGACAATGAAGGAGGCTATACATGGGCAGGAGCACGGGGTAAACAGGAAGTCTATGTACCTCCCTCTCAGTTTTGTTATGAACCTAAAACTGCTCTTTAAAAAAACTGTCTTCATTAAAAAAAAAAAAGTAACCTGCTATTATCCTTAATAGTGGAGATATTATTTTGTGCGGGTCCTCCTAACAACCCTAGGAAGTGGTTGCTTTTATTTTGAAATTGTAGTTAATGATACTAAGGTTTAATAATTTGTCTGGGCAATAACTTGCCCAGAGATAGTTAAGGAGCAGAGACAGCATTCAAGAGAAACCATGTAACTCCAAAACCTGAACTATTTACTCTAACCTAAGATAACTTCCTAAAGCAGCAGGGCAACCACAGCAGGTACAAAACAATTCCAAGGTTATAACTACCCTTTACAAGAATTTTCCTGAGTCATCTCCAGCACAGTCATGACCTAGGCACAGTCACAAATATTCCTATAAGATTAAGAATTAAAGAAGGACGGTCATAGGATAGGACTATGATGGATGGCTGAGAACAGGTAACTATAATAACCAAAATTAAGTATAGGTTAATGAATTACTTCATAATAAAGAATGTTCTAATAAATATAATTAATATTTAAAGAGTGTTTAATGTTTTCACAGTACTTTAGAATTATAAATTACTAATAATTCCGTAACAAGAGTCAGTAAGACTATTAACCTTCTAGCAGAAAATATGGTCAAGTTAATGAAATCTCTTCTAAAGTCATTCTGTGTTAGCTATTTAACACAAAGATATTACAAATTCAGTCTCGGGACTCTCAATAGCTAAGGAATGTGATTCTTAGTTAAAAGTCTAAGAAGCCATAACGGGGTCAATTCAAAACAACAAAAGTGACTTCTATTTTATCCACACCAAACATGAACATAAATATGAAATTCAAAGTTCTCTAACATGATGTTTTCCACTCAAAAGTTATAAAATTTGATTATGTTTCTAATGATTAAGTTTTGTGTATGACCTTTTTTTTTTAAACACTCTAACTTTTCTTAAAACATGTTTTTCCCCTCATCTCGTTTCTCCCAAGTGGCTATCGTTTTCCCCAAGTGGCTATCGTTTTCTTTCTTTCAAGTATATTTCTAGATTGCCTGTTCCCACGACCCATCCCCAAAATGGTAAGCATTGGTTTCCACAAACTTTCCTTACCCCCATCCCTGAACCACAATTACATTCACAACAAATAAAACACAATTCGTCATGGCAAAAAAGATTTGTATTCTGGTATTCTGACATCAGCATACCACTAAAATTAAAAACTCAGAAAATAAAAATTACTGATGATAAAAGTGCATTCTATTCTGTTAAATTGCACACACAGAATTTGTATTTTACCCCGGTATCTCTCAACAAGTTAATGCAAGTCCTACAGCTGTTACTTAGTTTTATAAATCTTACAATTTTACAAATAACTAAGAATTTTAATGAAATGCATTAAAATTAGGCTCTTAGCCAAATAAAATGATACATAACACAGAACAATATACATATATAACTCAGCTAGAAAGAACACATACCTCTCATTTGCTCACTCTCTCCTTAAAGGAAATTAAATCTTCACTACTTGTCCCATACAAACCAGAGAGTCTCTGATTCACTGCAGTGCTACTGCCCTAGAAATCCCAGTACTGCAGGAGGAAGCCAAAGATCAAACACTTCCTTCTGCTGGAGATCTGCTCACTAAATACATAAAAGCAGGTATCGATCGCCAATACCTAAATTTTTACAAAGAATGTATATAGTTAGAAAAGATTTATTATCATTTTTATGTGATAAGCTTATTAGCTGGGTTCTTTTTGAGGAAAAGCAGATTTTGGAAATCCCTGCCTAAAGAATGTTGTAACCTTAAACATACTAAATCCCACAAAAGTAAATCAGTCAAATCAGCGAGGTTGTGATGGGTTCCAGAAAGAGGCACAGAGTCCTTGAACCAACAAACACCACATTTCAAGAGTAAGAACTGTGTGCTTCTCTTCTAGAGCTCTGTCTATGGAAAAGCACTGTGCTCTTTATACAAAACCAGAGCCAAGAAACTTATTTGATGCCAGAAATTTGGAATCCCCAAGAAGTCCCCTAATTATATAACACCCACAGTACCTCAAACAACAGGAAGCCTAAACATTTGGTAAACATTCCCCCACCCCTTCTTACTAAATATAAAAAATATGTTCCCCTTCCTGAGCAGATTCTCTGAATACAACTGAATATGGTTATCTTTCGGCCCCAGACTGCCTTCCACCACTACGCAGAGGGAGAAAAAGCCATCTATTTGCAATTCAATCAGAAATTTTTTAAGACCATATCTTCTAATGGCATAAAAATGCACTATCTGGTAAAGCAATCAGTAGCCAAATGTGGCCAATGAGCATGTGAAATTTGGCTAGTTTAAACTGAGAATTGCTGTAAGTATAAAATACACACTGATTTCAAAGACTTAGCAGGAACAAAAGAATAAAACGTTTCATTAATATGTTTATATTAATGAGTTGTTTAAATAATATTTTGAATATATTAGGTTAAATAAAATATATTACTAAAACTAATTTGACTTGTTTCTTTTTACCTTTTTTTAATGTGGCTACTGGAAAATTTTAAATTACATGCATGGTTCACATTATATTTCTATCAGACAGTGGTGATCTATATAAACTAGTGATCATAAGCCCTTACTAAACTTCCTATATCAAGCTTCTATGCTGATATAACATCATAAAATCTAGTCCTTCTAAAACCCTCACCAAAATTTCCTTTCCACCTGATTTACAAGGTAGATTATATTCAGATTCCTAAAAATTCAATAATACTTCACCTCCTCCACCCCCCTCCCCAACACCCGACCCAAGTTACTGGCCTTAAAATATTCATCTTTGTCTCTAATGACTATCACACTTAGAGAAGGGGAGGCAAAAAAATTTTCCCAAAGGGGCCTCCAAGTTATCTTTAAGAAGCGATATGTGGTAGCGTTAAGGTTTTGGTTTCGAAAATCAAAAGGCACAAACACTGCCTTCCATTGTGCAAAGCATTGTAGCTCAGTTTCCTCATCTGTAACAAGGGTAAATACTTTTATCACTTAACATTAAATTAATATTTCATTTAACTAATATTCAATATTAAAATATCAATACCATAGGTTATTGTGAAAGAATTTCTAAAAAGCGCGTAGAATAGCACCTGGGACTTAAGTGCTAATAAGCATTAGCTATTATTGTTATCATTCTTTCCCTTTTTTGTCCTGCTTCCTGAACCTATCATTCTCATCTTTATACTCCTGGCTGACTCATCAATAGGTCCTCTCCTCAGCCAAGCCTGTAGCATATCCAGCAAAATGTAAATACACAACAACAGATGGAGAGGGAGGTCACTTGGGGCTGACAAAGACAAAGAACTCCAAACATAAGAGTCCATAAGAAAATATAACGCATCACATAACAGAAAGATTCCACAGTACAAGAAATAGTTAAGCTAATTCTGGGACCCTGTAAAAGACATCTTTAAGGGGGTTGGAATAGATATTTCTAAAGTCCCCCTTCAATCGTCTATGCCCCTGGCAAGGTATCCAATCCAGATGTTAAAATCTGGAACCTATCCCATTGACAGTACTCAACAAGACTAAAAATTGTACATTCTTTGTGACACTTTGACTCAGCTATTGACTCATATCTGTACACCTAAAAAATTAACAAGCTCCTACTGCAACTATTGGAGAGCCTAAGTTTAGACCTCTATCACATGGCAACACGAGTTAAAAACCTGCCCACTCATACCTAAAGGCTCAAAGAGCAGAAGATATGTGAAGGTCGAAATGCTCCCTTTGTCACTTGTAGCATACTGAGTTTCATGGAACTACAGCAGATTTAGGTGACTAGTTCATTTAACTTAAGTCAAAATTGTTCAGCTTAACATCTCATTACCCTTCTCATATTCTGTCACCTATTACAGACATTTGCATTATGTATTTTATTTCCTACTTCCCCAAACTAGACAAAAAGTATCTTAAAGGCAAGGACTATATCTTCCTTAATTCAAAAGTCTTAAATCTGATATATTGGATACTCAAATATTTGTCATGCTGGATTGATTGTTATGACATAAAACAATATTTTTTTGCCTTTGTGAAGTCTTCAGCTTTAAAAACAATTTCACGTAATTTCATTTAATTGTCCCATTAATCCTACAGTCACATCAAAGACATAGCCTCATTTTTTATGAAGTATCTGAATCTCAGAATTCTAAGTAACTAATTAAAAATTATTCATTTTAGTATATCTTAATAAGCAAATTTTTAGTCCAAGACCACACTGGTCATAAGCGACAGAGCCAAAGCTGCACTGCACTATATCACACCACATACACTAGAACCTTTCTCAGAGAGAACCCGTAAGGGAAGGAAGAAGATGAAAGACAGTGACAAGTTTTGATAACGAGATGAATGTATGGCCAGTCCCTAAATAAAACTGAACTGCTTTTCACATTTCATTTTTCCTATCTTATTGAAGTCTCAAAGTTTTATTTTCTCTTCTAAAAGTTTCTTTCTGTTAAGTTTCTTCCTTTATCCTCACATAATTAGTTGCACCTTTATCACCAAAATTATACTCCACCTCAAATTTTACCTATCTGCCTTTATACCTATAAACCACTCTATATTTTAAAAGTTATGCAATTTTGTAAATACAGTTTCCTTATTCTGTCTTAATGAATATGTTTTACTATTAACTTGAATTCGCCGGTATTTTCTGAAATGGCTTTTGCTCAAAGCTACCGTGTCTAAAAATAACCTACTATATATATAAGTCCACATTCTGCTGATATACCCACTAAACTTATGTGAGAAAATAACTGGCAGTTTCTCTATAAAACTACCTACAACAGCAATCAATCAACATTAGCTGACACCAAGATAATAAAAGCAAGGTTAACTTGCTGCCTATTGTCACTACTGAGTTCATATTTAGAATGTCGTATAAATCTCCTATTTAATCATTGACAATGTAATTCACTCGACTTCTCTGAATCTATCTCCTCATGTGCAGTAATAAGAAAGTTGGTCTAGACCTTTGGAATCTTGTTAAGATCTAAAGAGTTCCTGAGCCTGGGGGTTTAAGTCCAAGTTTATTTTCCTTGTAAAAGTTGATTTATTATTTTAATGCACATATTTGCACCTTCTCTATCTACTGTACTTGAAGGTAAGAACTATACATCTTTGTATCCTTTTCCCTTTGAACGTGGTGCTATGCACATAACAGGCATGTTTCAGTTGCTTTCCTACCTTAAGTGTTAAATTATTAGTTTTGGCAGAAAACTCTTTCAATTTCCTATGTGTAATTCAAGAGCAAATCACTACAATATTGAAACAACTTTTGAGACAACAACACTGTAAAATTAGGTTAGAATCCAAGATATGTTATTATAGCCCATGATCAATATTCAGCATAACCAGCATCTGCAAAAGAGATGGGGTAACTACTTGGAAAAGAAAGACTGGCCCCAAACCCTGCTCTTAGTCACAGTTCTTCATAACCCTTATTTCCATTCTGGGACTGATGACCTGAAAACCAGATCTTAGAATGACATCCACATCCCTAGATCATAAAACTATAAGAAAGGGAGAGTGAGGGGAACATTAACATGAATGTGTATTTTACTTCTGATTAATTGTAATAGAACTTGCTCCAAAAATTAAGAAATTTATCAAACTTGTTTTTAGACAAGGTCAGAGGCAATCTTCTACTACAATAAAATTTGAAAAAATATTTTTAAAAACATAGACGAAAGGTTTTTCAGGTACTTCCAGTCAACTTGTAACACTGTCCACGTTAGCTTAAATTTAAATTGAAAAATTACTACCCTTCTAAGAAGTTTTAGCAGATGCCTAAGCCTTGATAAAAATCACTAAACTATGTTTGGAATACTCATATATCTATAAATTCAATGCAGCAACAAGCAGACAACAAACATTTCATTGTGCATAGAGCAGTAGGAAAACAAAAAAGTTTCCGGGAACCTTAGTGAAGAGTTACATACAATCATCACATCTGCATGCAGTTAAACACATGGCACTCCAGTTTCGGGAATCCTGAGCTTACCAAAACTTTTACAACTAAATTTGGGTTACTTGGGGTGAGGGAAAGAGATGCGAAAGGGGAGTAAGGAGCCTTTAAAAACCCCTATTTTGACTAAATCTGCAGCTGTAATTGCAGCTGTTCTGCAGCTTTTTTTGGTTATTTAATAATAACCAAAAGTAAGTTTAATGAACTGGAGAATTTAATAGGAGAACTTCTTCATAGTTAAAGGCAATTTTTTACTATATAATTAATTCTCTATTGTTTTTGCTCTGCAACTAATAGATAAGAATTGTTATATAAATGCAAGATGCCTTCTCAGCTTCCTTGGATGCTGGAATTTTTAATGTTTCTTTTAACATTAAAAAAAAAATTTGAAAGTACACTTTCAAATGTATTTTTTAAACTGATAACCAGCACAATAGCCAAAATAGCACTGAAAAAGAAAAAAACAAAGTTAGATGGGTAGCACGACCTGGTTTCATGACTTCTTATAAAACCACAGTAATCAAAACAATAGTGGCATCTAGATAGACAAAGAGATCACTGGAACAAATCAGGGAATCAGAAATAAACTCACACATATATGATGAACTAATTTTTGATAAAAATCAAAAGGACAGGCTTTTTAACAAATGGTGCTAGAACAACTGGATATCACTATGCAAAAAAATGAAACTCTATTCAATTTTTGTTCCATATTTTTAAAAAATTACTCAAAATGCATCATAGAACTAAACATAAAACCTATTTTCAGAAGATAACCTAGTAAAAAACCTTTAAAGCCTTGGATTAGGCAAATGTATCTTAGATACAAAAACAAAAGTATAATCCATATACAAACAAGTTGATTTCCTGAACTTCATCAAAATCAAAAATGTGTATTCCTCAAAAGACACTGTTAGGAGAATGAAAAGATAAGCCACAATCCTGGAGAAAACCTCTGCAAAGCATAGAACCAAGAATATATAAAGAGTGCTCGAAATTCAATAATGAGAAAACAACCCAATTAATAATAATAATGGGTAAAAGATTTGAACATTTTACCAAAGAAAATCTACAAATGTTAAATGAACACATGAATTAATGCTCAATATAATTAGCCATTAGAGAAATGCAAATTAAAACCACAAAGAGATACCACCATACACTGGTTAGAATGTTTAAAATTTAAAAGAATGACCAAATGTTGGTAAGATACAGAGAAACTCACATATACTGACAGCAAGAAAAAAAAAAGGTAAATCTACTCTGGAAAACTATATGGAAATTCCTAAAAAGTTGTACACACACATACTATATGATCCAGTCATTCCACATTTAGGTATTTACCTAAGGAAAATGAAAATATAAGTGAATACAAAAACTTGTATATTAATGTCTGTAGCAGCTTTACATTTAAGAGTCAATAACTAGAAAGAACCCAAAACGTCCATCAACAGGTGAGTAGATAAAAACAATTGTGATATATCTGTACACGTCACTTATCAATTTACTGCCCCTCAGCTCTGAATGCATTCACCAATATATGCTGTATGATAAAAAACAAAATTCCTTTCAGTATTCCTCCTTTAACATGCACCATGTTCAGCTCTCTCAGTAGAGGGCGCTTGATGGACACTGAAGTAGAAAGAACCTCTCCAGCAGTTTACTGAAGGGGCTGGAAGGAGAAGAAATGTTGGGTGTGGGTATGAGGACTTCCAGTAGAGTGCTGTGCCAGCCACCTGCAGAGAAAGCAATCCTGCTACCTCGAAGCCTCAGACTGGTAGACACATCTCTGTTGACATGGAAACCAGAGCCCCTGAGCACTCTGGAAATCTCTTGCCAGTGCCAGCATCTACACTCCCTTCCTCTACAAGGCCCCATTCAGAGTAAACACAGTTGTCTGTGGCCCAGATGGATACACACCAAGTTACCTCTTCTGCAAGCCCCCATGCAGCCCACACACTCCAAAAGTTTCCTGCCCCTGTTGGCACCTGGACTCCCACTACATAACCATCCCACCAGTTGCTGATCCCATGCTCTCCTCTTGCACGCCAGTGAGTTACCATTGCTTATCCAGCAACTTCAGGCCATCTCTGGCCTACTACAAACCATGAAGTTCTCACTATCCAGTCAACTGAACCACATCTCCAATGAGATCTTACCCCCTTTCAAATTTATCTTCCTTGGGTACTCTCCCAAAACCCTAAGGTACTATATAAAGTTTCCTTATATCTTATAGTTAACTCTTTTGTCATAGTTAATAATCCTTGATATTAAACTTTCCCTCCTTAACCTACTATATGGTTTCTATCTTCTGACTGGACCCAACTACAACACACAAGAGAAATACCACTCAGTAATAAAAAGGAATAAAATAAGGATACATGCAACAACGTGGATTAATCTCAAAATAATTAAGCTGAGTGAAAAAAGCCAGCCCCCTCCCAAAAGTACATACTATAGGTTCCATTTTTTTTAAACTTTAGAAAATGTACTAATTTATAGTGACAAGGTTTATCAGTATTTGTCTGGAGAAGGTGAAGGTCAGGAAGGGATGAGGGAAGGAATTACAAACAAACAAGGAAATTTTGGGAGGTGATAGATATATACCTTAATTGTAGCAATGGGTTCACAAATGTGTATATATGCCAAAACTTATCAAGTTGCATATTTCAAATATAATCACTGCTTTGTATGTAACTATACTTCAATAAATCAGTTTTTAAAAAATAAAACTATATACTTCCTCATCAACCTGCAAAATACCCTATATTAATCTATCAGGAAAATCAAATACATGCTATAGAATTACAAAACACTTAGAATAGTGTTAAATTAATCTGGGAATTAATATTCATATATGGATAAATGGATTAACATCCAATACAGAGGGAATTCCTAAAACACAACAACCCAAAAAAGCCCAATTCAAAAATGGGCAAAGAACCTGAATAGATATTTCTCCAAAGAAGATATAAAAATGGCCAATAAGCACATGATAATATGCACAATATCACTAATCATTATGGAAATGAAAATCAAATCCATGATGAGATAACGCTGCACATTCATTAAGATGGCTATTATTTAAAAAAACAGAAAATAAGTGTTGGCAATGATGTAGAGAAATTAGAACCCTGTGCACTGCTGGTAAAAATATAAAATGAGGTGGCCATGTGAAAAACACTATGGTTTCTCAAAAAATTAAAAACAGAATTACCATATGACCCAACAATTCTACTTCTGGACACATTCCCAAAAGCACTGAATACAGGGTCTCAAAGAGATATTTGTACACCAATGTTCACAGCAGCATCATTCACAATAGCCAAAAGGTGGAAGCAACCCAAATTCCCACTGACAGATGAACAGATAAACAGAATGTAGTATATACACAAAATGGAATATTATTCAGCCTTAAATTAGAAAGGAAATTCTGACACCTCACATAACATGGATGAACCTTGAAGACACTATGCTAAGTGAAAAAAGCTAGTCACAAAATGATAAATACTGTATGATTTCACTCATATGAGGTATGAAGAGCAGTCTTACTCAGAGACAGAAAGTAGACTGGTGGTTAAAAGGGGCTAAGGAAAGGGGAATAGGGAGTTACTATTTAATGGAATAGCTCTGCAAATGAAAAAGTTCTGTGGATCGATGGTGGTGGTGGTTGCATTAAGAATGTGAATGTACTTAATGTCACTGAACTGTACACGTAAAGATGGTTAAAATAGTCAATGTTAGTATGTATGTATATGTTTATTTTATCATGGTTTTTAAATTTTAAATAATTTTAAAAGAAAAAAAAAACAGAGTTCATTTCTACACTTTGCAATAGTTTTATTAGTTCCAAAATAGAGATGCTATCTTAACAGTGTGGTGGAAAGGACAGATTCAGATAAAAAAGCAATCACATCAATGGAACAGAATACAGAGCCCAGAAATAAGTCGATCTTCAACAAAGGAGGCAAGAATGCACAATGGAAAAAAGACAGTCTCTTCAGCAAGTTGTGTTAGGAAAATTGGTCAGCAGCATGTAAATCAATGAAGTTAGAACACTCCCTCACACCATACACAAAAATAAACTCAAAATGGCTTAAAGACTTAAACATAAGAGAAGACACTATAAACCTCCTAGAAGAAAACATAGGCAAAACATTTTCTGACATAAATCTTAGCAATGTTCTCCTAGGGCAGTCTACCCAGGCAATAGAAATAAAAGCAAAAATAAATAAATGGCACCTAATTAAACTTATAAGCTTTTGCACAGCAAAGAAAACCATAAGCAAAACAAACAACCTACAAAATAGGAGAAAATATTTGCAAATGATGACTGACAAAGGTTTAATTTCCAGAATATATAAACAGCTCATACAACTTAATAACAAAAAAAAACAATAACCCAATGCAAAAATGGGCAGAAGACCCCAAACAAGCAATTCTCCAGTGAAGACATACAAATGGTCAATAGGCATACGAAAAAAAATGCTCAGTATCACTAATTGTCAGAGAAATGCAAATCAAAACTACAATAGATATCACCTTACACCAGTCAGAATGGCCATCATTCAAAAGTCCACAAACAATAAATGCTGGAGAGCATGTGAAGAAAAGGGAACCCTCCAACACTACTGATGGGAATGTAGTTTGGTGCAGCCATTATGGAAAACAGTATGGAGAGTCCTCAAAAAACTAAAAATAGACTTACCACATGACACAGCAATCCCACTTCTGGGCATATATCTGGAGGAAACTCTAATTCAAAAAGATACATATACCCCAGTGTTCATGGCAGCATTATATACAATAGCCAACACATGGAAATAATCTAAATATCCATTGACAGATGACTCGATAAAGAAGTTGCAGTATATTTATACAATGGAATACTAATCAGCCATAAAAAAAGAATAAAATAATGCCATTTGCAGCAACATGGATGGACCTGGAGATGGTCGTTCTAAGTGAAGTAAGCCAGCAAGAAAAAGAAAAATACCATATTACATCACTCGTGTGTGGAATCCAAAAAAACAAACAAGCAAGCACGCACACACACATACACGCACACAGACAAACACACGCACAAATAAATGAACTTATTTACAAAACAGAAACAGACACAGACGTAGAAAACAAACTTAGGGTTACAGGGATGAAGGGGGTGAGAAGGGATAAACTGGGACTTTGAGGTTTGCAGATACTAACTACCACATACAAAACAGATAAACAACAAGTTTCTACTGTATAGCATAGGGGACTATATTCACTATCTTGTAGTAACCTGTAATGAAAAAGAATATGAAAAGGAATATAGGTATGTATATGTATGACTGAAACATTATGTTGTACATCAGAAACTGACAAAATGCTGTAAACTGACTATACTTATATATATATATATATTTTACATATATATATGTAAAAGCAATCATAGTCAACAAGCATTCTAAAGCCCCCAATCAGGGTTCGACATAATTAGAAATATCTACTTGGTCTCTCAACCTCTTATTTCTTACACAGAGATCTAAAACCCTTGTAATTTCCTGAGTTATAGGGGTGCTAGGAATATTTTTTGTTCTGGTATTTGGTCTTTGACCCTAGTTCCTGACTGAGAACTCCCAAAATCCTAGTAATTAGCTGCGTGATGAGGGTGATAGGAGCATCTTACACAGAGCTCCGAAATCCCTTGGAATTTCCTGAACAGAGAATCTTTTATTCTAATGAAGCTACTCTTTGTGGGCTCCTGGATAGCTTCAGGATGGAGACTGGTCACCAGAAAGACCAAGCCACGATTAGAAGCTTGGAATTTTCAGTGCCACCAGCTATCCTCCAGGGAGGAGAGAGGGGCTGGACATTGAGTTAAGAATCCATCACACCTAAAATGACATTTCCCTGACTTCTGTGAGCAATGATAGCAAATTATCAGACCTAAAGAGATCACAGGGAGCACCTCTGCCACACCCTGAGTTTTAGTCAAGTCAGACAGAAGTGTGGGTAAGGGCACCCACCGCTTGCAACTGATGTCGGAAGTGAAGGCAAGTCTCATGGGACTGGACCCTTAAACCTGTGGAGTCTCTACTAACTACTCAGTGTTTTCAGAGAACTAGAGAATTGCTTGGTGTGGAAAACCCACACATCTGGGGTCAGAAGTGTTGTGAGTAGAGGAAACGAGTTTTCTTTCACTGGGTCACTAGGGACCCAAAGATAAACAGTCCCCATAATTAAGGGGTTTCTGTTGTAATCATATATACATAGAGGCAAGAAAGCAAAACAAATGGTTTTGTTAGACGGCATTATTTCAAACTGATTCTAACACCGCCCAGAACCGACTGTAAAGAAGAGTTTTCAAATGATAGTAGCAAAATATTTGGTTTCTTCACACAAGAAAATTTTAATTCAATTCCCCCACTCTTAAACTGAAAAGAACCATTCCTGAAACATACCATTTAAGAGAGAATAGATGGAAATATGAAAAAGAATCTTGCAGATTTGGGGTAGATTCGACATCATGCCCATATCTGCATAGTAATCAAAATCACCCCACCCTCTAGACACCAATTCTTATTTTTAGTCATCACCTTCTAGCGTCATCATTCTACTTACTGCTGATCCAAATCAAGAAAGAACTTTAGGTATGTGAAAGAATAGATATCAAAAACACACAATTCACTGCCCCCCTCAAAAAAGGAGGAGGAGGAAGAAGAAAAAAGAAATGCTTATTAAAAAATTATGGAAGATGTTGAATCTCACTCATAAACAAACAAATAAAAAACTAACTAAAATAAGAGATCTTTTTCATAAACTGAAAATTATTAAAAATTCAATGAAATCCAGTGCAGAGAAAATGTGCAGAAAGTTTGTAAATTCATACAACCTTTCTGAAGGTTTGTTTCTCTGAATCAAGAATCTCCAAAAAAATAAATAAACAAATCTTTTGAGTCAACAATTCTACCTCAAGGAGTTAATGCTAAGGAAAAATCAGACAAAATCCTTTTGTACACTAATACACATGCTATGTATGATACATATGCCATATGCTATAGATACTGTATTTTTAAAAAGCTCCTCAGGGAATTTGATAATAATTTGGTTTGGGAAATATGACCCAGTGACCGAATATATGTATTCAAAGAACTAACATCTAATCAGCAAATTTTGAGAATGTGGCACTATACTAAAAAACATATTATCATGTTTAACCAAAAGAGCTAGAGGGATGTTTTAAAAGCCCCATATTCCTAACATACCGATAGTAAAAGTCTTAGAAGGAATTTTCACTGTCCAATTCATTACCTCACTTGACAGAATTCATGTTTTTTGTTAACTGCAAGGACAATTTCTAGTTATCATCTCAAATTTTCTGATTAATTTATATTATAAAATGGGAGCTACTCTCAAAATTAGATAAAAATGACATTTAAAAATACAGAATAACAAATAAAAATTAGTGGAGTATCCATGATACAACAGAATAATCAAAATAAATTTCACAGTACAAATATCTTACCAAAAAATCCTAAGAATCTTATCTTAAAAATTATAATTATCTGAATCATTAAAATCTTTAAGAGAAAATGGCTATTTATCAGCTATATCTGCAATGAGGAAATGTTCCATATCTACACTCACTAATATGGTAGCTACTAGCCATAGTGGCCATAGAGCACTTAAAACATGGCTACTGAGACTGAAGAATTAAGGTTTTAACTTTTAAAATGTAAACAGCCATACATGGCTATTGGCTACCATGTTAATATAGCACTGGACAGTATAATCTCTGGATCCTTACAAGTTTTAACAGCTCAGGTAACCCTCTGTTGACTAGTTCCTCTGTTCCTTCCCCCATATTCTCTGAAATCCCCAAGCTAATAAACTAGCAGTTACTTATTCATTATGTACTGACTACCTTCTACATGCCAAACACTGTGCAGAACACACAGAATCCTCTTATAGAGCTTACAGCCTGGACCTATCAAATAATATTGTTTTTTCTTTTTATTCTTCTTAAAAGGGTGTCATCTAGTATTTACTATATCTCTTATTAATATATTTACTTTGGTTCTAATTAGAACAGGCATTGATAATAGGATTAATCTTTTATTTATTATTTCACAAGTATAATCAGAGTGGTAAATTTCAACCCCTTCCCACTCAAGGAAGATTATTTTAGTTGACATACATCAAACTATTAATATTATGTCATATTCTTGATTAAAAGCACCATCACTGATTTAATATAGCTTTTTGGGGGAGGGGGCACACTAACATATTAAGTGTACTCATCAATTTTTAGGATGTATTAAAATGAGTGGAGCTTAGCTTTGAAAACGAAAAATAAAAACTGTAAATGAAAAAGAAGCCTAGAAGAAAATCTAGACTAAATCCTGTTCTTATTTACACTGGTTAAAGGGCAATTTAATAGACCTCTTTCATTCCTGAGCCCCCAGCTCATACTGTCACAGCAGAATGAAAAGGATCCTTTTCAGCTTCATACACCATCCCAGTAACAGGGCTCAAATCCCAGAGGCTGCATCCCCCCTCTACAAGGAGTCTGAGCCAAAGATCCAAACACCTCCTACACCCCAAGGATGGCTAGCATCTCATCCAGACACTTCTGATGTTGAACACCAACTAAGATTTCTGTTCCTAAGAGAGATAGCATGCCCAGGAACAAGAAGTAGGTATTTTATAATAATGTATTTTTTAGTTCTGTGTAATAACTCACCATAAAAATATCTCCTACCCCTCTGCCAATGTGGATATTTCATTTTCAAATACATTTTGGGAAACCTATTATTTGTAAGAAACTAGGGTACTTCCTTTATTGTAATTACTAACCTACATTTGTAGCTCACCTATGAAATTATCAGCTTCCCAAAGACAAGGTCTTAATCACTCCAAACACATAGTAGTTGTTCATTAAATTTCTTGGAGAAAAGGCAAGACAGCAAGACTAGGGAAAAGGAAGTATGATGAGCACCCTCATACACATTACTTAAGATCCCACACAAATACAGATATTCCTAAGTGATAATTTTCTTTTAATCTTATCTTCCCTGGACAAATCACAAAGAGTAAGAACACATTCCAATTAAAGAATTCTGCTACTTTCACAATGAAATGAACCAAATATTTCTGTATAATCCTTTTCCTCCCTTGGGCTCACCCCAAGGATCTGTCTTAGTAGAAAGATGACTGAGTTGTTGTTTTTTTTTTCCTTTTAATTGTAGTATAACTTACAGATAGTACAGTGCATGATCTTAAAGGTACCGCTACAAAAATCCTCTAGCTAGCATCACTCCTAAGGTTAGGAGCAAGACATAGATGACTATTGTGACCACAGCTGGAAGATGACTGTTTTTTCTTTTAATCATGGTAAAATATCTTGAAGATGATAAAAGGTAAAAAAGCTAAATGCATTTATAAAATGTCTTACTTAGAAAGCAAGATGAGATTATGCAGTATAGATGGTCTTAAAACAATCCTTTAATAGTTTTTGTGGGTGAGGATGTGGGTTCAGAATCATCAGACCCAGTAGAAAATTCTATTAATACTGACTTTCCATTCAAATGACTAGACCCAATTCAGCTCTAAACACAAATGAAGGCAGAGGAAAAGTCAGAAGACTGTAGAGAAATCTAATAAGGAATCATGACAAAGACATCCAATTAAACCCACAAATATAAGTCAATAAGAAAAAAATTCAATTTGTAAGTACAACATAAAATATTAAGTTATTTGACTAAAGACAATTTACAACCAAGTGTGAGAGTCTAGAATACCAAGTGTGACATATCTAGATCACTTTTATCACCTAGTTTCAAATTTTCAATTTTTTAGAATAGAACTATGTGAATCACTGTGGCAATATAAGTTCTAAAGCATTGTTTTCTAATTATAAAAGAAAAAAATCCAGGTTTCAAGATCCAATAAAAGTTAATTAGCCCTGTGGGAGAGAACATGAAATACATAAAATACTCCTTAAAAGAAAAAGAAAGAAAGAGAGAAACTGAGAGAAAGAGACTGAGACTTCTGAAAATCCAGGCAAGGAAATGGCACAGAGAGAAGCTAAATCAAGATATGGAAAAGCTAGCAGTACATACAGTTTATCACAGTGATAGGCACAATACACCACCAGTCTGATCAACCTAAAAGTACCTTACTCAATGAAAGAATATTATTATTAAAAACACAATCGTGCAAAATGAGAAAACACACTACTAACTGCAAAAAATGACACAAATTTAAAAATAATGATCACAGCTATGCAGAAAAATCTATATAAGAAAAAGGACTAGGAGACATACACTCACTTGGTAACTATGGTCATGTTAAACTGGTGGGATTAATGGTGAATCTCTTATTTTAAGAAAAAATTGTCAAAATTTTCTACAACTTGGTAACTTTTTAATGTGAAGGTATTTCAAGAGAAAATAAAGATGATTACATTTTATATATATTTAGATCAATTTCTCTTTTTACACCTCAATTTCTACTTACAAATCTAATATTCATGATGTACATTAAGTTTTTCACCACATCATAGAAAATTTAAGGATTAACATTAACCTATTCTGCTCATAAAAACAATTAGTGGGTAATGGACTAATTAAGACACCCAATCTAAATGAGTCATCTAATTAACTGGTTCCATAAATCCAAAGTATCAGTTCAAGGTTTTATTAACCATCCTCAGTATCATCAGTATAGTTATCAGAAGTGAAAATTAGTTTAACTTGATGTGACCCTATAGGCAAACAGGCTGTAAAGACAGAGTATTTTTTGGTAAGATACAGGAGTATAAAAATGAAACTTTGACCATCAACATAGGATACAAACATTGCTGTTGCCCCCAAACTACACACAAAAACAGAGTAACAGTAAGTACGCTAAGAATGAGTCATCTCACCAATAACGAGCATCAGTCCTAACATCAACTTCCCTCTGGAAAAGTTCTTTACTTGTTCTTGCAAATTAGAATGTATTACCTCAAAACGTGCAAACCTTATGCCAGAAGGAAATCACGTTCCAAATGAGTAACACTGCCAAATCAAACATACAGCCAAATTTTTACCATTACAAACTGTCAAAAATATTCAAAAATAACCTTAAATCAGGTCTAACATGTAAAAAGCTTGGAATTCATCACTATTGTCCTTACAACAAGAAAAAAGCTGAAAAGAAAAAAAAATAAAACATCAACCACTCTTAACTCTATCGGAGAATCAAAGCCAGAGGGCAAAACTCTACCCTGAAGACTGGAAAGAGAGACAGACAGGCAGATACAGAGAATCAAGAGTGTGCATGAAGCAAAAGCCCAGAAAGATAAACCCTCAGCTAGAGCCAGTGATCAGCAGGTACATTTTAAACAGTAAATGACAAACTGCTGGAAACTCAGGGTACACTAGCTTAGAATGAAAAACTGTGAGGGGACTCAGTCTTTGAAAGGTCCCAATACTTTCTTGAGTTTTACCTCCAAGAGCCCTACCAGGTTCTCAATGTGATAATGTGAGAAAAATTCCTTTCTGTTTTCAGCATGTGGGGGTCAGGGTGAGGGGATGAGGCGTGGTAACGATTTTTAAATATACTCAGAGCTCTCTGTTCTTAAAAAGGACTAAGGAAACTATTTTAACAGAGCCTAACCTTCTAGGATTTTATAGTGTCTAATTAACCTGGGGGAAATACCCAACTCCAGTTCCCTCTGTCCTTCAACACAGGGGGAAGAGATACCCAAATCAGGCTAAAAGACTAAGACCTAATCACAGACTACAGAACTCCCTCCACATCAGTACAACTCCTGTACAATAACAGAGCATTACAGGTAAAAGAACTTAAAGCTTCAGACCCTATTTAAAGATTCTCTACATTACCCAAAGACAACACAGCAGACAGAAACAAGGATGCTACAAGAACTGTTAGCCTCTGATACCACAGCTACAACAAACAGTAAACACAGCCTAACTTCTAGTCAGATTAACACAAAACCTCACACTAAAGGTCTATTTACCTCCATTTCTTTTATCTAATATTATCACGTCTGGATATCAGAAAAATTTACAAAGCACTGTAAAGGCAAAAAACATAACCTGAAGATATAAAGCATGCCTCAAAACCAGACTCAGATACAGCAGATGTTTTAGAATTATCACTAAATTAAAAATAGCTATGGTAAATATACAAAGGGCTCTACTGGAAAAAGTGAACATGCAAAAACAGATGTGTAATATAAGCAGAGATATGGAAACTCTAAGAAAAGATCTAAAGGAAATGATACAAATCAAAGACACTGTAACAGAAAAAGAATGTCTTTAATAATAGACCCCCAAACCAGATCTAGGAACTCAAGTGTACACCCAGCAGGATAAATACTGTACCTAGGCATATCACATTAAAACTGTAGAAAAATAGATGAGAAAATCTTAAAATAGTCAAAAGAAAAAACAAAGTGAAGAAAAAAAAACCTTACCCAGAGAGGAACAAAATAAGAATTATACTGAACTTTCTCTCCAGAAACCATGTAAGCAAAATTAGTAGAGTGAAATATTGAGTGTTAAAAGAAAAATAAAATCAACCTAGAAATCTGTATTCAGCAAAATTATCCTTCAACAGTGAAAAAGAAATACTTTCTCTAACAAACAAAAATTGAGAGAACTGAAAATCTGACCTGCCTTGCAAGAATGTTAAAAGTTCTTCAGACCAAAAGGGGAGTATATAGATCAGAAACATGTATTATATCAATAAATGAAAAGCATTAGAGAATATATAATGGTAAAATTAAAACTCTTATTTTTCTTATTCTTAATCTAATGTAGTTCAAAACAATATATTTTGTGCTCACAGCTTATAGATAAATTAATAATAATAGCAATGTTATAAGGGATAGGAGAGAGGAATTGGGAATATCTTGCTATAAGGTACTTATACTATCCATGAAGCAGTACAGTGTTACTTGAAAAAGAACTTGGATTAACTGTAGGTATATAATTGCAAACTCTAAGGCAGCCACTTAAAATTTTTTAAGAAGTATAATGATATACTAAGATAGGATAGAAAATGGAACTCTATAAAATGCTCAATTAAAATGAGAGAAAGCAGAAACAGAGTGGAAGACAAAAAAAGAAAACAAGAAAGAGAAGCCAAGAAAAAGGAATGAATAGGAAACAGTTAAAAATATGGTAAATATTAATTCAAGTATATCAGTAATTACTTTAAATATCAGTGGTCTAAATATGTCAATTAAAAGACAGAGACTGCCAGAGTAAAGCAAAAGACAAGACCTACCTACATGTTGTCTGCAAGAAACCCAGTTACAGAGGCATAGATATATTAAAAGTAATGGGATGAAGTAAGATACACTATGCTAACACTAATCAAAAGAAAACTAGAGTAGCTATACTAATTTCAGAAAGAACTTACTTCAAAGCAAGGAAATAAGGAGGGGCAGTACATAATGATAGAGGGTCAATTCTCCAAGAAGATATAACTATCCATATATATGCACCTAACAACACAACATCAAAATACTTGAAGTAAAAAGTAGTAGAACTGCAAGGAAAAATATATAAATACACTATAATATCTGGAGATTTCAACACTCTTCTATCAGTAATTGATAGAACCAATAGGCAGAAAATCAGTAAGAATATCATAGAACTGAATAGTACCATCAATCAACTGGATCTAACTGACTACTACATCCAACAACAGCATAATACACATTCTTCTCAAGCTCAAAGGGAACATTAACCAAGACAGACTACATTCTGGGCTGGAAAACACACCTTAACAAATTTAAAAGAATAGACATCATAATTTATGCTCTCAGACCACAATAAAATTAAACTACAAATTAATAACAGAAGATATCCAGAAAATCCCCAAATATTTGGAAATCAACAACATACAAAAGTAATACATGAGTCAAAGAAAAAGTCGAGAATTTTAATTTTTTTAACTAAATAAAAATGAAAAAAAAATCAAAATTTGTGGGATGCAACAAATGCAGTACTACATTTTCTCTCTCAGAGAGAAATTCATATAACATTGGATGCATATATTTAAATAGAAGAAAGCTAACATTTATCACCCAAGTTTCTGCCTTAGGAAAGAAACAAGAAAAAAAAAAGACAAAATAAATCCAAAATAAGCAACAGAAAAAAAATAATAAAAATCATAGCAGAAATCAGTGAAATTGAAAGCAAGTAAACAATTGAGTAAGTCAACAAAACTAAAATCTGGTTCTTTGAAAGAATCAATAAAACAAATAAACCGTTAGCCAAGCTTTCTAAGGAAAAAAAGGAGAGAAGAAACAAATTACTGATATCAGAAATGAAAGAGGGGCCATCACTAGCAATCTTACAGACATTAAAAGGATAATAATGGAATATTAAGAATAATTCTATGCCCAAAAGTTTGATAAATTAGAAAAAATTGACCAATTCCTTGAAAGACACACTCTACACACACAAAGAGAAACAGATCAACTGGTAGGCCTATATTGAGCAAAGAAATTGAATAAATAATTAATAATCTTCCAAAACAGAGAGCTCCACACCCAGATATAGTTTCACTAGTGAATTCTACCAAACACTCAAGGAGAAATGATACCAATTCTCTGTGATCTGTCTCAGAAAACAGAGGCAGAGGGAGCACTTCCTAACTCATTGTATGAGGCCACCATTAAACTAATACTAAACCTAGACAACAGTATTACAAGAAAGGAAAAATACAGACCAGTATCTCTTTCTTTTTTTTCCTATGGAAATGCAAGAGTAGCTGGGGAGAAGGAGAAGGGATTCCTCTAGGTTCTCAAGCATCTATAAATTAAAAGCAAAACACCAACAACAAAACTACACTACATAAAAAGTGAAGACTCTGAATCATAAAAGAAATTGAATATATCCATACTCCAACTTTTTAATCTTTGCCAATTCGTAATTCTTTGAAACCAAAAAAAATATGCCTAACAGGTTGGAGGAACTTTATCTTCTTGGTAATATCAGTAGACCAACTTCAAAGTCTAAAATGAGGAGGGAAAACTGTAAGGAAACAAAGTTTAATTAGAACGTGGATGATAAGCCACCATGCTCACCACCTCCCCCCGACCCCGAGAAAAAAACCCTTCCTAGGAATCATCAAAACAAAAATCTTGACTTTTAAAGGTCAAGTTATTCTTACTGAGTGGATAGCACATTAAAAAAGTAGTAACATTCTCCTACTCTTTTCATTTAAGTATGGAAATATAAATAGAAAATATGACCTAGAAGATAGGTCCCTTTTATTATTAAAATTGTAGTATCTATTCAAATTAATTTCCATATTCTATCCATTTTAATATATTTTATTTCAGGTATTGCTACAGTGTTATCACAAATTTTATATATTAATATTCCTTCTAAATTTTTTTTAATCACCATTTTTACAACATCGGGTGATAGTCTCTGAACTGCCCAAATATCTACTATGAAAAAACCGAAGCTAGTAAAATTTGTCTGTAATTCAAGAGCTGAATGCTGTTAAGAGTCTTAAGCTCAAGTGTTAGAAATCCCCATCACCTCATAGAAGATGGGTTTGAAATGCTACTGTATAGAGTGAATTGAAAAAAAAAAAAAATCCCTGCTTTCTTCCACTTCAGTCACTTACATATAAATCCATAGATGTTAGTTCAACTTTTATTTATGCTTACCACCAATATACAGAGATTGTTAATCTGTAGCTTAAAAAGAACAGACACACACAGACAACCACAGGTGGTTTTAGTATTACCAAAGAATTTCCTTTAGAGTGGCCACAATATGTCTATGAAGTAGTTATTATGTATTTTCAACATCACTCAAAGAAAGAATTCAAATATAATACTGTAGTGACCTATTCAAAATGTAAGAAAAATTCAAAAGAATCACTTACACCTAGAACTCTAGCACCATGTTCCACCTCACAGCATTATTACCATTCTCTAGTAAGATTCTGTGACCATTTTATGATAAAGAAATGTGAGCAATGAAGGGAGAGCTACATCATGCTCACTTCAGAAAAAGGTTATCTCATTTTATGAATTCTGCTGAGAGAGTGCAGCAGTAACACATTTTTCTAACTTTAAATAAATTAACCTACCTGAAGAATGTCTCCCTTCTAAATACAATATTCAAATTGAAAAGTAAAATACAGTAAGTCAGAGAGATGGGCTAACTCCCTGTTTACCTAGTATCTTCATTAATGATCTTCATCCTAGTAAATGAAACATAAATAAGGCTACATTTACAAGTCAGAATCTATCAGATCAGCACTAAATACAATCTGTATTTCTTTTTTTTTTTTAATTTTGTCATTCCAAATCAAAACTAGTATCAGTATGGTACATAGCAGACACTCAACAATTACAGAACTGTAGAATCTGAGAGCTAGAAAGGTCTTTAGAGATCATTTAGTCCAATTCCTCTTCTCTTCTTTCAGACGTCCCATTTTACCCATTGAGAAACTAATAGCTGGAGAAGACAGTAACTTTCTCAAGCTAGTTAACAGCGGGACAGAAACTAGAACCAAGGCACCTTGATTTCCAAACTGGTATTCTTTGCACTACATCATGCTATTGTCAAGAACTCTGACAGGCCTGAGATTTTATTCTACATGCAACCTAAGCAATCAATCTGTGAAGCTTCATGGATATGGAGAACCAAAAGAATGTAATCACACACAGGTTGGACACTGAGGATCAAAATTATATACTCCATGTACTGTATCAAGTAGTGCCCCCCCCCAAATTCATAACTATTGGAACATGTGAATGTGATCTTATTTGGAAACAGGGTCTTTGCATATGTAATCAAGGTAATATGAGGTCATAATGGACTAGAGTGAGCCCTAATTCAATGACTGGTATCCTTATAAAAAGAGGGAAATCTGGACATAGACACAGAGGGAAGATCATCATGTGAAGATGGAGGTGGAGATTAAAGTTATGCTGCCACAAACCATGAAACACAAAGGATTGCTTGAAACTACCAGAAACTAAAAGAGAGGAAAGAATTCTTCCCCTAGAAACTATTGTTTTAAGCCAATAACTGTGTGGTAATTTGTTATAGCATCCCTAGGTAACTGATATACCTACAAACAAATATATCTTTCTGTGTACATTAACATTACTTAACTAGTCCAATGTCTTCATTAGCTTAACTCTACTATTCCAGGAGATTATGGCAGGGATATAACTTGATTGTTCATTACAAAAGCTTCAGAAAAGATTCGTCAACTCTTCAATAGAAAGCATCAAAGGTTTTTAAAATCCTTGCATTGCTATTTTGACCAATTCTAAATTGTTGTATCATGATACTTATTCAATCCTAATCAAATCCCATCACCACCACTGCAAGATTCAAATTAAATCGAACATTAAATTCTAAAAGTTTGACCTTGATTTTACCCTTCTAAGACACTACCAAAGTTCTGTCAAGGAGGTGTTCTCCTTTACCACAATAAGCAATAAACTTAGCTTTATTTCATCAATAGGTTGTGTTAGTGATATTTGGTAAGTCAGCATCAGATAATCCTGGCAGAAGATACAACACTCCTATGTCAGAGACAAAGAAAAATTTACTGCTCAAAACAATAGTAGCAGCCAGTGTATCATCTGTTGCACTGGTTCCCTAAGCTCCAATTCCTAAAGGGCAATACAAAGAGAGCCAGGTGACACATGCACACACAGTGGGTTGCATTACTGGAGGAGAAAGCAGAAGCTTATAAAACTCCAATATTTTAAAGGCGTTGCAAGCCAATGTACCCCACCTTTTCCCTAAAGGGATTATCTTGCTTATCCTGGACAGCAAGGAAATCTACCCTCTGTCTTTATGGAAACACTATTTCTACCTTTTCAAGCTGTTTGCCATACAAATTTCCTCGAAAAGATAGCCCTCAGCAAAAGCTGTCAATGCCTCTGCTAGGAAAACATACTGAAGAACAAGAGACTCACAGAGAATTGTCTCCAATAGGTGTCTCCTTTCTCCTAAAGGGGTAAAGATATTTTAGGAAAGCAGAATGAAGTTAGTATTATACAATGAGTAGAAAATGTTCCATGAAGAAAAAGATGAGAGCAAAGAAGTGTACTTCTTGTATAACTTAAAACCACTTTGAGTCTCTTAATCTCTCCATATAGAACTAATAAATGAATTTAGCAAAGTAGGACACAAAGTCAAAGACAAAAATCAGCTGCACTTCTATACACAATGAGAAATTACAAAAACAATTTCATTTATAATAGCATCAAAAAGAATAAAATACTTAGGAAATAACCAAGGAAGTTAAAGACTTGTAAAATGAAAATTACAAAACACTGCTGAAAGAAATTAAAAAAGAGGTAAGTAAATGGAAACAAATCCCATGTGCATATATTGAAAGATTTAATATTGTTAAAATGTCAATATTACACAAAGCAATCTACAGATTCAATGCAAGGCTTATAAAAATCCTAATGGCTTGTGCACAAATAGAGAAAAACCTATCCTAAAATTCACATGGAATCTCAAGGGACCCCCAAATAGCCAAAACAGTTTGAACATAAAAACTGGAGGATTCATATTTCCTAATTTCAAAATTTTACTACAAAGCTATAGTTATCAAAACAGTGTGGTGTTGGCATAAAGACAGACATACAGACAAACAGAATAAAGAGCCTAGAAATAAACTCTCACATACATGGTCAAATGATTTTTGATAGGGTACCAAGATCATTCAGTGGGAAATAAAGAACAATCTTTTGAACAAATGGTGCTGAGAAAACTGGATGTCCACATGCCAAAGAATGCCAAAGAATGAAGTTGAACCCTTACCTAATACCATATACAAAAATTAATTCAAAATGGACCAAATAAGACTGAAAATAATAAACCTCTTGGAAGAAACATAGGACAGAAGTGTCATGACAATGAATTTAACAATGATTTCTTGAATAGAGGATACAAAACGCACAGGTTTAAAAAAGTAAAATACAGACAAATTTGACTTAATGAAAATTTTAAAAATTTTGTGCATCATAAGATACTATCCAAAGAGTAAAAAGGCAACTGACAATATAGGAGAAAATTCTTGCAAGTCACATATTCTAACAAGGAATTACTATGTAGAATATGTAAGAATTTCAAAACAACAACAAGAAAAAAGCAGCATGACCCAAAACTAGAAAAAGGACTTAAAAAGACATTTCTCCAAAGATAGATAAATGACCAGTAAGCACATGAAAAGATGCTCAACATTACCAATCACTAGGGTAATGTAAATGAAAACTAGAATGTAATACCACTTCACACCCATTAAGATGGTTATGAAAGAAAAAGAAAGAAAAGAAAAGAAAAGAAAAGAAAAGAAAAGAAAAGAAAAGAAAGAAAGAAAGAAAGAAGGAAAGAAAGAAAGAAAGAAAGAAAGAAAGAAAGAAAGAAAGAAAGAAAGAAAGAAAGAAAGAAAGGAAGGAAGGAAGGAAGGAAGGAAGGAAGGAAGGAAGGAAGGAAGGAAGGAAGAAAGAAAGAAAGAAAGATGAAAGATGAAAGAAAGAAAGAAAATATCAAGTGTTGGGAAGGATGTGGAGAAATTAGAACCCTTCTGCACTACTGGTAAAAAGCTCCTGTGGAAAACAGTGGTATAGCCATACAACAGAACACTACTCAGCAATAAAAAAGAATGAACTACAGGTACACATAACCTGGATGAACCGAAATGCATTATGCTAAGTGAAAGAAGTCACAATTTAAAAGCTACATACTAAATGATTCCACTTAAATTAAATATTGGAAAAAGTAAACTAAAAGGACAAAACACAGATCTGTGGTTGCCAGGGATTGAGGTGGAGAGAGGTTGACCACAAAAAGGCAGCATGAGTGAATTCAGAAGATTAGGTAATGAATATACATTCGTCAAAATTCATAGACTTAACAAAAAAAAATGAATAAAATTTGAATACGACTGAAATATGAACAAGAATGAAACCTTTAAAAGTAAGCTACTAAAAAATTCAAAAAAAACTAAATTAGTTGTTTATTTTCAGCACCAAATATGCCGCACAACGATGCCGAAAGTATAATGCGTCATATTCAGTGACAACTTGTTTTATCTAGCCCCTTAAAGTAAAAAACTATTAAATAGGAAGTAAAACATTTTCCACTTTATGCACTGCAGATTGTATATAGTAGGTAGCATAAGAAGTATATAGTTCAATAGAGCTTAGACTGACTTGGCCTTTCTATTTCACTGTTACATACATATGTAGCTTCACATACAAAATTAACCATTTCTCAAAATATTAACACATAATTGGAACAGAGAAGTACTGCCCACAAAATGTACTAACCTGAATTTGTTCAGTTAACCAATAAAGGCAATAGAGCCCTTTATCTTGACTGGAAACACTGTCAGGGTCATGGGTGTTCTCTGAGCAAAAGCAGCAACCTGGAACAAAACAAAAACACATGAACTTTAGCCCTACCCAAATTTCACTTACCATCATTATACTTTTTTTAAATCTCCTTTTTTCCCCCTCATGTAGCCAGTCATACATGTAAAACTTTTATATATTCACTTATTCTATAAGCTTTAAATCCTAACAAGGAACAGGTTTTCATTTTGCAAATCGTATTCAAACACACTAACATTCAGTGTCTTAATTTGCTTCATAGTTTATCTTAAAATAAGTCAGAACCTATAAAATTTTGCTTTGTGAACACAAAATTCTTTGTGTCTACTTCTTAACATATAGGGCAATCAGAAACTCTCTTTTCAGACCCATGCTCAAAATCTACGTCCCCACACCTTAATAAGCTGTACAACCTAACTTCTGACTATATTTACACAAACTTCCATTCAAGCCAATTTAATTTGCTTGCTTTCCACGGAATAATTCTGTCATTCTCAGCTGTCACCCTGCAATATACCATTCCTTCTTTTTAGAAGAGGGACTTTTTCTCCCTTATCCTCTTTGTCAATCAATGCACATCCATCAACTTTCTCAAAATGCAACCCCTCCACTCCTCCCAAAGAACTGATATTATCATTCTGTACTCCATTCATTTTTGCTAAAATATTTTGCTGCCTTATATATATGTCATCTCCTGTAGTCTTCTGATTAGCAACATTATGTCCTATTGCTTTTGTCACTACTTCTCCATCATCTAGTACCACACACAGACCCAAAGAAAGTAATCATTATATCTGATCGTCAAGTGAAATGGTAATGAAGATTCATACATCATATGTTCACTGAGTTATGTACATATGTGCAACTCACCAAACAGAAAAAAAAACACCCAAGAATAACATAAAGACCCAATACACTCTATGGAAATGTGTCATCCTGCCAGTTAATTTACTGTTGTTACAACAAGAGATGATTCTCAGATTGACATTAACTGTAAGTAGTCTTTCTCCAATGACATCAAGGCCTACTGAAACCAATTTTTGATGATTAGAAATAATACAGAAGTATCATCACAAACCCCAACTCCTCAAAAGTAATCCAATTATTTTCATTTTAAAATCCAAGCATCAAAAATTTATTCTGAGCCAGAAAAGCCTACAAAAAATTCAATAAATTTCTCTAAATCAAAAATAGCGTATTTTTATATGCCTTACTATTTACATTATCTCATCTGATAGACCTCGCTGAAAAGGATAAACCACTGCCAAGTCAACTACTTCCAGGACCCATAAATATACAAATCCCTAAGTGGCCATTAACTATAAAATCATCCAAGGTTCACTGTGATTCCTTCCTAAAACTTCACCCAAAAGTCTTTACCAACTTCCCATAATAATTCAGTATTATGGAATTTATGCTTCTAGCCACTATGGAGTAAACTGATATCAGATTTATCCTCAGACAGTAAACAACTGCAAAACTAAACAAAATGCATGACACAACAGTTTCCAGACACTGGACAACAATTAGTGTAGATATGCATTCTCTGAGAGAAGGAAACAAGCTAGATAGGCATACGAGCATCACTTTCCACTGAGAGTCACGTTGTAGACACTACTGCAGGCGAAACACAGCAGTATTGAAAAGACAAATAACTTGAAAAGACAAAGATAAGAGTTCAGAAGGCACAGGTGGCAGGAATTACTAGAATAATGTACCAGACAGGAGGCAGTAATGCACAAAAAAGCTCCAGGTATCTTCACTTGAGTTTTGGACTTAATACTAATTTGCACATACCTAGGCTGAAATTCCACAAGGGGAGAAGGGGGGAACCCGCTAGGGAGCTGAAAAAATGAATAATTCAAGAACAACCTCATCCTCAACCTAGCATTTGTAACCAGACAGTCAACTAAATGGAAAACCTCATAATTCACAGGGCATCAGGTAAAGTATTCAGAAAGGTTTTGCCTCCGTATTAGAGCAAAATTACATTATATGGTCCCATTCAAAGATTAAAAGCAGTATCTTAAAGGAGTAAACACTTTTCAAGTAACTTAAATACATTCCAGAAAAAACTTCAAGAATATTTATAGGAATACAAAAATACCCAGTACCCAACAATGTAAAACTTACACTGTCATCTTTTACATGTGTGACAAGCATTAACTAATTTGCCAAGCAGGTTTTTTTTTTAAAGGCAAGGAAATAGAGCTAAATGAGGAGAAATATCAAAGAAAACCAGCCTAGAAATGAACTAGGTTTATAGAACCAGTTTATAGAACTAGGAAACTAGGATTAAAAGTTATTATAAATGTATTCCATATGTTCTAGAAGACAGAGAAAAGACTGAGAGCAATTTAAGTAAAAACATAGAAAAAAGATACAAATTGAACATCTAGAAATGAAAACTAGAATGTTAGAGATGCTCTACCTGACACTTGGTGAATCATGAGATTTTCCACTCTGTCTGATGGATTCAGGCTCTATTCCTGACATTATATGAGCTCTGGGTATTATATTGCTCCCTCAGTTCCTTTTAGGTGGTTCTTCCTTGACCTCAAGTAGTTTCCTCACAAGTATGTACTGATCAGTATTCAAGTGAATTCTTGAAAGGGACTTCTGCAGATCCGCAAAATTCTCTTGCAGCTCTCTCCTCTCTGACACTCTGCACTGTGAACTCTAACTGCCTTGGCTCCTCAGCCTCCTCGCACCACCTTCTCAATTCAGGGATATCTCTAGGCTCCTCCTGGATTCTACTGCCCTACCTCATGCCTAGGAAACATTCCCCAAGCTAGAACAATCATAGGTCTCATCTGATTTGTTTCCTGTCTCTCAGAGATCAATGTCTTTTGTTGCCTGATGGCAAATGCCTTAAGAATTGCTGTCTCATATCTTTTGTCCAGTTAGTTGTTTCAGGTAGAAGGATAACAATCCCTGTTAGTCCATCTTGGCTGGAAGTACTATTTTAATTATTTTAAACAGGGACTATGAGCTAAACTAACTTTGTGATAGCACTGAAAGATGAAATTTTTCAAAACTGTGATGTATTCAGTTAATACCATTTGTATGTTAATAAGTTATCCTGAAACATATAACAAATGCATAATATGTGGTAGAAAAAAAACAGTAACCATGAAAGTGAAATAGGCAACACCCGTTGAGTATAAAGAATAAATGGCATCCAGCAATCAGAAATAATAAAAAGTCAATATAAGGAAAAGCTAATCTTAGGGAAGATTTTTTTGAAAAAAAAAGAAATGTACATGGGAATACATAACCAAGGATGAAGCATATGATTTCATATATGCTCAAATAAAATACATGGAGGAAATTATTCACTTAAGAGGAAATGCTATCCTTGCTCATCAGCGGCATTTGAATTCAGGTTGAAAAAGATCTGCCATAGACTAATCAAAGGTGAACATACTAAAAGAAGAGAAGAAAAACAAGTAAGACTTCAGGAGAAATACAGTAGAACTAAATGAACATCTTACATTCTCACCATGACAGGTAAAGGAAAGTATAAAGAAAAATCCTTTAGAAGATTTTTAAAAGAAGAAGCACAAACAAGGAGGTTAGGAATCACAGGCTTTATTTTCAATCTCTGCTGTTGAACACAGTCAGTCATTTTTATCCATACTGTTAGAAGGAAGAAGACTGTGAGCTAAACTGAACATACTCTGAGTGGGAAAAGAAAAAAAACAGCACAAGGCCAATTCATTCTTATCTTTAAAAAAAACAACAGTCCTATTCTAAAAAAGGACACTACACATAAAAAAAAATCATCACATGTGAAATGAAGAAAAAAACTAAATTTGTAGGAAAATACATGTTTAACAGATGACAAAAAGAAATTCTGTCAGTGATAAAATTGGTCATTTTTAAGAAAAAGAGAAGTTCCATGTGTTTAAATAAAAAGCTATTTACCCCCTGGTAGTAAAGGCTCTGAACACATTTAAATTAAAAATCTAAGTGTAACTCAGGCAATACTAGAGTCTTATAACACCGATGATCATAAGACCATTGTAGGACCCCAAAGGTTGGGCTTTAAACTCCAAGATGCTCTAAACCAGGAGGTAGTATTCTATAGGTGTGACCACCAGACTGAAGTGGGTAAGGGTAGGAGCAGAGATAACCTACAGGAGGCTGTTTACTATGAATTGTTTTACTACTAGAAATTTGTCAACCTCTATTTAGTATTGGCCATGCTGCCGCTAGCTTAAATTTGAAAAGCAGTAAGATAAGACCTCAACATCTTTTAGCTATGAAACAACATTAAGAGAGAAAATACACAGAAGTAGAAAGTAAGCCCCAAAGGAAAGCTTACTAATTATGTTGTATCTCTCCCTTCCCTTCTCCTTTCCCTGTAGTACTAATACAGCAATGAAGCTGGTATATCAAGGGAAGTTGCTCCTTCTAGCATTCTTTCTACATTGGCAAATAGAAATCACTAAAGTAGGTGATACTAAGAAAATATGGAAAGTATTTTGAACTGATAACTAATATGAATTTGAAGAATAAACAAAATACTAAAAATCTGTTTTGCCCATTATTTCAACAAAAATGAATTCATTACTGTAAGACTGTTAAATTCATATTTATTGGTAAGCAAATATTTCCTATAATGATCCTGAAAAGTAACATTACTTTGAAGCAAAATAAGAAGGTAAGTTAGGAACTAAGAGAAGTGCTCACTACTCCCCCTCTAATTCTGAAGTGTCTACATTGTCAACATAAATTAGTACTGAATCAACTTCATTCTAATTTTATCTATTTTCTTACCAGTTAGTAGGGGCCATTTAAATTTTCATTCATATTTTCGCCTAGGTAAATGTATAAGTTCTGTTTGACATTGTAAAGTCAATTCCCTTTTTTTTTTCTTCCTCTTCGTCATGCCAGCCTTATATGCTAAAAATCACTAAAACAGAAATTTGAGACTTGTCATCCTTAATTCATAAATTTGTTCAGATAAGCTTTGTAGAATCACTTAAAATAAGATTTCTGAAAAATTAGAAAGGAAGATTATATCATTATCTATTACAGTCAATATCCTTTTACAGTTATTATCCTTCCAGCTAGTCTTAAATCAGAAGGCAAAGTACCAAAACTTCCATCAGTTATAATACCATCACTCCTTTTAAATTCCCATGGGAAATAACTTGAATTTCTAAATCTTTTTCAACTTGCCTTACATCATACTTGATGTTTTTTCCCAACCCACTCCCCACAAGATCGTGCACACCACAAGGGCTGAGGCTAAACCCATTCATCTTTATATCTTTTAGTGGTTTCTAGCATACTGCTTTGACACACATACATATTTAACATTGTCTGCTCACCAATATCTCTTCTACCCATCTCATAAGGATACTGCAAGGGATTAAACAGCACATTTGTGAGAGTACTTTGCAAAATGAAAATGTTTTGCAGATGTCTGATGAATTTCACTTCATTATCTAAAGTGGAATGCTCCAGGGAATGAGAACAGAACATATGGCCCCAGGGATGAGTGAGTTAAATGGTGGCTTTAATGACTTCCTTTACTCTGTCTTCCATTCTACAGATTTTAGAGTCCACTCAGTCATAGGAGAAGCTTTCATCACCTCAACATCATCCCAGCCCCTATCACTACAGCCCCAAAATCTTCTGGCATTGTTACGGTTTCCAGCACCAGATCCAGTTCTAGCTCCCAGTCTATAGTTCATAATGATTGGCCCTTTTGCTATAATCTTCTGTCTAGGCTTTCCTTTATTGGATTAGATACAGAGGTAAAATCAACAAGCCAGAGTTCTTATGCCCTAACATTATCTCTGTAATGTTGAGTAAATCACTTGTATTTCAGTGCCTTTATTTAAGTGCCAGTGTAAATATGTAACAATGCCAGAGCTGCACTTTAAGTAGGATATGAAGAGCCCAGGATCCAGGTAATCTTTCAACAACACATTCTGGAACTGAAGAAAGAATCCTGAAATAGAAATGATGACGCTTAGACTCTAGCCCCAACTCTGAATATCAGTGTGCTACATGATTTTCGATATATCACATCCCTAGACTTCTAGTTATTCTTCTCTAAATGAAAGAATTGGAATAAATTGTAAAGGTCTCTTCAAGTTCTAAAATTCTGGAACTTAAAGCCTGAACTATACCTTCTAGGAGCCATAAAAATTCTTCAGCTCATATTTCAGTTGAGAACTTTACTCCTTACTAGTAAACATGCCCTCTTCCCCAACAATATTCTAAATAATTCACCTAGACAAGATATGATTTGCATTACCAGTTCGAGGCAAATTTTTCTTTAATCTTTTGCTAAAAAATATTTCTCTCCAATTCAAAAACTTCTTTTTGCTTCATTATTATAAAACAAAGATATTTTCCTATAACTCTTTACCATCAAAAGTACAATGATTATACTTCCCAGAACTACTGGAAACTGGCAAATGCAGCTTATATTCACCAACTTCAGCAGTAAACTCACATAAAATTTACTCTCCAAAACCAACCCAGGCCACCTTCAGCATCACTACATTAAAAACAATTTTTTTTTAATTTTACAAATAGTTTTACATTATAGAAAAGTTGCAATGATAGTACAGAGTGTTTCCAGATACCGGGTACCCAGACTCCTCTATTGCTAACATCTTGCATTACTAAGGTCCATTTGTCAAAATTAATGAAGTGATATTAATATATTATTCTTAATGAAACTCCACACTTTGTTCAGATAAATACATTAAATATCAAAAAAAAATTCAAAGCAAAATTCTTCAAAAGAGCAACTGAAACATAAAATATAGTAAAAGACACATAGTAAATAATTGTCAGAACTAAGATCAAGATACCATTGTCAATAATAAATGCAAAGAGCTTCACTCCTCTACTAAAAGAAAAAAGATTTTTGATTGGCTTATGGATCAAAACTCAATTGTATGCTATGTACAAGGAACATCTAAAACAAAGTAATTAAGAAACATTAAAAGGAAAAGGATAGGAGCAAAGGTATAATGGGCAAACACAATCATAAAGAAAGCAGAGGTCATGATCTTAATAACAGACAAGGTAGAATTCAGGTCCCAAAAGCACCTAATATGACAAAGTTAGGACTTTTTTTTTTTAAATGATGAAGAACAAATTAATTAACATTGAGGAAGATAAATCAGTTGAGTATCTATGCATCAAAAAGTACAGTCATAAGCTTTGTAAAACAAAAATCTATGGTAGATATATGAAGAAATTAATAGAAACAGAGTAACAGTAGGTGAAGCTATAGAAGACCTAAGCAATGTAATCAATAAAGTAGATTATCATACTATATTGAACTTACTATACTGAACTTCGTATTCTGATAGAGAAAATCTTTTTAAGTGACTATTCACAAAAAACAATCATGTAAAAGGCCATAAAGAAAATCTCAACAGAGTAGAAATAACACAAACTAGGTTATCTGATCACAATGCAATAAAACTACATATGAAAAACAACAAAAGGTACCACCTCCTGAAAGTTAAAAAATGTTCTAGTAAACAACTTTTGAATGAAATGAAAAACAAAAACCAAAATTGGAAAATACATATAAATCCAAATGGATGAGAAATCAAAATATAAAAATTAAAACCATGACAGTCCTAGAAGAAAACACAAATGATTTCAAGTATAACCCAGAATGAGGGAAATCTAGCAGTGACTCAAAATACAAAGGCAAGAGATATAATTTTTAATTATTATATATTAAACAATAAAAACTATTTTTTAAAGCCTGCATGTCCAAAACTGCCAAAAACTGTAAGTAAAGGCAAAAAGAAACTGTGAGAAAATATATGGTTACTGAGCACTATTGTGTACTTGAATTGTGGCCAGTCTAAATCCAGGTATTCTGTAAAGGTAACATAAACACAAGTTTTTAAAGACCTGGTTACAAAAGAAGAATTGAAACATCTCATTAATAATTGTTATACTGATTACATGTCAATGATAATACTCATGTTGAGTACTGAAATAATAATTTTAATATATGTGATAATATTTGAATACATAAGTTAATTAAATGAAATTTTATTTTTAACTTTTTAATGTGTAATTTAAGTTTTCTAGTAGCCACATGATTTTACATTTCTACCATTACCTTTCTATTGGACAGCACTAATTTATATTCTGATCCAACAATCATTCAACTCTTCAGCCACCTTAAGATACACTTTTATAAATACAACACAACATATATAGAAGGTTATTCCTTGAACATCATTTGCAATAGAAAGAATTAGAAATACCCCAACAGGGTCTCAATGATTAAACTATGATACATTAACATAGTAGATATTATACAGCTGTAAAAAAGAATGAGGAAGATCTCTATGCATATATTAGTCTCCAGGATATACTGTTACGTAAATAAAAGCAAGGTACTGAACAGAAGAAATACAAAGTATGCCAGCTTTGAAGAAATAAAAAGATGAATTTTTTTAGAAAACAAAACAATAAGAAATACCAAAAATTAATTTTAAAGTTTCTTATAAAAGGCTAAAAAAGGAAAGGGGCCAGGAGGAAGAAGATAGGGGTGGAAGCAAGATTTATTTAAGTATATATTATTGAATACTTTTGATTTTTACACTAAATGAGTGTTTTACATTTTCAAAAATATAATTAAACAAAGGAAAAACAAAAGCCCCAAAATAAATGATCTTAAATTTATACTGAGTTGGTAAAATAACTACACACAAAACAGAATTATTTAAAATGACTTTCAAAGACAGCACTCTGGCTATAGATGTACTAGTAGAATATATTCTAAAGAAAAAACTACTACAGAAATCTTGAATTCAGTTTTATGATTTTATAACAGTAGTAATACTGGTATTGTGATCTGCAAACAACTTTTTTGCCTGGTGTAGGATAAATCAAATAAGTAAATGTGTTATTAGGAACTACAATTTTTAGTATATGAAAAATAAAATGAAAAAAGTTAAGACAAAATAGACTCTAATATTAAATTTGAATTGACATAAGAATCTACTTTTAAAGATATGTATTTCTTAGTTTTGTCCAATAAGAAGTCTTAGGAGAAAAAAATGTCCTTGAAAAATGAACCTGGCACCCAGATAATGGTATCTAAATCTTGTTCTCATATCTGAAGCAAGGAATATATAAAGTGAGCCTGGGACATCATTTATGCCTGACAGAAAGAGTTCATAAACCAATAAAGGCCATCAAAAAGACAGAAAACACACACACACACAAGTAAGCCTGAAGGTTCAATCTCCAGTACCTCCATCAAAAAAATAATAATAATAATAATAAATAACAACCTTGTGTAATCAGATGTTGGTGTTAGTAAACAAGGATTTTAAAAGAGCTATTATAATTATGATCAGTGAATAAAGGAAAATGTGCTTACAAAGAAATATATGCCATAAAAAAAGAACCAAATGGAAATTCTAGAACAATAAAAGAGTATCTAACAAGAACAGATTGCAAATGACATAGAAGAGAGTCAGTGCACCTGAGGATAGATCAATAGAAACTTATTTTAGACCACTAAACTTATTCATCTTGTAACTAGATATCTATACCCTTCGGCCAACATCTCATTTCAGCCACCCCCCAGCCCCTGGTAACCACCACTCCACTCTTTCTGTGAATTCAATTTTTTAGATTCCACATGTAAGTGATATCATACAGTATTGGTCTCTCTCTCACTTATTTCACTTAGCATAATGTCCTCAAGGTCCATCCATGTTAATGGAAATGACAGGATTTCTTTCTTTCTCAAGGCTGAATAATATCCCAATGTATATGTATACCACATCTTCTACATCCATTTATCCACTGACAGACATATAGGCTGTTTTCGTATCTAGGTTATTGTGAATACATGCTGTAATAAACATGGGTGTGCAGATTACCTCTTCAAGATCCTGTTTCATTTCCTTTGGATATATACCCAGAAGTAGAATTGCTGGATCATATAGTAGCTTTATTTTTAATTTTTAGGGAACCTCCATACTGTTTGCCATGGTGGCTCTACTAATTGACATTCCCACCAACAGTTCACAAGAGTTCCCTTTTCTACATAGCCCTGCCAACACTCGTCTCCTGTCTTTTTGATAACAGCCATTCTAACAGGTATGAGGTGATATCTCCCTTGTGGTTTTGATTTGCATTTCCCTGATGATTAGCGATGTCAAGAATCTTTTCATACATCTGTTAGCCATTTGTATGTCTTCTAAGGAAAAATATTCAGTTCTCTGTTCATTTTGTAATCAGATGAAAAATGGGTTCTTTTACTATTGGGTTGTATGAGTTCTCTATATTTTTTGGATATTAACTCTTTATCAGACTACTTCTGCAAATATTTTCTCCCATTCCACAGGTTGAGGTATATTCCTTCTATCTAATTTTTTGAGAGATTTTATCATGAAAGGATGTTGTCTTTTGTCAAATGCTTTTCCTGCATCTATTGAGATGATCATAAATACAATGTTTATCCTTCAATCTATTAATTTGGTACATCACATTTATTGATTTGTGGGAAGAAGGGTATAACTCAAGTGGCAAAGCGCATGCTCAGCAACCAAGAGGTCCTGGGTTCAATCCCCAGCACTTCCTCCAAGCGGAAATCAATGAAGAAACCTAATTACCTCTCCCTTATAAAACAAACAATATGAACATTTATTGATTTGTGTTTGTTGAACCATCCTTGTACCCCAGGGATAAATTCCACTTGATCATGGTACATGATCCTTTTAATGTATCGTTAACTTTGCTAATATTTTGTTGAGGATTTTTGCCTCTAGTTTCTTTTTTCTTGCAGTGTCCTGGTCTGGTTTTGGTATCAGAGTAATATTGGCCTCATAAAATGAGTTTGGGAGTGTTCCTTCCTCCTGTATGTTTTTCGAAGAGCTTAAGAAAGACTGACATTAATCTTTCTTTAAATGTTTGGTAGAATTTACCAGCAAAGCCCACCTGATCTTAAAGTTCTATTTGTTGGGAGGTTTTTGATTACTGATTTAATCTAGTAAGTGTTCTGTTCAGATTTTCTATTTCTCCTTGATTAGTTCTTGGTAAGTTCTTCAACTTGTTGCTGTATAAATGTTCACAGTAGTCTTTTAGAATCTAAATCCTTTGCATTTGCTCAAGTGGTAGAGTACATGCTTAGCATACACAAGGTGCTAGGTTCAATCCCCAGTATCACCTCCAAAAATATATAAATAAGTAAACAAACAAATAAACAAACCTAGTTACCTCCTCCCTCTTCCCCCCCTCAAAAATCCTTTGCATTTCTGTGGCATCAGCTGTAACATATCTTTCATTTCTGATTTTTATTTAAATTCTTTTTTTTCTTGGTGAGTCTAGCTAAAGCTTTGTCTATTTTGTTTATCTTTTCCCAAAAAAAGTCTTGTAGTTTCACTGACATTTCTATTGTCTTTTTAGTCTATTTCATTTGTTTCTGCTCTGATCTTTGCTACTTTCTTTTTTCTACTAACTTTGGGCTTAGTTTGTTCTTCTTTTTCTTGTTCCTTGGAGTACATAAAGTTAGGCTGTTTATTTAAGCCTTCTTTTTCCTTAATGTGGCCAGTGATTGTATGAACTTCCTGATTAGAACTGCTCTGGCTGCATCCCATAAGCTTCGGTATGGTAGTATTTCCATTTTCATTTGTCTTAAGGTAACTTTTTATTTCTCTTTTGATTTCTTCTTTGACCCCTGGTTGTTCAGTAGCATGTTGTTTAACCTCCACATATCTGTGAATTTTCCAGTTTTCTTCTCATAATTGATTTCTAGTTTCATACCACTGTGGTCAGAAAAGATGCTTGATAGAGTGAAACTATTCTGTACAACACAGTTAACAGCAGATACACATCATTATATATGTCAAAATTCATAAAATATACAATACAAGGAGTAATTCTAATGTAAACTATGGACTTTAGTTAATAATAATATATCAGCCAAATATAGATTTGTTATGTTGTTCACTTCAAATATAATGTTATATGTCAATTATATCTCAAAAAAATTTACATACTCTAAAAATAATAATAATAATACACCAGCATTGGTTCATCAATCATACAAATGTGTCACTCTAATGCAAGAGGTTAATAACAGGAGAAATGGGCAGGGCAGGGGAATGTAATGTGAGAACTCTACTTTCTAATCAATTTCTCTGTAAACTTAAAACTCAAAAAAATTAAGTATTAAATTTTCTTAAAAGACATCATAAGCAAAATCAAAAAAAATGAAAAATTGGAAGAAAATATTTACCACGTTTAACAGAGAAAGATCTACTACCCCTAGTATAAAAAGAATTCTTAAAAACTGACAGAAAATAGGACCAAAAACCTGATAGAAAAATTGGCAACAGATAATTCACAAAAAAAAAATACATAAAAATGGCCCTTAAACATAGGCAAGATGTTCAGTACTTTGGCCTACCACCTCTCGCCTATCCCCCCAAAATTTTAATATAATATTCCGCTGGCAAGATTGTGGGAAAACAGGTACTCTCAGAAATTGCTGGTGTATAACACCCTGAGAAGGAAAAAACATCACTACTAGGTAACCCTGAAAAAAATGAATAACCTGATTCTACTAAGATGAAACAGACAAACCCAAACTGAAGGACACTCTACAAAGTAATTGGCTTACACTCTTCAAAAAATCAGTGTCGTAAAAGACAGAGACTTCTCCAAATTAAAGAAAATGAAAGAGAATGAGAACTAAAAGCAACTCATGATCCTGAATTTGACCCTGACTAGAGAAAAATAGTTTTTCTTTTGCTATATTATACAGTCAATTGGCAAAATTAAAATTCATAGATAGACTAAATAAGTAAGATTTAATAAATACAGATAAATGAATAAGGTTTATAGATAGATTAATTTCCCTTTGTTATGTCAGGAGACTGTCCTCCATTTCATAAAATACACAGAGTTTCAGAGGATCATGTCTATAGCTTTCAAATAGCTCAAAAAAAAAAAAAGAATGACAGAAATATAATTTAAAAGAAAATTATAAACAAAATGTGGTAAAATATTAACATTTGGAGAGCTAGATACTACTCTTGTATCATTCATTTTTTTGCAAGTCTGAAATTACTTCCAAATACAAAACTTGAAAAACTTTAAAGGTCAATAGGGTATTAATTTTGAGATTGGAAAATAGAGATAGGGAACCTGACCTAGGATGAGGCAAAAGATGGAGAAGACTCTGCTAGACAGTAAGGTTCAAAACTGTGTATAGTATACAAGAGTAGAAATTGGAACCATGTCTATCAATGCCTGCCTTCTGTCTTAATTCATTCCCATATCCAGCCAGTGCCCACCACACAGGGTATACTCTAATAAGCATGTGATAAACGGATGAACCTGTATAAAAATATCAACCAGCAAAGATAATCTGCATGAAGAAAGGAACCAAGCTATTCAGAAATAAGTTCTAAAGATAAACATGAAGTTTCTAAACATATTTTAGTGGCAGAGTATTTTTTCCTACTAAAATCCTAAACAGAACCTCAATATAGAAAAAAAAATTAAAGTGGAATAGCTCTAGGTTTAGTGTAGATCTGATAAAGGTTTGGAACCCCTCAACTTCTCTTCCTCTAGCACCAAAACCCTAACACCAATTTCTCAAGATTCAAGAGCTCTGAGAATGTAATTTAAAGATGAAAGGATAGTATTATATTGAAGCTCCTGTACCAGCCTTCACTGATAAAAACTCTTCCTTGCTTTTTCTAAACCTTGATCCATAGATCCTTGTTTTTTCTAAACCTTGATCCAAAGAATCACTCGAAACCAAGGCAAAATTATTTCCTTTTCACTGTTCTAAGCCTTTGGAAGTGTTAAACGTTCAAGATTGGTTCTTCTCAAGAACCTTCTATGGCTGGGATTTCTTAAAATGCATAGTAGCCTAAAGCTATGACAAGAAGTTATCGTCTAATAACTAAAAGATATATCCACAAGTTGGCCTACTGCATATAAAGTGCAGTCCATGAATCCACTGGAATCCCCTAAATGCTTTCAAGGGTTCACAAAGCCAAAACTATTCTCGTAATAACACTGAGATGATAACTGCCTTTATCACAGAGTTAACATTTGCATGCACATTACAAAAAACAAAGATGGATAAAACTGCTGGTGCCTTAGAATGAATCAAGGCCCTGGCAACAAAGTCACTGTATGCTTCGCTGACATATAATTTGGGGGGGGGGGCCCTCAGGGGAAGGGAGGGTGAAGGGGAGCTAGTTTAACTTAAGAATATCCTTGATTAAAAACAAACACACAAGCAAAACAATATCCTTGATAAAGACTAAAAATTATTTTTATTAAAGTCTCAACACTTCAGAATAGAAAATAGTCTCTGTACTGAAACAGAAGTAGGCAATAAAACATTTCTGTGCATATCAAAGGACTTGAGGAAAACCACCTACAGGATTGGTTGAGTTGCAAACTGAAAGAGCCAATTTCCATGGAACATCATTTTTACTTGAAATTATGGTTGTAAGACCTGCATATTTGGCAGAAATTTACTTGAAAATGAAAAAAGTAAGCCTTTCACTTAAGTGACAGTTGACAATGATAAAATTCAAACTCTCAAGTAAAAATTAAAAGTTGAGGAAACATGTATTCATCACCACTGGCTTAACATCTTCCCTTTCCAATGAGATTGGGATACTATCAACAAGTGATTTTTTTTAACATTGTTTTTATTGAGTTATAGTCATTTTACAATGTTGTGTCAAATTCCAGTGTAGAGAACAATTTTTCAGTTATACATGAACATACATATATTCACTGTCACTTTTTTTTCTCTATGAGCTACCACAAGATCTTGTATATATTTCCCTGTGCTATACAGTATAATCTTGTTTATCTATTCTACATATGCCTGTCAGTATCTATGAATTTTGAAATCCCATTCTCTCCCTTCCCACCCCCTGCCCCCTTGGCAACCACAAGTTTGTATTCTATGTTTATGAGTCTGTTTCTGCTTTGTATTTGTTCTTTTTTTTTTTTTTTTTTAAGATTCAACAGCTGAGTGATCTCATATGGTGTTTTTCTTTCTCTTTCTGGCTTACTTCACTTAGAATGACATTCTCCAGGAACATTCATGTCGCTGCAAATGGTGTTATATTGTCAGGTTTTATGGCTGAATAGTATTCCATTGTATAAATACACCACATCTTCTATAAAGAAGTCATCTGTTGATGGACATTTAGGCTGTTTCCATGTCTTGGCTATTGTAAATAGTGCTGCCATGAACACTGGAGTGAAGGTGTCATTTTGAAGTATAGTTCCTTCTGGATATAAGCCCAGGAGCGGGATTCCTGGGTCATATGGTAAGTCTATTCCTAGTCTTTTGAAGAATCTCCATTCTGTTTTCCACAGTGGCTGCACCAAATTGCATTCCCACCAGCAGTGTAGGGGGGTTCCCTTTTCTCCACAGCCTCTCCAGCATTTGTCATTTGTGGACTTTTGAATGATGGCCATTCTGGCTGGTGTGAGGTGATACCTCATCATAGTTTTGATTTGCATTTCGCTGACAATGAGTGATATTGAGCATTTCTTCATGTGCCTATTGATCACTTGTATTTCTTCTTTGGAGAATAGCTTGCTTAGGTCTTTGGCCCATTTTTGGATTGGATTGTTTGTTTTTGTTCTTATTAAGTCGTATGAGCTGCTTATGTATTCTGGAGATCAAGCCTTTGTCGGTTTCATTTGCAAAAATTTTCTCCCATTCCGTAGGCTGTCGTTTTGTTTTAATTATGGTTTCCTTTGCTGTGCAGAAGCTTGTAAGTTTCATTAGGTCCCATTTGTTTATTGTTGCTTTTATTTCTATTGCTCGGGTAGACTGCCCTAGGAGTACATTTTTGAGATGTATGTCAGATAATGTTTTGCCTATGTTTTCTTCTAGGAGGTTTATTGTATCTTGTCTTATGTTTAAGTCTTTGATGCATTTTGACTTTATTTTTGTGTACTGTGTAAGGGAGTGTTCTAGCTTCATTGATTTACATGCTGCTGTCCGGTTCTCCCAACACCATTTGCTGAAGAGACGGTCTTTATTCCATTGTATATTCTTGCCTCCTTTGTCGAAGATGAGTTGACCAAAAGTTTGTGGGTTCATTTCTGAGCTCTCTATTCTGTTCCACTGGTCCATATGTCTGTTTTTGTACCAATACCATGCTGTCTTGATTACTGTAGCTCTGTAGTATTGTCTGAAGTCTCGGAGAGTTATTCCTCCAGCCTCTTTCTTTCTCTTCAGTAATGCTTTAGCAATTCTAGGTTTTTTGTGGCTCCATATAAATTTTATTATGATTTGTTGTAGTTCTGTGAAATATGTCCTGGGTAACTTAATAGAGATTGCATTAAATCTGTAGATTGCCTTGGGCAGTATGACCATTTTAAAAATATTGATTCTTCCAATCCAGGAGCAAGGGATATCTTTCCATTTTTTAAAGTCTTCTTTAATTTCCTTAATCAGTGTTTTATAGTTTTTCATGTATAAGTCTTTCACCTCCTTGGTTAGATTTATTCCTAGGTATTTTATTAATTGGGTGCTATTTTAAAGGGGATTGTTTCTTTACTTTCTTTTTCTGTTGATTGCTCATTAGTGTAAAGAAATGCAACTGATTTTTGAACGTTAATCTTGTAACCTGCTACCTTCCTGAATTCTTCAATTATTTCTAGTAGTTTTTGTGTGGACCTTTTAGGGTTTTCTATATATAGTATCATGTCATCTGCATATAGTGACACTTCTACCTCTTCTTTCCAGTTCAGATCCCTTTTATTTCTCTCTCTTATCTGATTGCTGTGGCTAAGACTTCCAAGACTATGTTGAATAGGAGTGGTGATAGTGGGCAGCCTTGTCTTGTCCCCGATTGTAGTGGGAAGCTTTTGAGTTTTTCACCATTGAGTACTATGCTGGCTGTAAGTTTGTCATATATAGTTTTTACTATGTTGAGATATTTTCCCTCTATACCCACTTTGGTGAGTTTTTATCAAAAATGGGTGTTGAATTTTATCAAATGCTTTTTCTGCATCTATTGAGATGATCATGTGGTTTCTGTCCTTTCTCTTGATGATGTGATGTATTACATTGATTGATTTGCATGTATTGAACCACCCTTGTGTCCCTGGGATGAACCCCACTTGGTCATGATGTATTATCTTTTTTATGTGCTGTTGGATTCTATTTGCTAATATTTTGGTAAAGATTTTTGCACCTATGTTCATCAGTGTTATTGGTCTGTAATTCTCTTTTTTGGTGGTATCTTTGCTGGTTTTGGTATCAGGGTGATGGTGGCTTCATAGAATGAGTTTGGGAGTATTCCCTCCTTTTCAGTCTTCTGTAAGAGTTTTGAGAAGGACTGGTATGAGTTCTTCTTTGTATGTTTGCTAGAATTCTCCAGTGAAGCTGTCTAGTCCTGGACTTTTATTTGTAGGGAGGTTTTTTATTGCTATTTCGATTTCATTTCTAGTGATCGGTTTGTTCAAGTGGTTTCTTCTTGATTCAGTCTTGGTGGACTGTATGCTTCCAGAAACTTGTCCATCTCTTCTACGTTATCCAGTTTGGTTCCATATAGTTTTTCATAATATTTGCATATGATATTCTGCATTTCTATTTTATTTGTTGTAATTTCTCCATTTTCCTTTCTTATTTTACTTATTTGTGCTCTCTTTTTTCTTCTTTGTGAGTTTGGCCAGAGGTCTGTCTATTTTATTTACTCTTCAAAAAACCAGCTTTTGGTATGATTGATTTTTTTTCTACTTTTTTTTTTAATCTCTATTTTATTTATTTCCTCCCTGATCTTTATAATTTCCTTCCTTCTGTTGACTTTTCGGGTTTTTTGCTCTTCTTTTTCTAATTCTTTTAGCTGGTGGGTTATATTGTTTATCTGAGATTGTTCTCTTTGAGGAAGGCCTGTATCACTATAGACTTCCCTCTTAGCACTGCCTTTGCTGCATCCCATTAATTTTGTGTGGCTGTGTTTTCATTTTCATTTGTCTCAAGGTATTTTTTAATTTCAACTTTGATTTCATCATTGGCCCATTGGTTTTTTAATAGCATGTTGTTTAATCTCCATGCTTTCCTTTTTTTCTCCTTTGTTTCTCTGTAGTTGATTTCTAGTTTCATGGCATTGTGATCAGTAAAGATGCTTGAGATAATTTCTATCTTCTTAAAACTGTTGAGGTTTCTTTTGTGCCCAAGTACATGATCAATCCTAGAAAATGTTCCATGTGCAGTTGAAAAGAATGTATATCCTATTTTTGGGGGGTGTAATGCTCTGAAAATACCCAAAAGCTCTCATTTTTCTATTGTATCATTTAACTTCTCTGTTGCCTTATTTATATTCTGTCTGGAAGATCTGTCTACTGATGTTAATGTGGTGTTAAAATCTCCGACAATGATTATATTCCCATCAGTTTCCCCCTTTACCTCTGTTAGTAATTGTTTTATGTACTTAGGTGCTCCTATATTGGGTGCATATATATTAATGAGTACAATACCCTCATCTTGTATTACTCCTTTAATCATTATAAAATGTCCTTATTTATCTTTCTTTATGGCCTTTGTTTTAAAGTCTAGTTTGTCTGAAATCAGTACTGCTACACCTGCTTTTTCGGCATTTCCATTTGCATGGAATATCCTTTTCTATCCTTTCACTCTCAATCTATGTGTGTCCTTCTCCCTAAAGTGGGTCTCTTGTATGCAGCATATTGAAGGTTCTTGCTTTATTATCCAGTCTGTCACTCTACATCTTCTGATTGGAGCATTTAGTCCATTAACATTTACAGTAATTAATGATAGATGTGTGTTTATTGCCATTTTGAACTTGTTTTTGCAGTTGATTTGGTATTTCCTCTTTGTTCCTTTCAACAAGTAATTTTTTTTTTGATGCCATATAATGAAATGTAATGTGTCAACACTTGGAAGATCTGCATAACTCAATGAATCAGTATTTTCCAAATGACCCAAGCTTATATGTTACAAAACCACACATAGGTTAAAGATCCATTCAAAGTACACAACATAGCCATGGATTTTAATGTAATAAAGTAAAAAGTAAAAAGGTTCACTGATAATGTTTCAGATTTCACAATTTAAAAAACTACCTTTTGTCATGTTTTGATGGAGAATCATAAAAGGAGATTCACAATCATCTAAAAAGCTAAAATTACTTCTCTCTACATATATATATATATGCCGTATTTTCTTCACATACTCCAACAGAAACAATACATCACAATATGACAGCAGAAGCAAATATAAAAATCCAGACATCTATTAAGCCAGACATTAAAGAGTTTTGCAAAAATGTAAAACAATGCCACTATTCTCATTAACTTTTTCTTGTTTTGAAAATTAGTTGTTTTAATTTAAAATGTTATAAACATATAATAGGTTTATTATTATTATTTTTAATGAATACTTATGTTAAATTTGTTCTAACTTAATGTGGTAAGTACCAATATAACCCCAAAAAGCTCCTCATAGTCTCCTTCAGTAATTTTTAAGAATGTAAAATGGGTCTTAAGAACAAAAGTTTGAGAAACACAACTATAGAGAAACAGACTGATTTGTCAGAAAGCTTCCTCTAATCTTATAGAATAACAAAAAAGAAAAATTTGACAGTCATTACTATCAACATAGCTCCATTCATTTCAGTACAAGTAAAACAAATGTTCTTAAAGTACAACTAAACACTACTATTAATCTTTAAATATTATTTTCTCTCAGTAAATACTTACTTTTTCAAATATAACAGAAAGAAACTTTAAAATCCCTAAATAATGTTTAATTGTAAACTTTTCTCTTCCTATTGTATCATTAATGTTGAAAAATGTCAATGGTTTTGGATGGAATGGAAAACATTTAAAAGCTCAAAGAAGAAAATAAAATTGTCACCTCTCCCTGCTTATACAAACATTCAATGCATAAAGCATCATTAATTAGTACTGCTGAGAATAGGAATAATTCTAACATTCAAAACCATTTACTCAGCAACTGTTATCACCATTCTTTCAGATCTAAATAAAACTATGACAAGTGAAAAAAGTTTATTAGATTTTCAAGGTAAGAAGCAATTATATAAATAAAACACCATCAGAAATATATTTTGGTCTTTTAAAGTAAAACTCGGAAAAGCAAGATGGCGGAGTAGATGGCTTGTAGCTCACTCTCTCCCACAAATACACCAAAACTCACATCTATGGACCTACTCAGCCAACCAGAGCAACTGCTGAACTCCAACAGAACATCGCCCTCTTCGAAAGACAAAGATGCCAAAAATCTGGTAAGAGAAAAGGAAAAAAGAAAGAAGAAAAAGCAAAACAGTGTGGGACCGATCCCATGGGGAGGGAGCAGCAAAGGAGGACTGGCGCTCATTCGCTGGGCTCCCCACCTCCAACAGAGAGGTGAGCAGGACAGAAGGGGAGCCTCCAAGGCTCAGATCCACCCTGGGCACCCCTTGACTGACAGAACTGAGTTAAATGGGCACAAAGGGTCCCCGCAACACCCAGCCCGAGACGCGAGCCGGCAGCTGGGGCCAGGACAGGCTGCCCGAGACAGGTGGAGGACTGGGGTGGCTGCACTGAGGCAGCCCCGGGGGACTGCAGGGTGCTGCGCACCGTGGCTGGGAGGGGATACAGAGCAGAACAACCTTGGTCCCCCATAAATTGCAAAAAAATCAAAGCAACACAGCTGGTGTGCCCCAGGGGGAGGGGCGCCGTAGCCTTTGTCTCATCAGACCTGCGCCACCATTACTGGTGCTTCTCACGAGAAGAGAGGCAGGGCTCAGCCACAGCCGCCATCTCCTCCTGTGTACAGCACCTAGACGGGGACGGGGCCGAGCCCTGAATCCACACCTGGGGGCTCCGCAACCTCTTAGGCAGGACTGAGACTTGTTTACAGCCCGAGGCAGATAGGATCTTTCTGCCCTGGTCCCTCAGAGAACTTATGCCGCCAAGACAAACAAGGAGCTGAGTTTTGGCACAGAGGAGGGGGCGGGGCCATTCCACGGTCTTCCCCAAGCCTGCCTTCAGAGCGTCCACCCAGGGTGGAGCGGGCAGCTGCACAGAGCAGCGGAGCGACTGGCACTGGGAGAGGGTGGGCAGCACCCCCCTTCCTGGCAGGAACGCAGCACCTGACCATGGTGCTGGGAGGGGGTCGAATCTGCTAGCGGACAGCCACTGGTAGCAGCACAGACAAGGGCGCCAACAGAGGGCCTCTGGAAACAGCAAGATGAGTTCGCGAAACAGGGGGAAGACACAAAGACCTCTCGATAAAATCATTAAGAGTACACCATCTCCAGGAGAACTAGATAACTGATACGCCTTAAGCCATGGTGCCAGAGAGATATGAGCAATATGAAGAAGCAGAGGAACCACTCCCAATTAAAAGATCAAGAGAAATCCCCTGAATGCATGATCAAGGAAATAGACATTGATGGCCTACTAGATGAAGATTTCAAAAAAGGAGTGATCAAAGTACTGAAGGAACTAAAAGACATAGTGTTTAGAGATATAAAATTGTCAAAAATGAAATAGAAGCTATAAAGAACCAAATAGAATTAGTAAGCTCATTTGCTGAGATGAGAGCTGACTTAAAGGCTGTACAAAGCAGGCTAGATAATGCAGAGGAACGGATAAGTGACCTAGAATACAGGACAACAGAAAGCACCCAATCAGAACAGCTGAGAGAAAAACAAATAAAAAACAATGAAAACAATATAAGGGACCTATGGGATAATATAAAGCATGCCAATCTACACATAATAGGTGTTCCAGAAGAGGAAGAAAGAACAAAGGAGATTGAAAAGGTAGTTGAAGAAATCATGACTGAAAACTTCCCAAACCTAAAGGAATCAGATATCCAAGTGCAGGAGGCTCAGAGGGTCCCAAACAGGAAGAACCCAAACAGACCCACACCAAGACATATCATAATCAAGACGGCCAGAGTCAAGGATAAAGAAAGGATCCTAAACGCAGCAAGAGAAAAACAAAGAGTGAGTTACAAGGGAACCCCCATAAGGCTCTCAGCTGATTTCTCTACACAGACACTACAGGCCAGAAGGGAGTGGCAAGATATATTCAAAGTCCTGAATGAAAAAAAGATGCAGCCTACGATACTCTATCCAGCAGGCTAACCTTTAGAATAGAAGGAGAGGTAAAGAACTTCACAGACAAGCAAAAACTAAAAGAGTTTAGCAACACTAAACCCATGCTAAAAGAAATAATGACAGGTCTATTCTAAATAGAAAAGAAGCAGGATGCTACAAAAATGAGAAACTCATAACTGGAAAGGAGATAACTGCCATGAATTACAAAAAGAATAAACACAAAATTGTAAAAGAAGACATCTAAATCATTAAGAGTGGGAGAGGGAAGCAAGGAAAGCCACTGTGGAAAACAGTATGGAGATTCCTCAAAAGACTAGTAATAGACTTATCATATGACTCAGGAATCCCGCTCCTGGGCATATATCCAGAAGGAACCCTACTTCAAAATGAAACCTGCACCCCAATGTTTATAGCAGCACTATTTACAATAGCCAAGACATGGAAGCAGCCTAGATGTCCATCAACAGATGACTGAATAAAGAAGATGTGGTATATTTATATGATGGAATACTATTCAGCCACAAAAACCGAAAACATAACGCCATTTGCAGCAACATGGATGTTCCTGGAGAATGTCATTCTGAGTGAAGTAGGCCAGAAAGAGAAAGAAAAATACCATATGAGATCGCTTATATAAGGAATCTAAAAACAAACAAACAAAACAGAAACAGACTCACAGACATAGAATACATCTTGTGGTTGTCAAGGGGGCGGGGGGTGGGAAGGGACAGACTGGGATTTTAAAATGCAGAATAGATAAACAAGATTATACTGTATAGCACAGGGAAAAATATATAAGATCTTGTGGTAGCTCACAGCAAAAAAAAAATGTGACAATGAATATATACATGTTCATGTATGACTGAAAAATTGTGCTCTACACTGGAATTAGACACAACATTGTAAAATAACTATTACTTAATTTAAAAAATGTAAAAAAAATCTTTTTACAAATAAAATTACAGGCTCAACTGAAAGAAAGAAAGAAAGAAAGAAAGAAAGAAAGAAAGAAAGAAAGAAAGAAAGAAAGAAAGAAAGAAAGAAAGAAAGAAAGAAAAACTCACACTATTTAATTTTCACTGATATTATCATTATTGTCTACCAGTAAGTTTAATCTCTCTTTTTAAAAAATCAATAAATTTGAAAGTAATAAGAAAAAATTTAGAGACCTATCTGTGCTGAAATTTTTAAACAGTAATAATAATAATGAGACTGACTTAGTTATAGAATTTGGAAGACACCACATACCAGTACATATTGCCAATATGTAAAAGAAGTCACTTTGTTTGTGCCAAATTGAGAGCATCTACAGAAAGTTTAAGGACTCATATACAGTGTTTAGGTTATTTGATAATAATAACCCTAAAAGGCAACATTTTTTTTAGCACTTACTATGTGCCAGTTATTGTTCTAAGGGTTTTGTTCTTACATGAGATAACTCATTTAATTCTCACAGCTCTCTAAGTTCGTCTCTACTTTATAGAAGAGGAAACTGAAACAACATGACTTGCCTAATGACACAGAAAATTAAGAGGAAAAATGGGATTTGAACCCAGACAGCCTGTCTCCAGAACGTGGACTTCTAAAAGACTATATCACACTGCCTTTGCAGTGATGTGTGCTAGGATGAAAACTAATGTTTGCAGTGACTGCCCAGGTTATCAATGACTATAGACTGCTTTCAGTTTTTACAGGAACTCTCATTATCCCTGACCATGTGAATGCCTCTTCTTCAAACCCTCCTGTCTTGACACTTGATATCTTTTTGTTCTCTGAATATGTTGGTTTTCCTTTGTTGATCACTTTAACAAATATCTGTTGGACACCTACTAAGATCCAGGCATTACTCAAACTGCTGAAGATAATGCAATGAACAAGAGTTAAGAATCTCTGCTCCTCTGCTTGTCTTTTTAAAACTAAGAGCTAAATATTGCACAAAAAAAAATAAAATCTGCTTAATTTCAATGTAATGTCTGCTATATGACTTACTGTATTTTTAATATGCCTGAAATGTTTCATAGGTTAAAAAAGAATCTTAGCAGGGACTATTAGAAGAAAGGGAAATGGGGTAAGAATAAGGGAGAAAATGGGAGGAAGAGAAGGGCAAGGAAAATAGGAGGGATGAAGAGAAGAGGGCAAGGAGAAGAGAGGAAGGAAAATAAGAGGTGAAAAAGGTGACTAACCTGCTAACTGTACCTTCCACAAAGCTGGCTGGACATTTTAAGTATATGATACGTATCAATAGATATTTTTTTCTAGGTATCTCACAGTTAACTAACTAAAAAGCACTGCTTAAATAAAGCATTTGTTAACTGAGACAAAATTTCTTACAAACCATATTCAGTGTTCAAGGCCAGTAACATCATTCTTCCTGTTTAACTATGCTTAGCTTGTTAACCTGAAACTGAACTGTAAACATGTTATACTAGTTAAACTTTTGTATTTTTATCATCAGGTTCATTTAAGAACAATTATCTAATTCACTTACATTCTAATTCACTTACATTTCTATTTTACTTTCATTGAAATAGTCTTATAGATAGGTACTGGCTATTGATAAACTAATTTGAATTTCAGAATATATGTATTTCAAAAGTTTACCATTTTGGGGTAGGGGGTGGGTACAGCTCAGTGGCAGAGTGTGTGCTTAGCATGCAGGAGGTCCTGGTTTCAAAAAGGGAAGGAAGTAAGGAAGGACGGACAGACGGACTTTTTTTTAAGTTTACCATTTCATAACAGGAAATAAAAATTCAGCCAATCTCCCTATAAATTAAGACTTCCTGCCAAAACAAACATTACTATATAAAAAAAAAATTTGAAGGAAAAAAGAGCACGTTATTTTATTCATTGTTTTTACTTTCCACTTGAGCTTTCCTTAATAGATAAGTGCTTTTTATGAGCATTTTAAAAATGTAAAAAATTTAAATGTCATCTTTTATTTAACATAGCCAAAGAGATATCAACATATATTATCAATCTATTTATTATTATGCCTTTTAAAATTTAATTCTATACTGTAGCTCAGTAAAATACTCATTTTTATTCACATCTTTACTACACGCAAGGAATTAAGGATCTAATGGTATGCTATTGAGTGTTTAATGTATACCAAGTGCCTTGACTAAGCACTTTAGATGGGCGACTACTAAATCATTTAAAATCTCACAACCACTCTGTGATTATCCTCTCCATTTTACTGTTGAGGAAACAAATTCAGTTAGTAAACAGTAGGACTAAAATCTGAACTCAGATCTGACTCCCAAAACCATAGTTTTTTCCACTCTACCAAGTTACAAAGATTAAAAGTTACAGTCTTCAATCATTCATTAATAAAAATATCAGTAATACTATCATTAAGTCTCAATTACACAAAAATGTAAATTATCTGCAGTACATGGCTTAACTCCGAACTCAGATATATAATCCTTAATGATTACAAACTAGTAAATGTACCAAACATTTCATGCTTGGCACCTGACAAGCAAAAAGGTCCTCAAATATAAAAGTCAACAGGCCACCATGAATGACTAGGCTATTCCAAAACCTATTCAGAACTTAGAATGCACTTTCCTTCTAAATAAAAACATGCTAAAAATAGTAACTCTATTCCCAGGCCAGCTCACATTTAAATAGTAATTTATCAACTACATCTAGCGACCATTTATAAATATAGGGAAGTTTACATGTGGAGGGGGAGGCAGTGTGGGTGTATTAATATTCTGAGTTCCAAATTGTGATCTCAAGAATTCATTTGCCTCCCTGTTTGTCAATGGGAACAGGGATGTTCCTGACACCCATGGCAGCAGGGCAGCCTTGCAGAGAGGCAGAAACTCAGCAGCAGAATCTGGGGTTAAAGAGAAGATTAATTAATAATGCCTGTTGGAAAACTGAAACAATCACATATGAGACAGCATTTCTCTACATAGAGATCACTCACTTCCCCAGGCAATTTCTAATCTACAGAGCACTTAAATCTAGAGTATGCGTGTAAATCAAAAATTAACTGTATTACAAGTTAATTTGATGTACTGTAGAAAACACATCTTTACTTTCCTTTCTGTCTATTTCTACTTGAGGAGCATAAAGCTATATAAAAACACTGTTTAATAGCCAGTTTGGCAAACGTCATAGTTTAAATCATTAATACATGCAACATTATATCTATATTCATCTATGAAAGGAAATTTGTACTGCCAAGTTAATTTTTGTTACCCAGACTGCTATTTCGCTGCTTTCATCCACAAAGTAGTATATATTTTACATGTATTTGGTATTTTACATTGATACTAAATAAAATATAATTAGATAATTAGGTTAAGAAAATATAAACCCAGTAACAACAGTAAGACTAATTATAGCTAAATTCTATATGCATCTATGATATAACAGCTACTATGCTGATTATTAAATTATTGATTGGCATTAATTTATTTCACTTAAACTTCATAATAACAGCCCAATGAGCTACTTACTACCCATTTTTCAGACAGAGAAACAGAAATTTGGTCAATTAATTTCTCATTTCAAGGTCACACAACTAATATTTGGTAGACTGAGGTCTGCTATCAAAGGCCAAGATCTTATTCACTTCACTACATTTACTGAGCACCTAGGAGCCAGGCACCACAAGGGAAAAAGAAAAGGTGCAGAATCACAGGCCCTAACCTGGGATGTTAGATATTCAAATCCTAACATCCATTCAACAAATGTTTCTTGAGTTCCTATTATGTTACAGGTACTGCTTTAAGCTGAATCAAAGTTGTTTTAGCTCTTAGTGAGGCTCTCCTTAACTAGCATTAACTCTATTATAATTGTCTCCATTGCCAGGGATTTTTGGAGAAATGGCCAAATCCACAGAGTCAGCAGAAAATTACAAAATAAGCCTGGAACAAGTTGTCACACTAGCAGCAAGACAGCTATCAGAGACAACTAGGGACATATAAAAAGGGTTCAGAAACCTCCTGTGGGGAGGGTACAGCTCAGTGATAGAGTGAGTGCTTAGCGTGTGTGAGGTCTGGGGTTCGAGTCCCAGTATCTCCATTAAAATAGAGAAACAAACAAACCTAATTACTACCTCCCCCACAAAAAACAAACAAAACAAAATAGTACAAGTTTTGAAAAAAAGAAAGCTCTTAAGGTTCCACTGGTCAAAAATGGGACAATCTGATTTGTGTTAACCATATTAATTTCAATGGATGAAAACCTACATATGTCTAAATCCATGAGCCATAATGATCCTTAGAAAAATAAACTAAAACAACTTCAGGTTTTTAGGGAACAAATTCACTATCTTGAAAACTGGTAACTAAAAATAAAGAATTAAGCTTTTATCCTGCCTTTCCTTGTAAATTGTACTATTTAATAACAAAATAGATGAGAACGTTCTATGGAAGTATCCTAAAACTTGAATAAAAAACAGATTATTTAGAATATCACCATTTTTCAACCCCCAATGAATTACTGGCTCTAGGCATTAAATACCAATGTCTGCTAATATCACAAAAAAAGACTCATCCAGATATCAAGTGCCTCCTGATGAATATACAGCACCTCCTACAGTCTTGCCAGGATCTCACCTGACTCTGATCAAGTCTCCAGATCCTTCAGAAAATCTGCAGGACACATAAAGAATAGAGAAACATGCTGAATTACACCATTAGTATGCAATCAACAGAATCCAAACTGTGGGAAACTCTACAAGAAAGTCAGGGTTCAGAAGCTAAATTGTACGGAAAAGAAAGAGATGAGAAGGGGAATCTACAGATTAAAAGGCTCAAAAGACACACCAAATTCAAAAAGCAAATAGGTAGATTATAGTGTTTAGAGATACACACTTGGGTGATGAAACCATAGATTACGATAAAAATCAAAATAATGGTTACCACTGGGAGGGAAGCAGTTACTTTTGGGATAGAACACATGGAGAGCTCCTGGGGTGGTGATTACCATTCTGTTACTTTATAATACATTAGTTTTGTGTGGTCTTTTAAATCTGTACTTTATTTTACAATAAAATAATCTATGTTTTATTTTACAATAAAATTTTTTTTTAAAAAAAAGGATTCTGAGTCAGACAGACAGTTGAAATCCCAGCTCTATCACATTCTTGCATGATCCTGGACAAGTATCTAATACCTCTATGCTTCAGTTTCCTCATGAGTGAAAAGAGAAAATAACCACCATAATTATGAGCAAAGTATAGTTTAAATGTTTAGCAAAGTGTCCACTGGACAGCATTTTGATTTCAATAAACAGCAATTATTACTTAATCAAAAACGTGATGTTATACGAAGTCAAATTCTTTGCACAGAATGATTACAGTATTAATTATTTTAATATAAAAGATTTTCTGTGTATCAGTCACTTTTTGTACAAATCATGGAAAGTTAAAAAAAATCTAACAGATAAAATATCAAACTGTACGTACATAAGTTTATTTAGCCAGTACTTAGACCAAAGGCCTTATAAAGCAGACATATTTTTAGTTTGTATATGTGTCTTCAGTGTTACTTTTTAAATTAACATACAGTGAAGGTGATATTTGGGGGGTGGGGGAGGTATACAGTTCTATGAATTTCAACACATGTATAAATCCATGTAACCACCATCATACTCAGGATATGGAACAGTTCCATCACACAAAAAAACTCCCTCATGCTATCTCTCTATTATCACACCCTCTTCCCACCCACCCATTCTCAGAGGTTACTTTGGTAACCAGTGATTTGTTCTCCATCACTACAATTTTGTACTTCTCAGGAATGTCATATAAATTCTTGAATTTATGAGACTGACTTCTTTCACTAAGCATAATGCCTTTAAGAGTCAGCTAAAATTGTATGTTAATAGTTGGTTCCTTTTTATTACTGAGTAATATTCCACTGTATGATGTACCTATTTACACACTAACATTTGGGTTGTTTCCAGTTTTTAACAACTGTGAACACAGCTGCTATAAGCATTTATATATCAGTTTTCGAGGAAACATAATTTCACTTCTCTTGGGCAAATACCTAGTGGTAAGACTTTCAGGTCATACACTAACTGTATGCTTAACTTACAGGAAACTGTCAAACTATTATCCAAAGCAGCTGTACAATTTTGCTTTCCCACTGCAATGTATGAGGGTTCCAGTTGCTCCACATACTAGCCAGCTTGGTATTGTCAAAATTTTGTTTATTTTATTTTGTTTTGCCATTCTAAAAGGCATGTAGTAGTACTTCTTTGTGGTTTTAATTTGCATTTCCCTAATGGCTAAAAAGTTAATACACTCAGGGGATTTTTCAAGCAATAATAGAAAGTTTATGCAAACATTAATTCATTCAGTATAAAATGTACTGAATACATTCAACTCAAATGAATTTTTGGTAGCTCTTTAATAAAAACTGAGAAAACTAAACACCTTCTTTTTCAACTTCCTGCTTCTCATCTTTTCAGAATTTCCTTCCACAAAATAAACTATGTGTAACAGTGTCACACAACAAATATTTATTGAGTGCTTATTTTGTGCTAGCCACTATGCTAGACCTTAAGTATACAAATATTAATAAGTCAGATGACCCTGCCCTCAAGCAGTTTGTATTATTCATAATTTTTAAAAAGTAACTACTTTCCCATTTTTTAAAATAGCCTTTCTCTTATAGAATAGATTGAGATTTAAAGAATAATTCAGAAGATAGCACTGAGTTCCCACATACTACCCTTCCATTCAATTTCCCCTAATATTAATATTTTAGATTAGTATAGTACATTTGTTAAAATTAATAAACCAATATTGATACAGTATTTTTTATTGAAGTATAGTCAGTTACAATCTGTCCATTTCTGGTGTACTGTACAATGTCCCAGTCATGCATATACATACATATATTTGTTTTCACATTCTTTTTCATTAAAGGTTATTACAAGATATTGAATATAGTTCACTGTGCTACACAGAAGACATTTGGTTTTTTTAATCTATTTTTATATATAGTGGCTAACATTTACAAAACTCAAACTCCCAAATTTATCCCTTCCCACCCCTTTTCCCTCAGTAACCATAAGACTATTTACTATGTCTGAGAGTCTGTTTGTTTTGTAGATGGTTCATTAATGTCTTCCTTTTTTCTTTTTTTAGATTCCACATATGAGTAATATCATATGGTATTTTCTTTCTCTTTCTGGATTACTTCACTTAGAATGATGATCTCTATAGGTCCATCAACGTTGCTGCAAATGGAATTATTCTATTCTTTTTTATGGCTGAGTAGTATTCCATTGTATAAATATACCACAACTTCTTTATACAGTCAACTGTCAATGGACATTTAGTTTGTTTTCATGTCTTTGCTATTGTATATAGTGCTGCTATGAATACTGGGGTGCATGTATCTTTTCAAATTAGAGTTCCCTCTGGATATATGCCCAAGAGTGGGATTGCTCGATCATATGGTAATTCTATTTTTAGTTTTCTGAGGAATCTCCATAACATTTTCCACAATGGTTGCACCAAACTACATTCCGACCATCAATGTAGGAGGTTTCCCTTTTCTCCACACCCTCTCCAGCATTTATCTTTTGTGGACCTTTGAATGATGGCCATTCTGACTGGTGTGAGGTGATGTTTCATTGTAGTTTTGATTTGCATTTCTCTGATAATTAGTAACTTTGATATTGAGCATTTTTTCATGTGCCTATTGGCCATTTGTATGTCTTCATTGGAGAACTGCTTGTTTAGCTTCTGCTCATTTTTGGACTGGGTTGCTTGTTGTTTTGTTACTAAGTTGTATGAACTGTTTATATATTCTGAAAATTAAACCTCTGTCAGTCACATCATTTACTAATATTTTCTCCTATTCCGTAGGTTGTCATTTTGTTTTGTTTATGGTTTGCTGTGTAAAAGCTTCTTAGTTTAACTAGGTTGCATTTGTTTATTTTTCATTTATTTCTATTGCCTGGGTAGACTGAGCTAGGAGAATCTTGGTAAGATTTATATCAGAGAATGTTTTGCCTATGTTTTCCTCCAGGAGGCTTATCATGTCTTGTCATTTATATTTAAATCTTTAAGCCTTTTTGAGTTTATTTTTGTGTAGGGTGTGAAGGAGTGTTTTAACTTCATTGATTTAGATGCAGCTGTCCAGTTTTCCCAATACCATTTGTTGAAGAGACTGTCTTTTCTCCATTGTATATTTTTGCCTCCTTTGTCGAAGATTCATCAATCATAGGTCTGTGGGTTTATTTCTGGGTTCTCTATTCTGTTCCATTGATCCATATGTCTGTTTTTATGCCAATAGCATGCTGTTCTGATTACTGTAGCTCTGTAGTATTGTCTGAAATCTGGGAGGGTTATTACTCCAGCTTCATTCTTTTTCTTTAGTAATGCTTTGGCAATTCTGGGTCTTTTGTGATTCCATATAAATTTTATTATGATTTGTTCTAGTTCTGTGAAAAATGTCATATGTAATTTGATAGGGAGTACATTAAATCTATATACTGCCTTGGGCAGTGTGGCCATTTTAACAATATTGATTCTTCCAATCCAACAACATGGGATATCTTTCCATTTCTTTAATATGTCACCTCTAATTTCCTTAATCAATGTTTTGCAGTTCTCCACGTATAAGTCTTTCACCTCCTTAGTCAGATTTATTCCTAAGTATTTTATTGTTTTGGATGCAGTTTTAAAAGGGATTGTTTCACTATATATAAAAATAGACTCAAGAAAAAGTTTCTTTTGTATAGCACAGGAACCCATGTTCAATATCTTATAACTTTTAATGGGAAAAATATGAAAATGAATATATGTATGTATATGCATGACTGGGATATTGTGCTGTACACCAGAGATAGACAGATCGTAATTGTACTTCAATTTTAAAAATTAAAATTAATAAAAAATTAAATAAATAAGTAAATAAATAAAAGGGATTGGTTCTTTACTTTCTTTTCCTGCTATTTCATTGTTAGTGTAAAGAAATGCAGCTGATTTCTGTATGTTGATCTTGTATCCTGCTACCTTGCCAAATTCTTTTATCAGCTTTAGTAGGATCAAAATTGGAAAAGAAAAGGTAAAATTGTCCCTATATGTGGATGACATGATACTATATATAGAAAACCCTAAAAACTCTGTACAATACTGATATAGTATTATTAACTAAAGCACACAGTTTATTTGGATTACCTAATGCCCTTTTTCTGTTGTAGGATCCTAGCCAGGATATCACATTATATTTAGTTGTCATATTCCTTTAGATTCCTCCTGGCTGTGACAGGTTTTCAGACTTTCCTTGTTTTTAGTGAATTGACAGTTTTGAGAAGCACCACCATTTTGTAGGATGCCCCTCTATGTTATACTTATTTTTAAACTTAAAAAATTCTCCTCCTTAAACAAATCTCATTGTGAACCAAAGCTTGGTTCCAATTTTTTAATTACTAATAACACATGTACATTTTTCTACAAATATATGAAAGTATTCTAAGGTGTATCATCATAAACTACAATTAGACTGATATCTATGTTTCAACAATTCTGATCTATAACTCCACCACCATAGTGTAAAATAGGTCTCCGAGAACCAAGGAAGGAAGGAAGGAAATTCCAAAAATTATAATGAAAATTAGTTACCTGTCAACATATTATCTCTGTAAAAAATATCTTGCCACTTATCCAGGATATCATCTAAATAAGAAATTAACCACTTAAAATGTATGTAAAATACATTTATTTCTATATAACTTATATACATTTGTTCATTTTTCCTCTCTTTTATTTAAGTAGCAGGTGTGGTTTTTATTATATTGTGAAATGTAGTTCTAGTTCTGTTACCTTGGGTCTAAAATAATTACAACAAGATTCCACTGTTGCAAACTGTTGCACAGGTAAGGAAGTTTCTCCTCAGTCTCATTTAAGTCAAGGGTACTTCTTATCTACAACAAAAGAGATAACTGGACTATAATAAAATGTTCCCCTAATTCTTACTATGGTACCTCACTTGTTGCCTTTATTGGTTCTTCACAGGCCCTAATAAATTCCAATGCTTGTGACTTACACACCAGCCACATGTCATAAAAATCTAAGAGTCAAAAAAGGCAAAAAGGCCTTAAATCTCCGCAAATGTTAAGTCTTTCCCAGCAAGACGGATTGTGGATGGATGCATCTTAAGGTAGGTATTCAGAGAATTAACTTAAGATGCAGAAGCTGCAGCTAACTGACGAGCTTAGAAAACTAGGTTTTATGAAGGGGAACTAACACAAATCCAATGTGTTGTAGCAAGTGCTAATTATTTCAAATCTAACTAAATTCCATCAGAACAAAACCACCAAAATAAAACTTTATTTCTTCAACAAGTCAATAGCAAAGGGGAAAAAAGAGGCAAGGGGGGCTATTCTAGTTTAAAAAAAACAAAACAGACATTACATAACCAATGATATTGAGCAGACCTTTTTACCAGAAACTTACAACAGATGTTACACCAATTATAGCAAGTAGACCTTCTGGAATCCTGATTCAAACAAACAAAATGAAAAATGACTTTTTGTACATAATGGGGGAGTATTAATTTTAAGGAATTAATTGTTTTAGGTATGATAATGGCATTGTGGTTACACTACAAAAAATTAAGTTTCATCCTCAAGTATTTATGGATAAAGTGGCATGATTTCTGAAATTTTCATGAAAATACATCAACAAAAACAAAAATACATCAACATCATCAAAAAAATACATCATGAGGGAAGAGACAACAGACCCAAAATGGAGTCACTTGTGCTAAACTCCGTATCAGCAAACCAGGACTTAATACCAAACCTAACTGCAATTTCAATCTCACAGGAATGTCATCTTAAACAAGCAAATCTGGAATTTCCTGGTCAGCAGTAGTGAGGTAATCCACCTGACAGATCCTTCCTATTCTCAAAAGAAAAATGAGGTAATCTGCTCTTTCCTCCCTGTCCCTATTTCTGCCTATAAAATCTCCCATTTTGTTCCACTCTATGGAGCGTCTTTCTATTTGCTAGATGGAATGCTGCCCAATTCATGAGTCACTGAAAAAAGCCAATTAGATCTTCAAATTTACTCAGCTGAATTTTGTTCTTTAACAGAGGGTAGAGGTTGAAGCCAGGTGATGTTACATTGAGATTTAATATACTCTCTATTTTTGTGTTTGAATTTTAAAATTATAAATAGCATGAATAAATAATATAAGTAAAACTTTGGTACCTAGACATTAAAATGTCTTCCCTTCAAGCAATTTAGTTTCTGTTGACATAATAGGGACCTAACACAGTGCCTATCATATAGTACTTCCTCAATAAACAAACATTTACTGAGCAAATTATTGAACTGCCTAATCAAAGAGGAAAAGAGACCTCTAACGAAGTAAAAGTGTCCCCACTCAAAGGAGGTGATATAAATTTCTAAGAAAATGTGCCTCTGTCAAGTCCAGGCAACAGTACTGACAAATGTAGGAAACCACCTGGTACAGTAGCAAGAATTTCACAAACAAAAGAAAAGCTTATCTAACAATATTCTTATGAAAGGTTCGAAAGTTCGGGAAAAGGCTGACCAGGGGCAGCAGGAAAGAAAATGTGCTGTTATGGGGAGGGGAAATTGAAATATTTTGAAAGCTAGCTCATTCTCAGGAGTGACATACCCTTAGGGTGATACCCAACAAGATAACTTCTGACTTCATTGCCTTCTCCTTTCTCTGTACTGCAAATCTAGGTATTTCTTTATCCATTCATATTTAAACCAGTGTGGCATTACTAAAAGTATTCTGATCACTCTTTACAGATTTTCTTTCATTTGCCTATCTATTGTCCTATCAACAACAAAGTCTTTAGGAAAAATCTCTAGTTCTAATTTAGAAGAGCAAAATATATGATGCTGCTTAAGAAATCACAGATGATTCTGCCACGAAGTAAATACTTTTCGCATTATAAAAGACATAAATATTAAATGAATTATAAAAGATGATATTATTTTCAATAGTTGGGATAGAAAAGTAAATGTTTTAAGTCCTGATGAGATTCTATTATTTACCATCCCACACTCAAAGGACCAATATAGCCACTGGTTCATAACTTTCCTATACAGTATTTCCAAAATAAAAATTAGATCATTTTATATTTATAAAGAGGTACAAGAGAAGAACTAGAGCACTTAAATGATATTTTCTTAGCACTAGGAAGATTCTGTGCATATTTTATTATTACTATTGTTGTTTAGAGGGGTATGGGCTTTTTTCCTTTAAAAATTCTCTGCATCCATGAAGAAAAACTTGCTCCCTTTCTTCTTCATGAAACACTATAGTTTATCAAAAGAGTAATTTGCTTGAATAGCTAAGACAATACAAATGTACCAGGCAAGAACTTTCTTCAAAATAACAAAGGATATATAGCTTCTATCACCCTTTAAATTTTTAAAAATATATTTATTTATATTCTGAAATACAGCTTTAAAGAAACTCAGTTTCAAATAATCAGAAGTTATTAGAAAAGAGATTCTAATTGGCCCAGATGAGGTACAATGTCCATTTTCTAAGGAAAAGACTGGTAAGTTTCCTTCTGTCTCTATTTCTGCTTCTAAGTATCAGTATGATTCTCCTAAACCAGCTTTTCCACATCCTTAACAGCCTCTTTCCCTGATAGGTGCAATTCCAAAAACCCAAAACAGAGCTAATATTTGTTCATCTCACTTAACCAATCCTTGAACTGTGATGGTAATAAGCTTCCATTTGGACCATGTGACTAGAGCAGGGGTTGGATGAGCTCTCCAAAAGAAGCAGGCAATAAGGAGGTATTAATGATCTAGACATAATCACTGGAGAAGTGGCTGGTGGCCAGTTAACCACACTAATCTATGTCTACCACTATTAGGGGGTAGGAAGGGAGTGGGTGGTACTTAATGGCTACCCATTTTCCAGAAATTGTATCTTTTTCAGTAGGAAATAAAATATCTGCAACTACACTTACACATTCTTTCATATCCCTGCCTAAAAAGTTTCTTTAAAGTAATTAAAATTTCAGAAACCACATAACTAGCATTTACAACTGCTTCTAATTGCAATGCTGTGACTATGAAAAAATATAATGGAAAATGTTGGAAGCAGAAACTTCCGGGATTTAGGAAGTAGAAAAGTAAAATGGTACCAAGAGTTCAACCACAGATCAGGAAGCAAGAGAAGGGGAGCTGCTTTAGGATGGAGTTTGAGGGGTGGAGGGCAGTAGATTCAGCTATATATAACAACAACAACAAAATTATCTGAGGCTTAAACAAAACAGAAATTTATTTCTCTGTGACATAAAATAATCTGAAAACAGGCAAGCTAGGGCTGTTCTACCATGTCATCAACATACAATGTCTTTCCCAAATGAACTAATTATTATTTTTGATTTCTTGAATATGTGTAAGCACATTTGACTGTCCCTTATAATTGGATTACCACATTCTGTTGATTCTTATTTTGTAGTTGGCTTTATTCCTTTGATAACTGTGTAAGTTTAAAAAACTAAAGATCTAATCTGTTCTTAGAAACAATAGTGAGTACATATATGTACACAAAAAAATGTGCAGTATACTATATATATGTATTTACATGCAATATAATGTGTATGTGCAGTTGAACTGTAATAATTCTATCTAATAAAACTGAAAAAGGAAAACAACAACAACAACAACAACAACAACAACAACATACAGTGTGTTTCCACTCTCCAGCCCACCATTCCTAGAGTATAGCCCCTGTCCTCATGGTCTAAGTTGGCAGCTGGAGAAAAAAGATAAGAAGGTACATCTCTCCCTTCAAATAAAACTTTAGGATGTATCTCACTTACACTTACATACCATTTATCAGAACTTCTTCACAAGGCTATATATCTAGCTGCAAACAAACTTCAGAAACTTAGTCTTTCAGTAACCACAGACAGTGCTCACTAAATATCTAGGTTTTGTTAACTTGAGAAAAATAATCTGAATAGTAGATCAAAGGCAAAAAAGGCAGACAAAGATAGGAGATGTAAATGCAAACTTTCCTTCTCTAATCTCAAGCTACAAAATGACTGGAATAAAATGTTTTTGATGTATTACTTACCTGAGAGAGAAGAAATGGAGAAAGAGGAGAAGGACCTTTAATTCTATTTCTCAGGCTATTTCTTTCTCTTCCCCATATTATTACCAAAAAAAAAAAAAATCCACTTGAGAAGTAATAAAAGCGTGAGCCAAAATAATATGACTCAAACTTGTGAAACCCCTTGCTATACAGAGGTAGAATCCAACATGACTTACAAACAGAAAACACCAAGATAGAGAGACAGTTTAAAACCAAACAAAGAAACAAAATCACTATTGTACAGTAAAGATGTTTAAATTACTTCCCAGGTCCAGAAACTCAACCTAAACTCCTCTCTATACCCACTCCATTGCTTGGTAAACCTCTCTCCTTGTGTCCACAGAGCTTATCTAATCTAATCTCCCTCGTTCTCCTGTCTTGCTGTTTTAAGTATTTTACTGTAATCACCATGGAATCACAAGAAATCATAAAGTTAAGAAAAATCTTATAAAATACCCTGGGACCTCAAATATCTTCACTTCACTGGACAGAACTAATAACGTCAACTAGTATTCAGTCACGTATCTTCTTGTCTCAAACAAGTAAAGTGCATTTCTAAGTCCCTAAACATTAGTTTATATATTTCAAAGAGCCTTCCTTTAATATAGTCATGATACAAAGGTGGCAGCAGTGGCAGCAGCAGTGGCGGCAGTGGTGGTAAAAATTAAAATGTTTAGGGGCTCTAAGCACAGAAAATAATCCTCTGCTTCCTCCCTATGAAATACAAAACAACTAAGATTAAATTAGTCCAAAAAATTCTGATTTCTTTCCAGACTGCTATGTCTAAAAATTTTTTTAAATGTTAAGTGCTTTTATGTTTTTTCCCAAATTATTTTTCCTCTGCTTTGCTGGTACCCTAAGCCTTTGTTGAACACACTTTTTGGGTAATTAGCTCTAAGTAGCAGTAAGAAATAGAAGTAAAAGCCACTGCAACTTGAGGAGGTCTACTCTGTGTCAGGTATTTTACATGCATTATTAATAATTCTTACTACATCCACAGAAGGCAGATATTATCAACCCTGTTTTGTTGATAAGGAAATGGCTTCAGAGAAGCTAGATAAGATGTCCAAGGTCACTCATGCAGTAAATGGAGGAGTTGAGTATCTGAAATAGGACTTTTGTCTCTCAAGTCTGATCCATTAGACAAACTGCCTGTAGGGCATTTCTTCAGAACCTGTTCCTGGACAAAATTTCATTTCAGGGAAACACTGAAAAATGATTTTTAAATGCATCATTTGATAGTACTGAAATTTTCCATGGAACCTAATCACCAATAATTCTAGATAATGGCTATAAATATATAGCCACAACTGCTGCATTGCACAACTCCAGAGAGCTTCTTTTTTTTTTTTTAATGTGAATGGTATCCTCTGGATTGGGTAATGTAGCAGCTATAACCCAAATGCTTGTCAAAGGCCTTGTCAAGGCCACTTTCTAAAATGTTTTGGAAAAAACTACAATCATTTTTTTATATAATTTTTTCCATCCAGTTTTACTGAGATATAATTGGTATACACTGTGTATTGGTAGGGAGGTAATCAGAGTTTTTTTTTTTAACGGAGGTACTGGGGATTGAACCAGGACCTCGTGCATGCTAGGCAAGCACTGCACCTCTGAGCTATACCTTCCCCCTGCAATCATTTTTTAAAAAGAAAATACACATTCCCAGAATGTTAAAGACAAGTATTTTAAAGCACACATAAAAATATACTCAGCATCATGAGTCACTAGGAAAATGCAAATTAAAACTACAATGACATAAATCTACTAAAAGAGCTAAATTTTGTTTTTAAAAATTGACAATACCAAGTGCTAGCAAGGATATGGATCAACTGCAACTCTCATATATTGCTGATGGGAATACAAAATGGTATAGTCACTTTGGAAAATAGTTTGGCAGTTTCTCATAAAATTAAATATAAAATTACCATGTGATTCAGCAATCCCACTCCTAGGTATTTACTCAAATAAAATGAAAATTTACATTCATACAAAAAGCTATTCTCAAATGTTTATAGCAGCTTTATTTATAATTGCCAAAAACTAGAAACAACTCAAACATCTCTCAACAGATGAATGGATAAACCAACTACGGTGCATCCATACTTAGCAAAGAAAAAGAACAAAATATTGATACACGCCAACAAATGAATGAATCTCAAATGCATTTTCTAAGTCAAAGAGGCTGAACTAAAACTCTACATAACTATGATTCCATTTATATGATATTCTGGAAAAAACAAAACATTAACCATAGAGAACATATCAGTGTTTACCAGGTGGTTGGAGATAGAGGGGGAGAGGTTAATTACAAAGGGGCAATAAGAACTCTGTGTCTTGATAATGGTGGTGGATACATATCCTATGTGTTTATCAAAACCCATAGAATTGTATATCACAAAGTGTGGATTTTACTGCATGTAAATTTTTAAAATATTTCATCACATGGAAAAATAAAGGAAATATACCATATGGAGGTCTTTAGTATTTATTACTGGAAAACATACAGGTATAAGTGGACCCAGACAGTTCCAAACTAACTTGTTCAAGGGTCAACTGTAGACTGAAAACAGAAGCCCACTGAAGACTTACATTCCAAGTGTCAGGAACTTTAAAGACAGCTTTTAATGTAAATTTTAGTCAGATTTTAAGTCTTCAATGCAGATAGTGCTCGCTTTTCAACCCCTTTACATTTTTACCACTCTACTCACTCAAAGTTAGGTAATAAAGCTATACATCACTTTGTATCACTCTGACTTTACATTATTCATTGTGTCACTCTGGCTTTACACTGTTCATTCATTGATACTCATCAATATCTGAAGAAAGGCAACAGCATATGCCAATAGGAAAAACACCCACACACAGTAAGGATTAAAGCAAAAGTCTTAAGAGTTGACAACCCATAATCAACTTCTTTCTTCAGTCTGCCTGCCTGGAATGTCCATACTCATACTTTGATGCTAAGCTTAAATGTCACTTCTTTCAATATGGCCTTCCCCACTTAATCACACTCTAGTAGAACTGCCTCTTCCTTCTCTCCCTGTATCAAAGCAATTATCAAAGTACAATTATTTATATGTTAGTGGTACTGAGAACCTAAACTTCTGTAGTAAAAAAGATATAAAACAGAGCAGATGAAGTAGAGAAACACTGCAATGAAAGAATTCACAGCTTCACAACTGAATGGATCTGATGAGGAATTGAAAAATAACTCAGAATTCATGAATGGGTAAAGGGAGGATAAGCCAATAAGAGAAAGGAAAGCTAGAAAGAATAACACATTTTGGGTAAAAGAAAACTCAGACTTGATCACCCTGAGCTCAACGGCATGACAAACAGAGCTCTCCAACAGGAAACTGAAGTTCAAGCACTTACAGTATGGGTGGGAGTTGTCTGAAAGAGATATTCACTGAAGCCAAAAAGACAGGTAACACTACAAAGAAAAAAGTCTGGATCAAGAAAAATGTGTAAGGCAAATACTTAATAAACAAGTTGACCTTATGAATGAAAAGAATTGTTAGAATATACAGGAGAACAAGGAGGACTACAAAGTTATAAGGAAAAGGGAAGAGGAAAGGGAGCCTAGTGACAAATCTGAAGAAATAAAAAGTAAAAATTAATACTAAAAAAAAAGTCTACATTTGGCAATTCAGAAAGTCACTGGTAACAACAGAGAGAATAGTTTTACTGAAAAAGAAGGCAGCAAAATTGAAACAATAGAAACACTGCTTTTCCTTTGGGCCATGGGTTAATACCAAAAGGGGACAGGAGGCCAGCAGAAGGAAAAAGGAAAGGTGATTTGGGGTTTGTTTTTTTTTTTAGGCCAGTAAAGATGTTGTTAGGGGAGAGTGAAATTAGAATGATAAAGGAGTTAACTAATGAGCGTATATATTCCAACTGGTAGCAGGGGTAAAAGAGGTAGCCATTAAGTAGCCATGAAAGCCTAATGGGCACATCCAGGACACCAAATAATAGAGGGAAGGGGAAATTACACAATTTACAGTTACAGAAAAGCAAAGCTGAGGAAGCTCTGTTTGATGCTGTTAACCGTCTTACTCTTTCCACACAAAAAAAAAGTAACAAGTGAAACAACCTACAAAGTCTGAGAGCTGTATACTGGACTTAGGGGCTAGGAAGGAGGTAGAAAAGGTCTGAAATAGCCCCTGTAAGAAGTCAATTAAAAAGAATTGGGGGGAGGCTATACCTCAAATGGTAGAGTGCATGCCTAGCATGCATGAGGTTTTTGGTTCAGTACCTCCTCTAAGAATAAATAAATTAATAAACCTAATTACCTCCCCCAACAAGAAAGAAAGAAAGAAAGAAAGAAAGAAAGAAAGAAAGAAAGAAAGAAAGAAAGAAAGAAAGAAAGAAAGAAAGAGAGAGAGAAAGAAAGAAAGAAAGAGAAAGGGAGAGAGAAAGGGAGAGAGAAAGAGAGAGAGAAAGAAAGAAAGGAAGAAAGGAAGAAAGGAAGAAAGGAAGGAAGAAAGGAAGGAAGAAAGGAAGGAAGGAAGGAAGGAAGGAAGGAAGGAAGGAAGGAAGGAAGAAAGAAAGAAAGAAAGAAAAGAGAAAGAAAGAAAGAAGAAAGAAAGAAAGAAAGAAAGAAAGAAAGAAAGAGAAAGAAAAGAAAAGAAAAGAAAAGAAAAGAAAAGAAAAGAAAAGAAAAGAGAAGAGAAGAGAAGAGAAGAGAAGAGAAGAGAAGAGAAGAGAAGAGAAACATAAGCAAGTATTTGGAGTATCTTCTCTAGTTAATCGCTCATTTCATTTTCACTTAATAAGTAGAAAGGCACAAATTCCTTAGTTTATTTGATTTGGTATGTTATTCTTTTGTAAAGACAGCCTTCTATACCTGATCTCAGGTAATGATGTTCTGTATGACTTATTTTCCATTGTGTATTACTCCATGTTTTTCTTTGCTGTTATAACACTTCTAGAATAATCATTTTTACTGATTCAATGTGGTTCTAGGCTTGCTCTGATGCTTTCCTTAAATATCAAAGTAGTATCTGATTACTAAAGAAATCTCTAACATCTACTTTCTTAAAAGTAAGTATTTGAGAGAACTATATAAAGAACAGGAATTCTAAACCTGGAAATAGCTATACCTCCTGACAGCTGCTCACTTATTACTATAACTAAAAATTAAAATTCACTGGCAAAATATGAATGATCATCTTTAATATTTTGAAGCTTCAGAGGTTATAGAAAGAAGTGTCTCTTTCCTTTACACTGAAATTTTCCCAACTACATAATTCATACTTAAGTACTTGAGATGTATTACAACTTGCGTGGAACATTTAAAAATAAATATGGCATAGCACATATTCAAAAGAATATTTTTGCCATAAAAATAGTCACCTTAGAAAGTCCTATACTTATTCCTAGAATGCTGTCATTGCATAAAAAGCTTTGGGATTCAACTTTTGGAACTGCTTTAAAGTCTTAACGCAACCTTTATAATACTGTAAAAAGTTACAAATCTTCACTCATTAAATATAGGTTTGATATGGGGATATTTCTGGTTATCATAAGGTAATTTATCTAAATTTAAAATACTACTTTGAACAAAAAGTGTGACTACAAAGCATGAAAACAAATTTCCTCATGCTGCTTAATGGACACAATAGTAAAATACATTTACAGCTACATTCCCCTCCTCCACAGTGTCTGTTCTCTGGGTTAACATTCATACATTCTAGCATGGGTAAAAATAAAAGTTCTATCATTTTACAGCCATAGTACCTACTGTTATAGATGATATAAGAAGCTCTGATAGTTTCTAAGAGTCAAAATTATTGAGTATTTGAAAGCAGTCACAACATTCTTATTTTTTACATTTAGCTAGTTGTCATCCAATGCCCTATCTTTTATTATACTACACTGAAAATGCACATTACCCCTTTGGCATATACCTCACACCAGCCTACTCAGTCAGTTGTCTATTCCTGTTGCACACCTCATTTTTTAACTCCCTACATATGTATTTTTCTTTGCCTACTTTGTCACTTGAATGTTACCTATCAGCTTTGCCTTCAGGTAAGGCCTAGGATAGTTTTCCCAAGAGTAGCCATACATTTCCTTTAGTTCTTCTTTGAAAAAACAGTTTAATCTCACGTGGCTGCCTTGAGCCCAAGTTGGCTCAAACTTAACTAAAACTGTCCCACCCCCACCTTCTCCTTCCAAAACAAACAAAAAAAAACTTAAAAGCATAGTTTTTGTTCCTATGCTCATAAGAAGCTTCAATCACTTTTAAAGCTCTACCACTGAGAATTATCCAACTTTGCCTCTATTCTCTTCAAAATCTTAATTATTAACTTGGCACTTAAGACTATATCTATTCTCAAACTTGTACATGTGAACCAAGAAATGCCCAAGGAAAAGTTAAATCAGCCATCTTGATTCTTCAAGGCTGACTCAGATCTGCCCATAGTTGAGTCATCTCTTAGACCATAAGCCTTGTTTTTGATTCAAAAAAACATATATTGACAAAAAGTGATTATATGATTATACTTAAGGAGAAGAGTTAAAATACATTTTAGGAAAAGTTCAATGCATGTCTATCTACCCAGCTGTGAAAAATGGAATAGAAGAGAATCAAAATAATTCATTTTATGGAGAAAGCAGCAAAGGCCAAGAGAGGACAAATGGCTTACCCAAGTTTAGACATTTGGGTGACAGGGCCAACACTAGTATACAAGTCTCCAGATTCCAAGTTCAAAGCTTTTGTACTTTATCCATTCTTTCAAATTACTAAACAGGATTATACTAAATGGAAAGAGCCAGACATGAAATATTACATATTGTATGATTCCTTAATGTCAAATTTTCAGAAATGGCAAAACTATAGAGACAAAATGCGGACAAGTGGTTGCCCAGAGCAGGGGGTAGGAGCAGAGACTGGGCAAACAGGCAAGACAGAGCTTTCTGGAAGGTTAAAGTGTTCTAAAACTTGATTGTGATAACTGTTGTACAACTGTATACATTTACTAAAACTTGAATTGTGAATTTTATGGTATATAAATTATACTTCAATAAAGCTGTATCCAAAAAATTACTACAAAAGAACTCAGATTTTAGTTTAAGTCTGTGAGGTTCTAAGAAAATACTGTCTCAAAAAGCATCACTAAAACATGAAGAAACCAGCCCTATTCCAACTCTTCAGATCCTTTTCCCTTCAGAATTTCCAAAAGTTAGGTACCTTACTTTGTAACGTCACATCTGCCACGAAAGTGACAGGTACTATGCAAATATACACATAAGGAACGTGCACAATTCGTGTGAAAATACTTTAGTTATTGATCATTATTTCCTTTTAGGTAGGATTCTGCAAGGCTCTAAGTAAGCCTCTGTAGACAGTTATAGAATAGAGGAAGTGCCCTTTTATCTGTTATCTGACAAACTGCTCCAAAACAACTATTTGGTGATTTCATTTTCACCATTAAATTTATACCATTATAAACACTACAGAGTCTTTTATTAAGAAGAACTATTCCTAATTGCACATTAGCAAGTTTCTTTAGTTTGTTATTTCTATATCCTTAGTAGGTATACATCTCTCCATCTTACTTAGCATTGAGTATATTCTTCATTTAGTTACAAATTAAAAATAACATATCTCTCATTCTTAAATTGCTTTACATCTTTAAGTATCAAGCTGATACTTCTGTTTGAACCTAAAAATGAGCAGTTTTAATTAAGGTCTAGATGTCTGTAATCATGTTGGAAGAAGCACTCACGATTACTCAATAAACCTACATTTCTCATTCTGCTGAGGCTCATTTTACCAATGCTAAAGGGAAAGATCTTTTGGATAACTTCAATTATCATCTTCCTAAGCTCTAGTTTCACTAAACTTTCTAAAAGAGAAAAAAATCTGAAATTTATATGAAAAAAAATATATATATATATACATGTATATATATATATACATATACATATATATATATATATATATATATATATATATATATATATATATATATATATATATATATATTTACCCTGGCTTGAGCTCTAATTTTAAAGCATAGGTTTTCTCAAAATTACAATCTTTTGCCATTTGGTAACTGGATGAATTATGTAGCTATTCACAGAACTCAAGGCACAAAAAATATAATCTCTACTGAATATATCTCTCTTTCAGGTATAAGTACAATTCCATGTGTCAGAGAAATCAGTCATATCTCAAATGATTAGGGCCCTGATTATCAAACATACAATTTCTTCCTGTGGACCTTCTACAATAACTGTCTGAAACCAGCAATACTACTCCCATGAATGGAGAACATTGCTGTTCCCTTCAGTTTCAGGGTTAGTTCTCTTCAACGGACACAGGTTTTTATAGTTTTAGGGGTTTTTTCCCCACATTGTATTACTGCAATGAGGCACACAAAAAAGGTGAAGAGATACTCTAAAAACAATTCCTTGTAGTCAGAAATTCCATAGATGAAGACAGAAATAACGGAGGAAGCATGAGAATTCATTCCAGAAAACTGGAAGAAGGGATTACCATATATTAAACAGTAACTAGAACAATAATGTGACTGATACAGGACCCTTAACAGTGAACCAACACCTCCCATATCCCTTTTTATATGGAGTCACAAAATCATTTTTAATAAATAATATTAAACCCCACATTCACTGAATTTCTTCTGGTCTCTTGCCTATTACCGCAAAAGGAAATGAAATCAATATAATAATAAACCTACTGTAACATAAATGCTAATGTTTTACCAGGAAATGTTCTATGAACTCTTAAGAAAAAAAATCCAATAAAGATGGGGAACTCTCACATTTCCCACCACTGTTGGGAGAAGGAAAGACGACAAACAGGAAGAAGAAGGAAGTGGAGGGAGAGGAAAAACCTAAAGAAGAAATCTCCCTCACCTCCAAATAAGGCAGGCTCATCAACCAGAACATCCCGGTCTCAACCTCCCTCCCTTCGCCGACTGCCCCAAAGGTAGCTAAGGCTGAGACAATGGATGTAATATAAAAGCTACAAATTATATATTTCCACCTTTACTACTTACCAAGATAGTATAATAAATTAATTTTTTAATTATAAATGTGATTTTAAAAACCATCTTATGGAATGTTGACTTAAGTCATGCAATAACATTGGTACGCTTTTACAGTTTGATGGTTTGTAAATATCATTTTTACTATAGGCAAATTTATTCTGGCTCTAGGTATTAATGGCATTTGGTATCTCATTAAAGGGATATAATATATAAATAGCCAGCCATATATTAGTAAAAATTTAAAACTCATTCATGGTTCATTAATAGTCTTAACTGAATAAGAAGATTTACATGGACACAAAACAGGTTCATTTCAGTTGTATAATTGAGATAAATCAAATAAAACAATCTCCCATTTTCATTCTGCTTTTGCTCATTTACAATCAGAAAGTTAAAGCATTTAAAGGTCATATCATGTAATACTTCCCGTAACTCAGATTCTAAAATAAACATTAGCTTAATTTCCCATTTACATCTAAGATTAATATCAATATTTTATTTATTTTATAATGCAAACTTTATTTACACTAAACCAGTCATTGAGACTGTGACAAATAGAACTGTTAAGTATGATCTTCTTGATATAAATGTGTTAAGTCATATTTATTCAGTTTATCCCCAAATCAGTTTAATTTTGAAAAACCCAAGTTCTAAGATACAACAAACGTAAGGAGCATTTCAGTAGTGATCGTCAAAGTTTTATTCCAGTTCTTTAATGAGGAGGTTATACTACAGAACCAATACAAAAGAAAAGAGAATAACAGCAAAGGCAAGTTTGAACTACATCTGTACTAGCCTTATATTGATATAATTTGTCAGCTTTTTGAAAAACTTAAAGTTCAAAACGTATTTCCCCTTTGCATGTCATTTTATGATTTTAAAAAATCACTCACAAAAAAGATATTTTTTAAAAATAGATGAGTGTGGTATTGGGTTTTGGCAAATAAAGTATTTTTTTTAACATAAATGAAATTAATCCTACAGCTCTGCTTTCTTTAACAAGTAAGAATAACTCTTACGCTGAAATACATGGTATAAACCCATAGGCCCTATTCGCTCTTTTTTTAATAAAAGGAAAATGTACAGTATTGTATAAAGTCCATATGAGTTGTATGTTTAGAATATTGTACAGATTGATATAAAGTCATTTAATCAAGGAACAAAAACCTATGCCAGGTGAGTAATATGGTTCATTTTATTGCTTTGAGTCCCAATTATTCCAAACAGAAAGCTGTCGGATGATGGTGCGTGATTGAAGAAGGGGAAATGTAGACAGGAGAGTAGAATGTAGAGCAAAAGGAATTTGATTCTTGACACTAATCTATTAAAAATATATGTATATATCTTAAATGCACACACATCCCCATATAATAGTCTTCTGTTCAGAATTTTAAAAGGGTTTTTTAAAAATCAGTTGTAATTATCTTTTACTTTTAAACATGTTTGTCTCATTACAACAAGCTACAATTTGCAACAAGTAACAACTCAAATTGCAAAATCATGTATTACTGGTACAAAAATATAAGCCAGAGAATCAAGAGGAGAACCAAGGGAAATCTTGTATTGGTCCTCTAAATGCTATGCCCACTACACTACTGTTAACTACAGAAGACTGGAAGTTGACATCTCATTTGAAAAGTACCAATAGGACCAGAATCTATTTTTTTAATTTATCAGCACTGAAATTCTATTTACACAATAAAGAGCAATCGAGAACAAACAGCCCACCCACCATTCTCAGAAAACTGAATGTTCTAACGATTTTAATATACGCACTATCAATTGTAGCCTTGAATATGAATATGTGAACTGTGAGAAGTAAATTCACATACCTAACTGATTACCGTTCAGAAAATAGATCAAAAAATAACTGCTTCATATTCAAAGGCACAAGTTCAAATTCATATATTGGCTAGACTCACTGCATTATACTGCAGGAGCCAGAGGTTAAGAAGTGACCTTGGGATCCTGCTCTCCAGATGTCTGAAGGGTCCATTTCTTTATTAAAATTATCTCCATTTTTGATAAATTCCTAGCATACTACACACTTGATACCTTTGCTCATATAAGACTCTACCTGAAGCTCTTTTGAAATTTTAAGACTGTAGATATTATAAAGAAAAAATTTAAGAAGATACAACAAGCACAAAGGGTCAACATATATTCCTTCCTTTCTGATGCAATGCACAAGAAGGTTAAGGAAATACTATTACTCACCCTAAATTTGGGGACATATTTTCAGAGATTTTAAATGAGAAATTCAATAAATCTTAACCATTTACTTTCCATTATTTCAGATCATGAAAAGAATTTTTAACTAATTTATAAAATATAATACATATATACTCCACAAATAACTATGTACAGATATATGCCTAAATCAATTCTCTCACTCTTTTAACTAAAAATTAAGTTTATGTTTCTTCTGGTCATAAACAAATCTGGTTTTGGGTGTTTTAAAAGTTCAAACATACATTGAGCCACGCTTTGCTATGGCACTAGCTCCCCCTCCAGACCAACCTACTGAAATAACTGCACTTAAAAAAAAAAACAAGGAAGGAACACAAGTTTTTCCAGGCCACTAGCAATTTCAAAATTCACCACTTTTAAAGACACTCCAATTCCTCAGGATAACTAGTTAAAATTTGCAAATACTGCAGAATGCAATCAGAATTACTGTTTTTTCAATTCCATACACCTCAAATAAAACTGACTTGTAGGAAAACAACTTCAAGTAACTCTTTCAATTTAAGAATATCCTAAAATGCAACCTATATATAGCGTTATATTTTATGGAAATTATTTTGAATCACTATTCTAATAAACCACAACATACTCCTCAAGTTAACTCACTACCTGATCGAAGATACATTTTTGCATGTTTCTGCAACCTATGCAAGTTTCATTCCAGCTATTCAGCAATTTAATTCAAGTAGAATTCTAATTTATAAAGCAGCAAAAGGAAAATTCATGCCTACAAACCACCCTTCTATGTTCCTTAAAGCCTCTTCATTTCTAACTACCTGCATTTTTATATACTAAGTTGTAAAATCACAATTTCAAATGTCTGAATTCTCACCTCCTCCTTACTATTGTATTTATAAATCAAGTAATTAAGTCTTTCTATACACATTTTATGGTATATTTCACAAGGCTAGCAATGTATAGGGCCTTATTATATACCACAAGATTTTAGGTTAATTTTATTGTTGTTTTTTTTTAAGTACAATACAACTTACTCCATTATTTCAGTATAACTCTATAGTGCTGAAAATTTCTTTCCTAAAAAGTTTTCTATATAATGCACCCTTTATAAGAAGCATACATAAAAACAAAATTTGTATTTAATCAAGAAAATAAATATACGTTTAACCCCAATAATAACAAGCCTGGGTGGGTGGGGAGGGGCCATAATAAACCTTGCTTACAGTTCGTAAAGAGAGGCACGCCAAAGTTCGGTTACTTATGATGAGTTTAACTCTAAACTGATAGCAAACTTATGTCGAAATTTGCTTTGCGTTACCTTGAGATTTGGGTTTTCTATAGGAAATTCTAGCTTTCCTAGGTCCACTTTCTTGAGTTGGCTTGAGTCAACTGTAAATTAACTCAAACATGGGAAGAAACAACACCTCTTCATGCCTCCATCCAAGGCCTCAAACAAAAGTCTAGTTATGGCAAAACGCTAAAAGCTCAGCAGGGATAAACTCTAACCATGACATTGCCATTTAACTTAAACACACTGACGTTCTGTGTGGCTGAAGAAATCCCCACAGTGAGAGAAAAACAGGTGCTGCACCCGACAGCCCACTCACTCTTGCAGGACAAACCTCCTTTAACTAATAAAATGGACTCATTTAACCTGCCTAAATAAGTTTAGATACTCAAAAGCCGCTAGCTCATCATTCCCAGATCAAACGGGGATGCAGCGGCACTCACACCGTGAACTGCCCTGGCATTGGCCCCTCGCCGGGAGCTGATCTTTGTACGGGTCCACTCCCCGGTTTCCAGCCGGAGAACCCCTCACGAAAGCCCCTAACGCACAAGCATTTTCCCCCCTTAGTCTGTGACTATAGAGAGCGAGTTGCCAGCGAAAGGGCAGGTAGGTGTGGAAGAGAGAAGAGGGATACCTCCCACCCCCGCCCCCATCCCTTCTCGGCTCCTGGGCTTCGGCCCCTGCCCTAACCAAGGATGCGCGACGCCGAGGGCAGCGGCCCCGCCGCTCCACGTCCCAGCCCCGGCGGCGGACGCCCCTCACCCTCGGCCCGTGCCCCCCGGGCCGCGCGAAGGCACCCACCAGAGCGTCCCGGGGACTCCCACCCCACTTTTCCCGGAGCCGCCGGATAAGAAGCAGCCGTGGCAGCAACAGGCCCGTGGGTCGCCTGGGGGAAAAGAACAGCGACATCCCCCAGTCACCTCCCCGGGGCATCGAGAGATCCCGCGCCTGCCCAGTCCCAGACCCCGAGGCGCGAGGGGCCCGGCTCCCAAACGCCCCCTTACCCGAAGCGGGAGCAGAGGCGGTCTCCGCAGTTCTCCAGTCGCCGCCGCCGCCACAGCCCTCAGCTGCAGCTGCCCTGCGCTGGGGGAGTGGGAGGGGTAGCTGGGTGGAGGATGCTACTCCCGACTGAAGGGAGAGGAAGAAACGGAAACAGGAACCGCCGCCGCCGCTGCTTAACGGAGCCTTCGGCGCCACTGACTGAGGGAGAGTGCGAGGCGGCGCGAGCCAGGCAGTCGCTGACAGCGCGAGGCCGAGCGCGAGCCGGGTCCCAGGAGCGCGACCCCGAGCAGCGCCGGCCCCATTCCGCGAGGAGAGTAAGGGGACGGGCCGGCCAGGGGCTGGGAGGGGGGGCGGGGGGCGGGAGCCTGGAGCAGAGGGAACCTGGCTACTCCGGTCCGCCGGAGATAACACGCGCACGCGCCGGGCTGACTCTGACAACAAGCGCAGGCGGGGAAGCCTCGGCTAGCGCAAGCGTGCGCGCGCGAATAGGGGCACGCGCCCCTCGCGTTCCAGGCTTCTGGGAGAAGGCGCGCATGCGCCGGCCGCTGCCACCTACGGCGACCCCGGCATGTGCCAGGGCTTCTCCCCGCCCCCTGCTCGCCCCACCAGTGGATAGCGTAGCCGCAGGATCCACCGCCCCGCAGAGCCGCGGGCCACAGCGGGACCGGGAGACTTCCAGCAGGGCAGCAGCTGCGCGCGCGGGCGTCGGCTCCCACCCAAGCGTAGGCCGCCCTCTACCGCCTGCAGGCCGGAGTCTGAAGGGGGCGCGAGTCGAGCCGGGCTCCCCCTTCCCGGAAGCGCCACCTCCAGGGAATGCCGTATTCTCGCCGGCCGGGAAACGGACGGCCCGTGCCAGCTCAGCCCGCGGCCCTAAGGAGCACTGGCATTGCAGATCTGGAGCAGGCTCCTTGCTACTTTTTAGAAGTGACCGCTGCTTCTCAGCCCCTGCAGCCCAGGTCTGGTCGCTCCGCTGCAGCTTGCAGCGCGATCAGAGAATGGCATCGCACCCACACGCGACTAGTGAAATCCTGTTTTATCTTGTGAGAGCTGTGTTTCCACATTCACCCCAACAGAAAGTCACCCCACCACCACCACCACCACGAGGGCCTGAATTTGGTGCCTGGCCTCTCCCCCGACCCGCCGCTGCGACAGCCCCTCTGACGCGGAAGTTTATTCAGTACGGGAAACAGAACTGGGACGGGGGGAGGGGGCTTTTCCCTAAAATGCTTCCTACCCGCTCGGACTCGGGAAATTCCTGGCGCCCTCGATGCAGAGCAGTGGGCCGAAGAGCTAGACCAGACCAGCCCAGACGGCGAGCTGAGCCGGAGGACCTGAGCGCGCCGCCCCAGCACACAAAGTAGTCGCGGGACATGGTTGGGGGGGCACGGAGGCCAATCAGAGACGCGAGCCGCGTGAGTGGAGTGCAAGCCGGCCAATCAGAGGGCGGGAGGATGAGCTTCCCGCACCGAACTCTTCCCTGTAGCCTCAGGACCCAGATCCCAAGCCTGGGGTGCAATACATGGGGAAAGCGAAATGGTGCCCTAGAGACAGAAGAACTGTTTCTCTAGACTTAGGTATATTTAAGTAAATGCCTTGGGTATTTATCTCAAAGCAAAGAGCAGCGGCCTTTTAAATGCCGAGTGTGAAAGGATCACAGAAAAGAGATTTAAGAGGCAGTGGCCTGCCAAGACTGCAATCTGCCTAATAACATTCATAAATTTACAGTATTTATTGACACCTTTTTGTAGGCCAAGAACTGTATTTCAGAAATACAAATAAGATACTGCTGACTCAAAGAAGAAAAAAATTTCCCTGTCCCCAAGAAGCTCAGCTTCTTCTGAATGAGGTTTGCTGGACCTTGTGACTGGTTCTTATCATCAGCCCTTTACATAAAAACCTCTCTGCGAAGTAATAGTTTACAGTTGATTTTATCTCCCTGTAAGAAGAGAAATTCGAGAGAAAAGGAGAGTGACTTATCTAAGGTCACACAAAAATACACTGACAGAGCCAGAATTATATTCTAGCTCAGAGTTTAGATGCCATTCAACAATCATTTATCCTCCACTGATTACTATCCTCCACTGAAGAGGTGTCTAGACTAAGCTTATAAACTGAACAAAATTCTGCTCTAAGGGTCACATAGCACAGTTGTTGGAAATGAACAGAAATTTTAGGCTTATGCCATAGTAAGATGGATTAAAGGCCAAAGTCTTATCAGTCCTACTCCAGATAATTTTTAGAAGTCAGAGGTGAGGTGGATGTTTACTTTTAGTTTAAACAGTAGTTTGTAAAAATATTTTAGCAAGCGTGTTCAACTTTAAAGCTTACCTTGTATAATATTTTAAGATCTCCAATTTCAAAGCTTTATTTTACATCTCCCTCAAAACATCTGGGTTTTGTATCTGGCCTTCATGTTTCCTTTCCAAAAACTTAGGAATTGAAATATTTATCTTCTCTACCTCCTAATGCTAAAAAACAACAACAACAACAACAAAAAAAAAAAAACGAAGAAATGTTTGACCAGGATTCAGTGCATTTTTATAGAGCAGTATAATATATAATAAAATGCCAAATAATTTTGATGTCTCTACACTTAGAAACTAGTTCTTCAGCAATTCAGATTGTGTTCTGTTGAGTCAGTGTGTGTTCCAGCATGTGACAGAACACTTTATCAAAGCCCTTTCCAGGATTTAGCTGCCACCTCAAAACTGGAAGTATCAGTTAAACAACTGATTCTTGAGAATCAATCTTTGCTCATTAAGGTTCAAGCCCATAATGAATTTCCAGAAAATTCCCAACAGTTCCAGCTTTTAAAAGACACATTTCTTTTACTCTCACCAGAGAGGTTATTACTGAAACTCTGCCTTCCTCTTGCTAGATTAAATTTCTAATAGAGAAAATATCCTCAAAAAGTTCTAAACATCACTGGCCACCAGAAGAGAGCTCTGTCAAAGGATGTTTTCTCCATAAGCTCCAGCCTCCCTCTCTGCTGCTGGGCCCTCTATCTCTTCTTATCCCAGCTGCCTGCCTCTGCCTCTCATCTTTCCTAGTTTCTGTTATTTGCTTCAGCAAGTAGAAGTAGTCCACCACTTCTCCAACAGCTTCCTCACCAACTAGGCTTTAGGCCTATCTTTGCTTATCTGAGAACTTACAAGTTCTACTCAACAAAATATTGTACAGAATGTTCTTCATAATATATTATACTAAGAAATAACAGAACCTTGTCAGTACATTATACTCTTTTTCACAGCCTGGTTAAAGTCTTAGTCATTAACCAGCGCTGTGGGGTCTTGCGGATGGGGTAAGGGGGAGCCAACCATTAGACAATGGAAATGAAACTTAAAAATGAGTACATGAGTAGCCTTTTTATTGAAAGATTAGCTAGATCAAGGTTAATGAACTTAAATACTGCTACATTTCCAAAGTTGTGAGCCTTCATGTAGGAACTAGGTTCAAATTTACTACCATTTCATTAATGATTATAATAAAAATAATAGACAAGATACAATATTGCTGAGTGTCAGTCCCCATGATAAACTCTTTACCTCCACTATGTAATTCTCAAGTCAACCCTTTGAGGTGGGCCCCTTATTACAGTGAGAGGGTGTGTTACAGAGAAAGGTTGAGGAGGCTCTCAGGAGATTCAGCAGTAGCTACTTATCAAATAGTTGAGAAAATTTTCCATCTCTACCAATGTGAAAGTGTGAACTAACTGAATATCAGCTCTTGAAAACATTCTCAATAATTTTTCGTTGTTTTTGTTTTCTAATTGTTGCTCTAGCTACATTTTACTTAAAGGATTCCATTTTGCAGCACATTATCCAAAGGACAGCACTGTTACTGCTACACACAAGAAGGTGTGATCTTGAGATAATCATTTTACCCACTGGGCTTTAGTTTTCTCATCTGTAAAATAAAAGCCTTGGACTAGATAAATTTTAGTTGTTTGCCAGTTCTAAAATGATAAATCTAGCCAGCTTGACACACCACTGACAGTAACTACAACAATGAAATACGGAAAAACAGTCCATACTTTGAAATCCAGTAAATATTTTAAGTCACTTTTGAGCCAACTCCTTAAATAGAAACTCTATGTATTCCCACTCATTAAAGAGCCAGAACCAGTCTTTCCAATCAGAGGAATAAATAAAGTGATTGATTTAAAGACTGATGAAACTAGCCAAACTATCCCTCCCTATGCTTACCTCTATGGCTGAAATTTCTGTCTTCTTCATTAGGATAAAGTATCATATAGTTGATTTCTTATTCAGCAGCCACTCCTTTCTTTCCTTATTAATAGAGTTCCTTGTTTTTGTTTTTATTTGTTTGTTGTTTAGGTAACTATCCAAGCTTCAGCTACAGAAGGGCAAGCCAATTAGCCTAAGTCAATCAGTAAACAAATTCCCTGGTGTAGTAGAGACTTGTAATGCTCACCTTGTCTTATCAGGCATATATAGAGACTACATTTTCAACCTACATCCCTGCTACCCTCCTGACCCTTGTAGTTGGCTAGACCATGTGACTAGTTATAGTCACTAGCCTACAGCAGGTTGTGGGTAGAAGTGATAAGTGTCATTTCCAGGTAGAACATTTAATTGCAAGTATAAGTCCTTATAGTGTTTGTGCTTGCCCAGCCTCAAGATCAGTATTGTTAATTCTACCTAATGAAACTGAAAAAGGTAAAAAAAAAAAAAAAAAAAATCAGTATTATTGAAAACAATAAAGTCTTTGTACACCTAGTTCCCCAAGAAAGGTCAAGGTGAAACAGCCCACTCCTACCCTCATAAAGTCAGGATGGATTTATAGTTTGAGTAAAAACTACACTTTTGTTGTTTAAGCTACTGAGATTTGGGGTTGTGTTTTTACTATGTGACCTAGAATCTAAGTTATGCTAGGTCTTAGACTAGTCTTCTAATTATTACACCTGAAAACCATTATAGTCCTGGCCTGATCAGACTGAAGGGAAGGATTTTTAGCCCATGCTTTGGGGGAAAGATTCTTTCTTTCCTAGCAGATATGAACAAGTCAGCCTATAACCCAGATAGCCATTGGCAGCAATCTAACAACTACAAAAGGAACTAACCTTAGAATGAAGTCAACGCACTAAGGACAGCAAATAGAGAAAATACCTTTGAAGGTATAATTGAGCTGATGGTTATATCACTTCTGAAGGCTACTCTTCTCCGTACTTCTTAACCTGTAAAATAATAATTCTGTTTGTTTGTTTCTACAAAACACTGTAAGCAAAAAATACATCTTGAATACCTTTAATTTCATCGCAGTTCCTAAAACAGATCTAGCTCAAGAAGCACTAAAAAATATTGGATGAATTAAAATTTTTAAAAATCTAATAGCTCAAGTCTTGCCTTCAGAAATAAAATATTACCTGCATTAACAAGGGGAAAAAGTAATTTGATTCAACTCAATCTTTTTACAGATGAAGAGATTAAGACCCAGGCACATTACAAGATTTATCAAGTTCACATAGCATTGTTATGGCAGAACTGAGGGGAAAAAAAACCTAATAATTGTTTCATCAAAAATGACCATAATTTCCAATCCAAGATGAAGAAGTAATGAGACTGTATATTACTCTGGTAGTTAAAAACCAAAGTTAAGACAAATGTAGCTTACTTATTAGCTGTATGATCTTGGACAAGTTACTTAACCTCCCTGAGCTCTGGTTCTCCCATCTATGAAAAAGGATAACAATCTCTGGCTCATAGAGTTATGAGGAGTAAATAACTCAACATATAAAAAGCACTTAGCAAAATGCCTGATACATTGTAAACATTCTATATATTGTATCCATATCAAATGATGTTTGTTTATAGGTAAATCATTTTCCATTAAGATAGATCCTGTTCTACTTTATCATGTACTTAATCCAGACCACTGACCCATGGTTTTCCATCATGTGTAACTGTAGCGTAGTCTATACAATTGTGTAGCCAGCATGCACCTTTCTGATAAGAACTGCTGCTACCATTTCCACAATTCTATCATATAATGGCAGCTAGAGAAGCTATGTTACTGCTGACTGTCCTCTCGGCCATAGCTATTGGTCAGGAGGTAGATACCTGACCCCAGATGAACCAAGGAAGCCATTCCTCCAAGATCATCTTTGGAAGAGAGGTCATCTCAAGCCTCACCTAGATATCCAGTCTGGGAAGTGTCATGGGACATGTTTTTTTGCCAAGTGGAAAAACACGTTCTTCATTGAGAGAATAAAAAGTCAATGGACAGCGGGAAACAAAGAGGACAGAGAAAATGTCTTTGTTATACTGGAATTCCCAGTTCCAGATTTTCTTGACCATTTGACCATTGGCAGAATCTCTGCCTTTCCTTCTACTTAGTCTTCCCTCTTCCAAGGGTTTCCCCCATATCCTTCCAATATATTTGCCATTATGCGTAAGCTAATTCCAGGAGGGTTTATTTTAGATGCAATTAATACAATGCTATGCTACATGATGCCATAAAGTAAAAAAATAATAAAAGGGAAAATCGTTATCTTAGGAACAACTTGATTGATACCTCTAAGAATATGATCAAGTTTATAAAAATCAATCAATAAATTTTTGATCAAAGGCCACCTATATGAAAAGTACCTGTGGCAGAGACTTCAGATTACCCACCTATATCTATTCTCCCAATCTTTCATAATAATCAGCCCTCAATTTTTGAATGGTCCTATTGCCACTCAGCTAAAATCTTACATTTCCCAGTCTTCCTTTGCAGTTGGTGTGGCCACTTTACTGAATTCTGGCTGTTGAGATCTAAGCAGAAGCATTGTACGGGACTTCTATTTTAAAAAAATTTTTAAAGTTGTGAAAAGAAAGGGGGTATATCCTTCTTATCCCTACTGTCCATCCTATTACCTGGGACATGATGTGATGACTGGAGCCCTTTCAGCCATCTTGGACCATGAGGAGGAAACCATACCCTGGGGATAGCATAATAGTAAGTAGGAAGGAGGCTGGCTCCCTGAGGACTTTGTGAATCCTCCATGACAACTGTGGACTGCTTGCCTCCAAAATTCTTTTATATAAAAAGGAAGTAAGCTTCTATCTTATTTAAGCCACTATCATCAAGGTTTTTCTGTCACATGCCACTGAACCTAACCCTGATACAAAGTCATAGTTTGATAAATTATATTGAGTTAAGTTAGATTGTTAATACTCTACAAAAAGAGAAACAAGTTCCAAAAGGTTTGAAAAGATCTGAAATAAATGTAACAAAGACAAGTACATGCTACTACTATATTTTAAATTTTTAAACCAAAAATAAAGCCATAGACTGGGGAAGGATGAGATAGGTGCAAGGAAAAAAAATCTTTCAGAGAGAAAAATTTCAGTCAAAAAAATAATTGTCAATTACTGCCCCTGTCAATATGTTATAAATTCTTGCTCCAGGAAGAGTGAACTTTGCTAAAGTCACCAGAGTTCCAGCGTTCCACTTTGCAGGGGCAAAAACTCTTATCTTATGAGTTCACCTGAGGAAAAATTAGGTTCTGAAGGGAAAGACTAATTCTAACCAAATTGACAAAGTCTGAAATACCAGAAGTCCCCTTAAGGGCAAAGATCCTGCCTATCTGTCTTGATCACCACTATATAGCATATTTGTTGAATGAGTTAATTAATTTTCATTGCCATATAACTGCCAAGGGGAAAATCAAGAAACTCATAACCTCTGGTTAGTCAGGATCTTCTACAGTTTCCATGGGAACAAGGCAGTATAAAGTTATGGTTCAATATGTAGATTCTAACTATATTTGAATACTTGCTCTGTGACTTAATAGTGATGAGACCTTGGGAAACTCTTCAAACCTCTCTCTGTCTCACTTTTTCCTTCCTATAAATTGGGAATGATAATGTTACCTACCTCATCAGGTTGCTGAGATGGTAAAATGAGTTATTATGCATAAGTTTCTTCAGCACATTGCCTGGCATAGAGTAAGTGCACAATAAATGTTAGCTATTTATAGCTCTACAAAAACCCTAAGCTAAAGCAGCCTTTGTGGATATTACTGTTATTATCTGATCTAAATCCAAAGTCAAGATAACATGAAAACAGAATCTCAGGAAGAAAAAGAAAGAGATGATTGACAAGATTTCCTGGACCAAAGGCTGAATGTCATTTCAGTTCCACAGTACATGCTACAATACAACTGTTGGTATTTAAAACCAGGAGTAAAGGTTCTAAAAACAACCTCAATAAATTGTGCTGGCATGATTTACAAGCAGACTTGTAAACTCACATAGATAGGGTCAAGTGGGGATACTTACATGTATTTCAGGGCTGATCATTTAAGTTTAAAATACACTCCCAGTCGTCTGGGCTCTTACATTTACGTACCAAATGGCTGAGAAGTCTCAATCAACTTCCAGAGACAGAAATCTTGTTGGGTCTTCATCCCATTTTTCTCTGTTAGGTCACATCATACATCTTCTGGCCTTCAGTCAGGTGTTACTTCTGGTCCGGGCTATGGGCATGAGCGCAACAGACCCTTTAGTAGAGTAGGAGGTGGGCAGATACAAGAATTGACATCTCTGGTCCCCTGCTATCCTTTTGCTTGCTTCCTTCTTCAGTTTTTTACAACTCTCCTAATTCCTCTAATATTCACATATAGATCTTACTACTCTACCTTTCTGTTCTCAGTATTTAGTAATTCAGCTGAATCTCAGCCTTCATATTGGCCTTTGCAAATTCCCCAGTCCACTGTTTTTAGTAAATGTCAGTCTTGGTTTTCTTTAGGAAGTCAGGTGGGCTGTGTTGGAGTTTGTCTCTACATGGAGAGCTTCTCACCAACTAAATAACTTCCTAAATCTAACAAGGGTCTGATTACAAGGTGAGCTCTGGTCACAAGAAGAAATCATGATCCATGAAAATGCAACACATGGCTCCTTTTGAAAACAGCAGAAAGGTGACAGCCCTTTGATAATGGGACAAAACTGTCTTCACATAGGAAAGACAGGCATTTTAAAAGCTAATCTCTAGACACGTTTTATTAAACGCTAATGCTACTATGTGCTGCAACAAAGAGTTTATGAGTGTCTAATATATAAATTGTAGCAATAGTAATCATATAGCTCTGAATTAACAAGGGAGACTAGGACTAATGTTTCTGCTACATGCAGTAGATGACCTACACAATCATATGTGGCACCGCTCTGGATGCAATAATTTAAACAAGAAATAGCCAAGAGGTGAAATGGATAGCAAGAGGGGGATTTCAGAAATTGTAAAGGACATGATAACTGATTAGGTGAAAAAATGACTAAAGATAAGTGAGATTTGGGGCTTGAGTGAATTGTTATTTGATACTATTAATATAATTCATGGCTGAGTGTAACAACAATTAGAATTCAGGTCTTCTGATCCCAAACCAAATATGCTATTCATTCTGTCAGGCTCAGTATTTCATTTACACAAAAGCAAAATCCTAACAAATGACCATGGAATCAGATGGATTCATCATTGAATCCCTAGCGTCTAGAGTAGTGCCTGGCCTCCAAGAACTACTCAATGAATCATTTTTGAATGAATGGATGAGTGAATAAATGAATTAAGAAAGTGGAACTTATTTCAACAGAAAGGATCTGACTAAGTAAAAACGGTTTTGTCTTTACATGTTGCTAGATCCTGCAAGTGGTTTCCAAGGAAGTTCTAATAGCTTTTAATAGCTATTTTTAAAGGACCATAGGAAACTTTATACATACTTATGTCCATATTCCTAAGCAATAGAAGAAATCCAATTAACTTTGTCTTTCCTTTTATAAGAGTATTCTTCATTTGAAAAATAAGTGCCTAATAAAATCATCTACAAAGTCCTTTCCCTTTTAATATTCTGTGTGCCTCTAAAAGAAAATATGCTTGATTAGTTCTCTACAACTTGAACAATAAATGAATTCACCAACTCCTCCCAGATAGATATGGTTGTGGTGGTCAGATTTTTTTTTACCAAATGGATTGAAACTAAATCTAACACCTAAAAACTGGGAGTTCAAGATTTGCAGCTACTAATTACTATATATAAAATAGATGAACAACAACTTTCTTCTGTATAGCACAGGGAGCTATATTCAATATCTTATAGTTACCTATAATGAAAAAGAACATAAAAATATATGTATGTATATGTATGACTGAAGCATTATACTGTACACCACAAATTGACACAACATTGTAAACTGCCTATATTTCAAAAAGAAAGAAAGAAAGAAAAAAACTTGGGTTTTTTTTTTGTTGTTGTTGTTGTTTGGTTAGTTGGCTTTTTTGATTTTGGGGGTTTTTTTTGTTTTTGTTTGGTTTTAGGCTGAAGTCAGTCATGCTCTGACAGAGTAGCAATGGACCATATAATGTCTGGAGATCCCTCCTGTATTTATGACTCATAATTTTCCACATATATGGTTCTAGAAAAACCAAATTGCTAAATATGGATGCTCATTAAATTGCTTTGCACAAGAGAAGGTGTATTGTTCTTTTTATTATAGTCAAAGTGAAAACTGAATAAAATACAGCAGATTTCCCCTAATATCTCTACAGTCTTCTCTGACTGCTAGAATCGTCTTCCAAAGCTTTCTAGACCCAAGAGCAGCACAAGTTGTTGTCCTCCTTTATTTTCTCAACCTCCTTGGTAGGCAGGTTGGAGCAATGCTCTAGCAAGGGGAAGTGGACAGAACTTCAGTCACTTCCAAGTCTGGTCATAAGTGCCCCTATAAAAATCCCCAGCTCTTTCTTCTCCTTGGTGATCTTGGAGGCTGCATATTCTACATGGTCTCACTCTAACATAAAGGTAGGTATCCCAGACCCCTGAGTGTCCACCAGGAGGAAAGTCACCCTACAGCCACTGGACTGTGACATGAGCATAGAATGAACATTGATTGCCTTAAGCCACTAGGGTTAATTAACCAACTACTATACTGGCTGAGAGGATAATGGGGAGCTAAAGTCTACCCTCCTGTTTAGTCATCATACCATATACCTTGGCACAGTCTTTTGCCAAAATGAGTGCCCTGGTCTGCATCCCCTCAGGGAAGTGCCTTTTCTAATTCACATACAGATGCCATAGGGACTAGCGTGGCCCTGACTGTATCCCCTCTCAATTGACCACCCGGTCTCCACTTTCTCCTCTATCAGAAACTGCCAAATTAATATTCTGGAAGCACAACTCTGATTATGCCATTTCCCGCCCAGAAACCCCCAGAGGAGTCCCACTGCTTCATGGATTAAGCCCCCATTCCTTAACATGGTCTCCAAGACCCTCCACAATTCATTGAACAAATTCACCTAGGCATCCCAATTACTATCTTTGTCTTCTCACCCCCATGTTCTCTAGCTCTGGAAGCCTGCGTGGCATGAAACCAGGAGCTCTCTCAGCCTGACTCCACAGAGCAGGTGCACCCCCATCTCATATCCAGCATTCATTTACCTGGCTTATGGAAGCTCCACTTTCACTAACTCCAAGAATTTCCATAGTATAGAATTTCCCCATGGCCTCCAAGCGTTCTGGAGTCACTCTTTCCTTTAATACCCAAATTAAAAAGCTCAACTTTCATCCTACGTGTTATAGAGGTATCTCCATCCAGTTTACTGTTGGGGCTGGGTGGGGGGGCTGCCTCACAGTTGTTCTTGAGTTAATTCACTCTATAGCCTGCTCCTCCACTTTGGCTCTGCAGCATAGCAAGAATTCAGCTGCGTTCTCACCCTTTGGCTGGATCCTACTTGCATAGAGGTGTCACGGGCAACTCATTTTACCATGAGGGAACCATGAGGTGAGGGAAAGACAACAGTATGTAATGCATCCACTCCTACTCTGTGTAGTGGTTAGGATTGGCTGGTGAAATACAGGACATCCAATTAAATTAGACTTGCAGATAAATAGCGAATCATTTTTTTTTTTTTTGGTATAAGTACATCCCACATATTGCATAAGACATACTTATGCTAAAAAAGCATTTGTTGTTTATCTAAAATTCAAATAACTGGGCATCCTACATTTTTATTTGCCAAATCCAGCCCTCCTAGTAGTGGCCTCTCTTTTGTTGAATTCTTGATCTTTGGTTCAGATTGAGGGTGGATGGAAGCAGGGCTCTTCTTGCCAATACACAGTCCACCAAAAACACCGCCATTTTAAATAACATTTCCCCCTTCAACAAATGTTTTCCTCCCTATTATTCATGTGTTATAGTAATTTCTATACAGTAATATCTTTCATATGTCAAAAATAAGCTTGTTGAAGTCAGGAATCTTATCCTTCACATTCTTTCATTGGCTGGCTGGACCTTGGAGGCATCTTTCTGGCACTGTCTGCTTGCTACAGTGGCATTTCAAGAATTCGAAACCAGCAATAGCACCAGAAACTTTAAAGCAGATAACAGAGTCAGAAGAAAATGCCGTGGGCATCCTAGCACTTTTTTTCTGACCTGCATTGTGAGCCATGGATTTTTAATTTTGGACTTGCATATATGTTTCCAAATATCTCCCCACGTCTTCCAGGAACTATTTGGCTGGGTTTTACCTGAGGCGCATCAGACACACATTGGAACACAAAGTATGGCTAGAAGTCATTCTTCTAAGAGAGCTTGCCAGAGATGCAACTCTCTCCCTAAAACATAAAAGGGAGCATCCCCACTTGGTGGGTGTTACTTCACTCTCTTCTAAACACATTCACATGTTACCTGTAGCATTGAAAAGTAGCAAACCGGCCACAAGTTAACATCCTGTGAATCACACAGCCTCCCTTTCCAACTCCTGCACCCTGTGCTTTCTTGGTTGCTCATCTGGAAGCCAGAAAGACGGGTGAATTAGATTATAAAGGTTAATTAAATACCGTAAAATGTATATAGGATCATTAGAAACAAATGGCTTTGTTCTTTTTCTCAAGTACCCATATTCAAGCAAGCATAATGCTCCAGAGGCCAGTCACTTAGGGATCTAGCATGATAATTCTTTTCATGCAGAATGGAAAATTAATCAAAGCTGTGGAGATGCCTGGTTCTTTCCTGGAGTAAGAGTAGAAAGAGTAGGTGTGAGCTGGTTCCTTTAAACATATAATCTAGACATAGGGAAATTTCCCAGACTGCGTTATGGAAATCTAACCCTTTTAGAGAATATCAGATACTTCACTGAAAAAAATATGTCTACATATATATTCAGTAGCAACATTTTTAAAAGCTAGATAACATATGCACATGATAAAAAATTCAAAGGGTATGTAAAAGGGCATAAAGGGAACAGTAAGTCCCTCTTCCATACTGTCCCCTGGTCTTCCTCCCCTGAGGTATGTGTCACCAGTTTGTATATCTTTCTAGATGTATTCTCTGAATATACAAGCATGTATGTATATATTGCCTTAAAACATATTTATTTCCTTTTAAATCTTTTAATTGTAAATTAGAGTATAAAATATATATAGTGATCATGCTAGATTTTTTTTCATTTAGTCATATATCTTTGGAAACATTCCATATTCATGCATGACACTTTGCCTCAGTATTTTTGACTGTTGTATAATACTTCATTATGTGAACATACCACTAACCAATCCCAATATTGATGGATTTTTTTGTTTGTTTCCAACTTTTGCTATAATGAAAGATTTTTCAAGTACCACTGAGATATTCGACAGATATTTCTGAACACCTATTATGTCCAGTACACAGTGCTGGGCCCTGTAAACAATAATGAAACTAAGAACATTCCTATACATTTCCCCCCTTCAGACTGGTCATTTTACATGTGTGTGCTACATTTGTATTGTCCCTCCCAGGTCTGTAAAACACTATCTGTTAAAACACTAACCTCTTCCAAATTTACTTTACTACAGCAAAATGGGAGTTCCATAGTTCCAAATCTTTAAACTATCACATTGGAGACTATATATCAATTCTCCCTGCAAAGATACACCTGTGCTTAATTATAGAATTACAGAATTTAAGAGCCAGGGAAAAACCTAATGGTCATATAGACCAAACTCTTTATTTTCTAGCTGAGGAAACTAGAGCTAAGAAGAGGGTAAATGACTGGGCCAGGGTCATACTCTAGCTTATTTTTCTGATACAGAATTGTTTCAATATACTCCCCCATCATCCATTTAAAAATCAAAACTGACTTTCACTTGTGGCAATGATGGAATAACAGGGACCTGATTTACCCTCTACCTTATACAAATGGAAACCAGACAAAATATATAAACAACAGTCTTCAGCCACTAGACAACATACAGTGGTGATCTGCAGGGGTGTCCCCTTGCGTCTTAAGCTGAATACTGATCAGCACACGTGTGTGAGGAAACCCCAATGAGGGCAGGAAGAAAAACACCCAAAAGGAGCAATGACTGGCATTCACAGAGGGCTGGAAATAATCCACATTCCCCAACAAACTAAATGGAAAAACTTTCTAACACACAGAACATCAGGTTGAGTACTCAGAAAGGTACCGCATCATTAGCAGGTCAACTTAGCCCTATACTACAGGCTGCTTTGCTTCTGCCTGGCAGAGTTTAAATGCAAGCCTCGAAAGGATCGAATTGTTTCCAAGTAACTTCACTGTGCCCCAGAACATAACTCAAAAATATTTAAAGGAATAACAACAACAAAAAAAAGGGTCCAGCATTAAACAATGTGAAATTCACAATACCTGTAATTCAATGTTTTATGGGTACTTTTTTTTTACCAAGCATGCAAATTAAAGGAGGAAACCCCATAATGAAGAAAATGAACAAATCCTTCAATAGAAACAGATCCAGATAGGACACAGGTGATAAAATTAGTAGGCAAAGATATTAAAAGAGCTGCTACAAACAGCTACTGTAACGGTGCCCCACATGTTTAAGAAAGGAGAAGGAGAAATGAACATGTTAAGCAAAGAAAAGGAAGATATAAAAAAAATGCCAAAGTCAAACTTCTTAAGGCGAAAAATTCAATATTTGATGTGAAAACTCTGAACTTCTGTGGAAATCACAATTTTTGCCATTACTTCCATCATCAGTGCCACAAATGAAAATATTTTTATTGGGTCTAAAAATACTACTTTTCATATGAAAATCTCAATATGCACCAAAACCATCAGTGTAGACTAGTGTTTGCATAGTAAAACTATGTTAGCTGTACTCACTGTTGGTATTTATAAAGAATAAAGGCAGCACAGTCTTTTCTATATGCAAAACAGGTTAAGCCAAGTATAACTTCTATTCAGAAGTGTTTAAAGTCCAATGAAGAATAAAAAATTGCATTCTATGACTTCATTTTCAAGTTTGATGCATGTGTAAATTAAAGAAAAAAGTTTTATGTGTGCCACTTAGGACATGAAATAAAGCTAGAGGTTTTTAGACCCTTGCCAGCAACAGTGATGCAGTATCCCCAACAATTTGTTGGTGAACTGCAGTCTAAGTATCTAACCTCAGAGATACAGGTAAGAAGGAGAAAATCAAGAAAGAAGAGAAGTAGTACCAAAAAAGAAACTCTTGTGAAAAGTGGAAAAAATGTGAGGACTATGGTTTATAAGTATATATGAATCTCCCTGACAGAGGCTGAGGAGATAACATGAAAATACAATTAAATTTAACCAAGTTATTGAGTGCCTGTTATCTGCAAGGCTTTGTACCAAATGAAGTACTATCTCTTTCCTCCAGCAGCACAAAATATGATGCAAGAGATGGATGCAGATACATAAATAATTGTATCGTAAGTCAGACTGACAGCTGCAATAACGTAGACATAATCACAGCTAAGGGAGGCCAGAGGAATGAAATACGTGGATCTTGCGGTAGGAAAATGAGGGAAGACTTCACAAAACAGGTGACATTTGAACTGTGAGCTAAAAGATGCAAGGTATTTGACTAGATATAGGTGGGGATTACATGGTTATTCTCCATTTAATTTTCCCATCCCTCACACCACCATTTATTCTCTACCTCTCCCTGCTCTGCTTTGTAATCAATAGACTGCATCATCTGACCACTCTTGGTGGTTGGCTGGCTTCTAGTTGAGTTTGGCCCATTAAAGACACTTGCCAGAGATTTGGTGGCCAGGAGGAGAGCTTGAGGTGATCACTCACTGTCCCCTCTCTGCTTCAGCACTGTGGTTTGGCAGTGGCTGTAACCCTCCCTGCCTACAGCTCCTACTGATGGCCCTCCTTCCCCCCACTGCAGCTCTCACTGAGGTGTGGTACCTGTTTCACCCTCTTAGCCCTTTAAGCCTAGGAGCTTCCCACTCTGCTACTCTGTGGACGTCTCAACCACTCTTGTAGCTTCCCTTTACCTTGATTGTATCTCTGTAAATCCTCCCTCTGTTTGAGCCATCCGAGTTGAATCCAGTCCTAGACAGAGAATAGTATAAGCAAAGGCAAAAAGGAACACATGCCATGATTCAGGAACCAGGACTGCATTCTGGGGAACCTCATGGGATGGGAATCTAGGATAGAGGAGAGTGGTTTTAGAGAACTGGGGCCAGATTATGAGGCCTTCACCCCACTAAAGAATTTGAGTGTTATTCCTGGGTAAAGGTAATCCAGTGATGAGTTCCCTCCCACTCCCCAACCCTAGGGATGGTTATTGAGTAGATACAATCAGAACCACGTTCCAGGAAGATCTTTCTACTAGGATGTGAAGGATGGAATGAAGAAGAAAGAGACTGAAGGCAAAGTGGCCAGGTAAGAAGTTACTGCAATAAGGTCCTAAAATGGGGCATAGGATGGTGTTAGGGAAAAGGATTTGAAATTGTTCAGTATTAAAATCTATAAGGCATGGCAAATAAATGAATTGAGGGGCAAAGTGAAAGAAAGTTTCGAGGGTGACTTCTAGGTCTCCCGCTTGGGAGAATGGGAGACTAGTAACCCTATAAACATAGCAGAAGAGGTTCTTCAAATGGGGAACAGAAGTTTGATTTGGATCACCTTGAAAGTGAAGTGCTGTGGAACATTCGGGGTGAGATGCTCAGCAAAGAGTTGGAAATTGGGGTCTAAGTATCAGGAGAATTTAAGAAGTAAAGATAAAAATCGATATTCTAGAGCGATGGTTCTCAGTCCTGGCTGTACTTGAGAATCACCAGAGGAGCATTTTTAAAATAGATGTCACCGTCCAACCCCAGATCAATCAAATCTGATATCTGGGTGATATCGGAAATCAAATTTAATTGGTATGGATTTCGTTATATTTAATTGGACGTAATCTGGGTTTGCATTTTTAAAGAGCTCCCCAGGTAATTCTTACGCGCGTCCAGATTAAGAAGCACTGATTAAGAGCAAGACAGAAGCAACTGAGAATGGACACTTGACACCAGCACTTAGGACACTGACATGGGAAATGATAAAGATAAAGGCAGTCAGAAGAATTTAATGAAGAGAGCGGATAACCCTACCACATGCCATGAACCGGTGGAAGACAAACGAGAAGAAATCATTACTGACGTCTGGGAAAGCAGTTTTGGTAGCTGCAGAAGTAGTTGCAATAGGCAAGGAGCAGATCTGAGATGAGGAACGGAAAGGCGGAAGTGTACACTACTCTTTCAAGTAGGTTGGCTACATGGGAGAAAACAGGCAGTAACTTAAGAAACAAAAGCTTTGCTGGGTTTTAAGGTTAGAATGTTTTAGTTGATGAAAGTTAGGAAGATACACACTAGAGAAGGGGTTACTGGAGGAGCAGGGCTGCACAGGAGCCAGGAGAGGATGGCATGAAGAGTATCAGGGCAGTCAGAGCAGGAAAGGAATACCAAAGAGACAGGCTTAGTTCGAGAAAAGTTGAAGGACTTCAAGCCGTTATTTTCATAATGGGTTGGAAGGCTTGGGTTATGGCTGAGAGCAAAGAAAGTAGAAAGGAGAGGGAAATAAGGCAGAGAAGAGTTATTGAGAGGCTCCCACGTGGCAGGCACTATGCTGAAATTCTACCAAGTTACCTCATTCAGTAATTAAATGTGCTTTTGAAGGACAAATGTCAGACAGGATAAGAAACAAAAAAATTAGGCCTGTTCTGCCCAGTTTCAGCCATCTAGTCACCTTGCTCGTCTGGTACCATTACAAATTAATGGCCCTTTAAAGGTTGGCCTGCAATTAGTTTTAAGTTAAATGCTCATTTCTAGCTGAATAGGGAAAGATTTAAGTTATGATAATATTTCCTTAGTTTAGTTTAAAAGGAAAAGCCATGGAAGAACATTGAAGAAAGAGAAAAGGCCTATTACTGGGAACATTTCATTAGTGAGCGCAAAGAGAAATGGAGTTTCATAAAGACAGTGTTTAATGGTCCGACTTAATGGCAATAAATATTTAGGAAGTGGAATTGACGTGAATATTTTTAAGTTCCTCTTTTAAATGTAAAAAAGGTAAGTTTAGATTACAAATCTATCAAAGGCTAGGATTGTACCGCCTCTTCCTACCATGCCTGGGGACTGTAGGCTCAGTGGGTATCAACCGTGGACTGAGCCATCCTGTGTTGCCAGGCGCGCCCATTATTATCCATGCCTTGTGGTACAGGTGAGCAGGCCAGCCAGCTAGATAACTTCCACTTTTCCAGATGCAAATGGAGCCTCTAGATGAGAAATTTGTGACATTGGCTGTCCTTGTCTCTTAGAAACACTTTCCAAAGTTGGGATCAGTAAATTTAGAAGTAATTGCCAAGGGTTTCTTTCACTGACATCCAGTGAACCAAGTTGGGAAGTGAGCCAAGCTCTAAGGAAAGTGCAAGAAACTCGACCAACCTATTGGAGTGAGCCTTGGGGGACCCCAGAGGGATGATCTTTTAGCTGCCAGAAATTCAGTAAGAGTGGAAGTGGGGATAAGGTTTCAGAAGTCTGGGAAAGGCTGGGATGAACTCCACAGCTTGATACTGAAACACCATAAATTATTTCCAAAGCCATCCGTGGACCTCTTGCCCTAGGCTGCTGAGACTCGCCTTTAAAGACTGCAGTGCCTAGCAGATAAGGGAGCTGGTGCTCACTAGATAGATACTGAATGTTTGAATTTTGCTCATGCAATTCTGCTTTCTTGTGTTTCTACATATTATTTTTATTTGTTCAGAAATTTCCTTATAAAGTTTTTTAAAGCATTATTATATTTTTTCATAATTCTTTACATAAAATAGTCAAAGAGAAACTTGATGCTATAAGGAAGAGTCACTACCCAGACATGCAGACATTTTCCTAACCCTCTCGTGGAATTATTTTGCGTATAGTTCTGAAAGTGTTCTAACACGGGTGTACTGAGGGAGTATTAATCTGAAACTCCAGGGTTTTCTGTCCTCTGTTTCCAAAATAAATAGCTTCCAAATGGAATTGTTGTCACTAGAAGACCTTCAAGGGTTATATCACCTGACATTTAGTTAATGCGTTTCTTAAGAGAACGCATTATTTCTCTCCTAGAGTCATGTTCGTCTCTATTTCATCCTGGGCAGGTAGAGCCAGACAAACATTTTCATTTCATCTCCATTCTAAAAGGTCAGAAGGATAACAAATCAGAACTGGAACCCACACCTTTGGGTTTATTGAGGATTTCATCCTATTTAACCTTTATCCACTGGCCCCCTGTTCCTGGTGGCTGGGATTATGGACAACTTGCTTGAAATAAACATCAGCTCTCTCTCAGCCTCTTCCTTAGCAGCTCATCTTCTTAATTCATGATCATACCAGCTTGGTCGGGTGACCCCTAAACTATAATAACAAGAATAGTAAACTTAATTTTATATAGGATCTTTCATACAGCTCCATTACAAAGTGGTTTGCCAACGTAAAAGTAGAATTACAGAGCAGCGCTACTGAATTAAATAATAAGTAACAGCTGATACTAATAATTAGCCTAATTTATGGTCTAGGAGAGCTGTCACAACTGAGGCAGCTCTCCCTCCACCCCTCATCTCCGTCTTGTCTTCCTCCTCCCTCCTCCTTTGGCAACAACCACCAAATGAAGTGCTGAGATTGTCATGTTAGTCATCATACAGTCAAGTCACTTCTTCCTTTACTCTGTAGCTTTATGACCTTATTATTTTAAGAATTTTCAACCTTTCTAGAGTTGCATCAGCCCATCATTGTTTAATTTCACAACCGTTTCTCTTGATGTCATACACTTGGTGGGAGGGGTGCACCAGGCTAGACTTAAATCTCTTGAGAATTTGCAACAACCTCAGAAAGGCTCTTGCTTTTTGCAAAATCAAACAGTTGACAAGTACTGCTCTACATGGTAACCTTGTAAAGAGGTTTCACTTACACCAAAGGACTGAAAATCAAACACATCAGCAAGGTCATACCGGGGTCACATGGCAGAAATTAGGAATGGCTGTTTTTCCAGTGTCTGTGCATGGTAGCTTTCCATGGACACTCTGATCTCACTGGTAGTTGGAAAGAATTCAAGAATGTTCTTATATAAACCTGATCTAAAAACCCATGCAGTTTAGATTTAACATAGAAATCCCATTTTATCACATTTATTAATCACTTATCTCCCTATCTACTGACCCCTACCTTCTAAGTTCTGAAGCAGGAATATGGGCTTTCCTTACAATCAAAATAATGTAACCTGGTGACCAAACTCTCCAGGGCCACCAAAGCTGCTCCTTCTGTAAGATATGTCCTTAGGGCCAAAGGGAATTAGGACTTGGAGACTTTTTACATTGGCTGCTGCAGCATGAGGAATAATTGTCAGTGCCTTCTAACTCTGATAAAATTGCCAACTTACCTGAATGAAATGTATCTCAATAACACTTCATGCTGGGGAAGGGACACTGAGCAGGAAGCAGCACTAACATTTTATGCACCTTTTATTATTGCATAAAAGTGATTAACTGACAATTTATTGCTAGGTTAAAACATCAAAACAATTAAAATGAACATAAAAATCTAACATTGCCAGACTCTTCCGGACTACCTGAGAGTAACTGACGTGTCCATCTTTCTCCCTCTCCTGTGAAACTCTTCACAGGAACTCATCTCTCTAACACCTCCCTACCTAGAGGTGACAGGCAGGCCTAGGTCTGAGTCCCATCAAGCTGGGAGTTGTTTTTTTTATCAGGGCAAGAGGTTTCTGGGTTTTCCTGAAGATGAGTTTATCCACTATGAAAGAAAACCAGTGCTCCTTAACTGTGGACTGAACCAAGAGAGATTTCTGATTCTTGCCATTTGCTACCACTTATTTCTTCTGATTTTGCTTGGCTGATACTACCACCAAAACAAAAGACTCCCTGACAATGTCCTCCCAATGCCACTGCCCTGCAATATCTGCTAGAGGAATAATTCATTGTGGAAAACCATGTTTGCTAAATTAGGAAATTTCCTTCTGCAGAAAGTTATTTAGTTTTACCCTTTGCTTTTCCAGAATGAATATAGGCCTTTTAGATTCTTAAATTCAGAGGGTCTCAATCCCTCCCTGACTACACGTCAGACAAACGCGAATTTAAATACAGGCGGTGCCACTGACTTGCTACAAAGCTCTCTGAGCCTATTTCATCATCTGTAAAATGGGGCCAAATCTAGTGAGAGCTGTTGGTTCTCCTTCCCCGTCCCTGTGATTCACTTCCATTCCTTGACTATGGTGACTGGCAGCCTGAATTTTTCTGCAAAGAATTGCCACAAGTAGCAACTTGTTTAATTATGATAATGTGAGTTGGTAAAAAATAAATATTTGGAAGATCAGACTGCTTTTTGACATTTCCTGGGCTCATCTCAGAGGATGGTCCAAGGAACTAGGCAAAGACCAGGGTTTTCCGTCCTCATTGAGCCTTGGGACCCCTCACGTTCCAACTTAACAAATGACTCTGGCTGTTTATTTACTAGAGACTGAAGAGCTTTTGTAAACCAATTACCATGAGCAAACAGCACTTATTGTAAAGCAATAAACAACAGTAAACCCTGGCCTTATCTAAATTCATTGCTCTAAGCCGCAGACCTGCAGGGAATGGTTAGGTCTAAAACTCATGGTTGGTTAAGATAGAAGATTTATAGGTACTCTAGTCTGGCTCTCCTTGGGGAGCGAATAGTGCCAAACTACCAAGTCTGTAAGGCCACATAACCTCTATCAGTGTCCCCTGTGGTAGTTCATTGCAGGCAGGGGAGAAGAGGGAGAAGAAAAAATCCTGGGTTTATCCAAACACCTTTCCCCCAGGACGTTTGAGTAGGTGACACATTAGAGGTGTACTGACTAATAAACTAAAATCATTGTCGTCCAGTTAAACATGGAATATTAAAACACCCACATTTATCTCTGTTGTCACAAAATGAATTCAGCAAAGGAATTTTAAAATGGCATAAACCCACAAAGACTAAAAGCACACTAGACAAAGACACAGCAAATGAGAGAAACAATGTTCAAAGAAAGCAGAAACCTAAACCTACAGGAGAAACCATCAGTATCAGAATCCAGAAAGACTCAGACACCGGGGGCAGTGGGCGTCTCCAAAGGTTGGAGTGCTGGACGGGCCTAAGAACAGGAGGGTTGACTGAAAGTTTGTATGAAACTCATTTAGGAAAAAAAAATTTTTTTAAATCACTTCTAGTTCCTCTCCCTAAACTCTCCCTTCCAGTCACCTGCCCCTCCCCCTCTCCTCCAAGATTTTGTCTGAGAGAAGGACACCAGACGCAGTTTGAAGAGGGGTGGATGGTGACCTGAAGGTGTGAAGGAAAAGCTGGGCTGGTCTAACAAGATAACTCACAAGTCTAGGAATGTGAAGGAGAGGCTGGGCTGGTCTAACAAGATAACTCACAAATCTAAGTATTGGAATACTGATCTGAGTTCTGCTAGACTAACTTGTAAATCTAGGTTAATTAGTGTTGGTTTGCTGTTTCTGTGTTTTTGCTAGCCAGCTGGATTTTCAAATACATATCTGGCTTTGGAATGTTGGTTTGCTGCCTCCCCACCTCCACTTTTGTGATGATAATGCTGCTAAAGCTGTTCCATGCCTATTGGCCGAATACCCCGAGCTTGTACTTTACCCTATAAAACCTCATGTGCACATCTTGAAGGTGCTCAGAGCTTTGGAGCAGAAGCCCCTCTGAGCCCGCCGGCGTAATATATCTGAGTACTCCAACCCTCCGAGTGGTGCTTGTTTCTTGACTGGCCTGTCGTTTCCGTAACAAAGGCAGTCTGAACACTGCTCCTTTCCCACATTTGGTTTGTGGCACATTAGTCCTTGGGCTTACAGTCCAAAGGGCACATGGGATTTTTCTCTGAGAAAACTGATAGGCCCCAGAAAAACTGGGGTCCCACTAGTTGACTCAGATCCTACCTATGGTGGCCAGATTTAGCAAATAAAAAAAAAAGTAAATTGAATTTCAGATAAACAGATAATTTCTTAGTTAAATATGTCCCATGCAATATTTGGGACATACTCATATTAAAAGGTTGTTTCTTATTTATCTGAAATTCAAATTGAACTGGGCATCCTGCATTTCATCTGGTATGTCTACCCCCCACCCCAAATCCCAGTCAGCTTCTTAATGCCTCATTCTTACACAGGAACAAAAGCTAGGAACATCAGATGTGTGAGAAAAGCCTCAGAAGGAAAGACAGGGGTCCAAACCAACTAATGGGACAAAAGAACCCAGAAGAAACTGAAACACCGAAGGAAACAGAAGAGAAATGAATGCCCTAGAATGAATGTCATCAGAGAGGTCAAAGAAAAATTGCTCATAAAACAAGAACAGTGTTCTATTAGAAAAAGAAAAGTAGAAAGAGAGAGAGGGGAAGAGGAAAGAGAGCTCAGAAAATGAGAGAACTGTTAGAAATTAAAAATATGATTATTGAAATTAATATACGATAAGGCTGAAAGAAAAGAATAGAAGTTCTGGCATGGGGTGTTGAAGCCCAAGGCAGGTAGGAGATGCCCCAGCACAAGGCAGGGAAAGGACAAGACAAACCTAGAAAATACATTGTATTGGAAAGCAGTGTCGACTGAAATAAATGCACAGCCTAAAAGTTGAGTTATGTTTTATTTGGCGGGAGGACTTAAGCCAGGATGACAGCCTCTCAGATGGCTCTGAGAGACTGCTCTGAAGACATAGGGGAGGAGCTAGGATATATAGGAGTTTTACAACAAAGACCATGTAGTTGGAACACTAAAAGATAACTTGTTAACTGAAGAAAACCAGACATCTCAAGTTAAATAATTAAGCTTTTTTCTATGTGTGGGAGGGAGCAAACATTTGGGCTCATTGACTTCATTTCTTTGACAAGCACCTAGCTATCTAGGGCCAATATCCTGTCCTTTCTTATTCTGAGTCTCCTCAGAGTGCACCATTGTGAGTGGCTGCAGAGGCTGAGCTGCAGGCTTGTCTTCACGGGTGGTGGGGGGTGATCGCCGCTGATGACTTGATGGCTTCAGCATTCTTTGTTTACTGATAATGGTTTGCAGTATTTTTCATTCACAGCAGAAAAATGCTTAAAGAATGAGGGGGGCATGTCAAAAGGACACAGAAGGCAGCTTGAGAGGACTCCTACTGACTAAATTGGGGGCTATTTAAGCATCAAAATACATACAGACTAAACATTTGCTGAATAATGGAGTATTTGTACAGTTTTAAATGAACTCCCCACTAAATACTTATTAGTTATGAAATAACTCGTCTGTTATTTTCAAAAGCATCACAATCAGGTAAGGCAAAGAGACTAAGGAAATCCAGACTGAAGGAGGTTAAAGACATTACTGAGACGACTGTTAAAACTTGAAAGGGACCTAAGTACGAAGGAACTACTATCATAGTAGTGCATCAATGTTAACTTCCTAATTTTCATAACTGTATTGTGGTTTTGTAGGTTATGTTGTAGGAAATATGTGAAGGAAAAGCCGGGCTGGTCTAACAAGATAAGTCTAGGAATGTGAAGGAAAGGCTGGGCTGGGCTAACAAGATAACTCACAAATCTAAGTATTGGAATACTGATCTGAGTTCTGCTGGACTAACTTGTAAATCTAGGTTAATTAGTGTTGGTTTGCTGTTCATGTTTTTTTGCTAGCCAGCTGGGTTTTCAAAGATACATATCTGGATTTGGAATGTTGGTTTGCTGACTCCCTGCCTCCTCCTTTGTGATGATAATGCTGCTAAAGCTGTTCCATGCCTATTGGCCAAATACCCCAAGCTTGTACTTTACCCTCTAAAACCTCCTGCGCACGTCTTGGAGGTGGCTCAGAGCTTCGGAGCAGAAGCCCCTCTGAGCCCGCCGGCGTAATACATCTGAGTGTACTCCAACACTCCGAGTGGTGCTTGTTTCTTGACTGGCCTGTCGTTTCTGTAACAAATACACTCTAACATTTCGGGGATGATAGGACATTAAATCAACAATTTTCTCTCAGTGGTTCAAGGAAAAAAAGTTTTATACTTGAAACTTTTTTGGAAATATGTGATTGTTTCAAAACAAAAACAAAAAAATACACCATGCAGTTGTCAGGACGATTGAATGGACTAATGTATGGTATATATAAAAGACTATGTGTGCTATAAAACAGTGATTTCCTGACATTTGGACTTCATGGTCCAGTAAAACCTTTTTTTTTAATGGGGTGAGCACTGTTATCACCATCTTTTTATGTACTCACAGAAGGACATTAAGAAGAATAAAACTACCATCAATTACTACTGTTATTTCATAAATGAGTCTTTCTGTGAGGAGCATCTCACTTTGGCAGCAACACAGTCTCAAAACTTAAAAATTGAATATATTTGCCTCTGAGTAAAACTGAGCACATTGTCCTTATTCTTGTAACTTTGTTCTTGCACCAACTTGTGTAAACATCTTCAATGAACCAGGCCATCTCCCTGGATTTGGAGTCCAGTCTTTCCCCTGACCCTGCCCATTCACCTACCCTGTAAGGCTGCACTGTCCAATAAGGTCACTATCCACGTGTGGCTATTAAGCGCGCAAAATGTGGTCAGTCCATTTTAAAATGTCCTGTAAATGAAAAACACACATTGGATTTCAAGAACATGGTATGAAAAAATAAGCTCTCTCCTGAATAATTTTATATTGCTTACACGTTGAAATAATAGTATTTTGGACATATTAGGTTAAACATAATATATAATTAAAAGTAGTTTTACCTGTTTGTTTTTTATTTTTTAAAATGTGGCTACAAGAGAGATTTAAATTACATATGTGACTCACATAGTTCCCCTGAACAGTACTGCTCTAAGGACAATCCTGTCTTTTCCAAAATCAGTTTGTAAGCTTTTGTTATGCAGAGTTGGAGAAATGAGATTAGACAGGTGAGAAGAGATGGGTAGGGGGATAAAGAGGGGAAATAAACACCTGGCCTGGGTGCTGGGGACAATTTGAGGGGTTTGGTGAGTAAAAGTCTCTTTCAGATGCAGATTAAGGCGAGAAAAAGGATTTTAAGATGCATCCCTGAGTTATGAATCAGTTTCTCTTTGGTGTTCTTTTAGAGATTTGCATTTCTAAAGATTGGAATGCAGGCTTAATTTTTTTCTTAGGTTCTGGGAAACTAAGCTTTCTTATGGCCTCAGGATTTATTTGGGTTACTTTATTATTCTAAATATTCGTTGACTTAGTCCACATAGCTTTTTAGGACTTTTATTTCCACCTCTTTTCCCCATTCTTTTCACCCTTCCAACTCGGTGCAGGGTATGAGGGAATGACCCCTCTGGATTCCCATGCACACGCCCACCCCACCCTGTCTCCTGCTCAGGTAGCCCTCAAACAGCGCTCCTGAGGGGTGGACCGGTGATGGTGGTCACTACCAATGGAGGGAGGCCTCATCCCACAGAGGGTGTCTTACCCACTAGGCTCCTTCTTAAAGATGAAGAATCATTTGCTTAATGAGGTGTCACTTTCCTACCATTCTTGGGCATTAATTATTCAGGCTTTCCCTCTACACTTCCTCTGAGGCACAGGGTCCCAGATACACACCACTCCCTCCTACAGGGAAATCCACCTTCTGAAATGTAAGAACAAGCCTTCAGGATGGAAGCAGGAGAGGAGACAGCCAACCCCTCTGACCAACACCAACTGTGCCTGACTTCCTCAAGCTCTGGAGAAGCCTAGAGAGGTTGCAATCCTTAGGGATTAAATAAATTGCTCAAGGACACGTGGCCTTTCTACCCTCCCATTTCCCCTTTCTTTGCCTCTTCTCTCTCCTTCAACTTTCCTTTTCTAGTTCTCTCCAGCGTGTCTCTTGCTATCCCCCTTCCCTTTCCAAAAAGAGTCTGTAACCGGTTCAGAACGCTAGTGTGGATGCAGGGCCAATTTGCTACTTCTCCTGAGGGGGCTGCATTTTAAGCCTTTTCAGTGGCTATAGAATGAAGAACTGGTTAGAAAGACTTTCAGTCTCCAGGATGAAAGTCCAGGATATTTTGAGGGGTGGGAGCTCTAAAAGCATAACACTTTAGTAAACTGCTTCATTTAATTAGATGAAGTAGGCTTTTTCAGGAAGCTATTCTGAGGGGTTCTATTCCCACTACTGATCAAAGTGATGCTTTAAAAGGGGGCACAGAGCTGTGGCAGGGCTATGCCAAGTACTCGGTCTGGTGGGTTGCTGTGTGCTACCAGCAATAATTTATAACAATGTCATTGTGATCAGAGAGTAAGACTTTCTAGGGATTTCCTTTCTTTGCAAAATACCACAGAAGCCATCAGAAGAAAAACTTGTGTAACATTTTTTCCAGTGCCCAATCTTTCCAAGGCTGGTTCATTCAACTCTCACCTCAGAAGTCAGCTCCTCAGAGATGCCTTTCCTGACTACCTAGTCTACGGTAGCAATTCCCTGTAATATAATAGTATTCCCCAGCCTCATTCACTCTGCATAACATGACAGTGTATCTTTTCTTCCTAATATTTACCATTACCTTAAATTTTCTTGTTCACTTATTAACTGGCCGTTTTCCCCCGTTAGAACAGAAACTCTGTAAGAGTAGGATTGTTGTCTGTCTTGTGCTGTCTCTCCAAAGCTTGGCACATCCTTGGGGCTCAATGATTATTTTTGTTTAATGAACAAGTGAATGAGTGAGAGAGTGAGCAAGGAGAAAAATCTGTTTAATATTAGGAGAGGAAGCATGTCCCTCTTTGCTCTTTAGTGGGCCAGAGTAACTGCAAATGCTCAGAAACTCATCAGAAATTGCAGAATACTTAAACAAAGCCACAAACAGTCAAGGGCCTTGCAGGTAGGCTGCCCAACAGAGCTGAAAGAGAAGGCCAGTGTGCTTTAACTGGAAGGGATTCTCCCCAAGATGGATGTGGCCCAAACAGGTAGAATACCCTGTAAAGATTCTTGCCAAAGAGATTAGAACAGAGCAAAGGAGAAAAGATGAATGTGAAGTTGATCACTGTGAACTTCAAAAGGTACATACTGTACCTGGGAACCCTGCCAAAGCACGAGGGCTGGGTGTGGACTGCAAACCCTCAGGTACAAGCCCTGGCTCAGAGAGGACATGTGTGGCCCAGCAATGATGTGACCTTGTAAGAAATGAAATCCACAGGCTCATTAATGATACAGATATACCAAGATTTCAAGAAGGACCTGGGCCTGTTAGGATGGTCATCCTAGATCCCTTTTGGGCAAGATTTCAGACAGAAATTTGTGTGGTCCTGTAGCCCTCCATCAGGAAGGGCATAACCCTAGGTAAGCAGGTCTGGACCCAGTGGGCAAATGCAGGTCATCAGAGCTCCCCTCCCTTCAAATGAAAACCTGCAAGGGCTTAGTCCGGTGAGGGCAGGATGCTGCCAGCAGGATGCAGTCCACTCCCTTGAGGCCACGGAATGCTGATGAAGAGGACTGCACTGGTATGAACTCTTCACTTCTTAAAACAGTTTCACGTCTGTTCCTTCATTTTACTCCCTTTTCAAACCTATGAGGTTGGGAGGGCAGTTGCTGTTTTTATGGCCATTTATAAACATGGAGACTGGGCATAGCAAGTTTGTGGCTCATCTGTGGTTAACTTGCTTAAAATAGTAGGAGAACCAGTGCTCTATCCACAAGTTTCTAAAAATGTGGACCTCAGCATCAGAATCACCTGAGGAACATATTTTAAATGACCCACCCCAGAAATCCTTAATCAGAGGACTGCTGGGGTCAGGGTCCAGAAATCTGCATTTTTACTATGAATTCCAGGTAATTCTTATGCATACGAATCATTTATCCCAGCATACTATCCTTAATGCTAAAACAGTCTGTAAACCCTTGAGCTCTTAGCTCAGAAGTGAGCTCATCTATTCCCGTATTCTTTTCCTCAAATATTCCCTCTTAGAATTGGAAACACAGGGAGTTCCTTAGAAGAGAGGGTCGCATGGTTATAAAAAGAAGAGTGAACGAACGTTGATAGGAACTACTTGAAGCTATTTTAAGCTCTGGTGAGGATCACTCGTTAAACAATCATAATTAAATTGCAGGTTGTAAAACATGGCAAAGCCTGGGAATCTGCTCTTCAGTGGTTAAAGCAACATGCAACCCAACTAGCTGATCAAGTGTTCCAGGACTAAAAAGATTGGCAAAGAGCCTTAGAGTCATCACAACTGGCAAAACCAAAGCTCCATTTGTCAGGTTGGAGGGTTGTTGAAACAAGATATGCTGCAACAAGTTCTGGAACAAAATAAAGCAAGCACTTTCAAACAGCTGTTCAAAGTTTACAAAGCAGAGATGGGAGGAGGATCTACCACAATATGCAAAGTAATTTAATGAAATACCCAGGGCCAAAAGAGAATGGATTCTTGGTTAGAGGGGAACAGGATTTAAAATCTATTTTTTTAATGTAAAATGTATTTATATAAGTGAGTCACTAAGAATAGTGCCTTTACTTCATAGTAATTTCTTACATTTGCAGAGCTCTTTATGGCTTAAAATCCTCTGTGTAATCACTCTCATGGGATCCTATAGCACCTTAAAATTACAAAACCTTTTCACCATACTTCATTACTTATAATCTTTATTATTTCTCTGCAATATTTATCATCAAAAATATTTGCAAATGATGCAACCAACAAGGGCTTAATTTCTAAAATATACAAACAGCTCACACAGCTTAGTAACAACAACAAAAAAAGCCAACCCAATCAAAACATCGGCAGACCTAAATAGACATTTCTCCAAAGACACACAATAGGCACATGAAAAGATGTTCAACATTGTTAATTATTAGAGCAATGCAAATCACAATTACATTGAGGTATCACCTCACACCAGCCAGAATGGCCATCATCAAAAAGTCTACAAATAATAAATGCTGGAGAGGGTGTGGAGAAAAGAGAACCCTCCTACACTATTGGTGAAAATGTGAATTGGTTCAGCCACTTTGGAAAACAGTATGGAGGTTCCTTAAAAAACTAAAAATAGAGTTACCATATGATATAGCAATCCCACTCATGGGGATACCTCTGGAGAAAGCTCAAATTTGAAAAGACACCTGCACTCCAATGTTCATAGCAGCACTATTTACAATAGCCAAGACATGGAAGCAACCTAAATGCCCATCAACAGATGAATGGATAAAGACAATGTGGTACACACACACTCACACTCACACACACACACACACACACACACACTCATACACATAATGGAATACTATGCAGAGATTAAAAATAATGAAATAATGCAATTTGCAGTAACATGGATGGATCTACAAATTATCATACTAAGTGAAGTAAGTCAGAGAAAGATAAATATTATATGATATCACTTATATGTGAAATCTTAAAAAAAATGATACAGATGAACTTATTTACAAAACAGAAACAGACTCATAGATGTAGAAAACAGAAAACAAGCTTATGGTTACCAAAAGAGGGGGAATAAATTTGGAGTTTGGGATTAGTAGATACAAACTACTACATATAAAATAGATAAACAACAAAGTCCTACTGTATAGCACAGAGAACTATATTCAATATCTTGTAATAAACTCTAATGGAAAAGAAAAAAGTATATATTTATCATCTCTGTTTTGCAAGTTAGAAAACTTAGGCTCAGAAAATTAAGGGATCTGCTGAGGATCACCCCACTAATTTGTGGAAAAGCTGGAACTCAACTTTAGGGCTTTCCCATTTCCACAACTGCCTCCCTATTATTGATTTCAGCAAACAAATAAAATGTAGCTTAGGTAATGGTAACATTTGAGGGCTATCAGCCAACTCCCTATTTGACAGATGAGAAAACTGAGCCACTTAAAGTTGAGGCTTTGCCCCAGGTCACATGGTTATTAACGGCGCTCAGATACTGGATGCCCATCTCCTGATGATACAGTTTAGAGTTCATTCCACTTTGCCTTGCTTCTACTTGTAGTTTGAGGGTAGCCAGATATAAATCACACATATTAATTTGGAAGCTTGGAATAAATACCTTTAATAAGACAGCCCCTTGAAGTATGGGAGCCTGACGGATTAAAAATTCATTAAATTGATCTAAAAGGGCATCTCTGACCTTTTGCATTTAGTGGCTTTAAAAGTTTGGCACTTTCAGCTTCTTACACCTGGATATTATCATAATCAACACACTTGCCAGGATAAGCAGTGTCCAGACTTTACTTGCTGGTGTGGATGGCTGTAGACTCCAGACAGTAGCAAGACCAAACGAGCAGTTACATTGTTAGATGTTAGAAAAAGGGAGAGAATGATAGAAAAGAAAATTGGATTTACAACATATTTTCTATGTTACTGGAGGCTTCATGAGGGCTAGCTCCAGGACAAAAGGTAAAAGTAAGTGTGCCTTGCGGGGTTGTGGACATATTTATACACCCATGTTCATAGCAGAATTATTCACAATAGCCAAAAAATAAAAGCACCCAAAGTGTCCATCAACAGACAAGTGGACAAGCAAAATCTGGTATATCCATACAATGGAATGATATGCAGTCTTTAAAAGGAAGGACATTTGACACATTTTGCAACATGGATGAACCTTGAAAACATCATGCTAAGTGAAATCGGCCAATCACAGAAGGACAAAAATTGTAAGAGTCATCTTATTTGAGGTTCTTAGTAGTGAAATTTATAGAAAGTAGAATGGTAGTTGCTAGGGGCTGGGGCGGGGGGCAGGTGGAGAATAGGAAGTTTGTATTTAACAGGTTTAGAGTTTCAAAAAATGAGTATGCCTTATTTTTTGGTTTCCTCCCTCATTTCCTATGGGCAGTAGGATTACATGTCCTTGTGACAGCCCAGAGACTCTAGTTCAAGCTCCAGGTTTTTTCCTCCTTTTTCAAAATTTTCACTGAAGACAGCACAACAAGGAGACAATAAGACAAATCTAGAATGTAGGACATTTTATCAGACAGATGGTCTGGCCTCTTCAAAAGTCAATGCCCCTAAAAAGAAAGATGGTGAGGTTATTCTAGATTTAAAGAGACATAACCAAACACAATGCATGCATGTATGATTGGTTTCTGGTTGGAAAAAAAACAACTCTAAAAGACATTTGGGGAACAACAGAAAAAGTGTGACTATTGGCTTAGTATTAGAAAATATTTAAAAATCATTATCAATTGTTGTAGATGGAGTAATGGTATATGGTTATGTAGGAGGATCTCCTTATTTGGAGGAGCTACATGCTTAAGTATTTAGGGTTGAAGTGTCATAATGCTTGCAACTTAAATGACTGAGGGGGAAAATGCATATGCACACAACAGCGAAATAACTGCACAAAAACATGAATAACAGCAAAAATTAAGTCACAGATAAAGCAATTGTTGCATATAAATGGTGTGTATAAAGGTGTTCTCTGTGTTACTGTTTCAACATTTTTGCATACTTAATAATGTTTATTATAAAATGTTTAAAATTGAGTGTGTGTCGATTAATAAATATTAAATCATTAATTGCTGCCTTCTCTAGTTAAAACCACCATCACCATCACCAGAATTTAGGGTATACCAGGCTCTTTGCTAAACCTTTACACATACGATTTCATTTAATTCCCAAACACTCTACAAAGAGGGCACTTTCATTAGTCTTACTTTTACAGATGAGCAAACTGAGGTCCAGAAATTAAGTAACTTCTCTAGAATTCTCAGCTAGTGAATACAGAGTCAGGATCCACAGTCTGGCTGCAGACTGGGTTACCTCTTGAGAACTCCAGGAAGCACTGGAGACAATTTTAGGCATTGAGGCAAGCCCGTGACAGAGATGTATTGGGACCAGAAAGCCTTGCAAAGCCCCTCAAACCATTACCAGCAGGGCAGTATTTCAACCACCTAGGTATTTTGCCCTTTCCAGGGAAACTCCTACAGTGTTTAACAGCTATTATCACATCTGTAGCCCTAAGCAGGCTGGGAGCAAGTGTAAATAATTGTTTCTAGCTGCAGCTCCAGAGGCTTGCCAGAGGCTCCTGGCTCTGTGATCCACCTGGCTGTAAACAGCAACAACAATGACTACCACAGTAAACACTTACAGAACACCTGCAAGGTGCCAGGAACTCTTTCAAGTGCTTTAAATATAAGAGCAAATCCCCACAAAACCCCTGTGGAGTAGGTATGATATTACCCCATTTCAGGGATGGGAAAACGGAGGCACAGAACATTAAGAGCCAAGGTTGCACAGAAGGTAAGTGGAGGAACTTGATTCCAGCCAGAGTCTGCTTGTAGCTTCTGTTACTCCAGAGGGGACCCAAGAGCCGTCTAGTGGTCCCTGGCAGTCCCGGGGAGAACTCTGTCTCAGTGCTTGCCCATGACCCTGCAAGTTTAATGAAGTCACCGCCAACCACCACCATGGTGGCACTAAAGGAGATCTCCGCTCAGTGCTTCAGCCAGATAGATACTATGTGAACCTGTGTTCTGATTCCCTCCTTGTTCTTAGCTTGGCCTTGTCAGTCTTTGTTTCTTACAAAATGGCAATAACTCCCAGATGATTTGATATCTGAGCTAATCACCCCACCTAGCTACCTGCCTAGAATATGGTGGCCCAGCCCTAACAAACCACAGGAAACGTGCAAGCTTATCTTCAACAGAAAGAGGAAAGGCCTTCCTGGTCAGCGTCACCTGATACAGACAACCACAAAGTCAGCCAGTTGTGGGGCAGAGCTAGCCGCCCCCAAGACACACATTCCTCACCCCTACTTTCCCCCCTGCCACCCCCCGGTAGTGTCAAATGAACCCCTTACAGTAAGGTTCTAGTAATATGTTGTTACCTCGCCCAACTGGACATCTTAGGACCCCTCACAGACAGCAATATCCCCACCCAAAGGGGTGACTCTGGAGACAGTTTTAGGCGTGATAACTGAATGAGGCTTATTTTCCATCCTGCTATAGGGAAAAAAGAAAGAAAAACAAACAATTTCTATTCTTCACTGGCTCCACAAATCCACCAAGACTTTGTGTTCAGTGGTCTCAGCTTCTCATTTTGTTTTGGGGGATGACAGTGGTTAGCTAATGGCTTCTTTCCAATTTAAGGGTCAAGCCCAAGAAGAAATTAAGCTGGAGGTGCCCCAGAGGATGGAATGGGGATGCGTGGAGAGAAGCTGGGGCTTCCTGAATGAGGGAGAGAGTTGAATTCTATAAGCCTGAGGAGGGTACATGTAAAAGGAGGCATCCTCAAAGGGTGGAGACCCTGCCTCCTCTGTGCAGTGCTCTGGGGTGGGAGGGGTCTGGGGAAGCAGTTGGTGCCTGGCAGTCAAGACTCTAGAATGTCTATGCAGGAGGGTCTCAGTGGCAGCAATCTGGGGAAAGGAGGATGCTCTCAGCTGTTTATGTGGCCATATACATGGAAATGAGCGAGTATTAATTATCTATATTGAAGAATGGGGGACACCAGCCCAGATTATGTGGAGAAGGTCTAAAGTTTCCTCAAAGCTCCTTCCTCCACCCTAAATCTGGCGCATCACCATTGCCTCAAGGACAATCTCTAATTTATGACCTTGTAAACACGGACAAAGTCCCCCTTATGGCAGAGCCTGCAGCTAAAAAGACACTGTGATTACAAACCTTTTAGTCCAATAGCTGCATCTTATAACAAAAGGAGCAATATTAATAATGGCAGCTATTTTACTGACTATATCAGACCCTTGTTCCACTTTCCTGTTACCAAGTAGACCCCTGGATTCCAGCACTGATTAGTCAAGGAAAGAGGGAATTTCATTAATAATTAACAATGAGGATCCCACCAGCCAGGCCAAGGTGGGACTCAGAGCTTAATTTCAGTTGATTTGGAAAAATAAAGAGATGTGCATTTCCTTACTCCTTTAAGCATCATGGGAGGGCAGTGGTGGAGAAGGGGAGTGGTTAGAGTGATCCTCAAATCACCAGGCAGCCGGAGAAGCCACCAGCTTCTGCCCTCCTCCATTTGCCTTTAGTTGGCACAAGACAAATTAGCCCAGCGCCTCCTGAGTCAGAGTTTGCAATGCAGAGTCTGCAAGAATGTTTGCTCAGGGAGCCGCACTGTTCTTTATCTCAGCAGGTGTAATCCCATCACATGATTGTCTTGGATCTGCTTTTCCCTGCTCCAGCCCAAGCTTGCCAATTCAGACAAGGGTGGCTGAGAAATAAAGAGTCCTTCTCAGTGTCAGCCCAGAAAGCACTGGGGGTCCCTTTACATGGAATATAATGAGCATTCCCTGCCTTCTGGGGTTAGAGAAGGCCCCTCTCTCTGCCCTGAGGTCTACAGCTGAACTTCCTCTTCGCAGGCACCTCACTGGCCCCTTAGGGGAAGTTGGGCTGACCCTACGGTTTCCCCTCCCCTGTCCTGAGCTTTACAGTTTGCTTTACAGGACAGCAGAGCAGTCAAAGGCAGAAGACTTCAAGGGAAGGCAAGGGTAAGTGGACTCTTCAAGCTCCTCACAAGGCAGCCGTCTTAAGACAGTAAGAAGGAAGACTTCCTTCCAGAGTGCCAGGGGCCCCTCCATTAGGGCCCGGGGCCTCCTCAGGGACACAGCCACAAGAGCAGTGCTGCCTTGGCAACTTCCAGAACAACCCTGCTGTCTCTAGCCCCAAGGGTTATTTCCCTTGTGCTTAACATTACCATGGGCAGATAACTTTCAATGCCTGGGAACTGCTACAAGGAAACCAATAGATGGAGCCCCCCCAGCCCAAGTACCAACTTCAGCCACTCAGGACCAGGAGAAGGTGAGCCTTGTCCGAGGAGGCTGCCTGCCCTTTGGTACCTAAAAGGCTTGTGGGCTCTTATGAAGCCAAGCCAGGGTCTGACCTTCCTCTTTCAGGCCATGGATGTTCCCTCTGGATGTCTGTTCAGGACTGAGCTAGCTTGGGAGAGTCTGGGACTCTGAGCAGCCCTGGCAGGAGAACTGAAATACCATGGTTAAGGTACTGGGACTCCTCAGGAGTGGGGTCAGAACCTTGTGGTGACCTAATGTTTCATCTGCTCCAAGTTCTCTTAGAAGTGTTTTTAGTTTGATAAGTTCTTATATGAACATTATCATGGCAAAAAAAAAGAAAAGAGTTTTAAAACTGAACATCCTTACTAACCAACAAATCCCTTCTCACTCGTCTGTTCTCGCCTGTCTTTGTCCACATGCATCCATACTTCGTGTAGCATTGTTTCCTCAACATAGAAAACTGTTACCACTGTGGATGACTGTTACCACTTTCCTAACAATGTAACTGCTACAGTTCAGCCTTTCATTTAGTGACTCCAAGGTTCTAAAAGTTCCATGTGCATCATTTGGATTGCTCATTTTAAGTTCAGGATTCTTGGCCCTTTCTGGGATGAGACTTCATTCTACACATCTGGGAATGGGGCACAGGATTCTGCTTCTCTCCCCAGATACAAGACCATTACATTTATAAACATACTATAGGGTAACATAAACAAGATGATAGAAAAGGAAATCACCTTACTGTTTTCTTCAGTGCTTGTTAAGATACACAATCATCACTCCAGTCCCCTAGCCATCTCTGATGGATGCTGGATTTTCTCTGTTTTCCCCTCAGGATCCACTCTCCATCCTTCCCCACCAGCTCTTTGCCTGGAGAGGCTGAGCCACATAGACTGCATCGATAGGCTCCCTTTGCCCTTCAGCCTCTGGGAGGGCTGGCCAGTGAGGTTGGCATATTTATTTCCTGGGTTCCTTCCTGCCAGGCGGCCCTCTCCATAGGCTTTCTTTCTAGGTTCCCTTAACTGGGTCACTACCCACCCTCTCGTGTCCCACTTACGCTTTAAGGTCTAGTGGAGGGTAATGGTTCCTGCACTTATCAGTGTAAGAGTAGTGTATCATTTCTTTTTCTTTATCTAAGCCCAGCCCATCTTTTGCAAATAGTGCTTTATTACAGTCTTCTCAAATGACTCTGTATAATTTTGAGGGGGATGGGGTCAGGACCCTGAATGATATAACCTTTAGAACATTTTGCTTTTCTTACTATTTCTAAGTCAATAGGGGAAAATTTTTAACTTGATTTTGCCCTTTCTCAAGCTTCTGCAAATGGGATTTTATTGTCCCTCCATAAAAAATTTCCCTAGTAAAGCTAAAGTAGCTTTAAATTTTTTTTAATGTAGAAAATAATTTTTGATCTGCTGTAAGAAGTAAGATTCTTACTACAGTTGCTTTCAAGAGGTTATTTTGGATAAATAAGAAAAAATTTCTTATACATTCTACATGTTGACCAGCACCACCGGGTGGTTCTGACGCATGCTGGTTTAAGAAGTGCTGGGTAAATGGACTCTTCAAGCTCCTCACAAGGCAGCCGTCTTAAGACAGGAAGGAAGGAAGACTTCCTTCCAAAGTACCAGAGGCCCCTCCATCAGGGCCTCTCCATTAAGGCCCCTATCAGTTAATGCAACTAAAACAGTTTTACAAAAAAGAACAGCCTGATATATGGATTTTGGTGAGTCTGTCCTTAACGCCCATTTTTGAAGTCCAGGAAAGCTGTTCATATGATTTTTTTTTTTTTTTTTTTTTTAGTCTAAACTCAGAGCTTTCCTAGCATGTACAATTCTTCATGTTCCCTATGTTTACAATTACCTATTTGTCTCCCAAGCTCAACACCAGCTTCTCTGTGAAGCTCTTGATGTGAAGCTCAAATCTGGGATGAGAACCTCGTGGGTCACACTGCTTTAGCAGATGGATCTGTGCCCAGCAGGAGCGTCAGCCTGGATTCAGTCCTGTATCCTCTTGCCCAGCACGAGCACCTGACTCAACCACAGAAGTGGGAAAAGGTTATGCGATGTCATCTTGCCCAGCTGCCTCTCCCAACTTCAATCCTACCCACTTATCCCTTCCCATAGTCAATAGTAATGTAGCATCTTTGTACAGTGTCAGAAGATAACTAGACTTATGGTGATCACTTTGTAATGTACAGAAATATTGATTCACTATGCTGTGCACCAGGAACTAACACAGTGTTGTAGGTCAATTATACTTCTAAAACAAACAATCTCATAGAAAAAAAGATCAGATCTGTGGTTACCAAAGGCAGGAGGTGGGGGAGGGAAAACTGGATGAAGGTGGTCAAACTTCTAACAAACTTCTAACAAACTTCTAGTTATAAGTACTAAGGGATGCAACATGCAATATGATAAACATAATTAACACTGCTGTATGTTACATATGAAAATAAGAGAGTAAATCCTGAGTTCTCATCACAAAGAAAAATATATATTTTCTTTTATTTTGTATCTGTATGAGATAACAGATGTTCACTGAACATAATTGCAGTAATCATTTCATGATGTGTGGAAGTCATTATGCTGTACACCTGAAACATACAGTGCTGTATGTCAGTTATATCTCAATAAAACTAGAAGGAAATTTTTAAAAATGGATTCTCAAACTCAGTCCCTTTAAAGATGTTCAATAGGAGACTGATCATAACATAGTATGCTCGTTATTGTTCCAAGTTGCTCATTGGAAGCTGTTGCTGAGTATCGCTAAGTACTGAGCTTTGTTCCTGTGGGCCACTCCCACCCCCTGAAGAGTCTTACACGCGTTAGGCTAGGACAAAGTTCAGGCGCATGGGAAGTATAGGAAAATCTGTTACAAAGGCAAGAAGTGACCCGGAATCAAGTCTTCTTTACCTTGGTGTGTGCCCTGCTCTCCTCAACAACTTCAGACAGGCCACTGCTTGACAGCTTCCTTTAGACTTGCCTTTGATTTTCTGACACTTGTCTGCATGAACTTACACCATCTCTGCTTGAGGCTCCAATTGCTAGTTGTCAGGCTGCCCCAGCTTCTGTCCTCTAACCTTCCCCCGTGAGCTCCAAGCGGAAAGCTGCTCCCTTGCTGACTTGAGCCTGGCCTGACCCTTTTTACTGATGAAAGGCAAGTCCCACTTGATTGTCAGTTTCACCTGACAGAGAATAATGAACAGCCAGAACCACTTCCTTCCCGGTAAGCAGGAGGAGTCGTCATCAAAAACTTCTAGGCAGGTGATGATATAATCAGAGCCTTGTTTAGGGAATATATTTTTTTTTAAAAACTGGCCATAGTGAAACACAGACTTGCTCCTAAGGTCTGCGCAGCCCAGGGCATGAGTACAAATGGAGGTCCACATGCTACATGTGTAAAAGTTATAATCAAACAAACAAGATATTAAATTAAATATGTTCCATTCCCATATACTGACAAATAAACCTTCAAAACAATGTGGAAGGCCAGTTGAAATACAGAATGCTTGCATTTCTCAGAGTTCCATGCTGGGACATGGTAGAATGTGGGAAAGTTGGCCCCTGGTCCCTGGCCCCCCCTCACTTCTCAACACATGACAAAGAGCCTTGAGAGTACGTTCAACAGACTTGTCCAAGCTCCATTTGACCTTTCTGCTCCCACCTTACTGTAGCCCACTCCAACAGACAACTGCCCCTTGTGCACTTTTCAGACCAAGGAGTAAATACAACAGTGGTGTCATCAGGAGAATGAACCTGGAGGAAAGACTGGTCCAGGCCTGGGAAATAGTCTTAGAAAGGGAATGGGCTTTGAGTGGGAACACTCATTGGCTCTGTGGATTCCTTTTCCCCTGGAGAGTTCCAGGCAAAGTGGGCTAAAGGAGGACCCTCTAAAGCATGGGACCCAAGTCAGAGGGCAGACAGCTTGGATGAAAGATACACCCAACAGTAGCGAAATCACTACGGAGGTCATGAAGGCCTCAGGTAAGATAGTGGCCCAGCAAAGGAGAGAAGGAAGGAGGCAAAGAGACATCCAGGAATGCAACATGGATGAGCAGACATGCCGAGAGACAGAGACCAGTTCCTCAGCAAACTCCTGGCTTCCTGGGTGCCTACGAGGTCCTGGGTTCAGCCTCTGCCAAGATTCACCCTCACTTTACCACTGGGCTCAGCAGACGCCTTGTAATGTAAACCCTCCTTTTGCCTAGGCTAGTCACCATTACTTGAAAAAAGTCTCAAAGGAAATACTACCAAAGGAAACCAAAGTTCTCCCAGAGAGAAGGAGAGGAGGGAACGAAAAGAGCTAAAAACAGACGATTGGGAGAGTTATAAACTTAGCATACAGAAAAAAGCGGGGACAAGCCGGAGGAAGAGCTGTCAAGGAAGCAAGGGGAAATCAGCTCCATAGGGGAGCATATAAGAAAAAGGCTGGTCAGTTGGAAGATGAGGCCTGACAAAAGGCCACGGGATTTGGTGACTTAAAGATCAGTGGTGACCTCTAAGAAAGCACAACTAGAGACAAATATTGGCAAATGGACACACCAAGCCGTGCTGGGCAACCTGCCAGAACTGCAGCTGTTCACACGTGGCTGAGGCTTTCTCCGTCTTGGCAGTGGGGGTGGCTGCTCTTGCCCGTTTCCCCCCATTCCCCTGGGCATGCCGGTCAACCCTGGCACCCCGGGGCCACAGCTGGTTTGCAATGTATCAGAGAACAGAGAATGAGGTGCCAAGATCCTGGATGGGGCTGCTTAAGGACAGAGTCACTGGAAAGAAACAAAGAAACAAACAAAAGAGCCACCAGGTGCTTAGGGATCCCCAGTCTTTACCTAAAACTCTTGAAACTCCCTTGTCCTCTGTCCCCGTAATTCAGGGGAACAACAAACAAGTAAAAATAACTTTTTATTTAAAAAAGCACATCTCTGACTTCCTGTTAATACATCTGATGACAGGAGGACCCAGGCTGTGAAGGCTGCAGAGTTTTCCAGGGAGAAAATGAGCAAGCAGGACAGCCTGTGCCCACCTTGTCCACTGTGACTGTTGCTCAGAGACAGTCACAGAAGAGAGAATTTCAGAGTGTGAGGAATGAGCCTCGGATAGACCAAGCGCTCAGACTGGCTTCCTCTCCTTTGAGTCCCCTCCCCCACACCCCCCTCCCCCACCCCCCTCCTCCCACCTCACCCCTCAACTACAATGTCCACCCTGAGTGATCTCCAGGTGGGGCGACCCCACCACACCTCCTGCAAGGGATGAAGGGAGGACAGAGTCTGATGCCCAATCCTTCCTCTGAAGTTTATGAAAAGGGCACACTGTCAGCATCTCTCCCCTCCAGACTCAGTATGTGCACTGTCAGCACCTCCAGATGCCCCCTGACCACATGCGCCAATGGAGAAATAAAAAATAACTGCTTGTTAGAGAAATGGGAGAGCCCTGAGCTTTTCCCATTGATTTCCCCCCTCTTTTTGATTCAAATGTTCAGAGCCCCCTCTTAACTTTCTCTGCAGGGCTATTCCTTGAGCTCATTCCTCTCTTCTCAGGAAACAGAACTTTCTAAACCATAGGCTGTTTGCTTTTCTCCTCTGAGGAACAGGAGGGAATTTATTAAACCACACGATATTTTCACATATTTCACTCGATCTCCTCAATCGCCCTGTGGAACAGGTATTGTTATCTTCACCTCACATGAGAGAAAAAGATGTTCTGAAAGGTCCAGTGACTTGCCCAAGGCTGCTGAGATCACAAGTGCTGGAGCCTGGGATTCAACTTCTGCCTCTGACTCTAAACTCCGGGCCAGGCTAACCGAGTCTAAGGCTGGGGGCCTGGCTCGGGGCGGGAGTGTGATGTGGGAGGCAGAATCTCAAAGCCCTGTCTTTCCCTGTTTGTAGAGAGCCCAGACATTAGGAGTAAAAAAACACATGCTTCAAAGAGAAAGAGGAAAGAACATATATTAGCCCTGAGAGCAATGGCTTTAAACATTTTTGACCATCACGCATAGTGGAAAAAAAAAAAAAAACCCTACATTTTATTATCTTGACCAAGGACACAAATAAAAAAATATATCTACACCAAAAAGTTTTACCAAGAGCGATGCACTCTGAAATATTTTGTTCTACTCTATTATATAATTTTCTTTCTTTTTAATGATGGTTTTGACCCACAAAATTGATTTTATTACCCACAAAGAGACCCTGACCTGCAGTTTGAAAAATGCTGCCTTAAAGCATAAACTCTACATTCAAAGCTCTCAGACTACTCTTGTATAAAGAGCCAACAGGGACAATACCCAACACATAATGTGTGTTGAGGAAATATTTGCTGAACTTTTGGACTTTTAAGGACAAGTAATCCACAAGTTAAATGATTTATTCTGGAAATTCTTCAGTTTGCTGTATGTGGAAAAGATAATCCTAACTCCAAATTTCAACAAGCAAATCATTCACAAACACAAAACAGCATTGTTTGTAAATGCAAATTGGCTGAAAACTAGCCAATTGCCCGTTAGTAGGAAATCAATTAATAAATCATATTACCTTCGTGTCGAATTATATGCAGCCATTAAAAAGAAGGAGACAACTGTACATGCACCGATATGAAAATACATCAAAAAAATATTGGTAAGTGAGAAAAGCAACACGTGGGTAGAATAGTTACAAAATGGTATACTACTCTTCGTGTGCGTGTGTGTACATGCGCGTGTTAGATACCTGAAAATGCATAAACCACATCTGGAATGATAAACTAGAAGCTGATAACATCAGTTAACCTAAAGAGAGAAGTTAAGTAGATAGAAGTCAGAGGAGAAAGGAAGACTGATTTTTACTACATACTTTTTGTACCTTCTGAATTTTATGCCATGTACAAATATTAGCTATTCAACGTGATTCATTAATGGAAGGAGGGATCAAACCTGGTGATAGAAGAATACTTTAATAGCAGAATATCACAAGATGTTAAACTAGAAAAATTGTTGTATTTGATATATTTGTTTCTTGGGTTTTTTTAATTGAAGTATAGTCAGTTACAATGTGTCAGTTTCTGGTGTACAGCACCATGTCCTGGTCATGCATATATACATATATATTCATTTTCATACTCTTTCTCATTAAAGGTTACTACCAGATACTGAATATAGTTCCCTGTGCGATACAGAAGAAATTTGTTTTTTAAACTAGAAGATTTTTAAAAGTATTTCTTTAAATGCAAAAGGGTAATCTTCAACATTCATTCATTTTTAAATATTCATAGAGATAGAATGCATCTTCACATAATAGAGTGCTTAATATTGGACATCATCTTGAATGGTGACTTTGTAGAAGCTGTTGTCAGTTCTTAAAGATCACAAGATGTCTCCCAAGAAACTGGAAATAAAGGTGATCTCAATATTAAATTAGTAAGCTCCCCACATCACAAACGTGATTAGTTATATATTGGGGTAGATCTAGAGATTGTAAATTTGACTGAAAGGTTGAGAAGAGCCAGCATTCCAGTCTAGGTGCTCCTGGTGTAATTTCAGGGAAGCACAGAAAGAATGCAACAGTAATGCAGTAAACAGAAACTTACACCTTAGATGGGAAAAGATCCACTACATACGAGTAATAAAAGAATACGAGGGAATTAGTCAGCCAAGCAAGCACACTAGTGCCCCCACACCAAACACAGCTAAGGGGTAGGAATCTCTGCTAAGTACACTTCACTCCCACATACACTTTCAGCCTTAGAGGGCTGTAATCTGTTTTAGTTGAGAAACACTTGAGATCAGCACACTCCTTGGTCTGATTCCATGCTTCCTAAGCACTGTCTGATAGTCCGGCTGCCCCTGAGGCCAATCCAAGGAGAGAAAGTATGATGGGCAGGCTGACTTTTGTAAGCATTCGGATCACTCAGAAATTTCATTAAGACTTCAGTTGATAACAGAACAAAGGCTTGTAATAAAACAATTAACAAAAGAACGAATAATAAATAGGTGAAAATATATTCAATTTTGCTAGTTATCAAAGAGAAGCAGATTAAAAGAAGGATGGAATTTCTTTCACTAAATTAATTTAGCTCAATTAACTCTTTTACTAAATTAACCCACACAAAATTAAGGTGCAAATTTCCAAATTAGGAGCTGGTGATATTGGCACCCAAATTTATGTATCATAAATAGATGTAATCTATTAGGAAAATAATTGAGTCCTAAAGATGTTCATGTCCTCTGACCTATACATCTCTTTCAGAGAATGGATCCAGAGCAGAGCAGCAGAGGTATGAAGCCCTTGCCAAAGTCCAGGGCTCCCCCGTGATACAGCCTCCCTGTCTCAGGCCTTCCCAGACCATATTCCTATGCCTGCACTGTCCAGTATAGTAGCCACTAGCCACACATGGCTACTGAGCACTGGAATGTTGCTAGTCCAAATGGAGATATGCTGTAAGTGTAAAATATACACCCAATTTCAAAGACTTAGGGGGAAGAAAAAAAAGAAAGAAAAATAAATCATTAATAATTTTTACATTGATTATATGTTAAAGCAATAATGTTTTGGACACATTGGCTTAAATAAAATATACCGTTAAAATTAATTTCATCTTCTTACTTTCTTTTACTTTTTTAATGTGGCTACTAGAAAATGTTAAACCACCCATGTGGCTCACATGCTATTTCTTTTAGATAGCACTGTACTCAAATTTCCCTACCCTAAAGTGACCAGCAACTTGGATAATCATCTCCATTTCTGATCAACACCGCTCTTTGTATCTAGTGTTGTGGCAAGGCTGACTTTTTTCCTAGAAAAAGGAAGAGGATGGCTAAGTGGACAGCTCAGGAGAGGAAAGGGCCTCTGCATAATTATCGCCCCAATGCTCTTGTTCCCACGCCTGAAATTCTCTTAAGAGCCACAGTGTTGGGTTGGATTGTTGAAATGGAAAGAAGTTACGTGGCAGTGAGTGCTTTCCCAGACTTATGTCCCTCTCCCCCATCTCTCCACTTGGGTCCACCCGTGATGCCACCAGACAGAGTTACAAAGGTAAAAAAGTCATATCACATCCCTGCTAAACATGCTCCAGTTACTTCCCTTCTGACTTAGAATAAAATCTGCCTGTCTGCCTTGGCCCCAAAGCCTAAAGCATCTGGCCTTGCTTCTCTCTCTGGCCTCTCCCGCCTCCTTTCTCTCCCCAGGCTCAAGCCACACAGTCTCATTTCACTTTCTCAGCCTGTCTGACTCCTTTCCCCCTTTGTCTCCTGAGTGTACCATTCCCAACCTCAAGTAGCCCCTCTAGTCCCTCTCATCACATCAGTGTATTTTATTTCCTTCATCATACTTACAACTTCCTGAAATTATCCTTCTTGTGTTTCCTTCATTACCACCCACCTTTCCTCCACAAGGTAATAAACTCCATGGAAAGAGGGATCCTGTCCACCTTGTTCAGCACAGCATCCCACATCTTAGAACAGTATCTGGTGCATAGTAGGGCTCCATAAATATTTGTTGAATGAGTCTTGGAACGAATGCCAAATTATTCCACCTACTCTTTCCTAAACATATACTTCGAGTTCTCTTGTCTCAGAGAAAATCTTGCCTCTAAGTGTCTGTGTGTGTTGTGTCTTCCCATCTACAGTCCTGAATGCTTATCTAAAATAATGTACTTTCCAACTCAAAAGCATTTGATGATAGGGAGTGGGGTTTAGGGGGTTGTTTTTTTTTTAATCTCACATAGTAAGAAGTCCAGAAGTGGTGCAACTCCAGGGTTGGGTAACTCTGTGACTCAATGATGCCCTCAAGGAAGCATGCTTTTTCCAACCTTTTCCCTCTGCCACCCTCATCATGTGGGCTGTTGACCTCAGTGTGCCCCTTTCTGTCTGCAAGGTGACAATGGCAGCTCACGTACCATGTCCTTACACAGGAACTCAAATTCAGAGCATCTTAGACTTGGAAAATTTCCCAGAAGTCCCTTCTTCAGAATTCCCTTTTATGTTCCATTGTTCAGAATTGTGGTGCATACCCATTCCTAAACCAGCCCATTTCTAAACCAGCTACTGGCAAGAGCAAGTAATTTCCACGATTGGCTTAAAGAATCAAGATGTACCTCACTTGGGCTGGGTGAGCCCCTTATCTCCTGGAGTAGAGGTTGCTAAAATTTAACAAAGGAGTGGGTTTGGGTGGGGGTGGTCTAGGAAGAAATAGTCTCAGATTAAGCCATTGAGAGTTTTTACAGCCACAAAACCCTATTAGTTTTTTTTTTTTTTAAGTACATTTCAAATCTTAAGTCTTTTATTAAACCTTCTCTGATTACCTTAGCCAGAAGCAGCCACTCCCTCCTACAAATGTAAAATCTTGAGTTCAGGCCAAAAACTCTGGAGTCATTCCTAATTTCTCTCTTTGTTTACAATCCCATACCTTAGCTATTTTGTCCATCTTCAAAATATATTCAGATTTTAGCCCATCTCACCAACCTCAGTCCTGTCACTTTGGTCCAAGCCACCATCATTTTATCCCTGGGTTATTATAGTACCCTCCTGACTGGCCTCAGGCTTCCCTTGTACCCCTAGACTCAGTTCTCACACAGAGCACTCCTTTCAAAGTATAAGTCAGATCATGTCACTGCTTTGCTCAAAATCCTCTAATGGCCTCAGAATAAAACCCAAAATCCTCACCACAGCCTGCAGGGCATTGGTGACCTACACCTGTCACTTCTCTAACCTTACATCTTGCCCAGGCCCTCTCACTCACTGCCCTCCAGCCACAGTGACCTACTTGTCCTTCTTAGAACACACTAAGCACACTCCCGCCTCAGGGCCTTTGCACTCACTATTCAGCTTGCTTGGAATATTCTTCCAGATATTCTGATGACTTGCTCTCCCCTCTTTCTTCAGACTTTTGACTCAAACGCCGCCTTATCTGAGAGGGCTTCTGTGATCTCCTATCTGAGATCACCTTACTCTGCTTCATTTTCCTTCAAAACATCTGTCACAAGTTGATGTATTATATATTTATTTAACACTCTGTCTTGTCTCATTAGAACTAAGATCCATGAAGGCAGAGGTTTTATCTGTTTTGTTCACTGTTATAGCAGGTAACATAACATGTAATAGGCACCCAATATATATGTATGAGATAATTGCATAATCCTTTCACCTTTGCTTATCTGTTTGATTCACTCAAGCTACTATCTTTGCCTGTCCACACATCCTGTCTCTTCAAGCTCCTTAAGGGCTGAGTCTTAAAGCACAATGCCTGGTATAAACAGGGCATTCTGAGGCTCATGGTGTTGACAGATTTGAAGAAAAGGTGTATTAGGACATTAACAGTAGTTATCATCTTACCTAACCTGGTCTTGGCAGGACCATGAGAAGATGAAGGTTGGGACAGAACAACACATTGAGGAGATGGTGTGGAGTTTGGGATTCTGCCCTTAGAATAGGGTGCAAATTAAGTCCTCAAGGAAGAGGAGGGAAGTATCTCTGAAACCCCTGGACTGGTCTTTCCAAGTTTGTTCACAATCTAATAGTATAGGCATACCTTGGAGATATTGTGGGTTTTGTTCCAGACCACTGCAATAAAGTGAGACACACAAATTTCTGGTTTCCCAGTGCATATAAAAGTTATGTTTACTCTATGCCATAGTCTATTAAGTGTGCAATGATATTATATCTAAAAAATATACATACTTTAATAAGAAACACTTTTTTGCTAGAAAATGCTAACCATCATCTGAACCTTCAGTGAGTTGTAATCGTTTGCCAGTAAAGGGTCTTGACGCAATGTTGATGGCTGCTGACTGACCAGGGTGGTGGTTGCTGAAGGCTGGGGCAGTTGTGGCAATTTCTTAAAAGAAGACAACACTGAAGTTTTCCACATAGATTGGCTCTTTCTTTGATGATCTGTAGAATACAATGCTATTTGATAGCATTTTACCCAAAGCAAAACTTTTTTCAAAGTTAGAGTCAGTCCTCTCAAACTCTGCCTTTTCTTTATCAACTAAGTTTATGTAATATTGCAAATCCTTTGTTGTCATTGCAACAATCTTCACAGCATCTTCACCAGGAGTAGATTCCAGCTCAAGAAACCACTTTCTTTGTTCATCCATAAGAAACAAATTCTCATCCATTCAAGTTTTGTCACAAGATTGCAGCAATTTAATCACAACTTCAGACTCCACTTCTAGTTCTCTTGCTGTTTCCACCGCATTTGCAGTGACTTCCTCCACTGAAGTCTTGAAACCCTCAAAAGCCACCCATGGGGGTTGGAATCAACTTCTTCCAAACTCTTGTTGATATGATATTTTGACCTCTTCCAGTGAATCATGAATCCTCTTAATGGCATCTAGAATGGTGAGTCCTTCCTAGAAGATTTGAAACTTACATTGCCCAGATCCAGCAGAGGATTCATTGTCTACGTCAGCTATAGCCACACAGAATGTATTTCTTAAATAATAACACTTGAAAGTCAAAATGACCCCTTGATCCATGAGCTGCAGGATGGATGTTGTGTTGCAAACATGAAAACAACATTCATCTCATCGTCCATCTCCATCAGAGCTCCTGGGTGACAAGGTGAATTGTCAATAAGCAGTGATATTTTGAAAAGAATCTTTTTTCTGAGCAGTAGGTCTCAACAGTGGGCTTAAATATTCAGTAAGCCATGTTGTAAACAGATGTGCTGTTATCCAGGCTTTGCTGTTCCACTTAGACAGCACAGCCAGAGTAGCTTTAGCATAATTATTAACGATCTTAAGACAGTTTTGGAATGCTAAATGAGCAGTGGCTTCAACTTCAAGTCACCAGCTGCATTAGCCCCTAACAAGAGCGTCAGCCTGTCCTTTGAAGCTTTGAAGCCACGCAGTGACTCCTCCTCTCCAGCTACAAAAACCTTAGTTGGCATCTTCTTCCAAGATAAGGCTGTTTTATCCACATTGAAAAGCTGTTGTTTTGTGTAGTCACCTTCATTAATGACCTCAGCTAGATCCTATGGATAATTTGCTTCTTCTGCATCAGCACTTGCTGGTTCACCTTGTACTTTTATGTTATGAAGACAGTTTCTTTCCTTAAACCTCATGACCCAAACTCTGCTCACTTCAAACTTTTTTCCTACAGCTTCCTTAACTTCTCTCAGCCTTCCTAGAATTGAAGAGAGTTAGGGCCTTGCTCTGGATTAGACTTTGTCTTAAGGGAATGTTGTGGCTGTTTGATCTTCTATCCAGACCACTGAAACTGTCTCCGTATCAGCAATAAGGCTGTTTTATTTTCTTATCATCCACTGTGTAGCCCTCCTCATTTCCTTCAAGAACTTTGCCTTTGCATTCACACCTTGGCTAATTGTTCAGTGCAAGAGACCCAGCTTTTGGCCTGTCTGGGCTTTCCACACACCTTCCTCACTAAGCTTAATCATTTCTAGCTTTTGATTTAAAGTGAAAGACATACAACTCTTCCTTTCACTTGAACACTTAGAGACTGTTACAGGTTTACTGATTGGCCTAATATCAATACTGTTGTGTCTCAGGGAATAGAGAGGCTGAGGAGGGAAAGGGAGAGAGATGGGGAATGGCTGGTCAGTGGAGGAGTCAGAAAACACACAGCATTTATCGATTAAATTTACCATCTTATATGGGCACGGTTTGTGGCCCTCCAGAACAATTACAATAGTAACATCACAGATCACAGATCTCCAAAACAAATATAATAATAATGGAAAAGTTTGAAATACTGCAAGAATTACCCAAATGTGACACAGAAACCAGAAATGAGCAAATGCTATTGAAAAAATGGCAAAGATAGACTTGCTGGACACGGGGTTGCCATAAACCTTTGATTTGTTTAAAAAAAGAAAAAAAGCAATATCTTGGAAGTGAAATAAAGCAAAGTGCAATAAAATGGGGTGTTCACTTTGCAACTGAATAGGACCTCACTCTTGTTAATTGATGGCAAAGGTCTCTACTTAACAGAAGCTAAACAGAAGCAGAGTAAAGCCACAAGTGGTTTAAGGTCACACGGAGTGGAGTCACTGCTCACATTTAGGCTTACTCCAAGTCCCACCCCCAGCCCCCTGGCACTCCAATCTCCCAAGTGTGCTGGGGAGGTCCCAAGAGGGGCGTCTGAGGTCCGGGAGAGCAGGTCCTGTTAGCCCAGCTCTCGCTTCTGCATACGGTTCCCTCATGCTAATTCTAGCAGCAGGGCCATTTACCAGACTCCAGGGAACCAGGCCACTTTCAAATGTCAATAGCATTACACTTGCCAGAGGAGAAAGGGACAAATGAAGAGACTGAAGACAGTGCTTTAAACAGAAGAAGAAAAAGATATCATTGGCTGTGCCCTAAGCCAAAAAAGCAAGTGCCAGGAATAACTGTGAGCATTGTGTGAAGCCAAGTCTGTGCAGAAGGGACCCAGGTGGAGGAGGACGCAGGGGCTGAGGTGGTCTGAGGACGCAGAGCAAGTGCCTCGGGGCAGAGCAGAAGGAGAGGGACGTATTTTAAGCAACCTTAAAAGACTCATTTTAGCATTCCGCAGGAAATGAGAAGCAGATGGGTTGGTTTGAAACTTGTTTATGTATTACTGGCCTCCATGGAGCTTCCAAGGAAGAGTTAAGACTGAAAAAAAAAGGGGTATTTTAGGCAAATATTGACATGGTCTCCATTCTGAGAGAGTGGGGCCTCGCTTAATTGCATCCTCTGCCCCTTGAGATGTGGGGATTTAGGCTGAAGGACCCTCACCTCCTCCGCCTAGGGCAGGTCTGGCTAGAATAAATATCGATTCCATAAATAGTACTGATCTGACCTGCTTGCACCTTCTTAAGGGAACTGAGTTAATGCATCTTCTCTCTTGCTTTCACATCACACCCTACTGGGCAGAGGAGCAAAAACAGAGACCTGGACATGGGGAGGATACTGAAATGGTTCACATCAAAGGCCCTGAGGTTTGCAGAAGGCTTGTCAGAACACAGACCACTGGATCCCACCCCCAGATTTCCTACTCAGTAGAGCTAGGGCGGGGCCCAGTGGCCACACTCTGGATTAACTGAAGATTAAAATATACTGATGGCTGGGCCCTGCTCCCAAAGATTCTGATATTAATTTATCTAGGATATGACTTGGGCATTGTTTAAAACTCTCTCTGTGTTTCTAAGTTACACCCAAGGTCGAGAATCATGGATCTATTTCTCTTTGACCTGCCATCCCTTACTTAATTTCAATTTACCTTCATCACATGGTCTCCAGATGGTTAGGACTACAGGAGACCATGGGATCGAAATTTGGCATTAACAGAGATTTACAGGAAAAAGCTAACAAAAAAAAAAATCACTTTATGAGACACAAACTATTAAAAAAATCTATGGAAATGCAGGCAATTATTCTTGTACGTAATCTGTCCAGGAAATAGTGCTCCTGAAAAACGTTTTGTAAGTAAGTTGCTGCTAAGAGGCAGCAAAACTGATTATCGTTAATGCTTATCAAGCACTTATTACATGCATGTACTCTTCCTACTGCTTTTATTTTAAACTCGTTTAATTCCCACAATAACTTAAAGGTGCAGGTATCATCATCCCCTGTTTAACAAATGAGGAAACTGAGGCACTGGGAGGTGAAGGAATTTGTCCTAAATCTCACAATGAACAAGTGGCAGAGCTGGCTCTCAAGCTTGGGTGTGTGTCTGAATTACCTACAGAGACTGTTCGAAATACAGATGGCCAGGCCCCATCGCAGACCAATTGGATCAGGATCTCCTGAGGTGTGTCTTTATCAAAATTGTTTTTAACAAACTTCCTGGAGAGTCAGCTGTTCACCAAGGTAAATGAGACCACTGTTAGGATTTTAAATGAAGGCTCTGAAATTACACTGTCCTAGGTTCAGTTCTTTCTCCACCACTTACAACTGGAATCTTTGAACAAGTTGCCCACCCTCTCTTCAACCTTTCATTTCTTCATCTGGAAATGAGAACAAACTTACTCAGCTTAGAGGATTGTTCGGAGGATCACACAGGTCTAAGGCACATGGCACAGGGACAGGTCCGCTCCAGTATAGCAGAAGGACATTGTGAGACATGAACTAGGTCTTCCTTGCTACTATCAACACTGCACACTTGACTGGCGTCTCCTGCTCTGCCATCCATGGCATGCTCTGCCCTAGGGAAAAGTGGGGCTGCTACAGCTGGAGTGCCAAGAAAAAAAAAAGCCAGTGCTTAGCACTTTGAGATTCAAATATGACTACTGAACACAAGATCTAGACTTGGGAGAAAAGACTTTCTGAGCATTCAGGAACTATTTGAGCCTCACCAGTAGACGAGTAAGACTAATCCTAGAGAACCATCTAAGATAGCTAGCCCTCAGGCACTCTAGCAGGGTTACATTGATGGTAGGGCTGTGTGGTCCCCAGCCCCCTGTCATCTTCCCAGGGTGAATCCCCTCAGAAGACAGGGAACTGTGACTGGGGGGAAAACACCAGATGAGCCACTGTGAGGAAACTGAGAATAGAGGAGGCGTGTGTCTACTTCCTATCCACGGAGGGCGGCTAACCCCACAGATGTGCTTATGCCACAGTGATACGAAGTCAACAGAGAACAGATGGTTGTACAGGTGACAGGGGAAGAGAACTCAATGACAGCCTTGTTTCCTGTGGCCCCAAAGAGGTGTGGGAGAGGAGCAGGACCCTCCTTACGCTCTGAGAAGGGCTTAGAAGTTAACTGAGAGTGACAGCCAGCAGCCCAAAGGAGTCACACCATGGAGGAGCAACTGTGGATAACAGAATGAGGTGAACAAACAGATGAGCAAGCAGCCACCTTCCAGGATCAGTCTGGAAGCCAGTGGGGACGGATCCCCTGACCAAGGACAAGATGGGGCAGCCACTCATCTTAGGAGGTACCAACACAGCACATATGGTGCTATAGGGGTCCCCTGCTCTCATGCCCTTCCCACTGAGATTCCATCTAGACGGAGAGCAAAGGAAAGACTGTAAGTGTGAATTAATGTCCTTGGAAGTGACTAGATTAATTTTTCTGCATCACACAGTATGGGATCCTGAGATTAAATACTATGGTCTGTTTTAGGAAATCAAAGATACATACGTATATACACAGTTGAAGCTATCTGGTAAAATTAACACCTACTAGTTAAGACTATTAAGTTTCTTAAACCTCAGCAAGACATCTAGTATGACTCCCTCAAAAGCAGCACAATCAACATAAATTGATTTCATCCCTGGAATCAGCAGTGTGTCCATGAGGAGGAGTAAGATTTTGGTGACTTGTAAAAATTTTTTGAAAAATAAATATTGAAAAAGGAGAGTTTACTCACAGACATAGAAAACAAACTTACGTTTATCAGGGGGAAAAGTGGGTTGGAAGGGATAAATCAGGAGTTTGAGATTTGCAGATACTGACTACTATATATAAAATAGAGAAACCATGAGTTTATACTGAGCGCCCTGTATCTTTTTTTGTCTCTATGGAGCCTGCCCACTGCCAGGTGGACTGGTAAAATGGAGGTGCTGCGTGCGCAAGGCTGAGAGAGGGTCAGTCCTGGCTCTAAGACCACCTTCACCAACCTGATGCTTCTACACACACAGCGTCACCTAAGTAACCAATTCAGGGTTAGGGTTTGCCTGCCTCCCTCTCTCTCTCACCCTTTCTCTCTCTCTTAACCTTTACTCACTCTTCATTTATACAAAAGGTAAATAACCTCCCTTATTAAGCCTCTCAAGTCTTTTACTACCTGTTCATTCCTAGACCAAATTTACAACTTGGACAATAAATGAATAAAATTGAAAGCCACTTCATGGTGGCATCCAAGAGGGTAATTAATATTATCAACATCCATTATGTTGTAAGATTAGTTCCTTCCCTGTAATTGCTAGTTAAATATGAAGTTTTTATTAACCTTTCAACAAAGACGTTTTCTGTTTCTTGACCTTTTAAAGTCTTACCTGTTCCCTAATTTTTGACTCAGCCACAACCCTAGTCTTTATCATCCGTTGCATGCTGGGCTCCCCAGCCTTCAGATCACCTTACAGAAAACTCGGTCCGAAAGGATGTCTTCAGGGCCATTGCATTTGTGCCTGGGGAAAAATTAAAACCAGAGGAGCACCACCGAACAAGCAAAGGATCAGATTTGGCTGATGATTCAGTGAGCAAGAAAAGATCCTGCTCGTTTTCTAAGCCAGCACTCCTCAGCACTAACAGATCCCAGGATGTCAGTATCTTATACTTGACTGTGGCTTCCATTTGTCATTTTCTAACAAGATTGCTGCCCATACAGAGACAATATTGATTCGTTATCCCCAGACCAGTTGGAGCTAGGTTCACGCTACTTGACTCAAGCCATCACCAACCTCTTCCTTTCTAGACATAAAGTGAAATTTTTTGCTAAGGAACTAAAGAGTATCTCTCTGTTGAAGTGTGATTTAGGTCACTCCTCTGGAATTCTGGTTTTAATTCATTGCTGGCATTTCTGAAGTAGTTTAGGATGAACATCTGAGATAAATGAGTCATCTCGGTCCTTCTATTTCCCATTATTTCCTAACTTAAGCATTTCAGACTAAGGATTAATATATCTTCCCAAATGTTGGTAGCAGGCAAGTCATTCTATAAAATATATTGGGAAATTAATGGACTTCCATTTGGGAAGAAGTAAACAAAAGCAGATAATATATATGCCTGTTTATCAATAGATACACAGTATTGGGAGGTGAAGAATGGCAGAATAGCTCTAAGCCAGACTTGTCATTAGATTAAAAAAAGAAAACCCCAACCGGGCAACCACAAATTTGTTTTTTCTCAAACTGTCAGTTGGCAATAGAGAAGTGAAATGTTAAATTGAACTGAAAAGGGATTTAGAGTTTTTTGAGGGATGTTTTAAAGAGCTAAAAAGATGCTAGATTCTACCCCTTACCCTACCAACCCCATCATCTCCACCAAGTCAACCCTCCTCATGTGGCAGTAGGGCTTGGCTCAGATTCTGGGCTCACAGGGGAAGTTGGGAGTTATCCCTGCTACTATTGTGGCTATAGTCTTGTTTGGTGAAATAGATGTGATTAGGAAACCTTCTCAGATCACTCACCTAGATGGTTTGGGGGACACAGGCAGCCAGAGGTGGCCAGAACCAAGGCACAGGGGGACTTTAAGGGTTCCTTCTGAGGTGGGCACTTGACAGCAGGCAGGACCAATCACTTTATTGACCTCAGTGTTTGCTCCTCCCACCATTCACAGTGCAAACATTTCCCACCCCGGCTATGGCACAAGAACATTATGAGAAGCATCCAATCCACTCCTGTATAAATGTAGTCTTTATACTACATATGGTATTTTGATAACTAACTTTTATACAGCACCCCACATTTGTAAAGATGCTCTCAGTTACATGATATTATTTTTTTAAACTTTGGGTTTTTCCCTATTATTTTTGTTTTTGTTTAATTATTTTTGTTTTGCTTTGTTTTGGGGTTTTTTTTTTTTTTGATGGGGGAGGTAATTTTGTTTGTTTGTTTGTTTGTTTTTGCTGACGGTACTGGGGATTGAACCCAGGACCTCGTGCATGCTAAGCACATACTCTATCACTGAGCTATACCCTCCCCCTCAACATGATATTATTTTCTGCAGTTGCACACAAGGCTTATCAAGATGAGCAACTATCATGAGCCATCAGGAAACAGTGCAGGTAGTGAAGTCCTCCAGAACCGATGGGTTGGAGAAACCCATCAGTATGATCCTACAAAGAAGTTCAGTTTACTTGATAATTGAAAACAAGCAAATTGCAGGATAGTTTGCACAATGTGAGCCCATTCATGCAAAAAAGATATGGCTATGGTTGCATATATGCATGTGTAAATAGCTTTACTTGTATATCTATACTCACATACACAAATATACAGATACATGTATATGTACATACATGCAAATGTTCATATACACCTATGCACAATTTTATTTATATATATATTTTTTATTAAAGTATAGTCAGTTGCACTGTTGTGTCAATTTCTGGTATACAGTATAATGCTTCAGTCACATGAACATACATATATTTGTTTTCATATTCTTTTTCATCATAAGTTATGAGATACTGAATATAGTTTCCTGTGCTAGACAGAAGAAACTTGTTGTTTATATGTTTTATATATAGTAGTTAGTATCTGCAAATGTCGAACTCCCAGTTTATCCCATCCCACCCCCCTTCCCCCACCCCGTAACCACAAGTTTTTTTTCAATGTTTGTGAGTCTGTTTCTGTTTTGTAAATAAGTTCTTTTGTCTTTTTCTTTAGATTCCACATATAAGTGATATCACATTGGATTTTTCTTTCTCTTTCTGGCTTACTTCACTTATAATAAACAGTATTTTATGTTATTTATATATACATTAATAATATTTATATTATATAATAGTCTGTCCATAAAACACATTATAATAAGGTATGTTTAAGAAAAAAGCTAATGGTGCTAGCATTTCTTTTCCCACCCTCACCTAAGGGAAGAGAGGTGGTTGTTGTTAAAGGTGTAGACTGTGCTGTATTCGGGAAACAGGCCTTAGGAGGGAGGATTCTGATAGGAAGGCGAGGACCCCACTGCAGTAGTTTTGTCCCTGTGGCCCTACACACCCCATGCTGTGGAGGGCTAGCATGAGAGCTGCGTGTTGAAGAAGGACGTCTTCTGTTCCTGAGAACAACTCTAACTCATCCACGGTGGCCCAGTCCATGCCTGAGTCAGAGGATCAAAAGTCTAAGATTGTACATACCCTCTCGCTGACTGACTAATCATACAACCACAGGCGGGCACACGTTAGGGCTAAAATAGAAAATGATGGCAAGTCCTGTGCTGACTCCCGGGGAGGTAATCAGGTGTAATGGGAAGAACAGGGAATTTGAATCGGGCACTTGTGAGTCTGAACCTCAGCTCTGCTACTTACTGGTGGGCATGATCTTAGGCTCTCTGGGCCTCTGTCTCCCTCTCTGTTAAATGTGCCCAATAATACCTATTTCACAGGATTATTTCAGACACACATCTCAAGTGACACTCTCTCAAACGATGCTGAAGTGTTGGTTGTGAAAGCACACCAGGGGACCAATCAGATTCTACTGATATATATCCCACACTCACCACATCAGATCTAATTTCTGCCTCTTAGTGTATATGGTAGGGTCACTCCCATGCATTCACAAGGATGAATAAATTGGATGTGTTTCATTTGCCAGGCAATAACACTGTCAATTCTTCTACAAACAAACCAACACACTAGACGCTGCAGTTCTTCAAATAAAAGCCACATCCCTCTAAAATGAAGGAAGCTTTGAGAGACCATCAGGGGAAGGAAAGACTCCCACAGTCCACTCGCTTCCTTGTTCTAGTGTCATCTTTATCAGAAGTCCCCCCCGCTATCCCCCCAGTACACTTCCTAAGACCAACAATGCCATACCTGAAAACCACAACAGGTCTTCCTAGCCATCTGGGAAATTCCTTAGAAAAAGGAGATTTGGAGTACAAGGAGATTCAATTTGCAAGAAGTTTAGTCTCTTTGGTCCTTAATCTCCTCAGCTGTGAAAGAAAGAAAATTTAAAGATTACTAAATTCTCTTTTAGTCCTAAGATGTTATATCCATAATTCTCTTTCTCAAATCTTCTTTCCTCTATTCCCATTGCTTCCCACCACCTAGTTTGTAGAATCACCTCCCCTTCCTTGGGTTGTTGCAACAGCCTCTAGTCTTGCTCCTCCAAAATCATGTCTCACATAGCTCCCAAAATGACCTTTCCAAAATGCACACCTGCCTTAAGTATTCTGGTGACTCTCCTTAGCTCAAAAACAAATTCCAGTTTCCCAGCACAACCCTCAAAGACGTGTCTCATCGCTCATGACAGCATCATTTGTCACATCGCTACTCACGTAACTGTGAACAAACAGAACTCCTTAGAGTTCCTCTCTCACCTCCATGCTTTGCTATTCCCTTCGAATGGAATGTCCCTCCCACTTCTGCTCAGCCAACTCTTCCTTCAAAGTTAGCTCAAGTGGCATATTTTCTAAAAGGCAATTAGATGCCTCACCTCGCACCCTAGTAGGATTATGTGAAATAATTCTATCATAGTATTTATCATAGAGGATTAGGGTTGTTGTTTTCTAAGAGAAGCTGCCTTTCTGTTCTGGCAAAGGACTTGGCACTAGCAGCATCACGGGTGCGGGTGAAACTCATAAAAGGGGCAGGTACACAGGTCTGCTCCTCCCCCTGGATCCTGCAGAGAGGCAGGGTCAGGTTGGGGTGCAGCTGGATGTGCCATAGAGCAGCGCTCCTGAGGAGGAATCCCTTGTTGTTCAGAAGGTCAGCTTAAGAGCAGCTGTTTCAGGGGGGATAAATCTGTGGGGGTTCAAACAATAAGTACCACGAGCTTAGAGGCCCACTGCTTAGGGAAGTGCTTGAAATGCCCAGCTCAAGGTCTCCTGGTCCCACAGGAAGTTGAGGTTGGTACAGCCAGCGCCCCTGTTGGAGAAAGGGGTTATTGCCAGACAACCTAAGGAAAAGCTCCTGGGACCATTCATTGGTCAATCTGACTCGTCACAGCACACTTTTTACACCTATCTCCCACACCTAGTATATAAGGAACCTAGTACCTAATACTTGGAAAGTACTCAGTAAGTAATTCCAGTTACCACTTACTGAGGGCCTATGGCCTATCTGTAACTTGACATATTTTATTACTAGTTCTCACAATGACTAGACAGGATAGGTATTATTCGCTCCATTTTATAGATGAGGAAACTGAACCCTGAGGCTAAGTGACTTGTCTAAGATCACACAGCTAGTAACGGTGGAGCTGGAATCTGAACCAACATCTCTATTCCTCCAAAGCTCTTTTCCCCAAGCTCTGTAACCCCTCAGTGTGTTGTTCTCTCTCTTCCCCTCGTCACTTCTTTTACTCAGAAGTGCCCTCCTACTAGAATGTGCCCCTTCAACGAGGCCTTCGGACTCTTCTGCATCTTCACAATCTGGCCTGCAGTTTTTCCTTACCTTCACCCAGTCTAATCTGCCCTCTGCCCGCCAACGGAACCCAGTGTGTACTTGAACTCATCTGCTGTTAGCAGACGCTCCAACTAAGCATGTGCTTCAATGAAAAGCAAGTTAGGAGCAGGAACATCAAGGAGGCTAGGAGACAGGATCCAAACTTGACTCCTCGGCAGGGCCCTTGGAGACAGAGTGGCCCCAGGTCGGCCACGCCTGGGCCCTGATGCGGGAGAGGCCGCTGGCCTTATCACTCAGCACGATGCCCAGGCAACAGCCAGAACACGATGACTCTGGCAGAAGCTGCTGCATTCCTCCTGGATGTGCAAACCCGAACAGTCCCCATCTTCCTCCCCCTCCTCCTCATCAAAAGCCTTTATTAAATAGGCTAATAATTACACGAGGCAGGTGGGAAAGAAAGGTAGGAAATTGGAGGGTTGAACTGAGCTTTTTCAAAAGCCAGAAAAATGACTCAGTGTGTGTAACACCTCATTTGGTGAACAAAGTTGATGTTCCTGGTCCGGCCAGGTGCATTGTTAAACCTGCAGGGGAGAGATAGGAAACAGGCCATTTTTTTCTCTCTCAGTCACAAATAACTGTGAGCTCAGAGGTGAACTGGCAAGCTTCTAGAATAAATCCAGAGGATTTATTCTCCCAGCAAGGGCCAGAGAACTGACAGAATTACAGGAGAGAAAAATATGTAATATCTGTTTAAGTCAGTGTTTAGAATATTCCAAGTGGGAAAACATTTTAATAGCAAATCAGCTAGACCATAAGCTCCTTGAGGCAAGAAACTGCTCTGTTTTTTATTTCAGGATGGAGCCCAGCGCCTGCCACTTCATGAGTTCTCAATGAATGTTTATTAGAATAAAATTGAAGGCAGGAGCCGAGTCTTGTACAATTTTGCATTCATCTCAATGCCCAGCACTAAATGAATGAATGATGGGGGCATTAATGAATGAGAAATGCAGAGTTTTCAATTTGCCTTTGAAGAAAAGCATGTGCCTTTGCAAGCAGTTGTGTATCTCCTGAAATACTCAAGAAGTCTATGTGTACTTCCTAATATCATTTTACCCTCTTAGAAGGCAGGACTTTTGCTAAACGAATCTGGCTGCCAAAAAAAGAGTTCTGCTGGCTTTTCTTTATCCTCGTTAAGAGTCAAACAATCCTAAACTTCTAGAACCATCAAGGCACAGGCCAGGCTCCTGGGATTCTCCCAGGAGCTGATCCAGTCTGCCTCCAGCTTTTCTGGTTCCCTCCCATCCTCCTTGTCCTTGGTATCGCCCCAGCTGAGTTTTGACCCCCTTTGTCAGGCAGCTCCGCTTCTCCTAATCCAGTAAATCTCATCTCTCCCCACTGAGCACATCTATACAGAAGAGAATACGGGGAACATATGAATAGACAAGCAAGCACACAGAGTGTGTGGAAACGGAGGCAGGAGCAGGGAGAGGCAAGTGCTTTTCCTCTTGAGTGTCCTGAGTGAGGGACAGTGGACCATGCTGGGCTTTCTTTTCTCACAGAGACAGGTGCAAGTCACCAAAGGGGCTTCGTGTGGGAGGCAAGGTACGCTCCCATATACTTATTAGCTCCCGTCACCAATACATAAAACCTCTGTATGTCACAGCAGAACTCAGATCATTTAGGAGATCAGCCCCTCCAGGCTGAGCTACGTTCCCCAACTCCAGGCACCCTTCATGGGACCTCTATCTTAGCATTTATCACAGTGGGATATCATTATTTGTTTATATATCATTTTCTACTCAATTTTCTGTGCACTCCCTGAGGGCAGAAACTGTCTTTCATCTTTGTAACTCTCAAGGACAAAGCCCTCAGTCAAAGTTTACTGAATGAATGACTCGCCCAAGGTCACCTGAGCTAATGTATGACGGAGCTGGGAACAGAACCAAGTCCTCCATCCCCCCAAATCCCACATCCTTGCTGTCCTACCAGGACACCTTCTATAAAGAGGTTAATCAAGCATTTGGCAGGTCTTATGAACTACGTTCAGAGGTTCTTCTTAACTTTCTGTTCTTCTTGATGTTGTTGGGAACTCGAGGCAGTTAGTTACTCAGAGCGGGGCCAGGGTCACATCCATGTCCTCACTCCTGAAATAGCTAAATTCATCACCTCTTCAGAGGAGGAAGCTTTGCCGATTAAAGTGAAGGCTGCAGATCTCCAAGGCTGGCTTTTAAGCTCCCTCCCCTGCCCTCCTGCCAGGTGTGAACAAACACTTTGAAGTAATCTGAGGATGACTGGCAGGAAATATCAAAAGCTTTGATCCATGGTTCTTAAAACATTGGAGAGTTTTCTGTTCTTATTGGTCCTGAACAACCAGGCTGGAAAGCTCATGAGAAAAGGTTTGTTTCTTCCCTCATCTGGTCACACACGTTGATGGTGAAGGGCTTAATCTGGTCACCCACAAGCAAGATACCAGTATCTGACTTTGATGAAATGCAAGTGGCCACAGTGAAGAAAGAGGTACCCAGGCCTGCACTGCTGCTGGGAGTGGAAGGGACTTCCTGGCTCCAAGGGAAAGCCCAGAATAGAAAGGCAGCAGGCACAGACGGTCCTGAGGACTATACATGGAGTGGTCAAGAGTCCAGGCTCTGGGGCTAGATATGCCTAGGTTCCAACCCTGGTTCTACCACCTACCAGTTCTCTTACCAAGAGCAAGTTACATCACATCTCTACATATCAAAAAACAATGAGCTAATCCATGAGGGTTTACTATTTTCCGTTTACCCTTCCAGTTCCATTCTCCACCCCCCAACTCCTCATCCCTGCTCTGTGCCCTAGAGACTGACCTCGAAGACTGTTTCACCCAATGTCCTTTGCCCTCTGGCTCCAGGTTGGATTCAGTGAAAGAAGATACTATCAGAAGAATAAGAGCCCAGGGTATTTACTACCCTAGCTTTCACAAGGGTGGGCCACCATTTCAACAGAGGCCGCATGCCTCTACCTCCATCCCCAGCCCCTGCCAGGCAGCCCTCTCTTGTAGCAAAGCTCTCTAACAGTTGCATGAAGTCTGCTTTCTCCCTTACCCCTTCACACCTAGAGATGCTCATGGCCTCAGCATCCCTTACTGGGTACACTAACCCTATGCACACTTCTGTGTATAGTCCCTTTGTTAGATTCTCCCTATTTTACCACTCAGGTGTCCCATTCATCTCCTTTCAGGACCATGACTAATGTGCCCAGCATATAGCAAGTGTTCAATAAATGTTTTGTGTTTCTCCTGCTATTCCTTCATTATGCTCACCATCTTCTTTATTACATCTTAGTATAAAGCAAAAGAGCTAGAGGGAAATTTTACTAGTGGTCTACTGCTGTATAACAAGTTACCCCAAAGCCAGCAGCTTAAAACAACATGTAGTTGTTATTTCATGGTCTCTGTAGGTCAGGAGTCCAGGGCTGGCTTCTCTGGGTTCTCTGCTTCAGGGTCTCACCAAGCTGAAATCTGGGTGTTGGTGGGGTTGCAGTCTCATCAGACACTTGACTGGGGCAAGGTCCACTTCCAAGCTCCCTCAAGGTGTTGGCATAATTTATGTCTTTGCAGCTATAGGATGGGACCCTCTGTTTTCTGGCTGACTACTCTCAGCTTTTAGAGGCCGCCTGAAGTTCTTTGCTGTGTGATCCTTTCTAGTAGCCCTCACTACACAGCAGCTTACTTCACAGCCAGCAATGGAGAGAGTTTCTTGACCTCAGGGAAGGGTCCAGGCCCTCTTTAAAGGGCTTCCACCAGGTTGAATCAGGCCCACCCAGGATAATCTCCCTTTGTATTAACTCAAAAATCAACTGGTTTTGGATCTTAATTACATTACAAATCCCTCCACTTTGTAATATAGTACAGCCTAATCAAGGGACTGATGCCCCATGAACTCTGCAAGTTACAGGCTCTACTGTGGTTCAAGCACAGGGAATTACACAAAGGTGTGAACACAAGGAGACTGGAAACCATTGCAGGTTAGAGTCTGACTGCCACAGAGATCTCATCAGGAAATGGAAGAATATTCATTCATCAGCTACTTTCATATAGTTTTTCACTAAGGTTAGGGGGTGTGTGTGTGGTGGGGGACACAGGTCTTGCCCGCAGGAAAGGACAGACACTAACATAAATTGAGCACTTGCTCTGTGCTCTGCACTGTGCTCTCCACTTTCCTCCTCTAGTCCTCTGCCATCCTGGTGGGGGTCTACTATTATTCTGCCTTTTGATTGAGGAAGCTGGAAAGCAGAGGTTGAAGCAATTCACCCAAAGTCACATTGATGCCACCTCTTCTATGGTTCTTAAGGTTTTAGACAAGACGTAACAAAAGTTGTGGAGGTCAATGTTTGGGAGCTAAAAGGGGTTCTCCATGTACATTCTTCTTTTTCATAGATTCAGTATGTATGATTTCAGGGAAAGGATATACAGTCTTTTTTTTTTTCTCCCAGAAGACTTTGTTAACCCCAATAGCACAACCACTTAGAACGAGCCATATACTTGGAAAAAAACAGTTAAAATTCTCAGGTGGGTGAAAGAGTCAATAAATACTTCACTTCTGTTCAGGATACATATGAATAAAACCACTATGCATTAGTGTTTTTAACTTTTTAAAGCATTCTCACATGCATTCCAAAGCTCTGTGTTTTTTAAAAGGACCAACTTAGAAACTCTCAAAAGCATAAATATTTAGCTTCAGAAGCTCTGGGAGGGGGATGGATGTTTCAAGAAGAAAAAAAAAAACTAACTTTCCACCAATGCCAAGAACTCACGAGAGGTGATCCTCAGATCAGCGAGTTCAGTACCTCGGTTGGCAAAGTCTTTACTGGCCACGTTAGCCAGTATCTAACCTGATGTGCAGCCTGCTACGTAGAAGGCATTTGATAAAAATGTGCTGGGTGACAAATTAATGAATGTACTGTTTGGTCCTAGCTGTATACTCTTTTTCACTTTCTTCACCTTTTCCTTGTTTCCTCATGAATGCATTTCCTCATTTCCCCCCTGTTTCTTTTCAAAGTACTGTATAGGCTTGTTGTAAATCAAATAACAGAATGGTATGAAATAAAAAATTAAAATCCATCCTTTCCTCCACTGTGCTCTCTTTATAGGTAACCACTATGGACTATGTGATGTGTATTTTTATTACAAAATTGGGAGCATATGATATATTTATTTACTCCTTGGCTTGCCTCATTCTTTTTAATGGCCTCTTCACATTTGTTAGCAAGTGTAGCAGACACTATCAGTGCTCTCCTCATATCCCTTCAGAAACCCTTATCATTTCCACACCTTACAGCCTGACTGCCGATGGCCAGTACCTCCATCTTTACTGGATAGCTCCCTCCAGCCACTGAAACCAATTTGCCCATGGATGGTTTAGTGGAAGTACTTGAGAATTAATGACCCTCTGGGAGACAGCTTTAACAATGACCAAAAGCTGTAGCAGTATAAATATCCCAGCTCCCTGGTCCCTTGGCTCAGATAATTCTGAGGCATATGCTTTGCACCACCTTTAGAGTTTCCCTGGAAGATTAAACTCTAGTTACGCACTGGCTTAATAACATACCGTTTATTGGCCATCTGCCCTTCCCTGCCTGACTTCCCCAGTTCCCTACCTACACCTCCCAAACACCTTCCACTTAAATCCTAGTCACAAGATCTGCTTCTGGAAGAACATAAACTAAGACAGCATGGATGTGCTCTAGTCTAATCATTTTCTTATGAATGTCATTTATTGTTTCTGATTTTTAATAAAAATAATACTTCAATAAAATCTTTATCACTGTGTCTTAAGCAATACACATATTCCTGAACTATTAATTGCTAAGTCAAAGGGAATTATACATTTGGTATTTAAGAGATATTGCCAAACTGGCCCCCTACATGGCTTTATTAATAACATCCTTTCCAAGAGTCTGTTGGAGTTTACCCCACCTCTTGACAATGCTGGATATTATAGCTATTTTAATTTGTTCTGTTCAGCTGGACAAAAATAGATGTATCATATTTTAATCTGCATCTCTTAGATTATTTAGGATAAACATTGCAGCATTTCAGGTATTCTCCAGTTGATAGGAAGGGAATACACACAAAGCACGCACATCTAATGCAGAAAAAAAATTACGGTCTGGAATTCATTGGCTAATGATACAAAATCTTATCAGCAGTAGGGTGGCCACATGGGGCAAAGGTGGATGTCTCAGTGCTATTTTCCCTGGTCCCCAGGCCTTGAGTTGGGGCACACTATGCCTACAAGGAGAGTCAAGCTGAATGTGGAAAAAATCATGTCTGATATTACCTTAACATTACTATACTCAGAGTTTTTGTCACCTTTATACACACAAGCCATATTTCTGTCTACGGGAAGGTTTATCAAACTTGAACTCTCCTGGTTCTTGAAACAAATGACAAGGCCAGTTCTCCATGAACAATAGCTCTGCCTCACCCTTCCAGTTTTCTGATAGCCCATTTTCCTGAAGACCATCCCTTGCCTATGATTTAATGCTCTTGTCTAGATGGTTCTGAAACTGAGTGTGGTCTGAAAACCACAATTAAAATCTACTTCCCTAAAACCATCTGTTCATATGCTCAATGACAATTTGTATTTCTTAAGTGATTGGCCAGTGTTTGTCCTTTGTTTTTCTGTTGACCTATTTTTAGTATTTATTTGCTGAAGTGCTTTATATAATGTGGATAGTACCCTTTGCTTGTTACATATGTTGCAAACATTTCCTCTTAATCTGTTGTTTTTCAGTTGCCTTGACTTACAGTGGTTTTTAATTTTTATTAAGTCATATCTGTAGATCTTTTCATTTATGATTTTGGATTCTGTGTCTTATTTAGGAAACTCATTCATTCCTACCTAAATATCGTAAAAATATTCTATCTTTTCTTCTAGCACGTTTATCATCTTGGGTTTTTTCTACACTTAGATCTTTAATCCACCTAGAATTTATTTTTGTGGATGCAGTGAAGAAGAAATCTACCTAGAAAATTTTATCATTTTTGCTGCCACTATAAGTGAGTTATTTTTCCCATTGCTTTTTCAGAGTGGTTATTGCTAGTATATAGACTATATATATGCTTACTCTGAAGATTCAATTTCATCATCTCCCCTGTCTCATCTCAGTAAGGACTTTGTGTTAAAGGAAGATCCTCTCAGATTGGTCAGTATGTCTGCTCTGTAGCTATTAAGCTATCTCTCTCGGCCTTTGTTTGTTTATCTGTTAAAATGGAGAACTTGGACTAAACGCTCTTTGTAGTCCCTTCCTGCATTAATGATACTAAGGCTTTAAATTACTTTCTTTCTGGCCAAAATGTAGTTCAATTTTAAAGGGGAGAAAACAATCCTGTAGCTCTAGCTGCTAAAGGGCATTAAACTTCTTTACATTTGAAACTGATACCAAAGGTGGTAAAGATAAGCACCCTCTTGCTCTTGGGTTCAATATCTTGGCTATTTTTAGCTAGCTCTAGCACCTTTGGGACTAGGACACGAAATACAGAGCTCAGAGCAGTGTAAGGCAGCCATTCAGTATTTATCTGTTTTCCATGATACAATGTACTTCTTTCCAAAGAAAAGGCCAGGGGATGCAGCAGTGGTCTCCTGCTTTTAGGAAACTCTTTTTCTAATGACCTGGCATTATAGAATTTGCCAAGCCTGCCCCGGAGGCAGTCCACTCACCACCAAGGGATTCATAGGATGTAGGCCCATATACCTGGTGCTGTCTCTGAAATGGTTTCAGCTGCAAATTCAAGGAGAAGTCTGATGTATTCACTGAGTGCCAGATAACCTACCATTCCTACCAAACTTCTGCGTCAGCCTTGATTTGTGTTATATTGCTGTCATTTACTTTAAAATATTTCAGCATAGTTCATATGATACATGTGTCAACTACACTGTAGGAGCAGTTAATTAACATTTGGAGTCCCCTAAGAGAGATGACTCTTCAGAGAAGAATAGCATCTGAAAGACTCTAAGCAGAACTCTAAGCAAAAGAGACTCTAACGGGAGAGGGATACCACAACAACTTCAACTATCTTTATGTATAATAACACCAGAGGGCTTGTTAATGAGCACAGTAAATGCTAGATATTAGCTGTCACTTGTAAAATGAGTTGTGTTCAAGAGAGGTGCACTGGCTAGAACTATTGTACAGGTACTTATATATTTGCCCAAACAGTTCAATAGCTGATGCCCTTCAGGATGGCCTAAGCCAAGGATTCAGTCTGATCCAGTGCAAGCCACTTACAAATGATCCTATTACATGATTCCAACTAGAAGGTTAGTTTAATCCTGCCAGGTTCTAGTGGCAGATCTAATAGTTACTGTAATTTTGAAGCAGTGATGGGCATAAAAAAGATTTTAAGATAACAGCAACAATGGCAAATTGATATGAAAATATCTATGATTTTTATTGGTGACAAAGCCGTAAGTTCTGCTGATACTATTTCAGGCTATTGCCTACATCATTATTGAAGGAAATGCCACATTTCATTTAGAAATTAGTAAAAATTTGAAGAAAAATTTTTCATTCAAGTACACAGAGTCTCTGTATTCTACTCACCTCTTAGGGGAACACAGACTCAGGGTAAGAACTCCAGCGCCCAGCCTAGTGAATGTTTGATACTAGGGAGGTCCTTCCAAAGGGCCTCATTGTTAATGATGCCCATCATGGGGACGTCAATGTCCTGGCCAAGGGGGTCTCTCCTGGAGGTACCAGAGCAGCCTGTAGGGCTGGGCCCCTCAGAGAATCTCTCTGATTCTGTGTTGCTTGCACCCTGGGTACCCATAAAGCCTTTGCAAGAGCAGGTCCTTCATCTACAATGAGCTGTACAAAAACATAAGCAAGCTTCAGCGGGGCGTCAGCCTGGCCTAGGCCAAATTCTTCCTCAGCAAATCCAGTTCTTCCTAAGAAAGCGCAGCAGAGACCTATATCAGACTCCAACACAGACACACTCAGTCACTGTGCCACTCAGAGCACTTTCCCCTTCCAGCTACTGTATCCCTACATTTGCATAATTAAATGGGCCATTACATTGGTTTTCCCAGAACTAAGTAACCATCTGCCCTAAAGTTGTATCCAAGTCTTGCCTCTTGCAAAACCCAAGGCTCCCTTATGGACTTTTTAAAATCTGGGTTGACTATTGATTAGCCATATGTGGCTCCTGTTCTCTTCACAAATATTTCAAAAGTCTTCAGGCCAAAACTCAGTCCCAGCTGGTGTATCCCACATTCTGCTATCCCTGTGCAATCTCTGAAGCACATGACCCTGCCCTGTGAGGATGCCACTGAGATTCCCTTCCTCACCTGTGTCACCGATCACTGCTGCCCCAACACCACCCATTGCCCTGATGCTGGTTTCACAGCAAGAGTCACTGACCAGCAGGATGCTGCCATTCATGGGGCACAATGGACAGGGTGCTAGCAGAAGACAAAACCAGAAAAGAAGAAAGGCAGAAGAATGGCTTTGTCCACTTCCAGCTCCTTGTTCTTGCTTGTTCCCAAGCCAGGAGGGAGTTTAGTGTCCTGAAGAGAGCGTGTCCTGGGCAACTTAGTCAAAAGGAGACAATGTACAGAATCAATCTAAATGCAGGTGTCTCCCTGCTTCACCTTTGTGTGGAAGAGGCTCTTTGAGGCATAAGGAGCTGGTGGGCGGAAGTTGTGCAGTAGCAGTGGGGGAGACAGAGGACGGGTGGTGGGGGGTGGCGGGGACTGGGGAGGGTCTCTGTCTTCCCAGTCTCCTGGAGGCACTCACTCACTATGTTGGAAGGTAATGGTACTGGGGTCAGGAGGGGCAGAGAAAAAGGGTGGTACCTGTGGGCTCTGTGCACAGGCTGCCTGTCCTGCTGGGCATTCCTAACTTGGCTGGTTGAGGGTTAGCAGGGGGTATTTATCATCACTTGGTCTTGTTACCTAAATGTGGCATGGAGAGAGGACAAGGAGGAGAAATTCTTTGCTGGAAAATGTCCCTTCTCCCCATGCTTCACAGGCCCCTTACCCTTCACAACTCTGATTTGAGCCCTTAATTTCTCTGGATTCCTGACCTTTCTTGTAAGTGATCCCCTTATGGGGTCCCAACAGTGGTCTTCCTACCAGAGGCTCCTAATCACTGCCCAAGGGAACCATTAAAGTGTTAGCTCCCCCAACCCAGGTTACAAGCAAAGAGAAGCCACAATGAACCTCTATTCAAACAAAGGATTCCATCTATAGAAGCTCATTTGTTTCCCTCTCTGCAGCTGGCTAGGCTGGTGGCTGGGAGAGGGAGCCTTCTCCGTCACTTTTTTCTGAAACCTTCCTTTTACATCCAGGAAATGACCAGTTCATTACAGTTAAAGTACATGTTAGGGGCTGGCCCAGCTACTCCTTATATTTCCTGCTTTTTTTTTTTTTTTTTTTCCCCATTAAAATACCAGAAGTATTGTTTCACTTAGGCACTCCCTTTCTGGGGCTTGAAGAGAACCCAGAGGCTATTTCCAGCCAGGGGCCTCCCTGTGAGCTGTGTAAACCCCACCCCCATGGCTGCCTCACATTATCTGGAAGCTTAGGGCAAACTCCTCAGGCACTGGTGAGAACTGGATACCCTGCCATCACCCACCACCTCCAGTCCCAGCCCCCCATCACCAAAGTGCCCAGTGTGGAGTTTGCAGTCAGAAGAGCCCTGCTATCCACCTTCTACCTTCCTAGCTGTGTGATCAGGGACAAGTTAGTTAAACTCTCTGAGCCTCAGAAGAGGGATAATCATAATGGTAATACCAACTTGGAAGGTTTTGTAGAGATTAAACCAAGTGAGTTTTGTAAATGGTGCTTTACAGACTTTAAAAGCCTATTCAAAAGTTAGCCACACCGTTTCTCAGGATATGGGGCTAGAGAGGAGCTTTCCAGAATTTTCCATGGAGCCCAAGATATAAGCACACACGGTGGCTCCGATAACACCCCTGGAGAAGGAGCCTCGAGAAGATGCAGGTGGGGCTTTTGTCATGTGTCCTACAAGGACAACCATAAGAGAACCTCAGTGCTGGACACACACACAGTAGGTTGTCAGGAAACAACTGTCAGCTTCCCGATGGTTCTGGGGAACTGGTCAAGAGACTTAAGAAAGTATGTGAAACACCTACACCTGCCTTAGATGATCTGAGTTGACTGTGTTGCCCACAGCCCTCAAAGCTGTGGTTGCCCAGGGATGATAGCACAGAAAACCCCCCCATTTTCAGTCTGACTGAATCTCACGCCTGGTCCCTCCCACCCCATCTACCATCTCTATGGCCACGTCCCAGGGAAGCAGTGATAAGCCAGTCTGTCCATAAAGGGTTAACCTTCAGGCTGTCATCCAGGTAACTGCTTAACTGGAACCCAGACTCCTATTTACTGGCACATAATTCTTTGCTTTGATAACTGTGTCTCAGTGTTTTAACGCCTGGCTGGCCCTGCTGGAGTTTGACCATGTTTTGAAGAGTGACTTTGGCTCATGTGGTGGTAACTGGCACAGCACCACGGCCTGGAGACGTGGCAGTGTGATGGACTGGAGCAATTTTAACTCTGTGGCTGATTTATTTTCAGTGGCTTCCTGCCACTGCTGCTGTGTGTCCGCAGTCACCAAATAGCCAAGGAAGACACTGGGGCCAGGACTTCTGTCTGATAAGTGTGTGGGAAGTATGGGGGTGTTTTTCGCTTAGACATCCTTCTAGAAATAGCCGGTATTTTCCAATGGCTTATGGTAGAAAAAACTCTGATGTAGTGTTTTTGCCTGTGCCATTCCTTTGGGGTCAGTGTCTACCAGGTTACCTTGATGGGAGTGTGGGCATAAAGGAAGACCACCCAGACGAGAACAAGTTGCTATGGCGATGGACTCAGCCACCATCGCTTGCTTTTGGCAGAGACTCAAAGACAGGTGGGGGAGTGGAAAATCTTCATGGTGAAAAATAGGGAAGGCTTCAAGGCTCTGTTTAGAGGTTGTTGGCATGGGAAAGCTGGAGGCGGAGCACCCTCTGTGATGCCTTAGATGATCTGAGTTGGAGAGCATATTTGACTCTCTGGTTGGTCCTCACTTGGAAGCAGGGGCAAAATTTAGGGAAGCGGAGATTATGGGCTGATGGGTACAAAGGCTGTAGTTTGGCTTCCTGGGCTGGTTAATGCAGAGGCTGTGGGTCAGAGTTCAGTTTTCATATATGGTCTGGCCTTTGTTCATTTGTATGGTCAGGCTCTCAATTAGTAGTAAATTTGAAACTGTTAGTCTAGATTACCTAACTTCATTTTGGGATGGTAAAACTGCTGCCCAGTGAAAATGTATGCACAAACTAAGAGCAAGACTAGAAATAGTCAGAATGCTCAATTTTACACAGTTAAGAAAATTAAGGTGCACTCATATTGTGTAAAAACTTTTTATAAGATGTCTGAAGATATATTAATGACATTGGAAATGTTTATAAATATGAGGCAATTGAAAATTAAAAAATAAAAATAAAAAATAAAATCATACATGAGGTCCTGGGTTGAATCCCCAGTACTTCCATTAAAAAAAAAAAGTCAAAAATAAAATTTAAGAAACTTCATTTAGGGGGAAGGTAAAGCTCAGTGGTACAATGTGCACTTAGCGTGCTCACGGTCCTGGGTTCAATCCCTAGTGCCTCCATTTAAAAATAAATAAATATGTAAATAAACAAACCTAATGACCTCGCCCCCCCCAAAAAAAGTTAGAAAAAAAAAAAAATCATGTGGCTGCAGGTATAAGTAAGCAGAGGTCAGTCAGAGGATTTTCCTGGCCCTTAATTTTTAGGTAAGATGTGCTCAGACACCCATCACACCGGCATAGACAGTCCCACGCTCCCTGGGAAAACTTTCTGGGGAGGGGAATGATCTCTCTCTGAGTTCCTGCTTCCCGAGGGTTTGGGGAATTCTGGATTATATCTCATCATCCCCCACACCCTGCCTTGGACCCATGCTATGTCAACCTCGTTGTGGAGCTCAGCCCTTTCCTTAATCTCAAAGGAAACTCATTCATCTAAGGCCTTTGCGCAGCACGTGGATGGTTTTACCTCCAGCCAAGCATACCAAAAAGTGACTATCACCTCTCCCGTCTCTCCTTCCTCAGGCATTTTCCACAGCTCTCAGACCTCCGCTGCCCTCGTCTGCCCTCTTTCTTCTCTGCTCCCACCCTCAAGAGGAAAAACAGATTTTTCTTATTACGCAACTAGTTCATCTCTCTCCAGTCGCTACTTGCAAATGCTGCTTTCCCTTAACGTGGCCAAGGACTCTGTCAAAGCTTTCAAGTTACCCCTGTACATTGTGAGGGCCCCAGATCACGCTCGTTCTGAGAGACAAGGCTCCTTCCGTCCGGGCCAGGTCTGGTGAGTAGGGGAGGGAGTGGGTGTGGGCAGGTGGCTTCTTCCAGTAACACGGGGCTGTTTGAAGATTAGAGATAGTGTATGAAAAGCTCCCGGGATGGGCCCTAGCCCTGTGATAGCCCTTGTTTTATCAAATGGCCCCAAAGGGGGCCTACTCCAGGTCTTCTGAGTTTCCCAGATTCATCAGCTTTTGCAGATCACTCAGGCCAGCTGTGCAGATAACTTCCTTGTTACTGGTTTTGGTGCAATTTCGCCCATCTGTTAAAGGTTAGGACTTTCTACCTCGCTTTTTACCAAATCATCTCAATCAGCGCCCCTTTTTGTTTGTCTAATGTTTCTCAAGAAATCCTTTTTATTTTGAAATCTCAGTATTAACTTTCTGTTAATCAGCTCTGACTGTCCCAAGAAAGTTATGCTTGCAATCTTTACTGTCTATTTTCCCCGTTTCAATCTGGGCTGGAGACAGCCGTATTTATGCCGGTGCTCAGACATGTCAGGGCTGGTCTAGAGAGCCAGTGGGGAGGCCTGTCAGAAACCTATCTGTATGAGGGACCCAGGAACCACCAAGGAAGGGCTCTTTCTAAGAGAGAAAGAAACTGGTAGACACAAGCCGCCACAGATGACTTCTGAGGGAAGGAGTGGTTTTGAGTAACAGCTGGTGTACGCCTCTCAGACCGTTCCCCATCCAGCACCCTACGGGTGTGACTAAATCCTAGGATGGGGGCTGGGGCAGCAGAGAGCTGACATAAGCAGAGTCACAGAAGATTTCTGTGAGATATTGGGGGAACACAAACAACACTATGGGGACAAGTAGAAGGGAGTGTGGGTTAGGAATACTCCTCAATTTTCAGAGCCTTTGGGGACCAATGTAATAGGAACAGCCTAAGAGCACTTCCTGCTTCAGCAAATGGATTTTCATCCCAGGAAGCAACAGCCCAGTGAGCTGGCCTAGCAGAGAACCCTAGGGTGACTTTAATGGGCAGTGGTGGTGCCTTTGGTAGACACTTCAGGAGGTGGCAGCAACAGTGGCCTCAGTGCTGTTGACTCAGTGTTGACATCATGGGCTTCTAGTAGGAGGCAGTGCATTAGCTCAGATATGAGCACCCAACATGGTGGGAACTGCAAAACAGCAGTGGAGAGCTCAGCATCAGACCAGACCAGGAAAAAAAAAAAAAAAAAAAAAAAAACCAGAGCAGAGGAGGAAGAAGTCGGTGGGGAATCCAAGAGAAATGTGAGAGTCTATAGCTAAGAAGACTAGTAAGTCAATGAACCTTGGATATCTCTGAAGACTCAGAAATGTTTGAGGGGAACGTTGACAAACAGCTAGGTTTCCAGGAATTTTTCTGGTAGAGGCAAAAGCCATAATGTGCTGCAGTGTATTAAGTACCGGACATGAATTAACACATGTCATTCTCATAACTATCTAAGAGGCAGGAAATATTAGCCTCATTTACCAATGAGGAAGGATGAGGTTAGGGAGAATAAATAACTTACAAAGGGTCATACAGCTTGTGCGATTTGAACCCAAGTCTTTGATTCTAAAGCCAATGCTCTCCCAGCACACCACAGTGTCTCACAAGAGGACCAGAATTTAGGCAACAGATTCACTCAACAAACATTTAATTGAATGCCTATTATATGCCAAGCACTGTTCTAGATGTTCACCACATGGCAGTGAACAAAATAAATGAAATCGTTGCTCTTATCAAGTTTAAAATCTGGATGTTATTCAAATTATAGCTCTAATATTGCTTCCAGGCTGGTTTGACCTTAGACACATGGGTTACGTAAGCAAACCTGAGTGAGTCTGAGGCTTGAGATAACTTGGATTCCTGGTACATCCATTACTCAGCCATACTCAGGGCCAGCTGCCAATGTCTCCCCCACCACTTGTCTCTACATAATCTGCTCCATTACATTGATTTTAGAAGAAAAATATAGTTCGCTTAACTTCTGTTCTCCAAAGAATGAGAAGAACTTGTGCTGGAGGGCAGTTAAGGACAGGGGAACCGGAATGCCTCACACAAGGACAGAAATAGAGGACACAATGCTTTTGACAATTGCTGATGCCTATGCTAGAACGTGTTGCATTTGGAAACAGCATCTACCCATACAGTTGCTACACAATTAAGTTCTCATCCACGTCCCTTAGAACAGATGGGATGCCAAGATCATTGTGAATATATTTATACAACTGATGCTATGGCGATATTAGTAAGGGGGACCTGGTGAAAGTCAAGTTTAACACTATTGTTAGAAGTTTTCTATACCCCAGTGTAAGAGTTACAGGGTACATGGGGGTCATGATTTGACTTCCATTTTAACTAAGTCCATAACAAAGGTAGTACAGAATAATGGCTAAGAGTGTGAATCCTAGAGAAAAACTACTTTAGATGGAAGCTCTGTTGTGCCACTTACTATTGGTGGGACCTGGAATAAGTGATTTAATTTCTCTTTGCTTTACTTTCCTTATCTTTAAAATGGAGACAATAATAAAAGCTACCTCACAGGATTATTATAAGGACTAGCAAAATATAAGTGTTAGCTATTATTAATAGAGTAAGATTCTTTACACCATAGGTCATAACAAATGTAATGCTATGTGTTTACCAAATCCTAATGCACTTTTCCTCTTTCAGGGCACAAAGAAAGATGGTATGTCCTATCGTTCCTTTCACTTGTGGTAGGGTTTTAGTCAAATGGGTGTTGGCAGAGGTGAGATAAGCCATCTACAGACCTGATGGACCAAACATCTTGTGTGATACTCCAGTTTTCTTTCCTCTGCTACAGCAATCCTGGAAGCCATATGATAAGATAGCAACATTCCAAGATGGTGAACCTCCATCAACCTGGGTCCCTGGAAGATTATATGGAACAGAGCTTCCCCCACCCCACTATTATCTATGTTGGACATGTAACATGAGCAAGAAATAAAAGTTTAATGTATAAAGACACTGAGATTTAGAGGTTCGTTGTTACCTCTGCATAATCTTGCCTATCCTGCTGAATTTATAAAGCTATATAAACTGGTTGTTGGTACTTCTTCCCAGCACAGTGGGCTTTCATATTCCAGAAAGACTTGGAGTTTTTTGTTGGTTTTTTTCAGGGTTGGGAAGTGATTAGTTCTATTTATTTTTACTGGAGGTACTGGGGATTGAACCAGGACCTCATGCATGCTAAGCATACATTCTGCCACTGAGCTATGTCCTCCTTCTGGGGTTTTAATTGCCTAAATGCCAGGTTATCTGCTCAAGTCCTAGGGTGTAGAGGTTTCTCCATTTAGACCCTTTAGCTTCTTAAGAACCATGGATTCTTTTTACACTACTGAAAGAAATCCATATTTTTAAAGGAATGATAAAACATTTCCCCTCCCTTCTCAAGCTAGATCTCAGCAGGAAGTCTTGCCACTGGTTTTCCAACTGCTATATTCACTCTGTGACACCGATACCCTGACTCATCAAGTTTCCTTCTGTCTTGACAGTCTGTCCAGCTCATGGCCTAGCCTCCGTGAAACATAAAGTCTGCTTAAACTATTCGTGTTTCCCTTTTTTTAGAATTTTTTCACACTTACAACTAACATTGGCATTTAATAACGTGGGACCTTGTTTGGGGGACTTTAGTTTTTCACTCCGGTAAGATTAAGGACCGGGACCTTCTTTTAGGTCCCCAAAGGGCATAATGCAGCATTAGGCCTCTAGGAGATGGCCTATAAACACTTACTGAATTAAATTTCTGGGTGATGTATTTAAGCTCAGGCTTGCCACATTCCTGACCCCTTCTTCCCAGATCAAGTCTGTGGGTAAAGAAAGATGGCTGGAAACACTGCCGCACTCTGGCATTTTCTCCATGTTCACGGGGAAGGCAGATATGTATGTTGTAGGCTAGGGAGCTGGGAAGGGGTAAGAGTCAGGGAGTTGACACAATATTTACTCCTACTTCCTTATACATCACTTAGTAAATATAGTTAAGTTCTCATCATGAGCTCAGCATACATCCTGCCTCTCCAGGTAAGCATATGGCTTCCAGGTCTCTGAGGACAGGGACCATATTTTCTAAAGATCACATAATGATAGTTCTTTTACTTCAAATAAGACCCAGTGATAAGACCTTGTATTTGTGTAATTATTTAAAATAATTATATATTTTTAATTATGAAATTAAATTACACAAATTAAGGTACTTGCTAATTTATTGTCTCATTTGCTCTTTATAACAACCAAGGCTCCAAATATTTAGTTCAGGACTTACTGCAAGAACTACCAAGTTCAGAAAGAGGTTTGAAAATGCCCATTAGGATGTTTTTGAATTTCTATGTACCCAGCAACTATTCCCCTCACTTAAAAGTTAGTCCTGAGTACAACTTTAGTGCCCATTGCTAATCTTGGCTGGTGTTGTTTACAAGAGAAGAGGCAGCTTCCTGTTTCTTTAGCCACTGTGGCTAGGCAAATGCAGAGTTGTTTGTCCTCTTAAAGTCTACTTCGGGACAAGTAGAAAATGATCACTGACTGAGAACCCCTTACCCAGGGCATCACTTAAGCCCCCAGACACCAGGATTCAAAGATTCACACTTGCTCCAGTTGGTATGAGTTAGGGCCTCAGCCTTGGAACTAAACCAATTACCAGGTTTCCCAAGAAGCCATCAGTGCTGCTGGGAGGTGGGGTGGGGGAAGCTCAGAGGTTATCAGCCTTCCAGGCTCAGAAAGTCAGACCCAAACTGGCCTTGGTGGAGAAGAAGAGAGAGGAGGGGACAAGTCCTTCCCTGAGCCCTCCTCTTCCTTGGGTTCTACGAGGAAGCTCCAGGCTGCTTTTCCTCTACTTTTCCAACCAGTCCTTCCATTCCTTCTATGTCAATGGAAGGGCCTTCTTAGGGTGACCAGGGTGGTTTGTCTGAGACTCAAGGGGTCCCCAAGCTAGACTCTCAGTTTTTAACCCAGGAAAGTGCTGGGCACACCAGGACTAGTTGGTCACCCTAGGCCTTTCCTAGGGCTCTGATCCAGGTCTTTTTCTCTCCTTGGTCTCCTCAGGGATTTTTCACTGATTCCACAGATTCCACCAGCCTTTGATGCATAACTCTCAGATCCCCACCTCGGGCTCTCCTGAGAGCCAGACTAGCACGTCAACCACCAGCCTGATAGTGCCATGTGCACATCTCAATTCAAGTTCCATGGGCTCCAAACCAACTCACCCCCTCACTCCTCCACGCCACCAACCATGGCCCCCACTCATCTCCCAGGGCTTCTGTTTTTGTCGGTGCCACATCACAGTGTCCCAGTTGTTCAAGATTTCTTTATTCCTATTTATTGTGTACCTACTTTGTGCCAGATTCTGCCTTAGGTTCTGGGGACTCGGCAGTGAACAAAAGTCACTGCCTTTGTGGAGTTTGCTTTCTAGTCAAGAAAGATCGAAAAGAAATATATACACATAGTCCTGGGTATATACCTGGAGGGACCTCTACTGTGAAAAGACACATGCACCCCAGTGTTCACAGCAGCACTATGTAAAGTAGCCAAGACATGGAACCAACCTAAATGTTTAACAACAGATGACTGGATAAAGAATTTGTGGTATATTTATACAATGGAATACTATTCTGCCATAAAAAAGAATAAAATAATGCAATTTGTAGCAACATGGATGGACCTAGAGGCCGTCATTCTAAGTGAAGTAAGCCAGAAAGATAAAGAAAAATACCATATGATATCATTCATATGTGGCATCTAAAAAAAAAAAAGGACACTATGAACTCATCTACAAAACAGAAACAGACTCACAGACTTAGCAAACAATCCTATGGTTACCAAGGAAAGGGGGTAGGAGGGGATAAATTTGGGAGTTTCAGATTTACAATACATATAATATATATATACAATATTTAATATATATATAGGGCCACTATATATAAAAATAGATAATAAAAAATTTCATTTTGTATAGCACAGGGAACTATGTTCAATATCTTGTAATAACCTTTAATGGAAAAAAATGAAAACGAATATATGTATGTATATTCATGACTGGGACATTGTGCTGTACACCAAAGATAGACACGTTGTAATTGACTGTACTTCAATACAAAGAAAAAAGAAAGAAAGAAAGAAAGGGAAAAAAGAAAGAAAGAAATGTATACATACAGTCAATGAGGGGTTAAGTACAATGGAGAAAAAGTCAGCAGGGATAAGGAGCGCTGAGAGAGGGTCTGTAAAAATAGATCAGTTGAAGGGGGAGTTCAGGGCAGCCTTTCTGATGCAATGACATCCAAGCAGAGGCCTTGGAGGGAGTGAAGAAATGAACTTATATGGAGTCAGAGTGTCCTGAGCAGAGGACACTGAGCACAAAGGCCAGTGCAGCTGGTCAGACAGGGCAAGAGAAAGAGTGCTATAAGTCAGGGACCAAACAGGAGGTCCAGGTCCTGTAGAGTCTCGTAGGTGAAAGCATTTTATTTTGACATTTTCACCCTCTAACATATTGCCAGACCTTGCTAATCCCACCCCTGCAGGGTCTTTCCTTTCCGTATCTGTGGCTACCACCTTGTGAAGATCCTTCTCACTTCTCAATTGGTACATTACATTGGCTTCCTGAGTAGTCTTTTTGCCTCTTGTCTCGCCTATGCTAATCCTACTCATGCCCACTCTGGCTGTCATCATCATAAGATCATTAGCATACATTTGTGGAGCTCCGAATAAAAGTGTACTGAGAAAAGAGGGGGACGGACAAAGGGGAGGTGTTCCTGCAACTCCCCAGCATGTCCTTGTCAGAAATAGAACTGTCAAAAGTATGTTGTCAAACATGTCAGAGTTCTGGTTTTATGCCACAATGTAAAAACTGCAAATTTTTCATCAAAATGAAAAGTAAATAGAAAGATGAATTAGTCCCCTTTGGTTGCCATTTATTGAAACCCAGTTCAGGCTGTCTTTTCAAAGGTAGTATGCTAGCTCATGTAATTTAAAATTCGACATCTTCAGGAATGGTTGGTTTCAGGTGCTCAGCAAGGGCAACAAGAAATCTACGTGCGTCCATCTCTCAGAGCTGCCTTTTCTCTCTGTTGTCTTTATTCTCAGGCAGACTCTGCTCATGCAGTGGCAAAGGTGGCCACCACTGGCTTTGGCTTACATGTCCGCAGCTTAGCAATTCCAGCGGGAAAAGAGTGCCTCTTTCAGCAACAGTCCCAGTGCTGACTCTCACTGACCCTCCCTGGACAAAGGACTTACTCCCCAACCAGCCACTGTGACTGTGGTTGGCCAAGCCTGGGTCACATACCCACCCTGGGACCAGAGTGGGGCTGGGGGTGGGGTGAAGTCATCCCAACCTGAACTACACGGAAAGAGTGGGAAATGGGTGGTTCCCAAAGGACCATTTGGTATTGAGGAAGGGGGAGGGAATGGTGCATAGGTAAAAACAAGTTTCCACAAGCAAAAACTAGGAGCACCACTGCTGGTGAGCCCTAGCCCCGAACACCTGAGTAATCAATAGGCCTCCACCCTCAAGTAACTGTAGTCCTGCTGTGCTTACATTTGATTATTTCAGTAATGCTCTTCCTCCGACATGGTAAATGGCTCCCCCTTGCCGGGTCTACTTCACTTGCTTGACTGCAGGGCCTGAGGATGGACAGGGTCTCTATCCCTATACAAGCAGGCTCTCAGTGAACTGCAGCTGTTGTTCCCGACAGCTGTGGTCGTGGGAACAGGCAGTACTGCTGACCCCTAGAATGTCATAGGTAGGTGTCTACTGAGACTGTGCTGACTGAGGCCAGTCCCCCACCCCACTGACGTGAAAGGCCGGATTCCTCTTTTCTGTATGTGCCTTTGCATTCTGTGGGTACATAATTCATACATATACATTTACAAATATATGTATATTGTGTGTGTGTGTGTGTATACTTATATACATAAACTCATTTAATAGACAACAACCTCATGAAGCAGGCAGGGTTATCCTCATTCCACACATGGGGAAGGTGAAGCACAGAGATGTCGAGCACCTTGCCTGCCTTTGCACTCGCCTCATAAATGGAGGGCCCAGGATTTGAACCCAGGGCTCTCCCAGTCCCCCGTGCTGTTGTAAGTCCATCCATGACCCCATTCCCATGAAGGGGAGGGAAGTGGCTTCTCACACAAGTCCACCCACAGCCCTCAAAGCACTAGGAACTCAAGAGCAGCCATGACTGCCTCCCAGGCAAGGAGGTGGCCAGATTCTACCTCATTCTACTTCTTTAAGGGGCACAGAAATGGAGCAGAACCAGGATTAGTGACTTGATAAGAGTACACTCAGAAGGGTAGAGGAAGTGGTGGTGCTCGGGCCCCCTGCCACCCTCTCACCTCAAAGATCCTTCCACCACAGAGATACCGCCCACCTCCAAAAGCTGTCAGCTGCGGTTGGAACAGCATCCGTGTAAAAATAGCTGGGCCCACTCACTCCACACTGCTGGCTGCTCTGTCCGAAGACTGTCTGCGCCCCCGGTTTACTCGGTGCCCGAGCTGCTTCCACCCGCCTCTAGCACGGAGGGAGGCGTCTTGGCAGTGGTCTAGCTCCAAGGTGCCTCAGGAACAGAGCCCGCTGCCCCTTAGATCTCGTGTTGGATGGTAAGCTTGCAGCCCCACCAAGGACCCCGAGGGCCGACTTCCCTTTGCCAGGGAACTTTCTACCTTGAGTTGCCTCCAGCTCAGGGTTCCCTCCTCCGACCTGCACTCCAACTGGCCCCTGGTGGACCTGGGTGATAACGTGTGGCTGAGGTGGCGAGGGAGTCCTGACTAAATCTTGGAAGGCTCAGGGCCTGGGAAGGACAAGGAGGGCCCGAAAGCCATTCTCAGCAGAGGCACCCAGGGGAGGGTGAGCACCACGGAGGCCTGGAGTATCCTGAGCAGGTGGCCAAGTGAAGCAGCAGGTGGAGAATATGGGTGCAGGGGTGTGGTGGTGTTTAGAGGGAGTGGGCTGGCCTGGGGCTCTGGCTTCTGCAGTTAGCCCGAAGCTAATGGGCTTGACTCTTGGGGAGATGAGACAGACAGCAAGGCCCTAATGAATCTGATTCTAAACGCACCCACTGTGGGCAGGAGCTTGAGGACTAGGGGAGGAGGCCCAGGCTCACAGCTCCCAGGCACCCCTCAGGAGTTAGGTCAAGAGGTAACCGAAGTAGACCCAAGAGGAGCCACTGGCTAAGGAAGCAGCACGGTGTTAGCAAGTGGGAGGGAAGGGTGAGTGGGGAAGGGCCTGCCCTGCCCACAGTCAGATCTGGAACCTAAGCCTTGGATTTTAATGGTCACGTAGGAGACAAGATCTTGGACTAAGGAAGTAAATATTTACTATATTTAATCCAATATACTCAGATTTTATGATGAGAAAATATTTTAAAATATTGAGTCCACCGTATTGATAGGAAAAGAAGTCCAAATAGACTCAACTTTTTAAAGTGTATTTTAAACTTTTTATTATGGAACACTTTACCCACTCCCATCACCTGGATTATTTCAAAACAAGACCCAAAAATCAAATCATCCTACCCAGATGTTCCAGTAAATATTTTTAAACTTTAGAGCAGTATTTCTCAACCTAGGGCAATTTTGTCCCCTAAGGGACATTTGGCCATGTCTGGAAATAATTACTGATTGTTGCAACTTGTGTATGGGGGTTCTACCGATATTTAATGCATAGAATTCAGAGATGTTGCTAAATGTCCTACCGTACAAGAGAGCACCTGCAACTAAGAATTGTCTGGCTCAAAATAACAATCGTGCTGAAGTTGAAAAATCATGTTTTAGAATCTAAAATAAAAGGATCGTTTAAATACATAACTACAATAATACTAGCATACATAAAAATTAACAATAATTCCTCAATATCAAATATCCAATTAATTTAAATTTCATCAATTATCTCAAAAAAATTTTTTAAATTTTTGTTTAAATCAAGATCCAAATAAAGTTCACAGATCGCAATTGATTGATGTATTTCTTAAGTCTCTTCTCTATAGGTTCTCATCCTTTTTTTCCTTATAAATTACTTATTATAAAATAAATTAATTTTGTTACAAAATATATTCTTGATATCAAAATTTAAATATTGCAGATAAAACTAAAATTCCCCTCCCACTGATCCCTAATCCTGGTCTTCTCTCCAAAGAATAACTAATTTATCCAAATTGTGTGTGTATCAGTTAAGATTATATTCAGCTATGTTTCAAAAAACAAAATAATAATAAAACTTCAAGTCTACTCATTTTTTTGGGAAAATAAGCCCAAAGGCAGGCAGTCCTGGGCTAGTGTGGCAGCTCCACGAAGTTGGTAGGGTCCCAGGCTCCCAGCTCTCTGCTCTACCCTCCGTGAGTGGGGTCCTCATTCTCAGGTCACTATGGCTGGTGGAGGCTCTGCCCTCTCATCTGCACTCCAGGCAGCAGAGTGGAAAAGCGAGGAAGAAGGGAACATCTCTCCATATTAGTTTCTGGGACTGCTGTGACAAAGTACCACGGGCTGAGTGGCTTATAGCACAGAAATTCATTTATTGTCTCACAGTTCTGGCAGCTTAAAATCTGAAATCAAGGTGTCAGCAGGGTTGGTTCCTTCTGAGAGCTGTAAGGAGAAACCTGTTCCATGCTTCTCCCCTTTCTTCTAGTAATTTGCTAGCGGTCTTCGTTGTTCCTGAGCTTGTAGAAGCATCACTGCATTCTCTGCCTTGATCCTCACATGGCATTCTCCCTGTGTGTGTGTGTGAGTGTGTGTGTCTGGGTTCGAATTTTCCCTTTTTATAAGGAAACCATTCGCATTGTATTACAGACCCACCCTAATGACCTCATCTTAATTAATTATATCTGCAAGGGCTCTATTTCCAAATAAGGTCGTATTCTGAGATACTGGGGATTAGGACTTCAGTATGTGAATTTGCTGGGGTGGGGGTGGGGGAGGAATTCAACTCATAACACCCTCCCATAAGCAGATTTCATAGAAGTCTCTTACACTTCTTTGCTTACACTTCTTCGGCCAGAACTTAGTCTCATAACCATACTTCGCTGCAAGAGCTGCTTGGGAAGCTAGATTTAGCTGAGCACATGGCCATCCCCCCAAAAGTCAGTTTAATGTTATGGAAGAGAAAGAGAAAATGGCTCTCAAGGCAACAACTAGCAACCTGGCATGGAATGTATCCTACCAGACGTTTTTTCTGTGCGTTGCAAACACATTTAAGTACCTTTCAGGAGGCAGTGTTGGATTCTTCATCCAAACAGCTTTACCTCTTATGGAGCACCCACTAGGAGCCGGGCACTGCCGAGAGCCTCATGTTTTTATCTGTAATCCTCAAAACACCCTGTGAGCAGAGGTGGGTTTAATTTAAGTCTCAGGGCCCCTCACTTACACAAGGCTCTTTCAAGGCCCAACTCCCAATTTTGGATTGAAACTTTGGATTCATTTTCTTTTAGAGGATCCCTAAACTTATACAAGCCTCAGATCCTGGATCTGTTCCTGCCTAAAAGATAGGCATCTTTATCCTCATTTTATATGTGAGGAACTTGAAGCACAAAGAGGGCAAGTATTTTATCTAGAGTCACAGAGCCAATAGTGGAGTTGAGTTTTAAACCAAGATCTGTCTATTTCCAAAATTCAAGCCATTTTCCCTATGCCTTGCCTGCCAATGGATGCTGAAAGCACCCCAGGATGCTTTCTCCAGTGTGATCCTCAGCCACAACCTCAGAGTGGGTATGTGGATTCCTTGAGAGTTGGCTGCTGACCAGGGCCATAGGAGGCTGCTGCTCAGGTAAACCTTCCTGTGGAGGGAGAAGACATCTCCTGTAGAAGACCCTGAGCTGGGGTCCATCCCCAGGGAGCACACTTGTAATAGCTTCCCAGAGCTACGATAACAACCCACCCCGAACCAGGTGGCTTAAAACAACAGAAATTTATTCTCTCACAGTTCTGGAGGCCAGAAGTCTGAAATCAAAGTGTCAGCTAGGCCATGCTTCCTCCAAAGTCTCTGGTAGATAATCCTTCCTTGTCTCTCTCAGCTTCAAGTGGCCCAAGAACCCCTTGGCTCGGGACCACCTCACTCTGCTTCTGTCTTCACATGGACTTCTCCTCCATGCCTGTGTCTTCTCCTCTTGTCTCTCGTAAGGACACTTTGCTTTGGGGACTTAGGGCCCATCCAGGTAATCCAGGATGGTCTCATCTCAAGATCCTCCATTTAATTATATCTACATAGAGCCTGTTTTCAGGTAAGGTCACATTCCCAGGTTCCAAGATGTGGACATATTTTGGGGGCACCATCCAACTCATGACACAGTTTATCCCAGGGCAGCAAATTTCATTTCCAGGACCAGTGAAAGGGGTAGGAAAATATGGTTATGCACACTGTCCTTCTGGTCCATGTTAATCAGCAATGGCAAAAGGGACCACAGTAGAACCGTGGAGACAGGGCTACCCATCTTGGAAAAGCATAAGTGGACATAATTGCCCAGGGCCTTAAAGTTAGAGAAACTCTGAAGGTTCTGCCAAGTGTGGGCATGTGGGTGCCAAGCTTTTTCAGTAGAATGATGAGTTATGCTGGCATATTTCTCTCTGTTTACTAGACACTTTAGAGAAGTTCCCTGTGAAATGAATTTTAAATCCAGAAGCCAAGTCAGGAGGGGCACGGGAAGACAGAAGGATGAGAGAAACATTTCCAATTTACCAAGCTGTGAGTTCCAAGGCCTCACTTCTTACTTAAGAGCAGGGCGTTGGCTAAGGATAGTCATGGAAAGTTCCTGATGCCAGATTTTGGAGGTAGGAGAATGTCATCATTTCAATCCTGTACCTGTCGCCATGTTCTCTAACTGATTCAAATTCAGTTTCAGCAATGGATACTCATTTACTGAGAGCACACAGGGCACCAGGCAGGCTTATTTCCTTAGGTATTATTACTCTTTCCACTTCCCAGACAAGATGCTGAGATTCAGAGAGCTAAAGGGACTTGCCCAAGGTCATGTAGCTATAGGTAGTTGAAGCAGGAGTTTAGAACATGTCTTTTGATTCCTAACTTGGTGCTCTGTCCACCATAGCCCAAGACATGAACACTCCTTCCCACTTGCCGACTCCCATCCTGGGGAGGGGTGGAGGTGGGAGCAGGCCCGTCTGCTACCCACCAGAGCTTGCTACCCCCCTCCCGTTTGAAGAACGTGCTGCAGCAGGAGGCACGCAATCAGTGTTTTTGTTGGTCTCCAGTAGGAGCCCAAGAAAGAGCCTAATTAAGGACTGCAGCATGCCCGGAAGGCTCTGCAGCCATGGGAGTTGATTCCCATGTGTTCTCTGAGCCCGATGTTGCATATTCTTCCTGTTTCTGTGGTGCGATGCCCTGTGCTCTATAAGCATCAAGTATTTGTGAACCAGTTTCTCCATCCACGCAGCTCCTGGGCAACCAGAAGCCATCCCTGTTTTAATTTAGGAGGGACCAGCATGTGCAATCAATAAGTGCCCCACAGGTTATTAAAGGAGAGAAGGATGGCCCCGACAGCCGAGTTTACTAACAGGGAAATGGTCTTCTGGCAGCTTCTGGCACGTGGCCTGTGAGAGATTTACATTTCCTTTTTAGTCCAGAAACAGGGGCCTTCCCTTTTCATCTCAGCCCTAAGCCTGAGGGCAGTGAGCTGGTGGAGGCATGATCTGAAAGAAAACTTCCCTGCAATGTCATCCCAGAGGGGGCGCAAGGATGGAGGGGCCTGGGGCTGGGGAATCAGCCCAAAGCTTTAATAAAGTCATTTATGTTTTGAGGCTCCAGAAAACAATAGAGTTCCAGGACAGGGCTGAGACTACGGGGTGGGAGTGGGTGGATGGGTGTGGGGTTAGGCCAATGAAGTAAAAAGAAATAGGCAGAGGCTGCCAGAGGGGAGGTGGTCCTTGGTCAGCCTGGCAGGCTCTGGAGAAAGTCCTTTATTCACTCTTTTGCCTTTTCTCTTTGTTTTGGGTCCTTTGATTTCAGGAATCTGCAGTACTTTTTCCGTTCACTTGTTAAACAGCTTTGGAGGAAGAGGGCAGGTTGGATTTAAAAATAAAACTGTAACGGCGTTGGCTTATTTGGGTAAAGCAGAAGGAAGTACCCCAAGCCCACTTTCCGGAAGGCAGAATGGTGCGATACAGCGCTTCTCAAACCTTTCAGTCTCAGGACCCTTTTACTCTTAAAATTTATGTAGGTTATGTCTTTTGGTAGAAAATCTAAAATATTTATTCATTTAAAATACCAATAAATTCATAACATATTAACATAAATTATACATTTTCATTTAAAAATCTTTCAAAACAAAAAATTAGAAGAGTGACATTGTTTTATAATTTTGCAATTTTAAAAATGTCTGGATTAATAGAAGGTGACTAGATTCTTGTATCTGCTTCTGTGGTCAACATGTTGCAGTATGTTGTTTTCACTGAAGTATGAGGAAAATCTGGCTTTACACAGATATGTAGCTGGAAAAACAAAGAGTATTCAATAGTCTCTTTAGATAATTGTGGATATTCTTTTTGGATCCTGCACCGAAATGTAACAACTTTCTTAAAGGATAGTTGCAATGTGGAATCTGAAAGCGTATCAGTGAATTTTTTGTGTTCTGTTACATAAAAATCCATTTGTTGTGCACCTTGAATGAATCTTTTACCCATGTATGATTTTGTAATACCATGCATTGATCACTGAAAAATATTGCTTTACTGAGTTATGCAGATATTACAAATATTGACCCATTTTATTATATAATATCAAAAAAAATCACATTCATTAATATCACAACTGATCTCTTTGGAAAAATCCTTAAGTTTTGGGAAGCTATGAAGCTCCAGTGTAGCGGATACAAGTTTTCCAAAATTCTAATTTTTGCTTGGAAGTTCAAATTTTATCCTTGACAACAAATACTATCAGTTGTTTTCCCTGAAGTGACAGGCCCCCTTTTGTTCATTTTGAGAAAATGTCTGCCAAATACTAAGTCTGAAAAAAACATTCTTTGTCATTTAGTCTTTCAAGAAAGGAGGAGGAAGGGGGACGTTCCATGAAAAATAATGGCTAGTTCAACTCACAAACTCATAGCTCTGTCACGTAGAGAGAGCTTTCCCAAGAGATAACCATCCCACTCCGGAATGCGGTAGAAGCACTCTAAGCACACTGCCCATTTTATTACACAGAATGTTTTGAAAAGTGTCACTATTTAACAAGATTAATCACTTTTACTGCTTCATCAAGGACATTCTTAAATGAAACTGGCATTTGTTTTTACGGCAAGTGTGTGGCAATGACTGCTGGAGCTTGGTGCCTGCTTGATTCGTGCTCAGGTGGTAGGAGTTTCACCCACCAGCGCTTTTGCACCTTCAGCGCAAATGTCAACAAGGCGAAAAAGGCAACAAAAATTGCAGTATTTTTATGAAGATAGTTCTTAACTTCACATATACCAGGTAGGTGTCGCAGGGATTCCTCAGGCCGCTACAGACCACATTTTGAAAAAGGTAGCTGGAGGAGATACAACAGTTGACTAGAGGTCGGTGACTGCTTACCCCAGCTTTGCCTCAGGCTAGATCTGGCTTCTGCAGGTGTCTTTCACTCAACTGTCTCTGTATTTGCATTACAAACAGGTTGGATTAAATAATCTCTATCATCTCACTGTCAATTTAGGAGCACATTGAGCATTCTTTATCACTGACTTCTTATCAGTTTTATTGCCTGTTTGTTTCTAATATGGCTTGTTCTTTCTGGTGTGCTGTTGTCAGGATATACAACCACATAATCTCTTCCTAGCCCTTTGCATAAGGGAGGGCAACTGGCTTTCCCACAGAATGGGTGTTCTGTTGTAGAGGGTGGACTGAATACTCCACCTCTACTCACAGAAAGAAACTTGGACCTCAGAGATGTGCTGTTGGAACACAGTACACTTGCCCTGAATGATTCTGGAAGGGGTATTCTCAGCAAAAGGGGGGAAATCCAGGCCTGGAAAATCGGGGCCAAGTCATAATCATAAAAGAAATATGCTTTTTTCATGAAAATAAAAAAGACTAGACTGGGTAATTTTCTGAAGAAATCTGCATTTAGGGGATGGTGATTTACATTTGCCTCCAGAGGAAAAGAAGCCAGTCGTCCCCTGCTTCTCCTCCCTCACCGGCATTCATGTCCCCAAGTTTACCTCCTCCCGCTACAGAGCCTGCAGAAGCCTGAGCTCAGGGAAAATGCAGGGATACTCAGCTGGTGCCCGAGGGACAGGATCTGTGAGACACAAGAAAAGACTGGCGCTGAGGCTGCATTATCCTGAGGGAAGAAGTGGTATCTGAGGACGGGCTGGGGCCCCCGCCTGGGGAGATGCTTACAGGAGGATTGTGGAGAAAAGAATGTGCACGTATCATAAGATATCAAACAAAAGGCAATACAGAGGCATATTTTCCCCTTTATGAATTTATAAACAAAGCAAAACCCAGCTAAACAAGGGTACAACTCCTTGTCTCCCTCACCTTTATAAAGCTTGAGAATAAGTATGCGAGCCCTTCAATAAAAGAGTGGCATAAGCCACTCTCAAAGTCCAAGATGTGTTTGGTCTGGGGAAGACAGTGAACCCTTGTGGCAGAAGCTCTTAAAACTGACCCCCACCTCACCAAGCCACCAGCTTAGGGGATGTTGTTTCCTCTATGAAGACAGCCAGCGTCCATGGCGCTCCAGATCCTTGTAGTATGGACGCTCTCGGGTACTTGTGTTGCCTCAAATTGAGCTGCGTGCTCACCAGGGTCAGTGCTGTTTGTCCCCAAACCCGTTTCTGCCTATTGTACTTGAAATTCTGATTATATAATTTAACTATTGTGAAAACCAATGAAATGCGAGTGCAAAAAGAGGTTTTGTTCCTGTGAAAACTGATGCGGTATGATTTGGAAAGGCTTGATAAGGACAAGTCACACACACACAAAAAAAATTGCTATTGAACTGGTGTGGGAAAGACTGGGGAAAAAATCATAAACAGCTTAGAATAAGTCTGTACTCAGGTTGCCTTGTGTCTTTAAGTTCTCACTCTACTTTAAAGAAACCCAAACTAGAACTTACAGAGATTCCGGTAGAATGAAAGCCCCGTGATTATGGAGACCTTGTGTTGTTCACTGAATACGCCTGGCACATAGTAGGTATATTCTACATACATTTGTTGAGGTTTATTATTGCGATATTTATGGAGATTGGTCTGGAAGATATAGACTGGATAGAGAAGCCATTCTTTTGAAATCTCTCTGATCTAGTACGCTATAGTGAGGACATGTGATGGTAAGAAATGCCTCCTCCATTTCAGGATATGTCGAGATTCTTTGGATTTGGGTTCCAATTTCTATGTATTAACCTCGTGGCCTTGAACCAGTTAGCATGCTTCTCTAAGCTAGAACTTCCCCAACTGGTGGGCAAGGAACAGATTATAGGTGTGCTGAAAGCTTGATCTTCTAAATGCTCAGAGTAGCCAGGCAAGGCCTAAGGTAGCCAGAATCTCCGGGCTCATCATTTCTGGCAGCCTCAGCCCTTTTCCATAGTGAGATCTATACACATATACACAAGGGTATGTATATGTAAGTATGTGTGTATGTATATGAATATATGTATGTGTGTATACAGATATACATGTCTGGTGGTAATTGCCTATGTGCATCATAATATGGAAAAGGTTGGAAGCATCAAGAGTCCAGCTTTAACTCCTCAGCTAACAAATCCTGTCCAGCACTTGTCAACATGTTGTTATGAGGAAAGGCTGTGAAAACTGCTGGTGGTTATACACACAAGAGGCATTGTGACACACCACATGCCTGGAGTCAGATTCCATGTCTCCAGCCCTAGTTTCCTCATCAGATTCCTCAATCAACAAGAAACAAGAACTAAAAACAGAAAAAGATGGCATATAGAGGTCAACATTACCCTTATTTCTGATAAGTCTTTATTAGGAAGTGTAACTGTAGGCAAGTGAGCTTCCTAACACTGAGATTCAACGTGAGGCCAATTTACCCAGCCAGTCACGGGCAACCCTGGACCATACTCTTCCTCCGCAGGGGAGAGCTTGTCCCTGGAATAGTAGAGTGGAAAACACACTCCCTGTGGGCAACTTACTCCCAAAGAAAGAGAAGGGAGGACTGGTTCATGCATGTCAAGTCTCTTATTCCAAATTTACCACTCAGATCTGTCACTCCACGCCCCCTGGGAAGGAGTGTATGCAGGGATGGAGGAGTGCCCTAGCAGAGCTCCTCCCATGTGGAAGAATGCACCTCAGATGCACCTTCTTGAGATCTGAAGGGAGACGAGTCTGTTTCACCTGCTGTCCTGGCAAACATGGTCACAGAGGCACTGGACTTTTGTTGTACTATCAGCAGAAGTCCCAGTGCCCCGTCACCTGCTTCCTGGGTGCAGTGAAGCAGGAAGTGGGGCATCTATTTTTGCCCAGGAAGATCAAGCAGGGACAGTCTGGCCCTGGACATGGTTTCCTGATCCCTGGATATGGGTTACATAGTGTAGTTCTGTAGCCACACTTGCCATGGAGCCTTCCTGGTTCCCCCAGCTTCTCAATTGTGATACAGGTTGCAGCCACCCCAGCCGACATTTCTGCAGTGTTCTGCTGGTTACTGTTGGAAGTATAGCCTAGGACCTTCTCCTCTAGACCACCCATGAATTTCTAAGTGCCTAATTTCCTAAATTAAATCCTTTTCTGCTTAGAGCGTTATCTGAAACATAACAATGATCCAAGGACACTTAATAATGTATTAGCCCTCCCCAGAAACCTTCCTCCCTTTTCCCTTCCCATCTTCCTGCATTGGTCCTTCTCATTTCTTATTGATCAGCATACGGTCACATGCCGATAATCTAAAACTCTCACTGGCCAAGGGAACACAAGTCTATGTTTGGATCATACTAGTCATCAAATCACCAGTGTGGAATGATGAGCATTCCAATTTTCTAGACCTGTATTTTCCCACCTAACAGCCCAGTTCTACCTTTTCTTTGTCTTGGGGTCCAGTGTCTAGACCTTAGAGAGAAATCATCAACATACAAAGGCCAGCCTTCTTCTTAGCTACCCCTCCAGATTCCTGAGTTCTTCCCTCCTTATCACGAAACTGTTTGAGAACAATCTTGTCTTGAACTTCACAATAAATATCTGTTGAATTGAATTGATTTAACTTCTGAGTCTGGCAGTTTCATAGGCAGCCCTGGGTTACCCACAAATAAGCTACTATTTATAGAAGCAGACCGCAGAGCAATCCCACTGAAGTTACATGCTATTCAAGTCCACACCTTAGAATGGTGGTAGGAAATTCAAGTGGAACTCACTGCCAGCCCTTGTCTCTAACTTCAACTCGTTACTGGAAGAACGCAGGCCTCTGGTGCCCTTCAAGTGAGGAGAGTGCTGGCTTTCCCACAGTCACTTGGGCATTTTTTTCTGGGGTTTCCTCCTTCCTTAATCTGAGAGAGGGATGACATTTTTGAGTATTCTAGTGGTTTTGGTTAAACTATCTTTCCTCTTGGAGATGGAGGTCAAATCACTGAATATATGTATATTGAGTACCCACTTCATGCAAAGAACACTTTGGGGCTGTAGAGTACATACCTCAATTCTTATCCTCAAGTGATTTATAATCCGATGGGGCAGCGGGCAAGAAATGCACAGAAAATGCTTTTTCTTGTTTATTTTTCACTACCCAGGTCACTAAAGGGATATGTAAAATTCATATTTCTGAATCATTTGAATGTGTGTATATGGGGAACAGGAAGGAGTTTTACTTCAGCTCAGAAAAAGTCTTCACAGAGACCGATTAAGTCTTTTTCTGGAGATTGAATGAAACCATTATTCCAGGCCCAAGAGAATTGCCAGTCATGATCCTTTTAGGATCTTCTCCGCTTGAAAGGCAAGACCTGTGTCTGTCTGAACCACTTCCTGTAACAGTTAGCATAGCTGAACTGTAAACTCATACAGGCAGGGATCAATAACAACACTCACCTGCCTACCTGCAGTCGCCTGGCCTGTGTTAGATGCCAACAAATACCAGTGGATTCAGGAAAGAATGAAGGAACAGGTGACACAGCACAAGAGGAAGTACTAAATACATGTTTTTATGGGAACAATCTGACATTCACCTGCCCTGTCTACTTCGACCAGCGATGTCTCCTTGCTACAACTGGCCACGCTCAGCCAGTGCTCAGACGGTGACCTACTTCCATGTCATCAGTAGTCTCTGCTAATACTGAAAATCCTTTGAAGACATCCCATCTATGAAAATGAATTCCTGGTGAAAACAGAGCAAAAAGAGAATTTGAAGGAGAGATGAAACTTTCAAAAATCTTTAAGGCAACATGAGACTTTTTTTGTAAAGGCATGTAGCGTGAGGAGCTCTCAGCCCAAGGCATGGCAGTCAATTTGTGTAGATGATAAGACCTTTCAGTGTCAATGAGGGGGCACCATTAATAGCCGAGTATGGGATCTGGGTCCTAGGCACGTATATTGGATAAAGAGTGCCTAACCGTTTGTTATATGCTGAGCTGTATCCCCCAAATTCATATGCTGATGTTCTAGCCTCAATATATGAATTATCTCAGACATCTGGGTTACCTCACAATGTAACAGTATTGGGAGGTAAGTTTTAGAGGGGTGATAGTTAAGATGATGCCGTTAGGACCAGCCCTAATCCACTCTGACCGGTGTCCTTAGAGAAGAGGAAATTTGGACACACAGAGACAACCGATGTGTGCACTCACAGAGGGGCGACCGCGAGAGGACACAGCAAGAAGGTGCCCGCCTGCAAGCCGAGGAGAGAGGCCTCAGAAGAAATCAAACCTGCCCACACCTTGATCTTGGACGTCCAGCCTCCAGAACTGTGAGAAAACCAACGCCTGCTGATTGAGCCACCCAGTCTGTGGTATTTCGTTATGGCAGCACTAGCAAGCCAATACCACATTTATTAGAGAATTCTTCATTGTGGTGTTACCACAATGTGTCTGTGCAACACCTACATGTACTCACTGGCTCTGGGTGATTGGGGTTACATAATAAAGCACAACCAACTGATAGCACAGGAGACCGGGTTTTGCTAGAGGGAAGCAATTAGCAAGAACTTCTACAGTCTCAGGAAATTGTGTCCCTTGACACCTGTAGGTAAATTGTCTTACCCCTAAAAAGGATTCTTTTCAATGTTTCTTTTTATCTCTTCCCTCCATACCCTCTTCTCTCCCCACTTTGCCACCCTTTCACTCTTCCCTACTGACCTCACCCCTCACCACCCCATCCACTAGCCCTTCAGCTGGCCTTGACATCCATTTCTAGCTTTGCTTAAAAAAAAATAAAACTGTTGTTTTGTTTTGTTTTGTTTGTTTTTAAGGCTTTCAGCAGATTTCCCCAACCAAAAGTCGGGAGCAGGTTTTAAAACCTGTTTTTGAGGGTAAGATTTTCAACTTGGCCTCGCGTCAGTTGGGAAGATGGGCTCAGAAAAGCAGCCAGTCATCCTGAGGTACCAGGAGGGGTTTCATTATGGGAGAAAAACACCGGAAGCCTTGGTTGGGAGTCCGCTCCATCTCCAGAGCAAAGGGGCACAGTGGACACAGTTCTGGGGAGGACACCATCTGAGCATAGTAATGAGAGTCTCTGAGGCTCAGGGCCCAGGCAAGCCCCCTCTTAGTGTCTCAGGAGTCTGCCTCCCACGGTGGGTGCCATGGTGTCAGCTCCCTTCTATAAAGCAGTGGACTAGTCTCTGGGAGACCTAAAAAAATTCACTTCACTCCCCTAGATCTGAACTGTAAAAAGTTCCACTTCCTGACCATAAAGATTAGACCAGATTAGTCACTTTCCATTGTTTTTAGTGAACTTTGTAAAAAGAACTGTGAAAAATGAAAAGAACTTTCCTCAAACAAAGGCTTACACATAAGTTCATATTAAAAACAAACACACACATTGCTGGCTTGGCTCGGGGCAGAGCCCCACCCACTCTTGCCTTGCCCAGCCCTTCCTCCTCCTCCTTCAGGCAGCAACCAAGCACCCTCAGTGGATCCCCTGGGTTGAAGCAAGATGAGAATCACCAGATTTGACTATCTCTGAGGCCAGTGTGCAGAGAAATGTTTAACAGCAAACTTTGTGGGGAAGGGTGCTGATTTGTAGTGTTGCCTGATTTCTGTGGTATAAATACTTACCACCATGGCTGCATTCAAGCTACTGATGTCACATCACTGAACTAAAAAATAGCACAGAACTAAAAATAGGCGGCCAGCCAGTGAATGATGCAACGACCCAATGAGGCAATGACCGAACTCACACTCAATAGGCTCTGTAGTTTGAGATTTTTTTTTAACATTTCTTATTGATTTATAATCATTTTACAATGTTGTGTCAAATTCCAGTGTTCAGCACAATTTTTCAGTCATTCATGGACATATACACACTCATTGTCACATTTTTTTCTCTGTGAGTTATAACATTTTGTGTATATTTCCCTGTGCTATACAGTGTAATCTTGTTTATCTATTCTACAATTTTGAAATCCCAGTCTATCCCTTCCCACCCTCCACCCCCCTGGCAACCACAAGTCTGTATTCTCTGTCTGTGAGTCTTTTCTGTCCTGTATTTACGCTTTGTTTTTGTTTGTTTGTTTGTTTGTTTTTGTTTTTGTTTTTGTTTTTTAGATTCCACATATGAGCGATCTCATATGGTATTTTTCTTTCTCTTTCTGGCTTACTTCACTTAGAATGACATTCTCCAGGAGCATCCATGTTGCTGCAAATGGCATTATGTTGTCGGTTTTTAGGGCTGAGTAGTATTCCATTGTATAAATATACCACCTCTTCTTTATCCAGTCACCTGTTGATGGACATTTAAGCTGTTTCCATGTTTTGGCTATTGTAAATAGTGCTGCTATGAACATTGGGGTGCAGGTGTCATCCTGAAGTAGATTTCCTTCTGGATACAAGCCCAGGAGTGGGATTCCTGGGTCATATGGTAAGTCTACTCCTAGTCTTTTGAGGAATCTCCACACTGTGTTCCATAGTGGCTGCACCAAACTGCATTCCCACCAGCAGTGTAGGAGGGTTCCCCTTTCTCCACAGCCTCTCCAGCATTTGTCATTTGTGGATTTTTGAATGACGGCCATTCTGACTGGTGTGAGGTGATACCTCATTGTAGTTTTGATTTGCATTTCTCTGATAATTAGTGATATTGAGCATTTTTTCATGTGCTTTTTGATCATTTGTATGTCTTCCTTGGAGAACTGCTTGTTTAGGTCTTCTGCCCATTTTTGGATTGAGCTGTTTATTTTTTTCTTATTGAGTCGTATGAGCTGCTTATATATTCTGGAGATCAAGCCTTTGTCGGTTTCACTTGCAAAAATTTTCTCCCATTCCGTAGGTTTTCTTCTTGTTTTATTTCTGGTTTCCTTTGCTGTGCAGAAGCTTGTAAGTTTCATTAGGTCCCATTTGTTTATTCTTGCTTTTATTTCTTCTAGGAGAAAATTTTTTAAATGTATGTCAGATAATGTTTTGCCTATGTTTTCCTCTAGGAGGTTTATTGTATCTTGTCTTATGTTTAAGTCTTTAATCCATTTTGAGTTGATTTTTGTATATGGTGTAAGGGAGTGTTCTAGCTTCATTGTTTTACATGCTGCTGTCCAGTTTTCCCAACACCATTTGCTGAAGAGACTGTCTTTATTCCAATGTATATTCTTGCCTCCTTTGTCAAAGATGAGTTGACCAAAAGTTTGTGGGTTCATTTCTGGGCTCTCTATTCTGTTCCATTGGTCTATATGTCTGTTTTGGTACCAATACCATGCTGTCTTGATGACCGTAGCTCTACAGTATTGTCTGAAGTCTGGGAGAGTTATTCCTCCAGCCTCTTTCTTTCTCTTCAGTAATGCTTTGGCAATTCTAGGTCTTTGATGGTTCCATATGAATTTTATTATGATTTTTTTCTAGTTCTGTGAAATATGTCCTGGGTAATTGGATAGGGATTGCATTAAATCTGTAGATTGCTTTGGGCAGTGTGACCATTTTAACAATATTGATTCTTCCAATCCAAGAGCGTGGAATATCTTTCCATTTTTTAAAGTCTTCTTTAGAGATATTTCTTCAATCAGTTGTGGGGTGGACTTATGTCCATCCAACCACATTCTGTCATCCAGGCTTCCATGGGGCAGGATGTACCAACTGTGAACACAGGTAACAGCAACGCACTAAGTGAGTGGGGGCTCTTTAATGAACCCACAACAGGGACTTCATCTGATGATCCAAGCTAATCATGAGTGAAAACTCAGGCATGCCAAGAGGCCTACATAGGCTCTACCTAGACCTCCAGGCAGCCGTGATCACCCTGCCTTGGGTGGGTATGATCTTATTCTAAGTGTCTTATCACTCCTCCTGGTTACTGTCTCCTACAGGATGGATCAATGTCCAATTCACATTTTTGTCCTTCCATTTTTCCCAGTCTTTGCAAATAGCAAGGGTGTTCAATACCCAAGTAGCCTGGATTCTGAACCAGATTTAAAATTTTAGTTTTGTCACTTACTAGTTGTGTAACCCTGGGCACACTGCTTAATTCTTCTGTGCCAAGTTCATCCTCAATAAAATGTGAATGGTAATAGTACCTACTTCACAGCATTATTGGGAGGATTAAATGAGTTTCATACATATTAAGGACTTAGTACAACGGTTGACACATAGAATATGCAGTTTAAATACTAGCTATTATAGATTACCATTACATGTAGTATATATGTGTTACATATTACCATTATGTGACAGATGAATGCATGCCAGAGAACAAACGCACAGGAAAGAAGGGCCCGAATGGACAGGCAATGGGATTCCTTTGAAAAACAAATACCAGGTTTGGGTTTATAATAATAATTATAATAATAACAATAATCCTGGCTAGCATTTATTGGATGTTTAACATGCATCTCACAAGCATTATTTCATTAACTCCTCATGAAAATCCTCATAGAAAGGAACTACCACTAGCTGGAATACACAGATAAGAAAACCCAGGCCTGTGGAGGATACGTAACTATTCCAAGATCACTTAGTTAGTTCAAGACAAATGCAGGTCTTTGGAGTCCAGAGCTTGACCTCTTAATCATTAGTCTTTACAGCTACCACTACAGCCCTATCAGCCAGCTCCTAACTTCCAGGCCATTTACTTGCCTTCTCTTCTCTGTACTTTCTCCCAACCACCTCTCCATCTCTTCACCTGTCCCTTCAGGTTCAAGCAAGACTTACTTCCTTTCTGAAGACCTCCCAGACTATCCCCCTTAGTATGACATTCTCAGCACTTTCATACACTGTGTGCCCCTCATTCTCTCCCACCTATGACAAAGTTACCTGAGATTCTTTCTGTGTCACACAAGTAACAGTCTAGAGATTTTGCAAGATCTAGGTTAAATCCACGCCCTAGTTTAAACACTGCCCCAGCCCCATGACAAAGCCAACCTCTGCTGAAGCTACCCTGTATATCCATGTGGGTTCCCCAGAAACTGCTCTGTGCTGCTGGCCCTGGTGTAAATTATAAAATGGGAACAATGGGAAGGTCAGCAGAGTAGAACCAAGCCCTGCTGAACCAAGCCCTGCTTAACCAAGCACTCTTCACTCTCAGTCACCTAGGCTCCATGATGCAGACAGAGGGTGTAGAGCTAAAGTCATGTAAGAAACATTCAAGCTATTTCTACAGAAGAGATGACACACCTCTACACTCAAGGTGCCTCCTGCCTGCTCATGGATGCTGAACCCTTTTAAGAACATCTACAGAGCAACTCACAAGTGAATGCAAACACAGTACAGAGCACAGAGAAGAGAAGATGAGGGGGTGGGAAGCTAAAAGGAGTGCTCAGAATGCAGTAGAACTCTTCAGGGAACATTTCCTAGAGGTATTGAGTAGATCTTACAAAAATTTAAAAAATATTTTCTTGGTGCAAATGCAATACATGCCCATGACAAACAAATCAGAAAATACAGACAAGCAAAGAAAGGAAATTAAAAAAAAACCCACCTACAATCTCGCCCACCCAAAGACAACTTCTGTTAACACCCTCAACACCTTGACAACCAGCTTTTGCAGGAGACAATGTGCAGAGCTGGAGCCCAGGTTGTGTGTGTGGTGGAGAGGTAGGGGGACGAGGAGGCAGTCCTGGCATTTTGGTCTATGCTTGGGAGGAAGTGATAAGAAATCTCTTTGATGGGATTGGAAAGTATAGGGCTGAGGAAGAAGACAGAAGATCTCTCAGACCAGGCAGAGACAAGACACAGGCAGTAGTATCAGGAGACTAGCTGAACAGTGACATGATTAAAATAATCATAAGAGCAATAATAGCACACATTTGTTGAGAGCTTACCCTGTGTATGACATTGTGCTAAGCACTTCACATTCCATCATCTTATTTAATTCTTATAATCACCCCATGAAGCTTTTACCAAATCTCACCAACTTGTGTTTCTTCCAGTGTGCTCTATAGGCTACCTGCATCAGAATGCCCCAAGATGTTTGTTAGATCTCTTTGTCCCCATGGTTATGCCTCCAAGGTGTTCATTAGATCTTTTTGTCCCATTGTTTGATTGCAGATCATCTCTAGACTGAAATGCTTCAGGTCAGAGCCAAAAATGGGCATGCCCAAAAGATAACTGTAGAATAAGTAATGCCCAGGGCTGTCTTTTGAGTAACTTACAGCCTCATTCCCTTCCAAAAATGCTCCAAGGATGAGAGAGACTGAGCAAGAGCCCAGCCCAAGAGGCCTGTGGGCTCTACAAGCCTTCATTATCCTTGATTAATCCTCCTACAACACAACAGCCTAGAGACAGCTTTCAGCAGGAGGTGTGCTAGCCTCAGAGGCAGCAACCAGACAGTGTAGGTCAGTATGCTATACACTGGAAACTAACACAACATTGTAAATCAACTATACTTTAATTTAAAAAAAAAAAAAGCATCTGAGGATCCAGGGACAAAACCAAGACTGGGAGATCTGGGGGACAAGGGAAGCCTGAGAGAAAAGAGCCCAAAAGAGCCCACACCCTGGTGCTATCTCCTTGTAACTCCACATGACCTGAGCCAAGTCCTCTGGCATTTCTGGGCCCTTATCTTTATATTTTTATTTTTATTTTTTTATTTAAGTATAGTCGATTACAATGTGTCAATTTCTGGTGCACAGCATAATGTCTCAGTCATACATATATCTACATATATTCATTTTCATATTCTTTTTCATTAAAGTTTATTACATGATATTGAATATAGTTCCCTGTGCTATACAGAAAATACTTTTTAATCTATTTTTATATATAGTAGTTAATATTTGCAAATCTTGAACTTCCAAATTTATCCCTTCCCACTCCCTTTCCCCCAGTAACTATAAGATCATTTACTATTTCTGCAAGTCTGTTTCTGTTTTGTAGATGAGTTCATTAGTGCCTTTTCTTTTCTTTTTTTAGAGTCCACATATGAGTGATATCATATGACATTTATCTTTCTCTTTCTGGCTTACTTCACTTAGAATGATGATTTCCAGATCCATCCATGTTGCTGTAAATGGTATTATTTTATTTTTTATGGCTGAGTAGTATTCCATTTTATAAATATACCAAAACTTCTTTATCCAGTCATCTGTTGATGGCCATTTAGGTTGTTTCCATGTCTTGGCTATTGTAACTAGGGCTGCTATGAACATTGGGGTGCATGTGTCTTTTCAATTTAGAGTTCCCTCCGGGTATTTACCCAGCAGTGGGATTGCTGAATCATATGGTAAGCCTACTTTAAGTTTCTTGAGGAACCTCCATACTGTTTTCCATAATGGCTGCACCAAACTACATTCCAGCAGCAGTGTCGGAGGGTTCCCTTTTCTCCACACCCTCTCCAGCATTTATTGTTTATGAACTTTTGAATGATGGCCATTCTGACTGGTGTGAGTTGATACCTCAGTGTAGTTTTGTATCTGTAAAATTAGGGATTTGGCCTTAATGATCTCAAAGGTCCTTTCAGCCATGGGTGGGAAGATAGAATCTAAATCCAAGGGGTATATACTTCTGCTGCTCTTGTTTACCTCTGATGCAAGTCCCGAAGCCCAGGAACCCTAGTGCCACCTGAAGGACTGGGCAGATACAGGCTGACGGGGATCTCCAGGGCCATGAGAAGGGTGACTTCCACAGAGGAGGCAGGGAAGACCAGGAGCTGCTCCAGTCCTGGGTGGGAAGCCAGGGCCTCCCCACTCACTGGAAAACTCAAAGACCTTTCTTGTATGTTAGCTCATTTGAGTCTTCCCTCTCCCTAACAAGGTTAGTTATTTATGGTAGCCTCATATGTGTCCATAGGGCAGAGAAGAGAGAATGCTTATGGGAATGGAAACGTATTTTTAAGAACATCCAGGAACTCAGGGTAGGAAAGAGGCAGCCAGCTGGCATCACAGGCTCTTGATTCCAGGCTATGAGGTAGGTTTCTCAAGTTACCAGGAAAGTTTCTCCACCAGTGCTGAGGACCCACCTTACTTCTCTGTATCCTACACTCACTGATTGGCTGGCTCCCACTCACCATAGAACCAGTCCTCCTATTGGGCTGAGTTCACACTGTCACCTCCAAGATACCTGTGACAAGGTAATTGTGATATTAATTCATTTGCTGTATTTTTCCATTGCCTTCTCTTTCCAAGCAGGCACTGCTAGTCCAGTTTTTTGTTTTTTCTTGCCTTAGGAATTCTTGCAGAGCAGAAGACAGAAGCTCCTTGAAGCTAATAGATCTTCCTTTCTGGGTAAAAGCCCTGTCTCATTGTGTCTCTCCAATATCATGCACATATCCAGAGGGAGAAGAGGAGTGATGGGTAGGGAAGGAATGCTTTGAAAGACAAGGAAAGAGAAAGAAGAATGATCAAGGACCAAAAAGATTAACAAACAAACTCAGATTATAAGAACCCATTCCAGGGTTCTGGGTAAGGGCCAGATCTCAGAGGACATGAGGCCTTACACAGTGAGTTTCCAATCTCAGCAAAGATTCCTAGGCTCCAAGGATGACTCAGAAACAGCAAATCACCAAAGCAGAAGAGACCTGAGGCATCAGAGGAAAACTCATTGTGGACGATGGGCTGATGAGTGAATTGGATGCCTCTATGCTTTCGCCCAATTACACAATCTTTCAGGGGATTGAGCCCCCAGAATGACAGACTAATCTGCCCACTGAACAGGACTGAGGGCTCAGAATCAGACTTATTTTGATAAAGGGCAAAAACACAGAGGAATACAATATCCCTAGCTCAGCTGGGTTGTAAAGTAAGAGTCACATCCTGACCTGCATAGAAGCATGAATGACCCCATTGTCCTGGCAAAGATACCAGTTACATCACCTTAATACCCAAATCTTACTAGCTCTAAGCTCCCACCTGCTCAGGTAGAAATTGCAGTCCTATGCTCTGTTGGTTAGGATGGTTTCGCCACAAGTAACAGAAAACCCAGATTCAAATTCAAACATATAAGGAAATGCAGTATCTCACTAATGGGAATTAGAAGTAGTGGATTCCAGGTGTCGTACAAGGAGTGCTCAAGGTGTAAAGGACCCAGGTTGTATTCATCTCTCTGTTTTGCTGTCCTCAAGATGTTGGCTTTGTCCTCTAGCTAGCTCCTTTTTTGGTAACAAGATATCTTCACCAGACACAGTAACATTCTGGGGAAGAAAAGCACTCTCCTCCCAAGTCTGCTTCTTAGAAACATGGAAGCTTTTTCCACAAGTCCCCTATAGAATTCATTTTATGTCTCATTAGCCAGAATTGGATACATTCCTGTTGTTAAACCAATCTCTAGCAAGGGGAATGGGATCACCAGAGTTGGCCTGAAGCTCAAGAATAGCATGTGAATGTCACTGAAGTCTCCTTTCCCAGGAGATTCTTCAGCAGAAACAGCCCCTTAGAGGAACATATGCCTGGGGAGATGGGTGACTCACACTCCATATGCCAGATACATCTAACTTCAGCTCTGGCTCAGCCAAGACCTCCAGCTTGTACCCTAGACTGTATCCTACCTTCTGCCTCCAGCAGAGTGAGGCTGGGCCACCAGCAACACACGCTGCACAAGGCATGGCAGCCACACTGGGAAAAGACTAGTTGTGCTACTTCTCTCAGAAGGAAATTGTGTATTTGTCATCATTGTTTCCCCTTCAGGTTATTCAGTACATTGATATTAACCCCATTTTACATAAAGGGAAACTGAGGTGCAGAGCAGTAAAATCGATGCTTAAGGTCACTCAGCTAGTTAAGTGGCAGAGCCAGAAACATTCTTTTTTTTTTTTTTTTTGAGAGTTATGTTTTATTTGGCAGACATTTCTGAGGACTCAAACCCCTTCGAGCCTGGGATGACAGTCTCTCAGATGGCTCTGAGGGACTGCTCCGAAGAGGTAGGGGAGGAGCTAGGATATATAGATGCTTTACAACAAAGACCAGGTAGTTGGAACATTCAAAGATTACTTGTTAACAAGAAAACCAGACATCTCAAGTTAAGGAATTTAACGCTTTTCTATGTATGGGAGGAAACAAACATTTGGGCTCATTGAATTCATTCCTTTGACAAGCACCTAGCTATCTCAGGCCAGTATCCTGTCCTTTCTTATTCTGAGTCCCCTCAGAGTGCACCATTGTGAGTGGCTGCAGAGGCTGGGCTGCAGGCTTGTCTTCACTGGGGGCAGAAACATTCTTGAGAAAGTCTTTTTCTGGACATGTTTTTATTTCTTTGGGGTAAGTTCCTAAAAATTTAATTGCTCGTTCAGAGTATGTGCATGTCTTACAATGGGAAACTGCCAGATTGTTCTCAAGAACACTGTGTGAGTGTTCCAGTTGCTTCACATCCTATCAACATTTGATGTTGTCAGTATTTTAATTTCAGCTCTTCCAGTAGGTGTGTTTTGTTTTAATTTGCATTTCCCTGATGACTAGTGATGTTGAGCACTTTTTGATGTGCTTACCAACCATCAATATATATTCTTTCTTAACGTATCTGCCCATATTTTTTAAATTGGGTTACTTTTTTTCTTATTATTCAGCTATAGGAATTAATAACATTCCTCATTTTGCAAATACTTTCTCCCAGTCTGTGGTTTGCCTATTCATTTTCTTAAGGGTTCAGAAATGTTAAAGTTTAATGCAGTCTAGTAGATTGCTTTATTTTTCTTTTATGGTTTTAGTTTTCTCTAACTTGTCTAAAATAAACCTTTGTCTACTCCAAAGTTGTGAAGATATTCTCTTATGTTTTCTTCTAGAAGCTTTATAGTTTAGCTTTTACATTTAGGTCTTTGATCTATCTCAAACTAATGTTTATGTATGGTATGAAACAAGGGTCAAGTTCATTTTTTTAACATGGAAATCCAGTGTTCCAGCAACATTTGTTGAAAAGACTACCATTTTCCCGTTGAAGTGAGTTGGCAATGTTGCAAAAAAATTATTTAGCCATTTAAATGTAGGTCTTTTACTGGACTATTTTCATTGTTGATCTAAATGACTGTCCTTACCCCAATACCTTCCTCTCTTGGTTACTGTAGCTTTGTAGTAAGTTTTGAACTCAGATAGTTTGAGTTCCTCATCTTTGTTCTTTTTCAGTACTGTTTTAGTTATCCTAGATCCTTTGCTTTCCTATGCATTTTAGACTTTGCCAATTTCTACCAAAAACACTCTGTTAGGACTTTGGGCTTTCATTGAGGTAGGTAAGTGTAAAAGGAAAAACCTCCAGTTCTTTTATTCCTATGTAGGGAAAGCCCCTTACTATGTCTTTCTTCCCTGTGAGTCTCCTTTACTACTAACACAGGACAATTTACTTCTGACACTTCTGGTCACCAGATGTGTGTGGGGTTTTCCCCCCAACAACAAGCAAGTCTTGGACAGAAGCTGGGTGTCCTACAGTTTAACTTAATTCTGACACTATCAACCCAGAGATAGGTCAGATCTCACAAATAAGGACTCAGTCCACAAGACTGTCCCCCTTCCCCACTTTAGAATGCCAGCTGCAAGCTCAAGGTATTACCTCTGCTTCTGACCGACCAATAGTAGATCACAGGTTCCAGTGACCTCCTCCTAAGGTTCGATTAATTTGCTAGAACAACTCACAGAACTCAGGGAAGCACTTATGTTTACTAGTTTTTTAAGGATATGATAAAGGATACAGAGGAACAGCCAGATGAAGAGATACATAGGGCGAGGTCTGGCAAGGTCCTGAGCGCAGGAGATTCTGTCCTTATGGAGTTGGGGTGCGTCCCCTTCCCAGCGTGGATGTGTCTGCCAGCCTGGAAGCTCTCTGAACCCCCTACTATTGGGATTTTATGAAGGCTTCAATTATCAATTATTAACTCCATTTGCAGCCCCTCTCCCCTCTCTGGAGAATGGGGACCATGGCTGGAAATTCCAAGATTCTAATCATGGCTCAGTCTTTCTGGTGACCAATCCCCATTAAGGAGCCATCCAGGAGCCAACCCAGAGTTGTTTTATTAGAACAAAAAATCTCTTAGTGTTCCTACAACTTGGGAATTAAAAGGGTTTTAGGAGCTCTGTGCCAGAAACTGGGGGCAAAGACCAATACATATATTTTCCAATATCTCACAGTAGGATTTTGAAAGAGATGAAGGCAAGGTGCTCCAATTTGTGGGAACAACATCAGCCCAAGTGAAAAGGTTTTCTGTGTAGGGGAGAAGGAGGCCATGAGACTGGCAGGGTCAAATGAGGTCAAATAGTGAAGGGGCTTGAATCCTAAAGACTTAGGACTTCTTCCCACTGACAATGGAGAAATGCTAAAGGGTCTTTGAGCAGGGGAGTGATGAAGTAACACTGGGGAGAAAAGGTGACCTCTTGGGAAATTTTTGGTTAAGGTGGGTTAACTCCTCCCATCTGTACAATATGGAGTTTGAACCACATGTTTTCTGAGGTCCCTTGCAGCCCTGATGTTTTGGAATTCATTGGTCCAAAAAGGGGATATTGAGGCAGGAGCAATAATAGCCTTCAGCCTGTTAGGGTCAGGGCAGAGACCCCCAAATTCTTAGTCCAAGATTTTGATCCAACCAGTGGGTCAGATTTCTAGGGGAGGGTTGGTCATCAAATGCCTAGTAGCTTGTGAAGTGGAGGTTTGAGGAAGATGGGGAATAAGTGCCTCCTCTTTCCTCATGGATAATCTGTGTAGAAATAACAATTTTTTGCCTCCCTCCCCATGACTGCCTCCTCCCTCCCCATGACTTCTTCCTCCCTCCCCACAGCTGCTCCCTCCCTCCTCATGACGGCTTCCTCTCTGCATTGTTGACAGGCATCTCTCCTCCCATGCAGTGGCGGTACTCCTCAGGATTTTGTCCTGGGCCCCATTCTTCTCTCAGTTTCCCTGAGTGATCTCGTGTACTCCTGCACTCCACAAATATTTATTGAGTACCCACTGTAAGTCAGATGAGGCACTGATCTAAGCCCTGAGGGTAAATTAAGTCCCTGTTCTCATGGATTTGACATTTGCCAATGGTGTGGATTCCATCCGGATACTGGTCTCACATAAATCTGCCTCCAGCCCAGATCTCTCTCTTTTGCCTGCTTGGTCTGCTTGGCTATTCCACATACACCTCAAACTCAGTATTTCCAAAACTGAGTTTTCATCCTTCGCCCCCCTCCAGCTTTTCCTCCTGTCCCAGTTACACAAGCCAGAAAGTGCTCAGCCTCGTTGTTTATCATCATCTTTGATTCTTCACTTTCTCTCTCCTCCTATATGTAATCTGTAACCAAGTCCTGTTAATTATACCTTCTGATCCTCCAAAATACCTCTGAAATCTACCCACTGCTCTCCATACCCAGCACCATCACTCTAGGCCAACATCCACTCTCCCTTGATCTTCAACAGGTCCCTCTAGTCTGGACCACTTCCATGCCCCATCCCACCTTCAATACATTGTCCACACTGTGGCCAGAGCCATTTTCTGATATAACTCTGATCACGTGACCTCCCGAGTTAAACCTTTAACATGGTGCAGAGAGCTCCTGCTCACCTGTCAGTCTCTCCCCACTACCCGCTCTACCCACCACTACTCTTCTGTTGCATTAACTTTTTTCTCTCAGTGCCCTGGGTGTGCCATGCTCCTTCACTCCTCTAAGCCTCCCTCAGCCTGAAACTCCTGATCCCCTTCTCCTGGCTAACTTACTCCGGTCTTAGCTTAAATGTTACCTGGAACATGTTCCTTAAAATCTCTAGTCTGTGGTAGGTCCCTTCCTCTGTACTTCAGTGCCCCCCTGACCTATTCCCCCCATTGTATTTTCTGATTTGTTACTCTCCATGTCCTTCCTTCCGTTAGACTCTAAGCCACAGGAAGGCAGGGAAAGTGCTGCATCACCCATGTGTTGCCGTACTCCCAGCCTTTAGAAAGTACCCATCAACACGTATCTGTCAAATGGATAAAAAATTTCTTGTCCTCCTCCTCCTGCTTTCTAAATTCAGACATTGCTTAAGATTCCTGTTTCTGAGCTTTGCTCAGTATCGTTCTTTATATTTCATTGATTCCTATGATTTCAACGCTCAGGTATGTGTGAAGAAGTTTCTAGTCTACTGCAGGCTGGTGTCTCTCAGCTACAAATCTGCATTTCCAACATTATGCTAGATGTTTACACTTGTAGGTTTTTTCATCATCTCAGATAAAGGATATAAAACATTAAAAGCATGCAAGGATATGTATTCAAGGATGTGTAAGGCATCATTGTCTATAATACTGAAAAACTGGAAACAACCCAAATGCCCATCAAAAGAGAATTGGTAAATAAATTACAATACTACTACAGAGCCTTAGAAAGACTAAAAAGACTTATATATTAATGTGAAAAGATATCCTTGATAATACTGTTAAATAAAAAGGAGGTTTCAGAATGATAAACATAGTTTCATCTTATTCAGTTATTCCACATGCATTTATTGAACACCTGCTATGTGCCAGTTATTGTTCCAGGTGCTGGGGATGTTCAAAGAACAAGATAGTGCTTGTTCTCAGACAGCTTTCTAGACAGACAATAAAGTAATATACATATATATAATAAAACATCAGATAATAATAAGTGCCATGCTATTTTAGGTAGGATGGTCAGGGAAGGCCCTTCTAAAACAGTAACATTTGAACAGACACCTGAATAAAGTGAGGGTAGGAATCTTGTGAATATTTAGGGAAAGGGCATTCCAAACAGAAGGATCAGCCATCACAGGCCTGTAGCAGTGACAAGTTTAACTGGTTCTAGAAGCAGCAAGGAGTCCCCGGCTGCAAAGGAAAGCGGAGGGGAGAGTGGTGGGACATGGGGCCACAGAGGGTTTGCAGCCCATTCTAAGTGTGATGGAAAGCCAGTCTTTGGAGGTGTGTCTATTACAAGATGTTAATGTTTCATTGAAAAAAGTTTTAAAAATATACACCAAACTTTATCAAAAAATATTTCCAGGACATGAGATTACAAGAGACTTCCATATTCAAAACCATACCCTTTGTAGTGTTTTATAGTGAGCATGTATTAATTTGGTAATCAGAAAAAGAGATGATGATTTTTAAAATTTGTGCATACCCTTTGGCTCATCAACTCTCTTCCAAGAAACACATCCTTTAAAAAAAAATTGGTTAAGTTCACAAAAGTGTGTGTATAAGGATGTTCATTATAGTATTATTTATAATACAAAAAAATGGAAATAAATGTTTGTCAATAGAGTATTGATTAAATAAATTATGGTAAAATTATACAATGAAATTATAGGAGCCCTGACAAATTGTGTCATAGAATATTACCCCAGGCCCAATTCGTTCAATTCCCAACTCTCTGAAACCTAAAATGTTTAGGCACCCTGCCTAAAATGACCTCTTCTTCCTTGAAACCTGTATGTGTGTGTTGTCTGCAGCAGTCCTGTGGCCCTTACCTGGTACTATTTCATCATGGAACAACAACTTTAGTTCACACTTGGCTCCCCATGAGCTGTGCTAATGGAAGGAGGGCAGGGATAGAACAATTCCAAACAATAGACCATTCATTCCTTGGTAAATGCATCGCAGCATTTATTTTGCAGTGGATTCACCTTCCTAACTAGCTTTCCTTATCTTAATATTGAAAAGTAATGAGCATCTCCAGGCACACACATAGGTAGCAGGGGCACGAGACCCAGAAGACTGAAGAGTGAAGTTCCCCTGGGTAACCCCAGAGTGGATGGCAAGCACTGGGGTCCAGAGAGTTGTCAGGGCCCTTCCCCTGCACAATCACCTACTTCCTCTTCACCAAGAGACCAGAACAACCCCTCTTCTCAAGCTTCTGTGACTCTTGCCTTTGGCTTGCAAGGCTGGGCTCCCTGCCCTTGGTTCCTGAGCGTCTCCTCCTGGTCTGTGCTGGGCAGTGAAACAGCCGCTGGTGAGTCATTCAGGGCCTTCTTTCTCCTGGTCCATTCTGCTTCCCCGCCTCATGGCTGACTCACCAGCTCCCACAGAGGCCTGGACACATTCCTTCCACCCACCTCACAGTGGCCTCCTCAGGGAGGGGCAGACACCACTGGGGAGAGAGGCCACATGAACTTACTTATCCCACAGCCATCCTAAACCGAGCTTCCTTTGCTTCCACAAAGGCTCACTGTGGACGTCTCTTCCTCCCAGCATCCCGGAGAGGCAGGCAAGGTTTCCTTCCATGTGGGGCATTTGAAGGGGCCAGAAAGTAATACCTCTCTTCCCTACCAAGTCCTCTGCCAGCTGATGACTTGTGAGTTACAAATGAATTAAAAAATGAAAGCCATATTTATCACTGATAAGCACTGACACTGGTGAATATGCTTCTGTCTTAGGGCCATGTAATTCTGAAGCCCAGAAGGGCTCTCTCCATGGATGGTCAGCCTCTTAAACTTTTCTGTATTGATCCCAAAGTGGATTTTTTGGGTGTCCTGGTTCAGCTCCCTCTGCATTAGCTCAGCAACTTTTGTTAGAAAAAAAAGAGAGAGAGAGAGAGAGAGATGGAAAAAGGGAGAGAGAAAGGATTTGGGGTTTTGCAGAAATATTTGCCTTTGAAAATTCCCAGGGAGGGGGGAAACTATTGTTAAAATCTATCTTTTTTCCTTTGTTTCTCTCTCTCTCTTCCTTTCTTTCCCTCCTCGCATCGCTATCTCTCTTTCCCCATTTTTCAGCTCAGCCCACAAGTCCTCTCCTTCCCCTCTTGGATTCCTATCTCGTCTCCCCACCGCAGAAGGGAGCTGGGAGTGGCTCTAAAAGGAGATGAGGTGCTGTAATGTCCTGCAGATGCCTCAAGTCTCAGACAGACCCAAGGAACTAGCACTCTTGTCTCTTGTCACCCAGCTTCTGCACCATCCCGTGGTCCCACCAGCCTCTGAAAAGAAAGAACACTAGTTTCTTATGAACTCCTTAGAAGGCAGTATTCATAGCCCCACTGGCTGAAGTGCTAATGATCAGCTGTTTTCATGAGCAAGATGATATGATGCCTTTCAAAGTGGGATCTGGGACTCCAGAGCTTAAACAAACAAACATCAATAACAACAAAAATTCCTCATTCCAGAGTCCCTTTGTTCTGCTAAACAAAGATTTAGATGCCAGGCTCCATGCCTGGGCAGGAACCGGAAGGTGAGGAGGCTCCCACCCCTGCTCTTGGGGAGTTCACAGTCTGGCTTCTCTTCCAGAAAACACCAGCAGAATAAAGCCGCCTTTTGGAGATGGTCTCCTTTCTACCTCAACCTCCAAGAGATACGGCAACTCTGCTTCCTCTCAGAGTCATAAACGTTCTGAATGTGAAGGGTCCTTAGGCATCTCTTTTTCAGAGATGAAAACTGAGGCCCAGAGAGGAGCATTGTCCTAAGCAGGTCACACAGCTGGTGGCTGTGTTGAGCTGGGGCCCGTTTCCTGTTCCCCACGTCACCCTGCCTCCAGGGCATTCCTTTGAGCTAATGAGCTAGGCAGAATCCATGACAGCTTGTGAGCTTGTCCTGATTGTTCCTTCCTCTTGGGAGTTGTCCAGATAAACCTCCCCAGCATGCTGAAAGGCTCACCTCCCAACCTGGAAGGACGGGAGTTCTCTATGAGGATCAGAGCCAAAGCAACTCGGTCAAGTTAGCACTGATACCTTCGAGCTCTCTGCACAAGTTATTAATACAATTGTCTCCTGCCCTATGGCCACAGCCCTCCACATGCCCAAGGGATTCTGGGCCCTTAAAAATCATCCAGTCCAGGGTTTTCAAGCTAATGGTCCCGACTCATTAACTGGGTGACAAAGTCTAATTCTTAAAAGAAAGAAAAGAGTAGAAAATATCAGAATACATTATATTTGTGGTAACAGAATTCTCAGATGACCTCCCCAATGACCTTATACAATCCACTCCCTTTGAGTATGGGCGGGACCTGTGAATACAGTGGGATATCACTCCCAAGATTATGACAGTTAAATAGCAAAGGAAGGGATTTCGCAGAATAATTAAGGTTCATAATGCAGAGCAAAAAAAAAAAAAAAAAAAAACACAAAAAACAAAACTGCCTGCTATTCCAGTAAACAAGGAATGCTGCCCAACATCAAGCAGTTAGCCACTGCAGCCTTTCAATGGTGAGCCCTGAGGGGAATTCAGGACGGAAAAAACCCAGGATACTGGCCCTAGAGAGTTCATATGCATATCTAAGAAATCACTGGTAACGATCCCAGACTCTTCTATCCTCCCGCACACTGAAAAGCACTAAAATCATTAACTTGAGATGTCTGTTTTCTGTGACTAGCAGTAATCTTTTGATGTTAGACTACATGTTTTTTTCTTTTTTTTTTCCAGCAAAAAACATATATTCTGTCTCTTCCCTTACCTCTTTCAAATAGTTCTTCAGAGCTATCTGAGAGGCTGTCTCCCAGGCTACAGTTCTCAGTACGGTCCCTGCATAAAAACATAACTCACAACTTTTAGATTGTATGTTTTTCTCCAGTATTGTCAATTCTGCATATTGTCTTCAGATAAAAATCAGTTGACTTTGAAATAATCAAACGAGATTATCCTGGATGGGCCTGACCTAATTATGTAATCCCTTTAAAAGAGAGATTCTCCTTCTGGCCTTGAAGAAGAAGCAAGAATTCTACAGCTATAAGAAAATGAATTCTGCCAACAACCACATGAGCTTGGAAGAAGACCCTGAACTGCAGGTAAGAAGGCAGCCCCAGCCAACACCTTGACTGTAGCCTGTGAGACTTTCAGCAGAGCATTCAGCTAAGCTATGCCTGAACTCTGACCCCATGAAAACTGAGATAATAAATGCATGTTGTTTTAAACCGCTGCATTTGTAGTAATTTTTAACACAACAGAAAACTAACATAATCCTCATAATAGGGATAAGTATTATATTATGCAACTTTGTTTAGTGATAGATAGATAGATAGAGAGATAGAGAGATAGAGAGATAGAGAGATAGATAGATAGATAGATAGATAGATAGATAGATAGATAGATAGATATAGAGATATGTAAGTATTAGACCATGGTATAAAAAGCATTTTTTTCTGTTTTGAGATGTGACCAAAATGTTGAAAGTCACTGATCTACTCACACAGTGATTTATCCAAGGTCAAGCAGCGATTAGCAGACAAATCAAAACTAGAATCCAGGTCTCCCCGGTCAATATTCCCTCCATCCTACCACACTGCTCAGTGTTGTTAGGAAATGAAACTGAGCAGGACCCTGTAGGGCCCTCCAGAGTACAAGGGCCTTTCCGTATCCCCATTTCTTGTTTGTAGGAAAAAGGTTTCAGCCTCCTAGACCTTCCTTGAGTTCCAAAGGGCAGATTCAAGCAGTTACTAACTAGGGAAGTGAGCAAATGCAGAAACAAAGGGAAAGCAGTCAAAAAATAATAGTGCAGGACAAAACAAAGTCCTTTACATAACAGTCTAATACATATCTTTGAGTTCTTCTGCAGCAGCTAAGGCCTCCATCCAGGTGGAGGATGGTGACTCCATGCTGAGACCCCAGACTGGCTGGAACCAGGAGGTTAAGATTGCGATTCCTGGAACACCACCCTCTTACCTCACCACCAACCAATCAGAAGAAAGTCACACATCCTGCAGCCCTCACCCCAAATGTTACCTTTAAAAACTCTTCTCTGAAAACAGTTGGGGAGTTTGGGTCTGTTGAGCACAAGCCACCCATTCTTCTTGCTTGGCCCTGCAATAAACTTTTTTCTGTTCCAAAATCTGATGTTTCAGTTTATTTGGCCTCACTGTGTGTCAGGCACATAAACTTGGGTTTGACAATAGTAAATATCCAAGAGAAATCTAAATGTATGTCCTACAAAAACTTGTACAAAGTGTTATTCATAAGAGCCAAAATATGGAAGCAACCTAAATGTCCACCAACTGATAACTGGATAGTTACAAAATGTGTTATCTCCATACAATGGATTCCTACATAAAAAGGAATGAAGTTCTGATTCATACAATAACATGGATGAATCTTGAAAACATTATGGTAAGTGAAAAAAGCTAGTCAGAAAAGACTATGAATTGTATAATCCCATTTACATGAAATATCCAGAACAGACAAATTCGTAGAAACAGAAAGTAGATTCGTGGTTGTCTGAGGCTGGAGCCAGGATGAGGGCTGCAGCAGGAATGGGGAATGACTGCTAATGAGTACAGACTTTCTTTCAGGGGTGTTAAAAATACTCTCAAATTAGATTGTGGTGATGGTTGTACAACTCTGTGACTGTACTAAAAACCGCTGAACTGTAAACTTTAGGTGAATTTTATGGTATGTGAAATCTACCACAATTAAACTGTTAAAAAAAAAAAAGAAAGAAAGAAAAGAAAAGAAAAGCGAAAAAAAGAAAAAGCAGTCCAGCTACCCTACTGGAAAGACATATGGAGAGACTGCATGGAGAGAAGAGGCCTGGAACTACATGGGGGAGGGATGGGCTCTGCTGTCCCAGCATCCAAATAAAGCCTCTCAACAACCCCAGCCCCAAAGACACCAGCTGTGCTAGGGAACCCAGGCAAGAGCAGCAGCAGAACTGCACAGCTGAGCCCTGTGCAAGATAACAGCACAGACCTTGTTTCAAGCCACTAAGCTGTGGGACAGTTTGTTATACAGCAAGAAATAACCAAAGCAGCCATTTGGGAAAAGATACCATAGACCCCAAATGGATCAAAGAGCTAAATATAAAAACTGAAACAGCACAAGTATTAGAAGAAATTATGGGTAAATTCCTCTACAGCCTGGGTATGGGGAAGTTCTTTCTAATTAATTCTCAAAGCAAAAATGCAATAAAATAAAAAATTGATAAATTTAAATACTTAAAAAATAATTAAGCTTTTGCAGGGCAAAAACTCCATAAACAATTTTTTTTTAAAAATGGACAAATTTAGAGAAAATGTTTACAATATATATCATAGATAAAGCACCAAAATTTCTAATAAATACCTTTTTAAAGTTGAAAGGAAACTTTAATCCTGTATAAAAATGGGCAAAAGATATGAATAGAAAATTAACAACAACAACAAAAATATAAAACTCATCTTTAAACATGAAGAGATGTTCAACCTAACTAATAATAAGATAAATGCAAATTAAAACTATACAGATACAGCATTTCTTATTCATCAGATTGGCAAAAAATCTAATCTTGATTATATACTCCACTAGTGAAACAAGAGAAATGGGCACTTATATATTACCCATAGAAATAAAAATGAAGATAAATTCGGTAATATCTAACAAAACCATGGCTAAATTCACCTTTTGACCCAGTAATCCCACTTCTAGAAATTTTCCTTGAAGATACACCTCCAATAATTTAACAATATTCATGCACTAGGTTGCTCATGTAACATTATTTGTAATTTCAAAAATTATTAATATCTTAAATACCCAAACAGAAAAGACTCATTAAATAAATGATGGAGTTTGGTTAAAGAACTATGAAGAACTATAAAAAAGACTGTAGAAACTCTATATGAACTGATTTCCAGAATATAGTAAATAAAAAATGCAAAGTGCAAAGAGTTATATATAATATGCTTCTGTCTAAAAGACAAAGGGAATAAGAAGACATATGTATCTGCTTAATTTTTAAACATACACACATACACACGCACACACACAAAGGATAAATCAGAAAACAATGAAGTGGATTATCTACAGGAGATGAGGGTATGGGTTAAAGGGATAAGGGAGTGAGGACACTCCTTTGGGTACACTTCTTTGTATTTTTTAAGTTTTTGAAGCATATTAATGCTCTACTTATTCAAAAATAAAATTTAATAAAGAAGAATGGGAGGAAATCAAAGCGTTAATGCAAACAAGAGCAAATAAATCCAAGCATGCCCACTGTTGTCTCTTAGTTCCAAACCCACCCTCTCATACTCTGCTTTTTCATGCTGGAGCCAAGACTCTGCAAACCACATTTCCACTTTGCTGTGTCTCTGTTGGGCTCTGCCTATCAGAGCCTTGAGTGGGAGCTGCACGGTGGGAGGAGGCAGCCAGGACCTGTTCCTTCCTGTTTGCCTCTCTGGTGGCAATTCCTGTGCATCTCACTCCAGCAGCTTCTTCACCACAGCAGCTGCAGTTCCTTTTCATAGCAGCAGTGAAACGCAGCTTACAGTTTTTCCAACACTTGCAAAAGCAGCCTCATTACACCACTTCCGAGACACCAATCAGCAGGTACCCCCTTCTCAAGCTCTAGTTTCCAACTCTACAGGCCCCTTCCTAGGAACTCATAGAAGCCAGCCCCAGTAAAGTGTCCTCTTTCCCCCGGAGGAGGTCTGAGTTTCAACTCCACAGGTCCCTTCTTCTAAGTTTCTAAGTTTTAAAAATTCAAATTCCTCCTTTTATTCTCTGAACACTAGGGGTGAGGACTGTCTCCTATAGCGTTACCACGGAAAACCTAGAGCAGCAGTTCTTAAAGAGTGTTTTGTGGATCCCTGTGGAGGATCCTTGAGGCCTTTCAGTGGATCAATGAGGTCAAAAATATTTTCGTAATAATAATGACATTCTTTTTCTTTTCATTGTGTTGACATTTGCATTGATGGTGTGAAAGGAGTGCTGAGTAAAACTGCTGGCCTTTGTGAAGTAAGCCAGAAAGAAAGAAAAATACCACATGGTATCACTTATATGTGGAATCTGAAAAAAAAAAAAAAAAAAAAAAGCCAAACGAAATTATTTACAAAACAGAAACAGACTCACATAGAAAACAAACTGATGGTTACCAGAGGAGGAAGGGAGTGGGAAGGGACAAAGTGGGAGTTCAATTTGCAGATACTAACTAATACATATAAAAGAGATAAACAACAAGTTTATACTGTACAGCACAGGGAACCATATTCAATATCTTTTAGTAACCCATGGTGAAGAATAATATGAGAACGAATGCATGTATGTTCCTATGTGACTGAATATTGTGCTGTACACCAGAAATTGACACAACATTGTAAACTGACTGTACTTCAAAATAAAAATGTATTTTTTAAAAAAACTGCTTGCCCTTTAGAGTAAATAAATTCAGTACCAGGCTAGCAATCATTGCATTTTTCACCACTATGTACTTTCAAGAAAAAAAAAATCCAGTTATACTTAAGAATTACTCTTGATAAAGCAGTAAAATTAGTAACATTATTAAATCACGATCCTTAGGTTCAAATCATTTCAATATTCTTATGGTAATTGTGAAACACTTGTGCTGCAGAGTAAAAGGTCGTTTTAAGGACCAGCACTTGTGCAATTGTTTAAGTTGTTAGCTGAACTAGCCACGTTTTTTTACTGAACACCATTTTTGCTTGAAAGGACAACTGACAGACAAACTATGGTTATTCAGACTTGGGCATTTAGCAGACATTTTCTCAAAAATGAACAAAGTAAACCTGTCACTTCAAGGAAAACAACTGAGAGTGTTGGCTGCCAATGATTAAAATTTGAACTTTTAAGCTAAATTTAGAAATTTGGAAAACATGCATCTGCCGTGTGAGCTTGACGATTTCCAATCCTTAAAAAATTTTCTGATGAAATTGGTAGTGATATTAACAAATGTGAAGTTTTTTGAATAATGTGTAATGAAATACGTCAGCATTCAAAGTATTTGCATTACTCAGGCAACTGATGTTTTCCAATGACCAATGTGTAGGATTACAAAATCATGCATAGGTAAAAGATCCATTCAAACCACAAGATAGACCAATGAATTTTAATAGAACATATTAACAAAATTTTTTTAGACACAGTTTCAGATTCCACGTTGCAACCAATCTTTAAGAAACTACCATTTGTCAAGTTTTGGTGTAATATCAAAAAATATAATCATAATTATCTGAAAAGTCTATTAAAATATTCCTCCCTTTTCTAACTGCATACCAGTGTGAGGCTGGATTTTCTTCAGATGCTTTGACTAAAACAACGTATCACAATAGATTGAATGCAGAAACAGATATGAGTAGGCAGCTGACTTCTGTTAGGTCAGACATTAAAAAGATTTGCAAAAATTCCAAATAATGCCACTCTTCACACTATATTCTTTGTATAGTTGTTTCTCATAAAAATATGTTATTTGTGTTAACATGCAATGGGTTTGCTGTTTTTATTTTCAGCTTTGATATATAACTGACATATAAGTTTAAGGAGTACAACATGATGATCTGATACACATATATATTGCAAAAGATTACCACAGTAAGTTCAGTTAATACATCATCACCTCACATAGTTACCATTGTGTGTGTGTGTAGTAAGAACTTTTAAGATCAACTCTCTTAACAATTTTCAAGTATACAAAACAGTATTGTTAACTATCACTATGCTATACGTTAAATCACTACATGTTCATCTTATAACTGGAAGTTTGTACCTTATAACTGGAGCATTTTGGTTTCACTCCTATGACCATCTTTTGCCCTAACCATTTTCCCCATCTACCTTGCCTGTTACTTTTAAATGAATTAAAAATATATATTGTAAAAAAGAAAATTCTCAGTTTTAATTTCTGACACTGGTGATAAATACTACTGGCTTTAGCGAACATAAAATCTCCTTGGAGTCCTCAATGAATTTGTAAAAGTATTTAAAAAAAACCAAAAAACTCCTGAAACCAAAAAGTTTGGTTATTGCTGCCTTGGAGGTTTTTTTTTTTTTTTTTTTTTTTTTTCCTTTAAACTGTTCAGGTACCTACTTAACAACTTAATACCTAATTAACAAATATTTATATTAAATTCTCTCTGTTAAATTAACTTATGTGGTTTATACCCCCGATTGGACCCTGACAAATATACAAATGAATTTTAAATGTATAACATAACCATCTAGTGAAAAAAATCTTGAACTTTTTTTAGTAAGTTTATTTTTTATAGTAGTATAGTAGCAATTTTGAAACTACTGGGCACCTGAATATATATATGTTGATGTTGTTGGAGAGTGTTCTTACATGGAAGAGAGGAGATTCAATTGTGTGATGGGTTGGATTGGAATTGAATGTGTTAACGTGAACTTACGACTTCTAAAATCCAAACGCTCACACACTTCCACAACCACCACTATTGCTGTCAAGGTACAAAACATTCCATCACCCCCCAAATTTCTTCTTGTGTCCCTTTTCAGCTAATCCCCTATACCACTCTTACCTCCAGGGAAACTCTGTGTCTTTCTTAGCTGGTTGTTAAAGAATTCTCCATATCATTGGTTTTCATCCATTTGATTATAATATGCCTTGGTGTGGTTTTCTTTGTGTTTATCCTGCTTGGGGAAAGTTGAATTTCTTGAATCGGTAGGTTAAAATTGGAAAATTTTTCAGCCATTATTTTTTCAGAAATGTTTCTACTTCTCCTTTTATTATTCCCATTATATGTATGTTAGACCTTGTGATGTTTTCCCATGGGTCTTTAAACCTTTGTTCATTTTTGTTCATTTTTTTTTCTTTGTGTGCTTCAGTTTGAACAGTTTCTGTTGCAATGTCTTCAATGTCACTGATATTTTCCCTTGCAGTGCCTAATTTTTCATTTCAGATGTTGCATTTTTCAGTTCTAAAAGTTCCATTTGGTTCCTTTTTATAGTCTACATTTCTCTCTTCATTATCATTATGCTTTCCTTTAAATCCTTGAGCATATTTATAACAGCTGTTTTAAGAGTCTTACCTGCCACCTGCAGTATCTCGCTCATTTCTTGACTTTCTCCTCCTCCTCCCCCTCCCCCTCCTCCTTTTTTGCATGTTAAGTAACTTTTTAGTAGATACAGGACATTATAAATGTTATACTGTTGAGGGACTGATTTTTTTTTCTCTGTCTTCCTTCCAAGAGTTTTGAATTTTGTTTTGGTGACCAGTTTAAGTCTTTTATGGATCATTATGATTCTTTTGAGGCTTGTTTGCAAGCTTTGTTAGGGCTAATATAGAGTAACCTTTACTCTAGAGCTATTTTGATCTCACTCTTAAGGCCAGGCTTTCCTGCGGTCTTTTCTGAATATCCCAGATGTTCAGTGAGGTCTCGTTATTCTACCTGGTTAGAGCTCAGTAACTTCCAACTTTCTACAAGCTTCTGGAAGTGTTCAGTCTGCAGCTCCTCACTACTTGTTCTTCCCCCAAAGTTGTTCTTTGTCCAGACTCATAGAGCCTATGCATGTTTCCTAGTATTCAGTCAAATTCTTATGAGAACTCTTGTAAAGCTTTCTATAGGTCTTTCTCTGTGTGGTTCCCTCCTCACTGATTCTCTCTGGCAAATTCCAGTTGCCTCAGCCTCCCCTGGTCTTTGTCTCCTCAACTCAGCAAGACTCCTACGTTCTGCTTGTTTCCCATCCCTGGGCTGTGGGCTGGAATGTGCTTCTAAGCAGAAAGTTGGGGGCAATTTAGGGATCACCTCATTTGTTTCTGTTCTCTCAGCAAATGTCTGAAGTTTGTGAAAACAGTTGTTTATACACTTTGTCTAGTTTTTCAAGTGTTAGAGCTGGTCCAATATTTGCCTGCTTGGTTTTTGATCATATGAATTGACATATACTCTTTGTCTACTTCTGGGCAGTTCCACCTGATCCTCCATCTCCATATGCATATAAAAGAAAATAAATGCTTAAAGCCAAATATCCTGAATTTTAGTCCTTTAGGACTAAATCCTGATGGTCTGTGAGCCCTGCTCTATCTTAGCCTCATAAAATTAAATGAGGATTACAGGCAGCTAATCACAACCCCCAGTGCTAAAGGATATACCCTCCAGATACTTCCAAAAGATCAGAGGGCACCTTTTTTTTTTTTTTTTAATCAAAAGCCCTTTTTTCATAGATAGGTGTAAATTAGCATAGAAAAAGAAAGGTAGAAGAAGATCCACCAAAAGGTTAACAATGATTATCTCTGAAAAATGAAATTTTGGGTGTTTTTTTCTTTTTGCTTTTCTAGAGTTTGCAAATTTTTAAATCATGAACATGTGCTACCTTTATAATAAGAAAAAGAAATATTTGTGACCCCTCCCATAGGATGACATTTCATTGTGTCAGTACGAATATAGAGGCCATGGGTGTAACTGATGCCTGATGATACTAAACTCACCTGGGTGATGGCCAAGTTCTGCTCCTACTCAACAGAAGAACAGGTTTATTGAATTCTGACACCCTTCCTACCCTTTTCCCCAAACAAAAGATTATTTGAAGAGTTTCCTTGTTCTCTAAGCAAATGATATCAGCCTCCCAAAACATTTTTCTCAGCTTTTCCAGAATGCCCCTATAAAGCTGAATCTCCCACAGGCCTGGAGTCAGGGAGCCAGCAGAAAGAGGAGACACTGCAGGGGTCCCCGCGGGCACCAGTGTGGACTGGGCCCTGGGTGCCTGGGCATTCTCTCTCCTTCAGCACAGCAATGGGCAGAGGAGAGGGCAGCGTTTCTGCCAGTGGGACTCACAGCTGCCTGAACCCCAACCCCTATTTCCCCTTTAAAACAAAAACAAAAAACAAAACAAAATTCGCTCCTCACAATCCAGACCAGGAACTCTGGAGACATTAGCATATTCTGGCAAGCAGCCTGATGGCTAATAGATAACAGGTTATCCAGGAAATAATTAGAAGCCTGCGCCCACACAGATCAGTTGCAAACACTGACCCCTGTCATTCAGGATATGGCCCTGAAAGTAAAGAACCTTTTCTTCTTTCACTTTCAGAGGTTGGGAAAATGTCAGACCTCTCTCACTTCTTTTATGCTGTGACAAGTTAACAAGTGCCGAGTCTTCAATAGGCACTATGTCCCCCAAAGCACAGAGTCGGGGAGACTCAGCAGGTCCGTCCCATGAGCCCCTGGGACGGGGGAGGAGGGAATCAATCCCTCAGGCGCCAGCCTCAAGGTAGGAGGCCTCGCCAGCTTTCCTTCCCACCATTTCCTGCCGGGGTCTCCAGTCTTCTTGCCCTCCGTGCCCACGCTTCTGCCCCTGCATGCTCCTTTCAAAGTCCACGCTGGCTTCTGAGGGAGATTTTTCTATCCCTGCTTTCTCCTTCCCAAGTCAGCACATTGCATTCCCCCAGCTCCACCCACCCCACACCAGCACACACACACCCCCCCCACAAACACACACACCCCAACACACACACACACACACCACACCACAAACATACACACCCCAACACACACACACACACCACACCACAAACACACACACCACAAACACACACACCCCAACACACACACACCCCACACACACCCCTCACACACACACTCTACACACATACCCCACACACACACTCTACACATACACATCTCAACACACATACACACACTCCACACACACACACACTCCACACACACACACCACACACACACTCTACACACACACACACTCTGCTTGATTTTTGTGTGTGGGGAGGAAGGAGCAAGATTCAGAAAGAAAAGCTCTTGTTTATGTTTAAAGAATACTTGTGTTCACTGTTATAGATTATATTTTTGTGTTACATCATTGATGCTTTCAGTAGTGGCTTTCAGAACTATATTCTCTTCAAACCTTCTTTATCCTTTTCTCCATCAAGATGTACAGAATTTGAATGTAAACAGAAATGCAATGAGATTGAGGCTTTCTCACTTTCTCTTAAGAAGATGGAAAACACTAATAACTCTTCTTACACGTCATGTAAAATCAGTCAAATCTTTTCCTGTCTCTACGTGGGGCTCATATTTTTCTCCCATAAAATCAATAGTAATAACAGTAGCTACTATGTTTTGAGCACTAACATGTGCTGGACTATGCTAAGCACTTTGTGGGCACTGCCATATTTAATCCTTTCCACAATCCTGTTTTATTATCCCCATTTTTATAGATTGGAAAATAGAGGCCTGGAAAGATTAAATAACTGCCCAGAGGTTGTTTGTTTGTTTGTTTGTTTGTTAAGGTAGAAACAACAAAGATTCTGACATTCAAATCCCTGTCTGTCAGGTTCCAAATTTCCACCTCCTGTCCCTAGTAGGCGAGAGTCCTGGGTTCTCGGTAGTGGAATAAAAGGAATAGCGACCTGCAGAGGAGGGGGTTGGGAGCCTGTGGCTGATGTCACAGCACCCAAAATTGTCCATCATGCTTGGAGTTTGCCCAGAGCTCCACAAGCATCATCTCATTTGAACCTCACTGCAGCCCCATAAGTCAGGCATTATCCTTCACCAACCCCCACCACCATACGTTACACCTAAGATTTAAACAGAGGGTCAGAGGAGAAGTGATGTGTTCAAGGTCACGAAGCTGGTAAGTGGAGGAGGGATGTGGCTTTGAATTTAGTCTTCCAATTCTCAAATCTACACTCTTACTATACCCTCTGTCTCTCAGTAACCCTTGAGTTAGGCTCTTAAAGCAATGTGAGGAATGGGGCCAGGCTCCCTGGCTCTTTGCTTATTCAGTGGTCAATAGTTTGAAAAATACAGTGAGTAGGGGGAGGGTGTAGCTCAAGTGGTAGACTGCGTGCTTAGCATGCACAAGGTCCTGGGTTCAATCCCCAGTACCTCCTCTAAAAATAAATAAATAGACCTAATTACCTACCCCCCACCAAAAAAAAATTTTAAAATTTAAAACATTGAAAGTACAGTGAGTAGATGAAAGTGTGGGCTCTAGAATCAAATTGCCAGAGTCACAACACCAACTCTTTCACTTACAAGTTGTGTGAACTTGGCAAGTCACTGTGGTTCAGTTTCTTTATCTGTAACACAAGGCAACATAAGAGCACCCCCTTCTAAGGTCACTATGAACGAGGAATGTGAAAAATGCTTGGGACCGTGCTTGGCATGAAGGAAGCTATCAATAAATGAAAGTTATTATTACTACATAACAATTTCAGCTAGCAACCAATAGCTGGATTTATAGAGAAACTTCTATTTCAGTTTTAAGTATAATTTACATTTTCCTGCCAAAGACAAGCCCTCCAGACTTCTCTGCCTCAGCTTGAGTCCTCCCCAAAAGCAGACTGAGGCAAAGATTCAAGTTGCAGTTAGTTGACTAGGGTGGTGATTCCAGAAAGCTCTGTGAGAAAATGGGGAAAGTGAGGTGGGAAGGGAAGCAAGTCAATAAAGGGTGTTAGTGAGCAAGTTACCACTGGCAGGAGGGGGGCTCTATCCTCCTGGGATCCCACTAGGACCCTTGTACTCAGCCCCGCCAGGTAAGGATTGTTCCTGGGGCATTCACTCCCTGCCCACCTCAGAAGCAAGCATGCTCCAAGAGCTGGGGCACACATACAGGCTGCAGAAGCAGGAAGCTGTTGGTCCATCGGGAACACACTGCAGGTGACCCAGGGCAGGCCCAGGCCATATGGGTGGGGCACTGCTTGCCAGCTATACAGTAATTCCCAGTGTTGCTAATGTATACTCAGTGTATTTTCTTCTCTCAGAAACACTTGTCAAACAGCCTTAGTGTTTGCTCTGGATCTAGTTTTGAAATGCAAAGTTTCCTCTTTGAACGTAAGTGCTTACTTAGTAACGTCTTTAGAAATTCTAGATAATCAAGGCCACCTTAAAATATCCATAACCATGACAGTCCCGTGCATGTCTGTGCATTGTGCTTTCTAGTCTACAAAGTTACAAAATAACTTTTGCACATATGATCCCATTTAATCCTCATGGTAAACCAGTGAGGTGGATGATAGTCCTCCAAAGCAAGCCTGGAGTTTCCAACCCTTCTACAAGGGATTAGAAACAGTTTAGTGATTTCAGTTGAGAGATGATTCTGCAGCCCTGAGGGAAGTTTCACAGCATCTCTCCTCTATCTGAACAGTCCCCTATGGACCTGAAAAGAATCATTCTAGCCATTTTACTCAAGTCTGAAAGCTTTACAAATATTGATGCTTTTGAATTAATAAAGCAATCCAGTTACGTTATGCATTTGTCTCAAAGTATATATATAACAAGATGTTGGAATATAAGTTTCTGAAGACAACAGAGATCACATTCCAAGAAGAGGTACCAAACCATGGTTCAGGATTTGGAAGAAAGAAAGGCAGGCAAAACCAGTTTCCTGAATCTTGTACCCCTTATTCATAGTGACAGAATGGCCAGGAGTTTGGAGATGAGAAAAGGGGATTTCTGGACAAAGTTTTTGCTGTGTTGTGAGTCCACTCCCACCCCTGGGTTGGGGGAAGGAATATAGGGGCCTTGTCACAAGCATAGGAAAAGAGGACTCAACTTGTTCACTGAGAGAGCTTAATTTGTGTCTCTTGTAGCTTAGGGGACACAGTGCACAGGTGTCCAATTTCCACCTAGAAAATCTAAAGGACAAGTGATGGATACCTATGGCTTTGTTGTGGAGTCGAGTCGGGGTCAAGGTGGGTAGCTATGACAGCTTGTGCTTCAAACCTAGCCTCCTGTACTCAGCCTTGTGATCTGGAGCTGGGACTCTGCAAATCCTATTTCAGCCTTGCCAGCTGGCTCCAGGTTAGCTCTTCCAATGGGAGGCACTTGAGGGAGGCAGCATGGCTGGAGGAGAAAGAAGGGACTTGTTCCTTCCTGTGTGCTTCTCGTGAGTTTCCTGTTCCTATCGATTTCACACCCTTGTCTCACCTTTCCACCCTGGCAACTCCCTCTTGTAGCAGGATTAGTAAGCAGTTTGCCATTTTTTCAACACTTACAGCACCAGCTTCATGACACTTCCCCTCCCAGGAGACGCCAGGTCCCCACAGGCCCCTCTCCAGCGCAGATATGCCAGCTCAGCTGAGCAGAGCCTCCTCCTCAAAGTCTGACTTTCAGGTTTCTAAGTTTTAATGATTGCCACCTCTTTCTACACCCAGTCCTGGGGTGGTGGCTCCTCCTGCAGCTACTCCCTCTGTGACACTTTCGTGCACTGCGTTTGCCTTTTCAGTTACCTAGTTAACAACTTTATACTTCTTAACAATTATTAAAGTAACTTCTCCAGTCAAATAACTGATGTTTCTGTCTCTGGGCCAGTCTCTGACTGATACACCTCTTAATGAAAATAGGAGCACTGGAGTATCTCAGGGGACAGGTTGGGGTAAAGAATCTGTGAGGCCTCTGGGGGGAAAACTGGGGACATTTTTAGAGTAGTTTCCTTAATCTTTTTTGAATCACGGAGCTCTCTGAAAGACATTGAAAACAATGGACTTTAGAAATTGTAAGTTATCTGTCAGCACATCCCCCACCTCCAACCCTCGCACACAGTTTGGCAACCAGTTGTAGGGGTGTGTGGACCCCAAATCTCAGGTTAATAATTTCAGTGGTAGAATGCTGGTGAGGTGGAGTCTCCATCTTGGAGAAAATCTGGTTGGCTCTCAGATGCTGTTGCCTAAGCCGAAGAAAAGTCTAACAAAAGGACCGTCAGTACTGGGTTGCCAAGGAGCTGTCCTAGATTTTCAGACTCCCTGGATGTGAGATAAATATCCGGACTGTGGACCTGCCAACCGTTTTGGATTTGTAGTTGCTTTTGCATCTGAAGCCTTAAAAATGTATCCTTTTCAGCAATAACTATTTTACTTACAGGGGTCTAGCCAACAAGAATGAGGCGTTCTGAGGCAGAGCCGTGTTTGGGGGGCTGTCCTCCCTAGAGGCCCCTGGCTGACCCAGCCCAGTGACCTGGCCAGGTCTCAACAGCTCTCTGCCCTTCAGAGACCGCCTAGAACGTAGCCCTCCTGGCGAGAAAGACCTGTCGCCATCTCCTGGCCAGCACTATTATTGCATGCCAGTTTCCCAGAAAGCAGTTCGTGTCCAATTTCTAAGGATAATAATTTCCTTTTTACTGCAAGTTAGTTATCGGGATGTGTTTTGTGGACAATTATGCCCAAGGCCATTAAAGGGGAGAATATAGAATTTGTTAAAATTTACTACCTCTGGGCCTCAGTTTTCGATCGCTAAGGCAAGGCTGGCCATTATCTTAATGCTAAGAGGTCTGTCGCCGGTTTTCCTTTCTCTGTTAAACTTCCCTGTTGAGCTTTTCACATTAGAAGGCAGCATCATAGAACAGAATTCTTCCGCACATCGCTTATACGCTAAGACAGCCACCCTGTATCTCTATAGAGCTGTCTTTTGTATATTGCTTCTGAGTTGAATGTCACCTTTTAAGTTATTTAGACCTTGTTCAAGATATAGATTGGTTTTTCTCTGTTAATTAAAAAAGGATTTTTTTGTTTTATTCATTTATTCTGCAAAATGATTCATTCATTCAACTAATTTTTACTGAGTGCCTACTGCGTGTGTCAGGCACTTTCGAGGCACGAGGGATACAGCCATAAACAAACAGACACAAATCTTTTCCTCATGTAGAGTCTCATCTGGCATGGGAGACAGACAATGAGTAAAATTCGCAAGAGGATACGCAACTGGAAGAGGATATGGGCCAAGAGCAGTTGTTTGTTTAGCTTTGCTTTTTAAGATAGGAGAAATTGCAGTATATCTGCCTGCTGATGGGAATGATCTGGTAAATAAGGGGATGACGATGACACAGGAGAGAGGAGGGAGACTGGTGGAGCGATGCCCATGAGTAGGTGAGAGGGGATGGGATCCAGCACACAAACAAAGAGAATGAGTCAAATATTTATTGAGTCTCGGCCAGATGTCAGAACCAGGGTGAGGTGCTGGAGACAGGGCAGTGAAGGAAACAGACAACACCCCTGCCTTCCAGGAGATTTCATTCTAATTAGGGCAAAGGACAGTTTAAAAAGCAAACTAATGACTGGATGCATTGCATCCATGGACTGGGACAAGTACCATGTCAGAAGCACAGTGGTCCTAGACGTCCTCTTTGAGGACAGACAGGTAAGCTGCATCCTAAAGAATGATAGCGAGACGTCCACATGAAAGGCCCAAGGGAAGAGGCTCCCAAGCAGAAAGAAGAGCAAGTACAAGACCTGAAGGGGTGTGCGCTGGTAGGAGGCAAGGCCGCAGGGTGTGTTTATCAAGAATGAAGCACAAGATGAGGTTGGTCGTTGATGGCTTGTTTTGAACAGCCAATACATTTTATGAACAAATCTGTAAATAACTCAAGGCTGGGAAGGAGAGCTAACACTGTAAAAAGACAAAAATCAGAATTAAAAAACATTTCAATAGATGGCATGTGACGAATCTCCATGTCTGATCTTGCATTTAGGTTCCTAAAATCAAGAGCAAGGACACAGTATAAAGATCAGGTATACCGCTAGTTCCTGTGAAAAGGGTTTTGGGTTTTGCCGAAAGCAGAGCCTAAAACAGAGGCCTAAGTGCCAGCTCTTCCCTGGGGAATGTGATTGATGGAGCAGAAGAGAGGAAGAGGGGATTGAAGAAGGAAGGAAAAAGAGTCAAGACAGAGCTGCATTACGGAGTTAGCCAGGCCTCCAGGCTACTGCCTGTTCAATCCCAGGAGACCGTGGAGTTGCTGTCTGCAAGGTCTCTCAGCAACAGCCAGAAGGAGGAAGGGGGTCAGCAGCTCTCCACTGCCCCCCAGAACACTGGGCAAGGCTCTCCCCGTGGACGTCCATCTCCCCCATGCATGAGTGCTGAGCACATTGCCCTGTGGCCCTGCTCACGTCACTCAGAGGCCTGAAGGCAGAAAGCAAGGCAACGAAGAGTGGGTCACTGCGAACTGCAGCTGTGGGAACTGGCTGGTACCCCCACCAAACTGGACACAGCAGGAATAAGGGAGGGGTGAGACTCAAACCACTAAAGTGGTTCCCAGGGGGTGGCCCATACACACACACTGGTGAGGAAGGACAATACCTTCCCTTTACCATTTTATCTCCACCTTTTTACTCCTTTCATGAGGATAGAGGTGTATAACTAAATCTCACTGGCAATGCATTCATGACATTGAGGCACTTAGAGGTATAAATTTTCCCCAAAACACTGTCCCAGAAGCCACAATAATCCCTTCTTTAAAATCTCTCTAATTCAACAAAGAAATCTTTATCAAATATTATCTAAGACTTCTAAATCTTTATAAAATGCTGTACTTACATAAACTACTTACTTCTGCTAATCCCAGGGCTATCAGGGAGGAAGTGGGTATTGTGCCGGGATACCATTTACCCCAAGACAACCAAAGGCATCAAATTTAAGGTTTTGACTCATCTCCAAATGAGGTTATAGTCAAATCTCAGAGCTGTGCTGCAACAACACTGAGAGAAGCTGATGTTCTTCACACAGCTAAAACTCATGTCCCAATTACCAACTCAGACTGCCGGTAATACGTTATAAATTAGTATTTTTCAATAGTCCTATAATTATCTTGTGAATATCTCAGTGCCTTTGATGCTAAATTATACCAATTTATTAAATGCAAAGTTTTTTAAAAAAATCACAATTTCTGTGATTCTGTTTTGACTTTCTCTCTTTTTTAATATAACAGGAGCCTTAAAAAATGAAGGTGGCCCATGTATTTCTTGATGTCTGAGAGATCCTGCCTAATCCCTACAAACTTACTGAAAGTACCCATTTTGAGGGTTTGTTAGTCCTATGACTTGTCTGCACAGGGAAAAGCAAAGGAGAACTAGCTAGAGGGTAACAGAGGAACCCTCGCTCCTTCTCCCAGCTCTGAAGGTGTTTGTAAATATCACCCAAGGCGCTCTGGTATTGCACTGAAGATTGGTTTGTTTTTCATCTCACAAACGGTTAGGAGTCCCTTTCTGTGATTGTTGCTGTGGAGAACCAGCTCTTCTAGATACACCTCTGCTGGCTCCCCAAAGGATTGTCTTCTCTTAGAGTTTCTTCAACCTGTTTATTCTCTAGGCTCTTCAAGTTCAAAACTCGAAGGTGCATACTCTCCTCATTGCATCCCTGCCTGCTCTCCAATGGTGGCTTTTGGGGAGCCCCTGTAGAAGTCAGGGGTCATTTATCTCTGCCCTGCAGGGCCTAAACTGGCTGGCTGCTGGCTGTTGGCTGTGGCATGCCACTGTTCACCTCCCACTGGGATCCTAGGCTCCTCTCCCTGCCCTTCAGGTTCTTAGTAAGGGGCCACACATGTCATTCAAAAAGGACAGCATGGACTTATAGAAATATCAACCGTGTATAGAGCAATCACCATGACATCTGGGCCAAAGTTCCTCTCCTTGAAGAAGCAGAGACTTAGGCCAGACCTCAGCTTGTCATTTCTAACATGACTGGTTGTCTTTGGCCTACATGTACTGTCCTTGTATGATGTTTAAGATGACTTATTCCTGATGCAGGTGCTCCCTATTCAGTTTTCCTCTCTTCTGATGTTCCAGAAGCCTCTCTCTTCATCATCCAACCATGTATCTCCATGATAATCTTCCCCCAAGCCTAACCCTGCGGGTTAGAGAATAAAACAAGGATGGGAGGAACAGAAATGCATCCATTAATCTGCTTCCCAGGCAGGAGACTATTGAAAAACAAGATTTAAAAGGCGATCTGGGGGGATTCCCAGTCGTGAAGGAAAGCCACAAGAAACACAAGGTGGTGGTGTCATTCCTCCTCCTCCCAGCACAGGCCCCAGTCTGTCTCAGCTCTCAGGATGAACTGGGACTCAGATCTCTCCACTGGAAACTTTTTAAAACCCATTTGGCACTAGAGTGGCCACCTCTCTGGGAACTTCTATTCTAGGCCAAAGAGGCCCAAAATTTGATCAAAGTCTAGGCCTGGAGCAGTGGCAGCTGCTTCCCTTTCAGTCATTCACAGAAGCCCCGCCTAGCCAGCAGCACCATTCCCACCCAGTGGGGCTCCTCACCAGTGGGGCTTGGACATCCTAAGAAGTTCACAGAGGTCCAGAGCAGAACCCCACAGTGTGCCTGGGTTCTAGGAATTGAGCACAGACTTGGTGAAAAAGCATGGGGGTGAAACGAGAGAGAGAGCACAGAACCTTCAGTCTAGCAGGGAAGAAAAGTTTGCACTCTCAATGAGATTCAACTCTTCTAAGGTCTTTGGAGCACATGCTTGCTCCGTTCCTACTTTTGAGACACATGCACCTTCCTGGGGAAATGCAGCACAAGGAAAGAGACTCAAGGGAATGTGAGTCAGCCCTCTGACTTCATGCCCATGGAGAGGCACGGGCAGTAGGGAAAGAGAGGGCCTGGGGGCCAGAGCTGTAAGGGAAGCCCTCATGAGGAGGGGAGCTTGTGTGGGCTGTGGATGGGAGGGACAACTGGCCAGGGAGGACATTCTGGGCCTGAGGAGGTAAAGAAATAACTTCGTGGAAGAGCAAGTTCAAACTCTGAATATGCTTCCCTATGTGATCTCCCTCAGGACAGAGGAAGAATCTCTTCTCAGGCTTCATCCATTCCTCCGAGTAGTGTGTAAGAAGGAATCAGAGCACTCCAGAATCTGGTGGTACTCTGAATACTGTTATTACCACCACTAATAATAGTAATAGTGGTAGCGACTATCATTTACTGAATGTTATCTCTGCTCCAGGCACTGTGTTAAGCACTTTACAAGCATTAGTCTCATTTAATATTTACAACTACTTTACCATATAAGTACTACTATTATCCCAATTCTATAGACAAGGAAACTAAGACTTGTAGATGCTAAGTCATTTGCCCATATGAATAATAATTGGTAAAGCCCAGGCTGGAACCCAAACTTTAACTCCAAAGCTCTAATATTTAACCATTATGCATATTACCCCACAGTCTTTAAGGATTTCTTTGACCAATTAGATAACAGATGCTATGTTTCTATTTACTCATCCAGCTCCCCTCTGCTCTTCTTAAATTAGGGAAGCCTAGTTCAGGTCTGTCTATCTGAGATCATTCTCAGCCACTCCAGCCCTCACAGAGCACCCCTTTTCCTGAATTCTCAGATCAGTCATAACGTGTTGCTGATGGCATTTCATCATCCAAGGTCTCAAGTCATTATCTCATTCAAGTGGGAACATCTTGTCTCTCCAGCAGGGCTGCAAATAACTTCAGGTAAGGACATAACTTACCACTCAAGGCAAGAGAAATACTTGGTGAACTGGATGAATAACTCTTCCTTCAAGTCCTTCCTGTCAGCACAAAGGCAAGTCTGTAGTGTGCCGTCTAGGGGGCCCTGCTCCAAACTTTAAGGCAGGGATGTTGGCCACTGGGTTCTCTTGGCTGGCTGCCTCTCTCCATACACCCCTCCTTCCTTGCTCTGTGTCAATATCCTCACTCACTTGCCCATTCTTACCAGACAAACATAAATCTGGCAGCTTTTACCACCTTCCTGATGGGGCTGTCTAGCTCTTTTCTGTCCAGAGAGGTCACTGCAGCCTATTCCCAGAGAACTCCCAGCCCTCCAGCAAGACTCTCACCTGGACAAGAAGTGGCTCCCCTGGTGTGCTGCCCTAGAATGTCACTGTGCAGCCTCTATGTCCCGACCCACTCAGTGCTTTCTCCATAAATTGCTATCTCTGAGGAGGAATCAATCCACTCTCTAATCATTCTCTCGGGGGGCCTGGGGACTGATTGATGGGTCAAGTTGTTTTATTATTAGCCAGTGTAAGTTAAGTAAGTCCAATCAATAAACTTTATAGGTCTCCCCAGATTGCTCCAGAGGTGAGGCCCGGCAGCTTTCACCTCAATAGATTTAGACCCCTGCCTAAATAAAAAGCAATACACACCTAGAGAAGCAGTTTGATTTCCTTTTGAGAGAATCTCTTAGTGCCCTTGAGGCTGTCTTGACTTAAATCAATAACCTTAACAGCTTCCAAGAAGAAATCAGTTGCCTTTGGAGCGTCTCTGTGCCACCCCACCACCTGCTCTCCCTGGCATGTGACTTCTTTAGATCCTGGATTGAACCAGGCAAAGTGGTGAGGACTAACACCTCTGCCTGTCCTATCCTGGGGCCTCAGACCCTCCTCCTAACCCTGTCAGGCCAGGCCTCTCTTCTTTTACCATTCTCTTTCTCCTATCCCACTGTCCCAGAACTTTCCTCATCCAAGATGCCCCATAAACCCACCCCTGCGCTGCATCCCTGGTCTCCAGGACCCTGAGCGACCAGGCTGGTTACCAAGGAGCTGATCTTCCCTGTCATTTTCAGGGGGAATGTGACAGTCCCTCCATATGGCACTTTTGTGGCTTTACAAGACTATCTAGGAAGCACAGTGATAATGGTGGTAGTAGTGATAGTTGTAGTAGTAATATCTCTATAGTGAGACTTTCAGGCCATGGATGGGAGAGTCTATCCTGGGCCAGTAACCTTTCAAGTTAGTCCTCAGAGAAAGTCAACCTCTCTGCCCATCCCTGGACCTGTCAGCCAGAGCTGGTTTAGGGGTCATCCTCACTGCCTTAACTCTGCCCCTTCCTCAGGCTGGCAAATCTCACTTCACCATTCTGCAGGGGCAGACACAATGGAGCCAAAAGTGAAATGGTCTGGCTCCAGGCCAGAAGCCAACAGAAGACCTAAGTTACCTCCACCTCTCCACCCAATGTCAGGGCACTGTGTCTGTGAAAGCCCCCAAGCCACCCATCTGGAATTGTGGCTGGGAAAACTCCTACAATATTTTCATTCTCAGGTGGGAACAGGACCCGCTACTCCTCAGCCATGGGTTCAAACTTTTAAATAGAAGGCTTTCCGTGGTTGCTCCAAAGCTCGTTCTGTGCTGCCAAGACAGACTCTTCAATCAAGTCATTAAATGGTCAGGATCAGGTACTGGTAAAACTATTCCTATGTTGGCAAAAATTTTAAATAAAATGTTGGGTCTCTGCCCTAGAGACCCAGAAGTTCCTGCAGCCCAGAGGCCATTTCCACCTGAGAGGCTAAGGCAGACCTCAGAGCAGTGATGTGCCATGCCATGGGCAGACCACTTTTAACATTCCCCTCTTCCACACGACAACTTTGAGTAATAATCAGGAGATGAAACAAACAATAATAATGGCCAGAAAATGACAGGTTTATCAGAGATTAATAAAAATCCCATTTCACAATCAATTTCAGAACTTGCAAAACTGTCCATATATTTGTTTGGGTCGATCTTAGCTCCTTTCAAATGACTCCAAAGTCAAAAAAAAATGCTAAAATATCTTCACCAGAAAATTCACCATAAATTTCTATTCTAGTTGGTAAACTTCTGAAGTTTTCCTTCTGTAAAAATCAGAGAAAATGACTGAGTGACAGTAAATACCGGAATTATTTGATATGTTGCTTTAAAACAAGCATCCAGCTCTTGACGAAAACAATCAAGCCATTTAAACAGTGCCCTTTTGAGTTCGTCTGTCATGGTCACATGGAACAACAAAATGGAATTAACTCGCATTCTGTTTCTTCATGTTTACAATCATGTGCTATTATTGTTTATTTTGACTCTATTGTTTAAACACAGGAATATGTAGTTCCACAGGGTTTGAAACAGAAAGGTTTCCAAATCATTAGGTACTTATTCTTGAAACAATACTGGTGGATTAATCCACTTGAGTCTGGGGCTAATTCTCAAATTAACTTCCCCTGTAGAATACAATGTTCATTAATAGATAAGTTACTTAAATATGTTAATTTGAAGCTTACATATATATTTTTTTAAAACTCAACAACAATCATAGCAATTATTTAGAACTTAGATCAGCCAAAGATTTTTTTCAAGGAGGGTACATTTATCACTGACATTGTTCAGGATTGCTGGCACATGTTGATAATAAAAAGCAGGCTAAATTTTAGTTTGTTTTATTACTGTGTTAAAATTTGCTACAGACAATGCATCTTTACTGCCTGCACCTGGGATGGATGGAGCCCACTGTCTACTGCACCCCTGGTGCCCTACAGCTCAGATCAGCAGCAGTGGTAATTGCAGCCCCGGCCATTAGCACGTCAAACAGTAAGTCTTTCCTACAAAACCTTGCAAGGAAAGTCTTGTAGACAAAACTCACAAAGTAGAGGCCTGCATCCAGGTCACAGACCTTTTTTGTTTGACCTATAATGTTAAAAAACAAAACAAAACAAAACAAAAAACAGCACTTCAGTGTCTTTTAGCAGGGCATGTGGTTATAATTTGCCACAGTCCTCATCACTCCCTATCTTATACCTTGTCTAATTTGCCCACTTAAGTCATCGGCCTGGCCCTTGTAGGCATCTGGGTTTGTGACTCCCACTTTGTGGCTGTTTCTGGAGCTGTCCTGATAGTAACCTAAATGTTTTCCAGTTATGTAGCTTTATAGGGTTTTACTCTGTTCTCCTTCGCCCTCATTGACTACAGCTAATGGGCCTCTTCTTAACCCCTCAAGCCCCTTCAGAGGCCCTCTTTCTCCCCTCTTGTTTAAACCTGGTGTTTTTCTTCCCTTGCATCTCATTTCACCACTGCCACTCTGCTAAAGGAAGGAGGCACTCAGGCAGCCACTAAGTGCTCCTTCTTGAGCATGAGTCAGGCAACTGCCTCCCTTTGAATGGACACCTTGGTCTTCAGCTTCATCTGTGACACTCAGAGGCCAGCGAGGCATGGCAAGCATACACTCCCCCTCCCCAGAGTCCAACAACAGGCTGGCTCCCCTGGTTGGCAGGTGGGGAAGAAGAGGGGAAGAAACTGTGTCCAAGCCCTGAACATACATGCCGAGTCCTGCCCATGGTTGACTTAACTAAGCATCATGCAAAACACACTCCTGGCCAAACTGCTTCACATCAACCTGAACAGTTACTTTCAGCCCATGGTGTGTTTGAGCTGGTTCATGCCAGCTCCCAAGAAACAACTGTTAAGCACTCAGGAATTTTACCAGCAAGTTGGTATCTTGAAATCAGCCAAGGTGGAAGTATTTACACCAAGGAAATTGGCCAATGTTATAAACCAGGGCTTTGTTCGGGGAGGTGGGGGGAAGCTAGTGTACCAGCTTACCACTGCTTTTAGCCCAACCTAATGTTTCCTTTGCCCCTAGATAAGGACTAAAAATTCTCAGTTTTGTTTGGTTTATTTCCCTCACTTATGCTTTAAGAGAGACTATACAGTGCAGTTACAAAGTGGGCTCTGAAGACACACCACCTGGGCTCAAGTCTCCCTCCTACCTGCGGGAACTTGAGCGCACTGTGTAATCCCTGTATTTCACCATTCCCATCTCTAAGGTCGGGGTAGTCAGAGCACCTTCTCACAAGACTTCTGTGGGCTTAAACAAGCTAATACATGTAAAGTACCTAGAACAGATCCTGTACATAACAGGCATACTGCAAACATTAGCTATTATTATTCTAAAACTGAAATATCCTTTGGTTCTCTTATTTCGGCTGTGTAGTTAGAAGATGCAAATATCTAGTAACCAATTTAAACCCTGCATGGCTTGCTGAATACAAATATTACTAATACACCACCCCTTCAAGTGAGTGTTTATCAGGTCAACTCATGTCCTCTTCCTGTCATAAAATAGCAGTGACACATGGTAAAAAGCCAATTAATACAATTACCCCAAAATATGGGTATTGGGTTTGCACCTCAATCCTAGAATTAGAAAAATTATCCTCTTGTTAGTTTTTATAAAGTCTGCTTTTTTTTTTAAATTTCATTTTAAAGATGCACTGTGTTTTTCACATGTTAACAGCCCTGGAGTGAGGATGGGTGTTTGAGCTGATGTATACATTTGATGTGGCCATGTTTCTTTTTCTCCCCCTAAAAGTAGTTATTAAATTGATGATGGACCTTACAATTGATGGTGTCTGAAAATCTGGAAAATACAGTAATAACAGTCAACTGCAAAGTCAGTGACAGGATCCAGGACTCCAGCCTCCATGTCTAGTGTCGTGTCCCCAGAGTCATAAGATTCCAGGGGTGAGGCTCTGTCATACGTGTGGCTGCAGACGCCCTGCGTCCTTACCCTTAGGCTGTGTTGGTGGGGGCTTGGCCCCAGCTTGGACTTCTTTTAGGTGCAAAGATTCATCCTCATTCTTCAATTAAAAGCACAGTGCACCATCCCCAAGGCTGAGATCTGACCAGCAGAGAGGAAAGCACTAAGACAACGTGAAAGCAAAGGGGAAGTAGAAACGGGGCTTCAGAAGTGGGGAAACCCCAGCTGCGCCAGGCAGAAAACAAACACGCACCGTGCTGATACTTGGTTCTGAGTCACTCCTTCCTGGTTTTGCATTCTTGGTCTGTGCACCACACTTTCTCTATAATCTCAGTTTCCCCCACCTGGTTTCTTGCCCAAGCAGCTGGAGGAGTTCACAGAGGAACTCGGCAGAAGACCTGAAGGGTCTGTGAGAGCGGCTCTGGCTGTGGACACTCTCCAGGTGGCTTCTCCCCCACTGCCTCCTGAGCACATGCTCCCCTCAGCCAGTGACTCTGGCCAGTGCAGAGACCCTGAGCCACAGACCCATGGGTGCGCCCTGTGAGGCAGAAGCAAAGCTCCTGGGATCCCAAGAGAGCTGCAGCCAGAGCAGGAGCCACAGGAGAGACCCCTGAGGGAAGCCAGTCTGCCATCCACATCCCAGACTCTTTTGTTCCTGTTTGGTTCTTACCCGTGTACCGTCCTGAGCAACCCCAGCACAGCAGCAGGAGGGGAGCACACAGTCCCAGCCTGGCCCACATGGACAGGGCAGTGTTGGCAGCCCTGCGCGAACCCTTTTCCTCTTTGCAGGAGACAGGAGACTAGGGTGCGAGAGGAGAAGGTACAGTCACCTCAGACACAGAAGCCTTGCAGTGCTTTGCAGCAGGAAAGCCAGGAGGCCAGCACCACCCTGCCCCGCCTCCACCACCCCTTCCCAGCTTTGGTGGCTTAAAGATGACAGCTGTAAAATGCACCACTCAGCATTTCTGCTGCTGCAAGGGGCAGGCTTGGCTGGAGGCCCCAGCTGCTGCCCCCAGGATCCACTCCCACACCTGCACTGAAACCACACTCCCCAGGCCTGCTCCCAGCCAATGCTGAGCCTGAGGGTGGGGGCCCAGGCCTCCACCAACAGGCAGCTGTGGCTCAAGGTCTCCCCAACCACCTGCTTGAACCTTTCTCAGATCCACTGTCTCAGACTCTTCCTATCTATACGGCCAAGAATCTAACCTTGCCCCCAAAGTGGTCTGGCCTTTGCCCTTGGCTCCCAGGAGATAATCTATATTTACCTGAGGCCTTGGGTTGGTCAGAGAATAACTGTATGACTTACAGTGGGGGTTGGCCACACCAGAAGGACCAAAAATGACTTAGGGTGGTGTTTGGGGTCATGCAGAATCAGTCAACCTGGTGACTGAGATTGACTAAATGGGCAATTAATCAATCAGAGCCCCAGTAAAAGCTCTGAATACCAGGGCTCAGGTGTGTTTCCCTGGTTTGTAATACTCCATGCATATTGTCACACATCAATACCAAGAAAGTAACACATCCTGATTTTGTGGGGAGAAGACTGTGGGAGCTCCAAGTCTGGTACTTCCCTGGACTCCATCCTGTATGCTTGTTCCCTTGGCTGATTTTAATCTGTATCCTTTCCCAGTAATAAATGGTAACCAAGAATATAATAGCTTTCAGTGAGTTCTGTGAGTCCTTCTAGCAAATTATTGAAACTTGAGGGTGGTCTTGTGGCACCTGTTCCCTCTAAACTTCACAGTTACCCTAAGTCCTCTCACTGCCATCTCTCTCCTTCACAGGGACTAGACCTGCACTGGAGTTCAAACTCACCCCCTTCTTGGGCTCCCACCCTTTTATCCTTCATAGGCATTTCCCCAATAGATCTCTTTTGTGTTCAGTCCATCTTGGTGTCTCTTTCTCAGTGGACCCTAATGAACATGGTGGTCTGTGAGCCACCAGCGCTGGAAAGGCAGAGTCCTGAGCCCCACATCAGGCCTGATAAGTCAGACTCTCAGAGGTGGGGCCTGGGGGTTCTCCCTGTGGATGAGCTGCCCACACAATGCAGATGCCACTGGCCTGGACGACTGACAATTCCTGAGCAGCTGCTGCAGTGAAGGCTCAGAGAAAAAGCTGCTACCTGTGGGAAGTGAGCTTCTGAAGCATCACCAGGCTGCTGCCCTTGGTATAACACTAAGTTCTCAACTGCAGGGTAGGATGAGACCCCTAGTAACCCGAGGGGTGGGAAGAGTACCAAGGATGTAGGAGCCAGCCCCACACCTTAGGCCAGGTGCTTCCTGCCCCCAGCACCCCCACGCATGTCTGAGACATCAGTCCATTATCCTCACACTCAGCCTGCTATTTGGGAACCATGCTTCAGAACACTTCCCTGTAGCCTCTCCCACCATATCCTTTTTCTACCAGGATATTGGGACCCCTGTTCTTTTCTGGGGCTTCTTATAGCCCAACATCACAAAAACTCCATCATTCCGAAGCCTGACAAACACAGGCTACTTCCTCTTTGCATTTCCTTGTACACAGTTCCATTTTTTATAACACTTTTGTGTATTCATGTATTTAGTCAACAAATATTATAGAATACTTAGTACATACCGAATATATACTAAAGTAACTGAGCCATAACCCCCAAATAGAATCAGCCCAGACACAAGGGACCAAAGAACCACAGATCCTGAGACCACAAAAGTGTTTGATCTCATAACAGGAATGATGATGTGGTCAGATTAGTCACCTACAGATTGTTCTAGAAATAAACCAAGAAATCCAACATGTGAATGCACTGCTAATGTAATTAAGGTGCCTCCAAAACTCCCCTGGGAGCTTGGTTGGTGTGAACCGGAGCCCCGGACCTTAATGACCACATCTCCAATCCCCTTCTCCGAAACCTGAACCTAGAAGACTGAGGATGATAATCTAGACAAACAGCTCTTAACATCCTTTGGATTAGGGCCTCCTTGAGAATATGATGAAAGTTAGGGACCCTTTTCTCCAAAATTGTGTATGTATTCCAAAGGGTTCTATCCCCAACTCACAAATTTAGCTTCAAGGATGTTTACCACAGCATTACTAACATTAGCAATTAAAAGACAATTATTTCTCTACTCACAACACTTCTGACTCCAAATGTGTATGGGGTTTTCCCATATCAACCAATTCTCCGGTTCTCCAGACATCAATTGTAGCATGCCCTATAATTTAATTCAATGCTGACACTAACTCCCAGAATTAGCACAGACCACACAGGTTGAGGGCTCAGTCCCATAGACTGTCCCCATTTTAGACACCAATTGCAAGTCCTAGGTTGTCACTCAAACTTCTGACCCACCAGCTGTAAATCAAGGTTCCCACAAACCCCTCCTCAGGTTCAATAATTTGTTATAAAGGCTCACAAAACTTATAGAAACATCTCCTTACATTTACCAGTTTATTATAAGTAAGGTTATAAAGAATGCATATAACTAGCCTTTGAAGAGGTACGTAGGGTGAGGTCTCGAAGGGTCCCCAGCCCAGAAGCTTCTGTCCCTGTGGAGCTGGGGTGTGCCACCCTCTCAACATGTAGATGTGTCCAACCCAGAAGCTCACCAAATCCTGTAGTTTAGGGACTGGGAATTCATCACATAGGCATGATTGATTATTAACTCAATCTCTAGCCCCTTTCCCCAGCCCAGAGGGTGGGGAATGGGGTTGAAAGTTCAAAGCGTCTAATCATAACTTGGTCTTTCTGGTCACCAGTCCCCATCCTGAAGCTCTCCAGAATCTCCTCATTGGAACAAAAGATGCTCCTATCACCCAAGAAATTCCAAGGGATTTAGGCACTCTGTGTCAGGAACAGGGACAGACACCAAATAGATTTTTCTATTATGTCACAGTAATAAAAAAAATTATAAATAACCTAAGTGTCTAATAATGGAATTAAAGTATAGAATATCCATGTAATAATGTATTCAGAAGCTATTAATATATTTTTAAAATATCCTTGCTGACATGTTAAGAGCTAACACATACAGCTTATCCTGTGGCAGACATGATGTAAGTTCTTTAGATATATTAACTCATGTGATTCACATAAATACCTTATCAGGTATATTTTAATTTTACCCTTATTTTATAGGTAAGGAAGCTGAGGTAGAAAGGTTAAGAAACTTGCCCAAGATTATAGCTTTATTAAGTGGAGGAGCTGAATTTGAATCCAGAAGATCTGAGCTTATAAAACAAAAAGGGGGAAAAAAGAAAAGAAAAGAAAAAAAAGGTAGGATACAAAGTCATATGTATAATAAGATCCCATTTTGGTTAAAAAAAAGAAATCCGACTGGAGGTCCCCTTTGGTGTTTTTAATATATGTCCACAAGTTCTTTGATTCTCCTTCTTTCAAGAGTTGGAAGTTAAACCTTCTCCCCCTGAGTGTGGACTCGACTTAGTGATTTTCTTCTAACAGAGTGTGTAACAGTGTGTGACTTCCAAGACTAGGTCAGAGAAGGTAGACCAGCTTCTTCTTTGCTGTTTCTCTTGGATCACTTGTTTTGGCAGAAGCCAGTTGCCATATTGTAAGACACTCAAGCAGTCCTGTGGAGAGCCCATATGGTGGGGAACTAAGGCCTCCAGCCAACAGCCTGGTGAGTAAGCCACCTTGGAATCAGCCCCATGCGAAACTTCATTCCTATGATTCCTATCTGATGAAAGATCCTAAGCCAACTAAGCTTCTCTAGAATTCCTGACCCATAAAAACTGCTAGATAACATATGTCTTTTGTTCGTTTAAGCCACTAAGTTTTGGGGTTATCTATTAAGCAGCACTAGATGACTAATACACCCCTAAAATGTTCATCACATTTGATGGGTTATGGGAATTTTCATTTTTAGTTTTTTGCATTTTCTGTATTTTCAAATTTTTCTTTGGTAAACCTATATTACTTGTATATCTAAACAAGCACATGTAAAATAGCATATTAAAAAGACTGGAAACAATAAACAAAGAAACAGCCACCCACCGTCCTGGGTTATAAACACCCTCTCAATTACAACCACTTTGTGAGACGTTTGACTTGAAACATCTGAATCAGCTTCTGCAATGTATGTTCTACTAAAGTCACTAGAGTTGAGTCTATGAAAGGAGACTTTGCAGCTTTAAAGGTGAAATGGCTGAATGGAGCAGGTCAACCTGTTCTTTCTCTTGATTGCTGGTGGAGTGGGACGGGGTTGGGTGAAAAGAGCCCTGGATCTGTGCCTAAAAGAACTAAGATCTTACCTTGTATGTGGCCTCAGGAAAGTCACAAGCTCAGTAGGCCTGTTTCCTCATCTGTCAAATGAGCATTACCTCTGTAGAATTTGTTAAATTAGATATTGCCAAATATTTACCATCTTAGTCTGTTCAGGTTGCTGTAACGAAATAGCACAGACTGGGTGGCTTAAACAGGAATTTATTTCTCACAGTTCTGGAAGCTAGAAATCCAAGATCGGGGTGCCAGCAGGGTCACGTTCTGGTGAAAGCCCACTTCTTGGTTCATAGCTGGTGCCTTCCTCACACACTGGAAGGGGCCAGGGATTTTTCTGGAGCATCTAATAAGGACACTAATCCCATCCATGAGGGTTTCATCCTCATGATCTAACCACCTTCCCCAAACCCATCCTTCTCATATCATTTTGAGGTTTGAGATTTCAACATATGAATTTTAGGGGGACAGAAACGTTCAGACCATAGCATTTACATAGAATAACATGGTTTTATACAATATAAGGCAGAGTATATGCAATATAAAATAGAAATGTGACTTCCCTACAAGAATGATTACTGCAACATATGGTCTTGGGAATGTAATGCCATCAACTAACAACTCTCATTTTTAAACCTGTTTAATTAATGTTGAAGTATTTTAAAGTAAATTTTAGATAACATGATATTTCACCCTTAAATACATTCTGTAAAAAGTTAAGAATATTTTTCTGCATAACTACCTGATATTTTGGCCAATCAGATGGCAAGAAAACTCAGCCAGTCAGAATTTAGAAATGACTGCGTCCCTCTGACATATTCCTTCCTCACATGCTCCATGTAAGACTCAGCTATCTGGATCCCGTAATTAAAATGGCAGTAACAGTTGATTGATTGGCCCTTTGTAAATGAACTGAAATGGACCATTTGAAATGGAGAAATACCCATACCTAGCAACTTAAAATAGGTTTCACCCATCTACAAATGAGGAGAATGGAGCCTGGAGAGGTTACACGAGAAACGGAAAGGAGCCAGAAAGAGACTGCCGGTCCCTGCCAAGTTGGCGGACCAGGAGGGCTGCTGGCTCCCTTTCCCAAATCCCGGCTGGAGAAACTACAGAGAGAAACAGGGATTCCAAAAATCAACAACAAAAAACAACAGCAACAAGGCAAGAAAAGCCTCTGGGGAGGTGGCTCAGACAAGTGCCTGGCCATGGGCACGTTCCTGTACACAATACCAGACACGCAGCGAGCACTCATGGGGAATATGCCCTCTCAAACAGGGCACTGTCACCCTTCAGGAGAAAAACAGCAAACCACACAGCCCCACGGTATCTGAAGCAGAAGGACTGGAACACGAACAAACAGACAAAGAATCTAAAATGAGCCGCAAGTTGAGTGACAGAGGTAAGACAGAAGCAATACTAAAAAAGAAGTTTAAAAAACGTATGAAAACCCTGATAGCCAATAATGGGCACAGGTTCCAGGGTTTGCCCCAAGGACAAAGCCGAAGAGAAAACAATGTAGACCGCGACAGCAGATAGTGGAGCTGACTCACCACCCCAAGTCTTCCTCGACCCAGGTCTGGGGTTTGCCTTGAGAGCTTTCTCATTAAAGGGTCAATGGAGAAGCGGGCATCCCCAGTCTGCAGTGCACTTGCTCTCTTGTGCTTGCTGTCATTGGACATGTACGTTGGAGTCCCACTCCCTTCCCACCTGGCCTTTTGGCCCAAAGACTTCAGGTGAAGTTCCTCCTTTCTGATGCCCTATAAGCCAGGCAGGACCAGCTACACAATCTGTAGGTCCCAGTGCAAGATAAAACTGCAAAGCCTCTTGTTAAAAAAATTAAGAATTTCAAGGTGGCAACAGCAGAGCATTAGGCCAATTTTGCAGCCCTTCTAAGGGTGAAGCCCTGTCTCTGCTCAGACTGCAAGACCTCAAGGCCTCCTCAGCTCACAAGGTCTGGTGGTTCCCCTGGCTCACTCATTCCCACCCCCACAGCGAGGGGTGCATGGATTCCACTTTGGGTTCATTAACCAGCGCGCCTTTCATCCCCTTGGTCACCCACCAGAAACTGTTAAAATCCATTCCCAGGCCATCTCTCCTTGCAGGATTCAGGCCAAACCTTACCAGAAATCCTTGTCTTTTCTCACCAGCGTCTTCCCATAAGCTGAATAACCTCAGAGCAGCAGTTTCTTTGGGAACCTCTTAAGGCCCTGAATTGCCCCTGGGCAGGCACTCAGACCACTCATCTCCCAGCCCCCAGCAACAGGGGTAGCTGGCTGCCAGCAGCCATTCTGGGGAGTTTCATTACTAAAAAGAAAAAAGGAAAAACAATTAGGATTCATCCCTCCCCTAGGGCCATCAGTCCACTAAATTGCATTATCAAAAAAGCCACCAGGCTTAGAAAAATGTTGAGTCACACTACGTAATTTTGTTTACCTGCTGATTAAAAAAAAAAAAGTGGGAGGACAACGAGGTTGTTCAGGGAGTCATTAAACCCCATGGTGAAAACCTAAGGGTTCTGTCACACTGCATCCTCTTGAGTGGGTTCTAGTTCGGGCAGGTAGGTGCTGAGGGGGAAGGGAGGGTAAAATACACATGACATAAAGTGTAATCATTTAAACTGTTTTTAAGTGTACAATTCAGTGGCATTAAGTACATTCACACTGTTGTGCAACACCACAACTGTCCATTTCCAGAACTTTGTCATCATCCCAAACTGAAATCCTATACCCATTAAACAATAATTCCCCATTCTCTCTTCCCCCAGCCCCTGGAAATCTCTATTCTATTTACTGTCTCTATGAATTTGTCTGTTCTAGGTATCTCATGTAAGCAGAATTATACAATATTTGTCTTTTTATGTCAGGCTTATTTCAATTAGCATAGTGTTTTCACTTAGCACATGTGTTGTAGCGTATGTCAGAATTTCCTTCTTTTTATGGGTGAATAATATTTCATTGTATGTATATATCCCATGTCGTTTATCCATTCTCTGTTGATGGACATGTGGGTTGTTTCTACTTTTTGGCTATTGTGAATAATATTGATATAAACATTAGTGTGCAAGTATATGTTTGAGTCTCTGCTTTCAATTCTTTTGGGTATATACCTAGGAGTGGAATTGCTGGATCATATAGTAATTCTTATTTTGGGGAATCACCAAATTATTTTCCACAGCAGCTCCATACATTTACATTCCCACCAGGATGAGGGTTCCAATTTCTTCACATTCTCATCAATATGTGTTATTTTCTGTTGGTTTTGTTTTTGTTTTGTTAATAGACATACTAATGAGTGTGATGTGATATCACATTGTGGTTTTGATTTGCAAGTCTCTAATTACTGATGTTGAGCATCTGTTCATGTGTTTATTGACCATTTCTATGTCTTCTTTGGAGAAATGCCTATTCAAGTCCTTTGCCATTTTTGAATTGCATTTTTGTTGTTGGTGGTTTTGAGTCGCAGGAGTTCTTTATATATTCTGGATATTAATCCCTTATCAAATACATGATTTGCAAATGTCTTCTCCCATTTTGTGGGCTACCTTTTCACTCTCCGATAGTGTCCTTTGATGCACACAGTGGGGAGGAGGCTTTTAAAGAAATAATATTAACGTGGTAGACTACTGCTGCCTAGAAAGGGTTCAAGATATTTTTCATTGGTCCTCCCACCCCAGATCCACTCTCCAGCCTTTTCCATCCTGTTTCAGTCACCAGGTGGCTGGCTTCTAGGTACAGCATCTAGGGTTCCCTTTCCCTCTGGCTGCCCAATTGGGTTAAGTCAACAGAAGTCACCATCAGGAGACCTGCAGGGTCACAGACTGGCTGTACCTCTACCAACAATGACAGCTCCTGGCAGGTGGCTCTACCATTTCCAGGTCTGGTAACTGCCTCACCTTCTTACAACCAAGAGCCTTTCACCTTTAGGAGCAATAATAGCTCCCTGTTATCCCTAGTGCAGAGCTACAGCACCATGTATGTCAGTTTCCCTGAACCCTGTGTAGGAGAAAGAAACGTCCCCTAGGATCCTCTTAGGGTCCCTTGCTCTGTGTGAAAATTAAATTGACAAAGACAGATTAACAGGAAAAAGCATACAAATGTTGCTAAATTTTTACGTATACATGGGAGCCTTCACAAGAGAATGAAGACCTGAAGAAGTAAACAGAGCAGGAAGCTTTTATACCTTCTAGACAAAGAAACAGTAAATTTGTCAATGCTAGGGGGAGTCAACAGTGAAGAGGTAACTAGGAAGATATGGGTTAATTTAACAAAGTTTGTTTGTACAGATTTCTCAGTACCAAACTCCCTATCTGTAGTGATAAGAATGTCTTCCTTCCTCCTGGTACAGGGAGGCTACCTTTCACATGGCAGTTCAAAATGCAAAGGTGCCATATTTTAGTGTGCCTTGTCTTGAAAATCATCACCTGCCCACACCATCATAAGCAGTCTTTTTGTTAAACTCTCCTCAGTTACTCCATTTGAGCATTTCCTACTGGAACACTGGCTGATACAAGTGGCAACACGTTAGAGGCAGGAAGACCAGAGTTCAAGTCTTGGCTTTACCTCAACCACTTAACCACTCAACCTTGGACAGATTCATCTCTCTGTGGCTTCCCTTCTCCAACTGGCAAGTGGAGATAATGGCCTCTACCAAATAGGGTTGTTGGAAGGATGGAATGAAAGAGCAAATGTGAATACCCAGAATACAGTACATGCTCAGTAAGTGCTAATTCCCTTTCTTTTGCTGGACAAAGCTGGACTTTGGCCCCTCTCCTAGCCTCCTTTTTCTTCCCTTTTCTGCTGCCCCTACCACTAAGAGCTCCCTACCTTGCTGCTCCACCGCTGATCTGGTCAGTCCTCATAATCTACATTTCTCCCTTGCTAAGTAGCCCCATACACATCCTCACAGACTCTGTTTAAAACAGCACACTCAATTGCCCCTTTCCTTTAGAAGTTTTTCTGCCTAAAGAAGTGGGTGAAAACATGTTTTTCCAACAAGTTCACCCCATCTGTTTACTCATGCAAACATGACAGTCCCAGGTTAAGAAGCTTGCTTAACTCAATCAAAATTTCCAGCTCCTTGTAGAGTATGTAAGGCGGAGAAGAAATGCTCAGGGCACTTGGCTGGAAATTCTCCCATGGGCTGGCCCTCTACAACTTCTGAAATCCTGCCAGCACATACTGGAGTGGTGGGAGGCAGCACAGCAAAGAACCAGGGCTGAGAGTCAGTCAGCCTGGGTTTCAGTGTGATCGCCCCTACTCACTAGCTGTCTGACTTAGACAAAGAACCCTACCTCTCTGATCCTTAGCTTCCTCACCAAGAAATCAGGGTACTCATGTCAACTTCACAGGACTAGGGTGGTGATTATATAAAATAATTCACTGTGATAGGAAAGTGTTTAGCCCAGTGACGGGTACATGATTCACGCTCAGTAAAATTTAGCTATTATTTCATTTGTACTCCACACTAGTGTACTCAGGAGGATCCACAGGACACAGTGGAGGAGGTGGTACAGGCAAATGTTTTATCATACTGTTTTTAAAATAAGGTTCTTTTTTGTTGTAAACATAATGACTATTCATTGTGTAAAGTCCAGAAACTCTAAAAATGTATAAAGAAAAAAATTAAAGTCACCTGTAATCTTACATACAAATACAACCACTGATTCCTTGTGGTGACTTCCCTTCCAGATCAATATACACTTATTTTCTTTCATGGGTATTTGTATTTACAGTTGGGTAGTTTTATAGACCAAGGATTTTTATACTGATTTATCACTGCCATGATCTTTTCCCCATGTCATTGGTCTTCTAAAACATGATTTTTAACTTAAACTATATTGGTTTGGTCGCAATGACATCTCTAAAATCACATACTGTGTAAAATAACATACTAAGGTAGAAATTCGACTTTTTTCCTACTTTCGCATTTCATGACATAATATATTCAAGCTCTTCCCATGTCTCTTTCACATTAGTGTCTCTGTCTTCCCCTGAGCCACTTTTTGAGTCGTCTCACAGTTTTCTAGAGTACATTACCTTCTCTTCCGTCTAAATTGTTTGAGTTATAGCTTTTGAATCTATTTGCTGTCACTGGAAATTTTATCCTTAACTACAAGAGGAACAGTTAGTTTTACCTAAAACAGTTCAGCTTTTCTTTTTAAATGCAGAGTTAAATATTAGAAGGCAGAACTTTTTATGTACCATGAGATCTCTACAACATAATTATTTATAGTTTTTTTTCAAACATTATATTTCTAACAAGTATTATGTGGACATGATACAATATTCAAAACAAAAGTGATTTTTTTTCACTGATCTATAATTTTCCTCCTTAAGATATAGAGTATACTTAATCTGGCTCTATTAATGGATATTTAGGTTATTTTCCATCTTTCATGGAGTTTATTTTTGAAATGGCATGGAGATGAACTAGGAGAGTAAAAAAGAATCAAGATCCGCTTCAAGAGATAACCTCTATTTTTGACTGTTCTTAGTACCATCTCTCTAACTTTCTCCTACCTTCTTTAGAAATGATGCTTTTTGACTTGAACAGATGCTCAGGGGTCTGAAGCCCCAGGCCTAGGCATTGTTGGAGGTTTAGGAAGGAGCAGGGCAAGGCAGTAATTTGTCAACCAGGTTTGCTTGCCCCTTGCTAAGCTGCAGATGCCCCAGGAGCTGCCAGTGGGGGATATCAGGTATATGCACAATTCTACACATCCCAGAGTCCCTGCAACCAGTGTCCCACCCCTTTGCCAGTTCCTCGTATCAAATAAATCAAGGTCTCAGGCCTCCAGGGAGTCATCAACCAAAGACATCCAAGACAAGTGGGGACTGAAAAAGGAAAGAGAAGTGGAACAGAGATGGCCAAGCAGAGGCTTCTGGCCCAATAATGTGACATCTAGAATTGGACTATCCCAACAGACAAATACACTGTTGACAGAGGACTATCAGAGACATTGACAGTTGATACTCTGGAGTCTGGGGGTATACAGAAGGAAACAGATCATTTTTCTCCTGAAAACTGCCTGATTGCCTAATACCTCCAGAGTCTGCACAGTTGATTTCACCAAAGTCATCCAAATCTACCGGAAAGATGAGTTTTTCTTGGTGATTGAGCATTTAGAATGTTCAAAACCAAGTGAGAGCCTGGAAGCTGCTTGAGGAAGTTGGGTTCTGCCCAGAGGCATGGTGATAAAGGTTTAAGAACAGGCTTTCAAGTGTGCAGGGCTGGGGGAGCAGCAGGGAGCCTCAGTTAGTAGCATTTGCCAGTTTCCATGGTGTGAATATTTCCACCATGACCAGTTTCAAGCTACCAACATGATGTCACTGAATGCAGAGCTGTAAGGAGATGAGCATTATATAATATTTCTACCATACAGATACAATAGATAGAAATAACCTCAAGAGCATTGTATAATGTAGTAAAATAGTTAAGATATGATGAGTTCTATGTATTATTACCTTTGCTTTTGATATAATTTATTTAATTGTGAGCTTTATAATTTAATTTTTTAATGGAGGTACTGAGGATTGAACCGAAGACCTTGTGCATGCTAAGCATGTGCTCTACCACTGAGCTATTACCCTCCCCGATAATTTAATTTTTAATTATGGGTGTTTGATGGCTTGCAAAATTCCTGAAAATCAATCACCTTAATGAGCTGGTACAAGACAGCACACCATTTTGCCTTTCACCCTCTTCTGTCACTGACATATCTTAGTCCCCACTTCACTGTAGAGTCAAGACAGCAACCTTAAGCAGAGTAAAAAAGCCATGCTGAATTTGAATGGCATTTGGAGTGTTTCTTCATTTCCTCATTTCTCTAATGACACAACCTGTATTAGTCAGAATTCTCCAGAGAAACAGGAACAATGGGGTATGGATAGATGATTGGTAGATAGATAAGATAGATAGATAGATAGATAGATAGATAGATAGATAGATAGATAGATAGATAGATAGATAGATAAAAGAGGAGACTTACTACAAGAATTGGTCCACATGGTTATGGAGGCAAAGAAATCCCACAATCTACCATCTGCAAGCCAGAGAACTGGGAAAGTCAGTGATGTAAGGTAGTCTGAGTCCAAAAGCCTGAGAACCAAGGCAGCTGATGGTAACTCCCAGTCCTGGCTGAAGCCTTGAGAATCAGGGAGCCACTGTTGGAAGTTCCAGAGTCCAAAGGTCCAAGAACTGGAGCTCCGAAGTCCAAGGGCAGGAGAAGATGGACATCCCAGCTCAAGAAGAGAGAGAGAGAATTCACCATTCCTTGAGCTTCCTGACCCATTTGGTTCCTCAACAGATTGGATAATGCTTGTCCAGGCAGACCCTCTTTACTCAATCATATGCTAATCTTGCCTAGAAATACCCTCACAGACACACAGAAATACTGTTTTACCAGCTATCTGGGCATCCCTTCACCTAGTCAAGTTGGACACATAAAACTGACTACACACAACCCTAAACCTTTCCTTAAATTTTTTTGTAATTATAAAATATGGTACATGTGCAGATAAAAATGCATAGACAAAAATATGATGAGAATGTGTGAATTACCCAGTTTGAAAAGCTAAAACATTACAAACTCACCTGAAGCTTCTGGTGTAGCCTTCTTGTTACATTCCCCTCCCTCCTCCTCAGAGGGGACCACTGTTTTGAATTTGATGTTGCCATTCCCACACTTGTCTTTATAATTTTAGTACATATTTCATGTATTACATAGTACATATGTATGTACACACGTATATACATACATATATGTATATATAGTATTGTTTCTAGTCTCTTTATGGACAGGAAAAACACACAGAAATTAAGAGTTCAACTTGTTTGAATAAAAATACCTCTTTTATTAACTTTTTTTTAAAGTTTCTGATTCTGAAGAAAAGAGCTCACCCCAAACAGGCTCGGAAGTGAAAGTGGCCCCTTTATTTCTATCCTAAGGACAGTTTAGAAGGGTAGGTGCGCGACAGCCCATTTCGGGATTGGAATAAATGCTAACAAGCAAAGAGGAGTCTTTATTTTAAGACTTCCAGATGATGGCCTGTCTTTTGTTTCCCTGTGATTGCCATCAGCTGCAGAACAGGGTTGTCACTAAAGATTCTATCTTCTTGTCATGGTTGTTCTTTGTAAATGCCACTATGAAGACATCTTATTCATGGAATCCTTTACTAACAGTAATTTCTGTCTAAAAGGTAAGAGTTTACATAATATTTCTATTTTATCCCTTTTAAAAAATGACAAATATTGACAAACACCAAGACAGGAAGATGTTATTTATGAAGACTGTTGTAAGCTAAAAAATCACAAGATGGAGATTTGTGATTCTTTATCGAACTTGATTATAGAAGTTTTTATCGAGCATTGTCAGACTCATAAGCTGGGGCGAGACTTCAGATTTATAACTTGGACCTAAATGGGCAACAACAGATATAAAATCTTGGAATTTAATACCAGCTTTGAAAATGTTAAATTGAGAGTTTGAGCTGTTTTCACTTCATGAATTGGCACACTGTAGAATGCAAGGGCTGTACTGATTTCTGACAGAAGAGGCTGTCTCTCAAATGGATTGGAGACTTTTCATATTCCATTTCATTCTAAAGACACATTTTTAAGTGATGTCCTCTTCATTTCCATTTAGTGTGTGTGACTTAATTGAAAAAGAAAGAAAACAGCTTTACAGACAAGGACCTCTTCCTGAGAGCCTGTTGGGGTCACCGCGGGGGTGGAGAACAGAACTAAGAAAATCTGCTCAATGACATGAAGTTCATGTTGTGGATTTTTTTCCCCAAGCATTCTAGTTCAAAGCAAATTCAAAGCCCGTACCTTGGGCTATTTTTGCAATGAAGTGCCAAGAGGAAAGCTGTCCTTTGTGTCACTCCTTAATGTTTCCACCGATCATCCCTGCCTGGAGAGGCCTCCTGGCCACCTCTGCCTGCCTCTCTCACCTGCCTTTCTGGGAATGCAGCACTCTCAACTCAAGGTCTTGGGCATGGGAGGGCCCCAACCATCCCTTGCCTGGTAAGCAATGAAGGACAAGGTCTGGGAACATGATTATCAGGGCAGAAACCACCATAGAATCAGCCATGCATATGTCATAGGACAGATAACTAGGGTGGCTTTTATGCTCAGGATTTTAATCCATTGGTATCTGTGTAGAGACCCAACATTGGTTGGCAAAAAAAGCTACCCTAAGCAGGTCTTAGTGTAGCCTGTGATCAAAAGATGTTGGAAGGGAGCCTCTACCCAAAAGGTATCCTCTGTGTTAGTTTTCAATGATTCGGTTACAAATTACACAAAGTTAGTGACTTATAATAGCACAAATTTATTTTCTTACACCTCCGGAGGTCACTAGTCCAAAACAGGTCTTATGGAGCTAAAATCAACCTGTGTTCCTTCTGGAGGCTGTAGGCAAGAATCCTTGCCTTTTGGGGTTCTAGAGGACTCCTGAATTTCTTGGTTCATGGCCCCTTTATCTCTGTCTTCAAAGTGCATCAATCCAGCCTCTGCTTCTGCTAACACATCTCATCTCTCGACTTCTGACCCTTCTGCCTCCTTTTTGTAAGGACTTTTGTGATTACATTGGCCCTACCTGGATAATCCAGGATAATCCCCACATCTCATGACCTTTTATTTAACTAATCTGCAAAGTCCCTTTTCTCATATAAGGGAACATACTCTGGAGATTGGCATGTATACATCTATGGGAGGCCATTTTCAGTCTACCAAGCCTCCCAACCACTAAACTGAAATTATGCCATTTGAGAGACATTCCTTTGGGTCATAAACTTCATTTGTTTAAGAGTCCCTTTTAAAATGCAAACACTCCTGGTAAAGGTGATGCCAAGACTATTTGAGAAAGCACTGGCCGGCTCTGGAGTTCCCTCTACCCTTAACTCTGCTGCCCAATGAGGCTGAATTAGGCTGGTTTATGGAGGCCCCCACCCTGGCCCTAAAAACCATGAGAAAATAAGGAAAACAAGACGATACGATGACATACATGAACGCATCGCTTAACTGATCAGGGATGCCCAGAGTCACCTTAAAGAAAGAAAATGAGCAGGAAGACCCCTGTGAAACCAGATCAAAGAAATTATTCTGGAATGTCTCAAGCAGAAGCAGAGTGGTCTGACAAGGAAGCATGGGAAAAAGTGGGCACCATGCTCGCAGGCCCATGAGCCAGGATCTGTATGCCCATCCAGATCCACTCTCCGCCTCCTCTACCTCACTCTGTGATGGGAGAGGCTGACCTCTATCCAGCCCTTTGTCTTCAGGTTGTGATCAGCCACGAGCAGGATCAGGCGGCAGTAGGAGAGGGAGGCCGGAGTATTTCTTCCCCCAGTTACCTCCCTACTAGACTGTTTTGGCAGTGACTATATTCCTCCACCAAAGGCCAGGGATCCTGTGACACCCTCCGCTAGAGCTGTAGTCCCAGCTCCTTCCAGATTCTGGTAACTGTTTCCTTCTCCACCCTCGAGGAGGTAATTACTCCCAGAGTTGCCAGATTAGAGCCAGACTGGGGGAGATTCATCACCCCTTGTTGATTTTGAAACATGTTTGAAAAGAATCCGTTCTTTAAACTCTCTGCAATCACTATTCCCTTTCGAGTGTACTGTTTATTTCCTCCCTGGACCTGGTCTGATACCTACTGTATCCTAACACTGCCCAGAAGAGTACGCCTAGTTTGATGGGAGCACACGCCTAGCCACAGTGGCCCAGGCTTTCACGCTCAGTGCCATTAAACTCCAGTCTTTACCTAACTCCCCCTGTGCTGATTCCAGAAGCCCTGAACAACCTGCTGACACCTTGAATCTCCACATAGCTTCTCATCTCATGAGAGAAAAAGCGCTGGGCAGGCTAAAGTCAGCTTAGTAGGTTTGTGTCTTATTGTACATTAATAAATTGGCTTTTTTTTCCGGTTTATATTTCTCTTTGAGCTGTGTTACTATAAGTCATCATCACTGCATCCAGTCAAGCTTGGGGAATGAGAAGACAGACTGTCTGGACTGGCAAGGCTAGAAGCAGACTAGATTCTGGACCATAGGGAATGCCCAAAGGTCAGTGCCACCTTGCAAGGCTGCCTGGTGGCCAGGCCCTCTGGAGTCTCCTGTGATGTCTGTCTCAGCACAGACTTGCTTTTAAACCTCCACAGCCTTTAATATCCTCCACTGGGCTAACATTGTATGCTCCTCCACAGACTGTTATCAGCTAACACCTTGCAGGGATTATGACAGTAGGCGCGGAGCAGGAACACGTGGAAATGGGACATGACTCAGTGCCTGGAGAGGGGAGGGGGGAGGAGGGGGGTGAATTTGAGCCAGGATGAGGCTGACAATAAAGGAGAGATCAACTTGACTTGAGTCACTTTTTTGCAGCTGTCCCCTGGAGCTCTGAATCTCTGTCCCTACTGTGGGTCCAGGTGCTAGTACTGGCCCTGTCACTAACTACCTGTGTGACCCTTATCTTCTTCAGATAATGGTTTCTTCAACTGAAAAAGGAATGATAAAACTACATGAGTCTATTCTACATGCATTTAGTATGTTACATTCAATTTTTTTTTTAAGTATATCCCAGTAGCATCTGGTTGGGAAGTAGAAATTCAGTTTGATATGAGTAGTTGAGGCTTCAGGTTTACAGCACAGGAGGGTTGAATGAATTTAGGATTGGAATCCAGTTCCACTACTTACTGCGTGACCCTGAGCAAGTTATTTAACCTCTCTGAGCCTTAAGTTCCTCATCTGTAATTATACGGATTATATGAAATAACGTATATGCACCGGACATAAGCCAGGCTCTCATAGCACCCAGTCTCTACACAGAGTTTGAAGAAGACAATTCTAAAACCAAACATAACTGATAAAGTTTTCTAATCATACTAGCAGCATTCAAAAAACACAAAAGGAGATCCAATTTATAAACCACAACATTTCTTAAAATGATCTTTTCCTCTTATGCCCAATTCCCCTACCTCTCACCCACCTACTGCTCTAGAATCTCAGCTCTAGAAATTTCACAAAACTCTCCCCAACACTAAGACTTGCCAGATTTAGAAGAAAAAAAACAAACAAGAGAAAGGATGCCTAGTTAAATCTGAATTTCAGATATACAACAAATCACATTTTTAGTATAACTATTTCTCATGCAGTATTTGAGACATACTTGTACTCAAAAATTATTCGTTATTTATCTGAAATTCAAACGTAACTGGTGTCATGTACTTTATCCGGCAACCACACCTAACATCCAACCCACAAATGTTTTCTCTGCTTTTCATTCCTCCCCATCCCATGTTTGTTATGTAGGTTTGTCACCGGCAAAGCCCATTTACAGCTCCCAGGAAATAAAAATAGAAACTGAGTAATAAAGTCTAACCTTTTTTTTTTTTTCTTTTCCTTGGTACTTTGTCTAGTTTCACTTGCTCATAGGGTGCTGTGTGCAGAGGCCTTGCACCTGGCACTTCAGACCAAAGTTCCTGTGCGAAAAGGCGACACTGATGCCTCCGCCCCACGCGGTTGGTGCCAGAGCTCCGCCTGTGACACAATTCAACATGGCGGCCGTTGTGTCCGGAGCCGCTGCCTCTAGGTCCCGAGCAGCACAGCCTCGCTGGATCCCGCGAGAACTCCGCCCCCTCCCCATGACAGATCCCTGTAAAGCAACCCTGCCCACGTGTAGGGGGAGACGCCTAGAGTGCAAACTCACACTTCTCCGTTCTCGCTTTCCTTTGCTTCTGAACCAAACTCAGTCTCGTTCTATTGGCCCCAGTGACACTGGGCAGGAGGACCCTTGTTGGGGCCCAAATGGAAAGGGTCCGTAATAGATTGACTTAGTTCACTGAGCCTTTCTCCCTTCATTTCTTTTTTTATCTACATTTTGCCCAGTACCAGCCTTCTCCACAACAGCAGAAGACAGCTTTGGAGCTGGCTCAGCAAGGAGAATCCTTTCCTTTCCTTCCTGCCCTCCAGTCCTCTATCCATTCTCCTGATTCTGTATCTTCAAACCTCAATAGCCAGGAAAACCGTTAGAGCGCAGGAGAGAGGAAGAAGCTAGATGGCAAAGACTGAATTTTTGTTAGAGTGAAGGCATTGCTCTCACACATTAATGAATAAAGTACTTAGCCCAAGGTCTGGAATATAGTAAACACAGAACGAATGCCTGCTCTTCCTCACTGTTACCACTACATAGACATCCTTTCCCACCCACCTAGCCTCAGTCTTTATAAAACACCTCAGGAGAGTAAAAGCTTAAAAGAGGTCTTCCCACCCCACTACTCCCACAGAAATACTATGGTAGTCCCAAGCCTCCTGGGTCTGGATCCACACCAGCTCACACTCTATCCACTCCAGGAATGGTCCCAGCTCCACTACATGGAAGCCCCAGGTAATCGCAGCATCATTCTGTTTGCAGGGTCATGTGGCCCACTCTGCTAGCCACCTAGGAAGTTCAAGGTTTCCAAAGGTCCCCAGTGAGTCAGGGACACCTTCTGGGACAGTGGCCTCTGTTCACTTTCAAGATGCTGCAGCCCCACTGCTGCTGAAGGCAATAATACTCCTCCGTTTGGGGGCACCTGAGGGAGTTAAATTCCCATTACAAAAACAAAGCCCACTGAACTGGAAGAGAGTTGGTCCTGAGCACCAGCAAGAGCCCTGCCTCATTCCCAAAGGGGTGTCGGGTCCATTAAAGCTTTTCACAGCTGATTGCTCACCTGTTCTTCATTTTCCACTTCACTCAGCGCACTAAACAGTGTCCTGGAGAGAAGGACCCAGCAGAACAAACCAATAAAATTGAACATTTCCCCCTCAATCTTCTTTGAGGCAGGCCCTCCAGGCTAACTGGATTAGGAGATGCAGCTTCATTTCTTTACCATTTTTTTTTTCCTTTTAAGAATGGGAATCCAATCTAGGACAGATCAGACTCTGGGCTTTAAAAAAAAAATGACACCACATTCATTTCCCTTTATAAGTACCAAGGGGTTTCTCTACTGTTCTTTCTTCCTGTATCATTGCTACTTCCCAAAAAGTATCACATAAAAAACAGGGGAAAAAATACTAAAAAAAAAAAAAAAAAATGCTGAGCTGCACAGGACACTTCCTAATTTCAATTCATTTCAACATACATTTGCTCTGAGGAACCAACCCACCTTGAGGGGATACAAAGCAGGGCAAAGTCAGCGGCCACCCTCTTGATGCCCACAGTTTTTGAGAGACTCAGATGTAACAGCACAAAGCAGGCTGACCCTGCCATCGCAGAGAGGAGTTGTGTGCACAGGGAGTGGGGTGGGGACAGGGGAGGGATGAGAACAGGATTTGAGCACCCCCAAAAGAGGAGCTGTGTTGTTGTGTGTCTGTTTTTGTTATTGTTGTGTGTTTTTGTTATTGTTGTGTGTTTTTGTTTTGTTGTTTTGTTTTCACTTTCTCTCATTTTCTATTCCCCCACTCTTTTGTTATCAGGCCCATTCCCCCAGGCTACGCAGACATCTGAACTTGAGCTTCATAATCTTCCAAAACCCTTAACATTACCCCCACCTCTGACTCTAGAAAACACCATTTTACTTGGCTTTTCCTATAGGTCTTTCTGTCCATAAGAGGTGCAATGTGCAATACATATTTTTTAATTGAGCATTTACTACAGTAAGCACTAAGAAAATGGCTCTGAAAAACAGCCACGAGCAAAACACCTAGACCCCACCTTCATGGAACTTACAGAGCAGTGGTTGAGTACAGAGTTAGGGTTTTAAATGCACACATTTTGGAGTTGAAAAGAGATGGATTGTCTTACCAGGCACAAGACCGAGGCCAATTAAATTCTCTGTGACTCAGTTTGCTGATGTGTACAATGGGGACAATAATACCCAACTCAATGGCTTGTTATGAGGTTTAAATGTGATGTGCATTAGTGCTGGGTACATGTCATCATCTACAACTATTGCAAGTGGTGGTATTATAATAACACATATATCGGCACCTAATAATAATGCTGACAGCATTACTGTGCTTTGCTGCTTTCAACTTGCTTCACATGTGTCTGTTTCACTTCACCAACAATATCATAAGCCTCTCAAGGGCATGACAGCCCTAAGTGTATCGTAAGTAGTCAACAAATAACTGTTGATTTTAGGTTGCAGAAGAACGTGGAATTTTTCTGCAAAACCGCTGAGGTTTTCATCTTAGGCAAGAGTAAAAAAGTGTCAGAGAATCTCCATGGCTGAAATGTCGAATGCACACATTTGTTCAGTGAGTAGGGCAGAGGGAAAGATCAAGTGAATTCCAATTGGGCTGTGACAGCCTCCTGTGACAGATAGCCTGCAGAGCAGTGGAGAACACAGCTGAATAAACTCAGGCAGAGAGAGAAATGAGTGTAGCCAAGGGGATGCTCGGCGGGATGAAAGATAGTGGGCCAGTGTGAGATGGAAGAGGAAACCTCATTATAGCCCAGAGAGAGGCAGGGGCTGCTCTTCAGGGGAGTGGTACTCAGGGAATTCCAGAACATGACTGCATGGGAATCCAAAGGAACAGCTACTGATTGGCAACTGGCAACTCAGAGATGGGGAAAGTAGGTGACCCATAAATGCTAATTGAGTGGAACAATGCTTCTTTTCAACACCTCCCCAACCCCCCGTGACCACCACCTTGGAGAGCCAGGTTCCACTGGAGAGAAATCTGTGATACTGAGAGCCTGGGAAATGTTTCCTTTCCTGAGAAATCTTACAGGTGCCTGGCAGATAGAAGATGACCAATATTTACCTATGATTATTTGAGTTCTGAGACTCAGAACCAGTAATGTAGTGTTATATGGGGATTATCTAGGCCCATCCCTTCACTTTACTGGGTGGCAAATGAAAGTCCAGAGAAGTCAAGTGACCTGCCCAAGGCCCTAGGGTTCCTAAGGTAGCTGGGAACCATACTGCAGATCACCCAAATCTGGGCTCACTGCTTGTCCTTTAGGCAAACTTGTCTGTAATTCGTGTGTCTCTGTGTCTCGTAATTGAAGTCCCAGCAACACCTCGACCTGCATTAAGCTCAGGTGACTTCACCACAGTGCTTTCCTTTTCCCAGTGTCTCCTCCAACCTAGGTTACATGGCTGCGCTTGCCTTGTTCCTTCTAATTCTAACTACATGTCTTTCAAAGAGGGATAAACCCTAGTGATGAGCCAAGATTCCTCCCTTCACAGAGCAGAAGCCTCAGTTCAGTTCAGCTCTTGTTATTAACACTGACATTGTCATTATTTTTATCTGGGCACCAACTATTGGCTAGGCCCAGGCAGTGACACGCCAACGGCTGAGCTGGTTCCCCTGAGGGTCACTTAGAGCCCCTCTGTCCCCAGACACGGCAGCCCTCCTGCAAGCCCCCCACAGCCAGGAAGGAGAAGGAAAAAAACGAGTTGATGCTAGCTTGAGCTGAGTCATAAAGACTCAGACCGGAGAGTCTGAAGGAAGGTGACTGGGTCATCTGGGCTTTGTGAGCAAACAGCTCAGAGGCTGTAGGAATATCACTCCTTGATCCTGCTGGTGACAGAGCCCACGCTACCCCCTCTCCAGGTGATTTGCAGAGCCCAGGGTCTGCTGGGGCTCCTCAAATTGGCATTTTATTGCTGATTTTTAAAAACTGCCAGTCGTTGCCAATCTTCTGTTTTATATCTTTTAATTGTTTTAAAATTGTGTGCTCTGTGCCCTGAGGTGATTGGAACACCTAGGGCAGCGCTTTATAAAACAAATAGATAAGGAGCTGTACTTGCTTCCCTGCAGGGTGGAGATGGAGCTTGTAGGGGTGGGGTGGGAGGAGACACAGGGGGAAGCCTTCTGAGGGTTTGCTGCACTCAGTGCCTCCCTCCTGCCCAGACCTTCCTTCCCCTGTTCCCCCTACAGTGCCATGATGGGCTTCTGAGCACCAGCAGGAGCCAGCAAATTGGAAGCTAGGAGGTTGCACGGGTCATTTGGAAACATCCGTGGGCTTTGCTGCTGCCCAGCCAGCCAGGCAAAGCCATTGTGAGAAAATGGGGTACCTGAAGGGACTGTGTCCTTGTGGCGTTTCAGAGAACACAGTCAGGAGGGGAGAAGTAAGATTAAAAAGGAAAAATCTAGACTAGCAATTCCACTTATGGGTATATATCTGGAAAAAAGTGAAAACACTAATTCAAAAGATACATGATCCCTGATGTTCATAGCAGCACAATTTATAACAGCCAAGATATGGAAGCAACCTAAATGTCCACCAACAGACAAATGAATAAGGATGTGATATATATATATATGCACATACATGCATATACAATGAAATTTTATTAAGCCATAAAAAGAATGACATTCTACCACTTGCAGCACTTGTGGATGAACCTAGAGAATATTATATTTAGTGAAATAAGTCAGACAGAGAGAGACTTTATAATATCATTTATATGTGGACTCAAAAAATAATACAAACCAATGTATATAGCAAAACAGAAACAGACTCACAAATATGGGAAGCAAACAAATGTTACCAGAAGTGAAAGGAAAGGGGAGGGGCAAACTAGGGGCATGAGATTAAGAGACACAAACCACTATGTATAAAATAAATAAGCAAGAAGAAAACCTATGGAATGGGAGAAAATTTTTGCAAGTGAAACCGACAAAGGCTTGATCTCCAGAATATATAAACAGCTCATACGACTCAATAAGAAAAAAATAAACAGCCCAATCCAAAAATGGGCAGAAGACCTAAACAAGCAATTCTCCAAGGAAGACATACAAATGACCAAAAAGCACATGAAAAAATGCTCAATATCACTAATTATCAGAGAAATGCAAATCAAAACTACAATGAGGTATCACCTCACACCAGTCAGAATGGCCGTCATTCAAAAATCCACAAATGACAAATGCTGGAGAGGCTGTGGAGAAAGGGGAACCCTCCTACACTGCTGGTGGGAATGCAGTTTGGTGCAGCCACTATGGAACACAGTGTGGAGATTCCTCAAAAGACTAGGAGTAGACTTACCATATGACCCAGGAATCCCACTCCTGGGCTTGTATCCAGAAGGAAATCTACTTCAGGATGACACCTGCACCCCAATGTTCATAGCAGCACTATTTACAATAGCCAAAACATGGAAACAGCCTAAATGTCCATCAACAGGTGACTGGATAAAGAAGAGGTGGTATATTTATACAATGGAATACTACTCAGCCCTAAAAACCGACAACATAATGCCATTTGCAGCAACATGGATGCTCCTGGAGAATGTCATTCTAAGTGAAGTAAGCCAGAAAGAGAAAGAAAAATACCATATGAGATCGCTCATATGTGGAATCTAAAAAACAAAAACAAAAACAAACAAACAAACAAACAAAAACAAAGCGTAAATACAGGACAGAAATAGACTCACAGACAGAGAATACAGACTTGTGGTTGCCAGGGGGGTGGAGGGTGGGAAGGGATAGACTGGGATTTCAAAATTGTAGAATAGATAAACAAGATTACACTGTATAGCACAGGGAAATATACACAAAATGTTATAACTCACAGAGAAAAAAATGTGACAATGAGTGTGTATATGTCCATGAATGACTGAAAAATTGTGCTGAACACTGGAATTTGACACAACATTGTAAAATGATTATAAATCAATAAGAAATGTTAAAAAAATAAAATAAAATAAAATAAATAAGCAACAAGGATATATTGTATGGCATAGTATGTGTAAAAATACTAAACTACTATGCTGTTCATATGAAACGAATATAATATTGTAAATCAACTACATTTCAATTTAAAAGAAAAAGAAAAAAAAGAAAAATCTAGAACATCTTCCCAGCTCCAACTGAAAGGCCAAAAAGCCCACCAGGAGTTGCTGACAGCATCGATGTATTCCTTGCTAAAGGGCCAGGTCAGCCTGGTGATTCTGGGGAATGAGAGTTCTTTGGGGTCAGATCTGATTCCAGTCCCCTGCTCTGCCACTTACTTGCTGTGTCACTTTGGGCAAGTGGTTTCACTTTTCAGAGTTTTAGTTTCTTCATCTGAGTCAGTTAAATGGTGGTAAAGAAGGTAAAAATACCTTCTTTTTAATTAATGTTTGGAAACGCAAAAGGAGATGGATAATCGAAGTAAAGTGCTTACTTTGCTCAATGCCGGGCATATGGCAAACAGTAAATGTTAGTTATTGTTGTTAGTAGGTATTTAGTGCTGTATTAGGCAACCATGGGAAGGCAAAAAGAGCAGAAATAGTCACTGTCACTGAGGAACATGTTCTCCGAAATCCCAGCCTGTCGCCTCTCTGTCTGCCAAATCTGACTTATCTTTAGCTCTTCTAGGTAGTGGAAAGAGCCTGGGTTTGTGCCCCAGCTCTGCTGCTCCCCAGCCCTACGCCTCTGCACACATCACCTGACTTCTCTGAACCTGTTTCCTTTTCTGTAAAATGAAAATAATGATAAAGACTCTACCTACTTCATAAGGTCACAGTGAGGTTCAAATGCGATATGTGTGAATACATCTCCAAAGCTGCAAAGTACTGCAAAAATAAAAGGTTATTATTCTACCCAATCCTATAGGTTTCACTCCAGCCCCACCTTCTCCCACCTTTTCTGTGAGAGAAATTCAATTCACATGTCTTAAGCAAGAATTTTAAAAAGAAGGATTTTCTTAGCTCTTGCAACTAAAAAATTTGGAAGTAGCTAGATCCAGATTTCCAAAGATGACATTTAAAAAAGATCTGATTCTCTCCTTCTCTCAGCTCTGCTTTCCTCTATGTTGCCTTTATTCTCAGGCAGGCTTATCCTGTGAGGTGGCAAAGATGGCACCCCAAGCAGCTCTGGGGTTGCAACCAATCAGGTTAACAACCCAGGTAGAAACCATCCACCCCTTTCTCCATAGTTGGAGCAGAAGTCCCAGAATTGAGTCTCAGGAGCCTGCCCTTGGTCATGTGCCTGTTTGTGGCCCTTTTACCTGTGGCCAGGAGAATGGAACATGCCAACTGGCCAAGCCCGGGTCACAGGCCGGGTAATGAGGTCATCCCACCCCCAACCACATCAACAGAATGAGAGGAGGCAGTTCCGGAGAAGAAAGGCCGGGTGATTCCCCTAGAAGGGAGAAGGAGATTCTGAACAACACATGTCCACCGCACACAGATTTTACTCTTGTATTTTCTGGTGAGATGTAGGGAAAAAAAGTGAGAGCCAAACGAAAAGTCCCAGGGAACAACCAGACATTGGCTTAGTGGTCTGTGGTTGAATCAACAGTTTCCTTTCTTGAAAAACTCTGCCTACAAACATGGCTTCAGGGAAATGAAGGTCCCAGCCCATTTCAGGAAGGGAACCGTACTCTTGCCGAGAAAAACAACGGTGAACGATAAAGAGAAAGAGAATCCTTTTTTCTGGTTTATTAAAGCAAGAGAGTGTTTAATAAATACTATTTGATGGTAAAGTTCTGACAAAGTCACTCAATAACCATGATTCTGACTCTGATTCCTATTTCACTTAAGAATCTGCATGAGAGGGGAGGGTGTAGGGTGCCTGTGATAGAGTGCTCAGTGGTAGGGTGTCTGCTTACCATGCACGAGGTCCTGGGTTCAATCCCCAGTACCTCCATATAAATAAATAAACAAACAAACAAACAAACAAGCAAACAAACTAATAAACTGAATTACTTCCCCCTACCAAAAAATTTTTTTAATTAAAAAAAAAAAAAAAGAATCTGCATGACCCCAGATTTCCAGCTGCTATAAATAGAGGTCATGTTGTGGGCAGGCGTCCTGAAGCAGGGTCTGTGTACAGGAGAGCAAATACAGGATGGGCACCCCAAAAAACCACAGTAATTTCAATTGAAGTCACAACATAATTTCAGCCCAATTCCACTTCCCAGAGGGATCTGGCAGATTTCCTTGCATCCCATCACTACTTCTGCCTCCTAAATAGCACTTATTGTTTTATCATGTTAGAAAAGCTATATACATACTTCAAGAAGTTTAACTAAAAGCAAAGAGTCTCCACAGCCTATGCAACCTTGTTGGAGTTCTCACATCAATTTCCAGGTGTATATAAACACTGTCTGTAAGAGTTTTAAGCCAGATCATATTGTTTCATAACATACACCAGGAATACCTCTCTATGCCTATAATACCCTTCCATATAATCAATTTTAATAAATTCAGGGTTTTTTATTATATGGATGTACCATCAATTATTTATCCAGTCCCCTATTATTGGACAGATAGATTGTTTACAAATGTTACTATTATAGTATTCTCTGGAGACATTTAAAAGTAGAATGAATGAATCCCTGAATAATAGGGTTACAATAGGAAGGTATAATGGCCAAACAGTTAGTTAGGTTAGGAAATAAGGAGTCCAGCACAGAAAAGGGACTCTGAGAAAAAAAGAGCTGCTCTCAGAAAAATATTATTTCTGTCTGATGTCCTGTAGACCACAGCTGGAATCCTGGAGTTTTCCTGGGCTCTGCTCCCAGCTCAGTGGATCTTTTGCTATTTGAATGACATAAAGAAGCTTTATCTTTCACCCAGTAGTCTAGGTCCTGTTGTTTCCATGTGGTAGTGGTGGACAGGTCACTAATTCCATTAGCTTTGATTGTATATGTTTTAGTTAACTAGCTAGATGATAAATCACCCCAAAACTTACTGGCTTAAATCAACCATCTTATTTGCTTATGATTCTGTGGGTCAGCAAATGGGGCTCTGTTGGGTGGTCACATATATGTCACTGACTATATGTCATTGGCTAGAGTCACTCATTTGGCTTCATTTATTTGGTGGCTGGGCAGGTAGGTCTAAGAAGATCACTCATAGCACCTCAGCACTTCACCACATGGTCTCCCTCTGTCCACATGGTTAGCTTGGACATAGAAGTCTCAGGGTAACCAGACTTTTTATATGGCAACTGCTTCTAAGTAAAACAAAATTGAAAGCTGCTGATGTCTTTAAGGCTCAGCCTTAGAAGTTGCACAGTATTATTTCTAGTACGTTCTGTTTGTCAGTCTTGGGATCAGTCTAGATTCAAAGAAAAGGACATAGACTCTACCTCTTGATAGGAGGCAAGGCAAAGAATTTGCAGCCATCTTTAACCCACTACAATAAGTATAATGAGGACAAAAGGGTTATAGGGTTCTTCTGTAATGAAGAAAAATGGAACCTTATGGTGTTGCAAATCAGGAAGTGCCAACTGGCTAGACTCAACTGGCTAGACAAGTTTGCCCCAGTTCTAAGCAATAAGCCGAAAGAGACGATTACCAGGATGGCGTATGGGAAATGGAATCTCTGGCAGAACTCATACTCAGGAGGCAACAGTAACACTCATTCTGACCCCAGCCCCCACCCACAGTGCTGGAAAAGGGCACTGGGATTTTGACATCTCAGCCCAACTCCTCCCTCTGCCATGGGGCTTACTTGCCCCTGGGTTCCTGAAAGGCACCTGCTTCCCCTTTTGCAGATTCCCTCCTTCTTAATGTAGTAATTCTTTCCCTAGTCTATGTTATATGAGTTTTGAGATCTTCATGAGAACATTTCTGCTGAAACTTCCAATATTGTTTCTGTAAGTGTTGATATGCTTTCTTAGACTGGCAAAGCAAAACAAGGTATAAGTTGCCCATGAAAATAATGAATTTCCCGGTAATAATCATAACATTTAAAAAATATTTTTCCATGTGGGGGCCTTGAAAAAAATTAAAATCTGTCTTATGTCATTGGGGCCCAGAGGTCTGAGCATTTCAGCCAGATGGAAGGACCCTGGCTACCCCATTACAGTTACTGTGGTGGCCCAGGGAGTTTCTTGGTCACTCCCACTTGCATCTGAGAGCTAATTTCATAGTTTCTTACAGGCTTGTCCTGGTGCTGGGCATGGCCCAAATTTTATACCAAGTCATTCATTACCTGATTCCCACTTGATTGATAAAAGATGCTGCTACTTGGCGTACAGTAACTCTGAAACAAAGCCATCTGAACGGGGGTAGTCTGTGGGCAAATGAGCCACATGATGGCAGGAAGCTGGATCCTCTACAATCTATACACAACCTCGGGCCCAGCCACGGAGGTCCTACCTTCTCTGCAGAAACCTGCAGAAACCTGCAGACTGTGGTCTCTTTAAAAAAGGCTTAGACTGCATCTTTATTTTTCACTCTAGACTGATCAGATTAGGGCTGACCAGCTCTTAAATATTTCAGATTTCTTTTTCACAGTTCAGCCTGAAGCCTTGTGCCTATTTGATTTGTACAACTCATATCTGACTGATGGTAGATTGAGACAAATCTCATCTTTTCAGAAATGAAAATGACTCCATTTTCCCCTTCCCTCTGCTTCCCTCCAACCACAAGGCAGTGTTCTAAAAGCTGGGCATGACATTTGCAGCAACATGGATGTCCCTGGAGAATGTCATTCTAAGTGAAGTAATCCATAAAAAGAAAGAAAAATACCATATGAGATCACTCATATGTGGAATCAAGAAAGAAAGAAAGAAAGAAAGAAAGAAAGAAAGAAAGAAAGAAAGAAAGAAAGAAAGAAAGAAAGAAAGAAAGAAAGAGAAGGAAAGAAAGAAAGAAAGAGAGAAGGAAAGAAAGAGAAAGAAAGAAAGAGAAAGAAAGAAAGAAAAAGTGGCATAAATACAAAACAGAAACAGACTCATAGACATAGAATACAAACTTGTGGTTGCCAGAGGGGCGGGTGGTGGGAAGGGATAGACTGGGAGTTCAAAATTTGTAGATACTGACAGGCATACGTAGAATAGATAAACAAGATTATACTATAAAGCACAGGGAAATATATACAAGATCTTGTGGTAGCTCACAGTGAAAAAGAATGAGAGAATGAATGTATGTATGTTCATGTATAACTGAAAAATTGTGCGCTACACTGGAAATTGACACAACATTGTAAACTGACTATAACTCGATATAAAAAAAAGAAAAGAAAATTTTAAAAAAATTAATGAAGTAATAAAAAATAAATAAAGTAAAAACTGGGCGTGAGACAGACTCCTGCTTCCTGCAGAGAGGGGAGCTCGACCCCACCCATCCCTTAGGCATCTCTTGTTATGGTCCCTGGACCACTGGGAAGGAATCAAGACATTACTTCATTTGATCTGGATCATTTATAAATAGCAGAATCACTTTCTGCTTCACTGCAGCTCACAATATTGAGATGAGTGAATTAAAGTAAATGGCTATTAGAGAAAGTAGGGGAGTGAATTTTAATGTAGCATATGGTAGACCTCCCTTTTGGAATCTTTTCATATCATGACTGTTGTGTAAACATCAACACATGTGCTTTGGGACTTGTATACCAGGTTCTCAGCCCTAGATACAAGCTCTGGACAGGCTGGACCAAATGTAGGAAGATAGGGCACTGGGCTTCACATGGTCCCCCATCCACCCTGCCACCTTCTGAGACTGAAGTTTGCAGGTTTCCACATAATGAGCTTCCTTCTGTGGGCCCAGAGGAAGAAAGTGCACCCTTCTATGGAGAGATGCTCTGTCCCTGTTAGGAAGGGACACTTCACCAGGTACCAGAATGTTTGGAAAAATTCTAGAAAATAACAGGAAAGAGGTGTGTGTGTGTGAGAGAGAGAGAGAGAGAGAGAGAAAACATGGGCTCAGTCCTGGGCTTTCTCACATCTTAGGCTGGCTCTCAGCTCTCACTGAGCTGGGTCAGTACATCCCGCCCATGCCACACCCTCCCCTCCCTCAGAAATCTGAAAGGAATCACCACAGGGCCTTTGACATCATTCACTGGTCTGATCTGGGCATTGTAACAAATGACTTTATTCTGGCTTTATGTTTGGCCTTTGGGGACACCCTGAGGGAGACATTGCATCTTCCTCACATACACACACGCGTACGTGCACCTACACACACCCTGCTCACACTCCCTAATTATAGCAGGATTCTCCTGCTTTGCACAGGAGCTGTGAGGACCTAAACACTAGAGTCTAGCATCAGTGTGTGGGAAGGAAGAGAACAAGAGGAAAATTCACTTAAAAGGACTTTGAGTCTGAAGATGAGACTATTTTAAAATCTTTATTTTGAAATCATTTCTGACTTACAGAAAAGTATTTTTCACAGAAAAACACAAAGGTACAAAGAATTCCTGTACACTCTTCACCTCATTTGCTTATCATTATATACATATTTAATGTATATATAATACTTTTTTCCTAAACTGGTAAGAAGTAAGTTATAGATACCCTGCCCCTTTATCCCTAAACAGTTGAGTGTTTATTTCTAATAATAATAATAATAATAATAATAATTTTTAAAAGGACATTCTCTTTCATGACCCCAATACATTATTAAGATTAAGAAATCAAAACCGATACAATACTATTATCTAAACTACACATCTTTTTCAAATTTCATCAGTTTTACTAACAATGTTCCTTATAGCAAAAAAAAAAAAAAAAGTGATCCAGAATCCAATTCAAGATCACCCATTGTCAGGTCTCCTTAGGTTTCTTCAATTAGGATAGTTCCTCAGTCTTTGTCTTTTATGACATTGACATTTTTGAAGAATAAAAGCTATTTATTGAATAGACTGTTCCTTATTTTGGGACCTTCTGATGTTTCCTCACAATTAGATTCAGATTGTGCATTTTTGGCAGGAATACCACAGAGGTGATACTGTGTCCTTCGCACATCACATCCAAGAGACGTGTTATTGATTTGTCCCCTTTGTCCCTTGTGATGCTAACTTTGATCACTTGGTTCAGGTGGGGTCTGCCAAGCTTCTCCACTGTAAAGTTACTATTTTTCTCTTTGAAATCAATAAACATTTTATGAGGAGGGACTTTGAGATTGTATAAATATACTGCTTCTCACCAAACTTTTACCCACTGGCTTATACATCTGTTGATCATTCTTGTCTGAGCCCATTATTACTACGATGGTTGCCAAATGGTGATTTTCTAATCCCAACATTTCCTCTACATTTATTAGTTGGAATTTTACTGTAAGGAAGGGCTTTTTCTATTCCTCCATTTATTTGTTTGTATCAGTATGAACCTATATTTCCTTATTTTATTCAATGGATTACAAACCACTACTCTCTCTCTCTCTCTCTCTCTCTCTCTCTCTCTCTCTCTCTCTATATATATATATATATATATATATATATATATTATTTTTTTTTTTTTAGTTGAGATTGGCCCAGATTTGGCCAGTGGGAGCTCCTTCCAGCTATCTCCTTTGTCCTTTGATATGTCCAGCCAGGGCTATGTTTGAGAGAGGATGCTCCAGAACTGGTCCAGAATATTTCTCCAAACTATGAAAACGTAAATAGCAATCAAGAATCTCCTTTTTTAGGAGGGGAGGGTACAGCTCAGTGGTAGAGTGCCTGCTCAGCATGCACAAGGTCCTGGGTTCAATCCCCAGTACCTACGTTAAAATAAATAAACAAGCAAATAAGTAAACAAACCTAAATACCTCCCCACAAAAATAAAGTAAAATAAATTTTAAAAAAGAATCTCATTTTTTAACATTATGACAAAACACACATAATACACCAATCAATTTTAGAGTTCCACTGGAATAACAAAATGTTCATTTACTTATATTTCATTGTCTTTCTATGTGCCAGGCTCGTGTTCTAAGTCAAGGCTTGACTCCTTCTCCCACCTCCTGGCCAGTCCATGTCACAGTGGACCTACCGAGGAAATAGCAGGGGAGAGAGGAGTCAGGGAAGTGAGGGAAGGACAGAGTGACGTAGAGAGGGAAAGGAAAGGGGAAAAAAAGAAGGAAGAGGGGGACTTCTGTCCTCCCCTCATTCGTCCAGAACTGCCTGGCACCTACAGCCTCCTCACATCCCCCATCCACAACGACCCATCCCCGACGTCACTCTCCCTCCGCCTCCACAGGCATTCGCGCTGATAGAATGGCAGGATATTTTGTCCTAGGTTAGAAACCGTCACTTTCACCTCACAAAAGTCACCGAGAGATGATCTGGGTTGCATTGAAGGAACTTGAGTTTCCTCACCACAGAAGCACCACCAGAAGGGATGGAGGAGAGAAAACACTGGGTGTGTGATGTTCCCATCCCTCTCCCCACCAGGACTCGCACCACAGGCTGGAGGTGCTTCCAGCAGAATTGAGTGCTAGGGAAAGCCGGCAATAAATCAGCTCTGTCCTTACTAGCCGGGGGTTGCTATGGCAATAGGAATACACTGTAGGGTTTAAGAGATGTAATTTTCTGTGATTCACTGTATATTTTTAGCCATTTTTCTCCTTGTGTTATCTCCCTGTGGCAATTGCCTATTAATGCTGGTCTACACCAAGACTGGACTAAATGGCCGGTTCTCAGAAGTGATGAAAACCCTGGAGACCAGTACATTACAAGAAGGTTAAGGCCCGTGAACCTAAGGGTAACCTGGGAGAACAGCCAGACTGGTTCAGGACATGGGTTAATTGGCATGGGTCATGCCACATCTAAGAAGAATAATGGAGAAGGAAAGGCCCCACAGATGTGGCGCTGGGTTGCTTGGAATGGGAAACTGAGTCATGCTACTCGCTGCAGTCAGGGTGCTCACATGGCCACAAGGGCAAACCCCACCAGTCGGTAATGAATATCCTGATGAGGGAAGCTAGGCCCCAGGTTTCTGGACAAGGAACTGTAAAAGCTCATTAACCTTCTGTCAATCTAGCTCAAATCTTACTGGTTTTTTTTTCTTTTAGACAATCACTCACATGTAAGGTGAGCTTCCAGCTTGGTTTTTTTTGGGGGGGGGGGATAATTAAGTTTATTTATTTTTTAAATGGAGGTACCCAGGACCTCGTGCATGCTAGGCATGCACTTTACCACTGAGCTACACCCTCCCCTACCCTTTACTACTGTTCCTTATACTTTCCTTTTCTTCCTTCCTTCTTCTATCCTTCCTTTAATTTTACTTATTTTTTTCACCATAAAGTTTAAAGGAGGGACTGAGTGGAGGGAAAATCTTCATCAATCTACTTGGCTATTTGTCAATAATTGTATCAAGAGTCTTTTCATTTTGAGCAACAGAAAACCCAACCTAAATGATTAATGCAGAAAGAGAACTTACTGTCTCTTATAACTGAAAAGTCGAGGGCTCCGGGCTAGTCACAAACACAGCTGTCGCCAGGGGGTCAGATGACATCATCCACATCTGGGCTCTCTGTCACACCAGATTCTACTGATGTCTTGGCATTCTGGCTGTAACAACATAAAGCTCAGCTAATAGAGGCTTCAAGGAAGTGTGGGTTGTTTTTCTTACATAAGAAATCCAGAGATAGGTTTATTTGTCTCATATAAAAAGTAGCCCAGAATAGGCATAGATGACATTACCACGCAGCAGCTCAGTAATGTTATCAAGAACTCAGCCACTTTCTTCATTTCTGCTCCACTGTCTGAAGGATGGCTCCAGTTCCAGGCATTCAAGGTGAAAAGAAGAAGTTAGCTGCATCTGATTCTTTTATCCAGGAAGGCAAATCCTTCCCCAAAGCCCTCAGTTGATTCCAATTGATTGGACACATAAGTGTCACATGGCCACCTAGCCACTGAGGAGGCTAGGAAAGCATGGTCTTAGGTTTTTCTAGTTGCTAATAGTCAAAGAAAAGCCACACCCCATATTGTGGAATGGTTCTGCCTCTTCATCACAGGGTCTGATTGGTTACATTGTTGCCACTTCCAGGAAGAGAGAAAGGGAAAGAGAAGGGCAAGAAACTTCCTTTTAAGGATGTGCTGCACAAGGTGCATCTTCTCTCTGCTCACATCCATTGGCCAGAATTTACTCACATGACCAGAACTAGCTGCAAGGGAATCTGGGAAACATAGAATTTGTGTAGCCACGTGCCCAGCTTAAGCTTGAAGACTTCTTTTACTAACCCGGGGAAGGGGAGAGGTATTGGAGGACACTCAGCAATCTCCTCCTGAGAAGTTATGGAAGAAAGGGTCTGAATGGGTGTTGGATTAGCCTGCCAACCATTTCTGCTTCTGTTTTATTCTCAAAGAGGCTTACCTTTGTGGAAGTGAGACAGCTTCATCATCAGTATCCTGACACCCTTCCTGGCCAGTCTCATTATGTCTCCCTGGTTCTGGGTGTGTCCCTCACCTATCTACCAACCACAGGAATGCAATATAATGCTCTGATTGATCATATCTGAGTCTTCTGCTCCCCCAATCACCAAGACCTTCCTGGGCCTCACTTTGCTCATCTGTAAGATAGAACCTACCTCACAGGGAGATAGGGTTGGTGGGAGAGTGCTGCTGGTGGCTACTGTCCATAAATGCATCCTCCCCTGACCTGTTGACCGGACTCAACCTAATAATGTCCTCTTAGAAGACAAGCCCTCTAAAAATCGAAGTAAAAAAAAAAAATTGTTGTATAGCTGCCTATATTTCATCTTACAGTATGTTCCAAAGAAAAAAATATTTATTCAGCACTTGCTTCAGGTACCTGGCACTCTGCTAAGCAGTCTACATACATTTTATCATCATTCTCACAGTAACTCCATGGAAGAGATACTTTCACTATTTTCACTGAACAGAAAGAAATTCAGCTCCTTGCTCTAAGGCCACACACAGCCAGCACAGCAGTGGAGCCACAAACCCAGGACTAACTTTGAATTCTCACACTCTCCTCCCTCTTAAGGTGTAAAAATAAGTAACACCACACATTTACGGAAATCTTGCTGATTGGGGCAGTGGCAAGACAGCACCGCTCGAATCTCCCTTGAGAGGAACCTACCGCAAGGAATGTAGTGGGCTGGCAGCCCCTGGCAAAGGCACTTTTGGGGACCTGGCAGCATTCACACTGAGGCCTCCCTGAACACAGCAGAGGGACCAGAGCCGGAGACTCCTTGGCTCTTGGGCTTCCCATCAACCTGGCCAAGACATTCTTGAAGCTGAGTTACAGCCTAAGGTTCTTCCTACCCAATCCTTTTTCCTGTCCTCTCTCCTTTGACAAGAGTCAGGCCTGCATTGTTGCCTGAAGGGTTTCCTCACCTACCTCTGCTCCCTCACCCACCTCTGCTCCCTCACCCTTTATCCTTCAAAGGCATGCGTTCTCCCCAACACATTTATTGCATATCTAATTCCATCCCAGTGTCTGTTTCTCAGAGGGCCCAAAGGACCCGCTTCTTGTACCTGCTTTGACTCGCCGCATAGATCACATTACCGGTAAAATATATGTCTATTTCCGAAGTTTTTAAGTGTTAAAGAACAAGCCAGCAATGAAAATAATAATTCAAAATTGAGGGTGGGGCAGATCTGATGTAGACCAATGAGGAACCTCTTGGTCTGACGCTTAAAAGTGGAGCCTTCCCCTCTGAGCAAGTTTCTGAACAGAAGGGAGAATGACAGCCATTTCTGATCATAAAAGGGTAGAAACCCAGCTGCATAGGATGTGTGGTAGGCAGAGGGAGGGGAGGGTCTGAAACGTGCCTAGAGTCACATCACAGGGTGGCAGATAGATTCCAGTCATTCTAATTCTCATCCAGAAGCTTCCAACACCACTTTGGCAAGAAATTGATTCTTTACAGAAAGAGCAAAGACTGCTACTTAACTCAGCCAATGGTAGAAAATGATCAATTAAGCAAAATACACTGGCTTTAGACAAGGATCTCCAAACTGCCTGGGAACATGTGCCATGGCTACCCCACACCACCCACCTCACCCCCACCTTAAGGCTTATCCAGTGATTACTAACTAGTAGCCACAGATGGGCCTACAAACACATTTGATTTGGTCCCCACGGTGTCTTTTTTTTTAATATAAAACTTAAAATTAGTTGACAAGATTTATTAATTGGGATATTTCACATAAAAATCTGGAGTTCTTGCTTCTCTTGAAAAATCAGATGATCTGACCATATTCAACCTGCATATCCACTTCCTGCTTCAGACAGGGCCGGAATCCCCACTGCTTCCATCTTATTACACCTGCGGGCCCTAAAGTCTTTTGAGTTCATGACACCAGGCTTAAACTGCTCAGGACAGAAAACCTCCCTGGTTTTGAGAACTCAGATTCAGATCACGAGGCTGGGAGAGCACTGGGCTGAAGTTAGCTGTAAGCTCCTTAAAAAAATGAGTTCCTAAGTAAATTAATAGCATAAATAGGACTTCAAGAGGGAGTTTTTCAAAAAGCAGTTTTCAGGCCCTCCAGCAGGAATGACGAGCACCAGCACAGCTGGGAGGCTTGTCAGCAGTGGCAGCCTGAAGACTGGGGGGGGCCAGGGGCAGACACCCTGTGTTAGGAGAGGTGAGACTCCCATCCTGGCTTTGCCCTTACTAGTGATACAGCCTTGAGTGTTTCCTTCATGCTCAGATCAGGTTCCTGGTCTTGTAATAAGAACAATAAGGGCTAATGTCTGCCAAGTGCCTATTACCTATAAAACAGCCTGTTCAGTGCTTTGTGAGCCTCCTTCCTTTCACACTAAGCCTCAGGTCAAGTACCAGTGCTATTCCCAAAGCACAGGAAGGCTTCGTGACTTGTCCAGAGTCAGAGAGTCTGTAACTGATGGAGCCAGGATTCGAAGCCCAGACACTGACTCCAGAGCCCACACGTGTATCCCCTGCACTGTGATGTTTCCACTTGCTTCACAGGGTTGTTGTGAGGATTATTCAAGATGATGGAGGCCAGGTGCTTTTTGGAAACTGCGAAGTGCTACTGCCATGTTCACTATTAGCTGTCACTTGAGCACTGCGGTTTTCTTTTTTTTTTTCCCAAATTGATTTACCTATAAATCACCAAAAGGGAGCTATAACTCAAACATCATTAGTCCTGGAGTGCCCTCTGCTGACAGCAGTCAGGAAATTATGAAATTCTAATAGGTGATAATGATTCCCATGGCCTTCTTGAACAACTCTTATTGGAGTACCTACTTTGTCTCAGGCATTGTACTAGCTGCCACATGGCCTAGGGAGACTAGGAACACAGGACATGGGAGGTCCCTTTCCAGCGGAGCCTGCCCTCTGTGATTTAGGTATAGGAAGAAGAAAGCCATGAGAGCCACAGGGCAAGTGTGAACCCACCTCCCATCATGACATCACAGAGGGGAGCCCAAAGCCAGACATTGTCATCATTGTCTCCCTCAAAAGGCCACAGTGAACCCCAAACCATGAGGTAAATGGTACTCCAGCCCAGGAGTATTCAGGCATAAATGTTTAACAATCAACTCTCTGGCAGGGAGAAGCTCTATTTGTAGCGTTTGTCAATTTCCATGGTATAACTACCCCCATTTCAAGCTACCAACATTCGCAAGACTCTTGACAAAAGCTCTATTTAACAATTGGCCTCTTGAAAGCTGGCAGGAGCTGGCTCCAACACACCAGTTCTTTTATCTCTAGAAAAAAAAATAGACCTTCTCATCTTCCTTCTCAATCACCTCGTCTTGAGAATTCTTCCAGATGATCCACACTGATGAGCAGGGACAGATCAGCCTCACCGCAGCAGGGCTGACACCCAACAGAAAATGGGGAATGCCAGCTGGAATGTCCCCCGAGCATCCTCTGGTGGCTCTGACTGATGGTCTATGTCAACTTCCCTCGTTCCAGCTCTGAAAGAGAATCTCTTTCACACTCCACCTGCCTGTCTTCATCTCCAAATTCCCTGCCTCAGCCCAGAAGCTTCCACTGCAGCAAAGGGCACCTCTCTTCTGGTGCAAGGAGGCTGGCCAGCCCTGGACCACATGCCTCTTGCTTTGTTCAACACAGAAGGAAGAAGTCCTGCGTTGGGCCCAGGAAAGGAGAGAGTGTGGGCCAGTTCTCGAAGGTCTCCAACTAGAGAGGGGAGCCAGGCAGAGCAAAATCCAACTGTTGGGAGCCTCAGAGGACCAACTTCAAGAGGGTATGCTTTCTACCCAGCCCCAAAATCATCCGTGGGGCCCACCAAGTAAATCCAGAAGTATGATGACCCCAGTTCTCCAGACAGCAGCTGCCAACCTCCACCTCCCATGAGGTTAGCATTGCCCCTTGCTTCCTCCCCTGATCTGCTCTCAGATTTCCTTCTGCAGCCTCAATCCCCTCATCCGAAGATTCTAGAATCCTAACAGATGATGATACCTACAGTGAGAAGACTGGGTTCCACTCTGGCTTGTGTGTGTCCTTGAGAAAGTTTCTAAACTTCCCAAGGCTTATGTTCTGAAGCCTAAATAGAAATTGTCATCAGAATGCTGTTGAGAGGATTAGATTACAATGCATGTGAAAGAACTTTATAAATTAGAGTATTGTATAAATGTTTGTTATTTTTCTACCTGAGATAGGTATTTATGCGGGGTTTTTTCCTCTGCTTATTAAAGGAACACATATTCTTTGTGGAAATTTTGAAAAATACATTTGAGTATTAAAAAAATTCAAATCACCCAGAGTGGACCACCGTGCACATTTGGTATTTTCCTCAGGTCTTTTCTTCTACGTGGATATAGATATACTTTGTTAACAGAAAGACAAGGGTACTTGTGACTCAGGGTAGTGGTCTCTCCCTTCCCTAGCCTGCAGATCTGACAACAGAGTTTCTCTCCATCCCTGCGGTAGGGAAGGGGGTGGAGTTGGTCTCCCACTAGGAAAAAGGCCTGCTGGATTGGTTCCCAAATAAGGAGACCTTGGAAGTCAAACGTGTTCTTCCTGATCGAGGCCCTCAGACATTTTGCATCTGCAATCCATTTTGGAAAGACCGCATGCCCTTAGAGATCACCTTGCCTGCCTATCCTGATTTGAAAGCCAATTTTCAAAACATTAAAATCAGGAAGCTTTTCACTTAGTAAAGCATATATTCCTCCAGCCGTGTTGTTCAAATGTTTATTTTGGGGCACTTCTCAACGTGGAACTGAATGTGCTGTAGGAGATACTTTTGAAAAACCTCACACATTTTTCTGTGGCTGGCCCACGAATCACCAGAGGAACCCATGTAGAACATAAATGCAAATTTGTTCCCCTGGGTTCTCTCTCGGTATCTGACAAAATGTCATCTTTTCCCCCTTGTTACCAGATCATATCCCTCACTTCTGCCCTAAAATAGGTGTTTCTTGGCTGTCAGAAACAGCCTGGGTCTCTCCTCTATGTGATAACCACCTGCCCGAGACCCCCTCACCCTGATTTCTCTTCTCCAATGTTCCAATCCAATTCCCGGTCTCTGAATCCTTGGGAGGAGGCTCAGATGCTCACATGACTTAAGTGCATTGATGGGAGAATGTGCCCTAAGAGCCACGTTCCGAGTGTCACTTCTGTGTGGCTGCATGTGCTCGAAGAACTTGTGACTAAATATTTCCAGTCCAGATGCTTCCAGCTGAATAGTGTGAAAACCAGGACAGGCACTCGTGCCTTAAATGCCCAGGACAAGTCCAGAGGCTTTTTGTCACTGCTTCTCTCCAGACACACAGAAGTGCAAGGAGCAAAGGGCACTTAGGAGGCAACTTCTGCCTCCTAAGAGAACGCTTCACCCCACCCAGAGGACAGGTCCTGCCGTATTCCTTCAGGATCCCTGACTGTGTGTGAGAGGTCATCTAGTGTCCACGGGAAAAACCTGGACTTTGGATTCAAGCTGATCTGGGCTTGAATCCTGGCTCCACCACTTTCTGGGAAGTTTGGCCACAGGCAAGTGCCTCTACCTGGTGAGCTGGAAGAAGGGGCTGTGAGTCTGTCCAGAGGTCATTTGTGAAAGAATGCTTTGCAGGTGCTCGGGGAATGGTAATGAGGGACAAGGGGCTCCTGAAACAGGCCACTCAACACTTTGCTCTCAGGCAAAGCGGCAGCAGTAGGACGAGCTGGCAGGGCTCAGCAAGGGCGGGCTCACTGCTCTCACACCCCTGGTGGCAGTCGTCTCCTTTCACTGACCTCTCGCAGTCCCCCACCACCCTTCCAAAGACAGCACCTATCAGCCGGGACTTTCCTCTTCTCTCTGGTTGCCCCCTGCTGAGTGGACAACCCTGAGGCCTTTCCTACCCATAACTGGGACCTCCCACCCCAGCAGGGAAAAAAGTAAAGGTATTGGGCCATTTCCAGCTCTTGGTAAAGAACATCACCTTTTTATGATCTCCTCTTTCTAGGCTCACTTCCCAGCACCCGAGGACAGTAATTCTGATTCCAGTCTAGGGTTCCAGAACCTACTTCAAAGCAGGACAAGTTCCAGATCCTCCCCCACCCACCACGTCACACAGCCTCCTCTGCCAGGGACAGAAGTCAGTGCAGAGGCAGCAGCACCAAGCCTTAAAACCATCTGGATAACCCAACCACATCCCCCACCAGTCACCACAGAACCTGAGACATCCAGCTCATCATTATTCTCTTCTCCATGAGGCTCAGGTGTCCCCTGTCAGTGAGGCCACCCCTGGAAAAACACACCTTCTCCACTCCTCCCTGTTGCCCAGTCCCTTTTCAATACAAAGTCTAATTTTCCATGAAGAAAAATTTTAGAAAAGCACTTTTCCTCCCAAATTCTCTTGAGAGGTGAATCAGACAATGTCACCCTGCCAACTTCTTAGAGTCCTTCCTGACTCTCAGGAAGCCAGACTTCCGGCCCCTCCCTGGTCGCTGGGAGCAGCCAAGCCCTGCAGGGTCAGTAGGACCACTGTGGGAAGCGCCATCACGTCTCTCCTGGGTCCACCTCCTTTGGGGCCAGCACAGCCGTTTTGGCAAAGCACCTTCCAAACATCCTGATCTGACAAACGGGGAGCCCCTTGGCGCTGGAATGGTCATGGGGTTAAACCCTTGCTGGTTTTCCCACCCTAAACAGTCTCCTTTCCTCTTTACGGAGGGCCCCGCAGGCCTGCTGACAGACAAGCTGAAAAGGAGAGAGTCAGCTTCTGATTGGGAAAGTGAAAGGATCCAAAAGCCAAAAAGCTCAGGTTACTTGTAGGGGCTGGGCTGGGAGGCCACGGCCCAAGCTTTTAGCTCAGAGGAGCCAGATGGAGAGAGTGTGGAGACAAGGAAAGTGAAACTGCACTGGCCATGGCCTCTGCAGCTCCCTTGCCCACCCCGAGGAGCAAGTCACCACTGCTTCTGCCTCCAGCACCGCCAAGACCTGTAACCACAGTGTGGCTGCAGCTTGTGCCAGGCCTGCCTCACCCACTGCTGCGAGGGGGCCTCGCCCGCCCTCCTGCCCCCTTGTCCCCAGTGCCACCAGAGGGTTCAGGCCAAGAGCTTCAAACCCAGCAGGCGGCTGGGAACCGTGGACGCCATCAGGCTGCTGCTGGAAGGGGAGGCAGGGCCCTTGCACCTGGAGGTCTGTCAGAAGCACCTAGAGAACGCAGAGCCGCTGGTGAGGAGGACCAGGAGGCCCACAGTCTGTGGGGTTTATCTGGCCCGTGAGGAGGGAGGACGCCCACTCCCATGGGCTGGCAGGACTTGGAGGAGAGGGATGAGAAGAGGGTTTAAACTGGAACCAGGCAGAGAGAAGGAAGGGATGGGGGGTGATGGCAGAGGGGAGGGAAGAGGAGGGAAAGGACCCAGCAGGCAACACCTAGGTTTGGTGGAGTAGAATACCTTCCCCATATGAGCCCAGACAGCTGCCAGTCATGTTTACAGAGTTATCCTTGAAAGCTTTATAGGAGAAAGCCATTTTCTCAAGTGGCCTAGTAGTTAAGAGTCAGGGATCTGGAGTTAGTCACACAGATTCAGATCTGCGCTCTGCCTCTCCCCGCAGGGATCACTTTGGATAAACGTCTTAACTTTTCTAAACCTCCATTTCCTCCTCTATAAAACAATGACAGTAGTTCCTACCTCATAGGGTTGTTGTCAGGATCAAGTGAGGTAATGTTTAGAAAGCACTTAGCACAGAGCCTGGCACCTAGTAAACTCTCATAATTGCTACTCTTATTATTTATTACTATGGTCATGTGTGGCGGATAAGTATCTGAATGAACAGAGCCTGGCTTCCCAAGGCTAACCTTGTGGAAGATGCATGTCCAGCCCTAGGACAACAAAGATCCAAAAAAAAAACAAACTTCAAAATTGCCAATGGCAGGAGCTAATGGTTTCATCTGTAGCGCTCAGTGGACACGCCTTGATCTAGGAATCGTGTAGGCAGACCCGTTGCCAAGGTGCTCCATTATGACAAAAGCAGTTTGATTTCCCTATTTCTTGTTTCTGTTTCTTACTGTAAATTTTCTCTACCTCCCTCCCAGATGGAATCTTCAAGGCCTGGGAATCTCACTAATTCACAGGAAGGGCCAACAGAAGCAGGGAGAGCATTGACACAACAGGGCCCAGTTCCCCAGACCTGCTCATGGCTGTAACTTGGGGTACCAGCCTTCCTGCTCCTCCCCAGAGTATGCATGGAAGTTGTGGAGATGCCATGACACAGCCACATCTCAGGACTTACCTGTGATGTCAGGAGATGGACCCAGCATCACCAGCATCATCATGAAGCCCTCCCTTTTAGCTCAGTTTTCATGAGGTCACCTTTACACATTCAAATGGGAGAGGATTGCAGGCACTCAAGCTATCCAGGTATGATCCTAGCTCCGTGGCATGAGCTCAGAGGGGCTGCAACCATGCCCCTCAAATCTCCCTTCCACATCCCTGTCCCAACACCTGACATCTTGACCAAGATGGACACTCTCTGGGTCACAGGGATGGCAAATGGATTTCATCACAAGTGCCAACTCCAAATTATTGAGATTAGATTTTGTTTCAGAGAGGTTCTGAGGCCTTTTCTGGTCTCAGCTGAATGTTTGCAGTCAATTAGCAGTGTCTGCCACAGGCACTGGAAAAGAAGAGTCAATGATTTTGCACCGAATGGCTGTCCTTAAAAATTTTTTTTTACATTTGCAATGCAACTATACAGCCAGGAGGGAATACATGAACTTGTTATGACTAACAACCGTATTGGCAGGGCCCTGAGGGCATAGGAGTCAGATTGGGGACTTTGTGATGAGGGGATCTAGGAATGGCATGCTGCCTTAGGCCTGGGGTTGGTGGTTGAGGAATACAAGCCCAGATGGGGTTGCAGATGGGTTGAGATGGCTTTGGAGCAGCCGCAGGCCTTGGGTTTCTTGGGAAGGGACCAAAACAAAGGTAGCCACCTCCAGTGGGCCACCAAAGCAAATTCTAGTGCAGCCCTCTGAGCTCTACCCTCCTGCCAGTCTAGGGCACTCCCACACGCTCTGCTCAAAGGGAAGCATCCAAACTTCTGACTCCAATGTAAGTAGCAGCCATCATGTACCTTCTTTGCTCCAGCTCCAAGTTTGGCGCTTTCACACATACTATCCACATTTAACCGACTCCAGTTTGGTAGGATTTTCCAAATTCTCCAATATTATATGTTATAGATCTATTTATTATTAAACTATCATGTGTTCATAGTTTTCCAAAAAAAAAAAATCAAATAGTACAGAATGGTCTAAAATGAAGAGTAAGCCCCAGTCCCACTTTTCAGAGGTAACTACTCTCAAAGACTCTTATTGGATGCCCATGTCTGTAGCAGCATTATTCACAACAGCCAAACAGTGGAGGCAACCCAAATGTTCAACAGATGCATGGATAAACAAAATGTGACATGTATGTACAATGGAATATTATTTGGCCATAAAATGGAATGAAATGGTGGCACATGCCCTAGCATGGATCAACCTTGAGGACATTATGTTAAGTGAAATAAACCAGACACAAAAGGACCAATGTTGTATGATTCCACTCATATAAAGTTACCTAGAATAGAGGAAGTAGAAGCGGGAGACAGGCAGTGGAAAGAGGGAATAGGGAGCTACTGTTAAATGGGTAGAGTTTCAGTTTGTGATGGTGAAAACATTCTGGAGATGATGGTTGTACAACATTGTGAATGTACTTAATGTTACTAAACTGTTACTAAAATGGTCAATTTTATGTTATGTATATTTTACCACAATTTAACAATAACAAAGCAGTCTGTTACGTACTTTTCTATGAGGAAGTAGAGGTGGTGTCACTTTGCACAGCAGTGCGGGACCACAAAAATGACCAGGCAAGTTGAAACCATTCAAAGTGACCTAAACAATCAATGCAAAAAGTTATGGTTGTTCCGTGACCTTTAAGTTTTTCTCAAAACACTAAAAACCTTCTTACTGTCAGTTATAAATGTAGAAAGAAAAAATAATAACGCTAGTATTTATATAGTGCGTTGTTTTTTTTTTATTGTGTTCTATGTCTTGGTAAAAACAAACAAACAAACAAAAAACAACAACAATCAAAAAAAATTACCAAGAATAGTCTGAGCAGTGCTGGCCTTCTTTTTCTCGTCACATAATTTACGACACAAAGCGAGCATCAAGCCTTGGTGAATTTTCACGCTCCTTTGGATCTTTCCAACATCTTATCCATTGCACTTTCAATGTTGTGAAATAGCTCTACGGATTTCTTCAATGTCAAGTATTTTTTGATGTCACTTTTTCTGGGACATCTTCCTCCTTTTCGTCACAACGACCTTCCTCATTTAGACTGGCAAGCCCACCTTGACTAAGTTCCTCTGACTGCACTTCTAGAGTCCCTGCAGTGGTGGCAACGGCAGCATTCCCGTGGCCACCTATTTTTCCCCTAACTCTATTTACATTAGATTCAAATCCTGCAAAGTCATTTGCATGGTGGAGTAAAAGTTACTGCCACTCTTCACAGAATCCAAAGCAGAAGTAAATGTTCCACTTCAACCACAAGCAGCTTTCTGTTCCTAGTGGTAGTACAGTTTAAATTGCGCACTGGACCCCTTACTTCTAGTTTTGGGCCTTTAAATTCTAGTTTAGAGTAAAATTAAACAGGAACTATTTTATGTGTTTCAAATACATTAAGAATTTCCAATATGACTCCTAATTCTAAAATATATATGTTTTTTTTTAAGTGGACCCTAAAGGGTCCAGTGCACAATTTAAACTAGGAGATGTTGAAGGGACTACAGCTTGCTTTTATATTCACTGGACTTTTTCAATACAATTTGCACCATAGCTCCACGCAGGTTTAGACCTCATCCTATCTTTGCTTTGCTGTTGCCATTTTCAGATCTTTGGGTCACAGTCAATTTTTACTTCAGGTGTTGTCACTTTTCATCTCTTTGCTGCACTGTCATCTTTGTTGGCTAATTCTCCCTTTTGATCAACCATCTGTGTAGAATGAGACTTACTTCGTGGAGTTGAGGGGTCATATGGGTATAATCCCACGAGGGTTTATCACTGCGAGACAAGGAGACAACACAACCAAGTGCTTTGCTGTCTGTGCATGAACTGACTAGCAGAGGCTCAGGAACCAATAACCAATCGGCTTTAAAGTAAGTGACACGACTGGTCACTGACCATGATGCACATCTGTTGTTTATGCAGGGATTTGTGGACTGAAGAGCTGGCAGCAACGTTTGTACTTCATTCAATTAATTACTCACATTTCATGTACATTGGTCACTGAACATTGACCCAGTTATTGGGGGACTGGTGTTCCTTAAACTGTGATAACTTAAGTTTGCACATACTGGAACTGTACAAGGCAAGACTGCCTGTAATGATAATGGATGTTTGACTGTTTGCTTTATATCAGGACTTACTCTAAATGCTTTACCCATATAATCCCCCCAACCCCATGAGGCAGGTCGCACTATTAGCTCCCATTTTACAAATGAGGAAACTGAGTCACAAAGGGATAACAGGCCAAGGTCACTTGCTAAGCTGGCAAGTGGTGGAGCTGAGCCTATGTTTTAAATTTATAAACTGTGCTTCCTTTGATAGAAGTGAGGAAAAGTGAGTATTTTTTCAGGGTCATGTGGCTCATACGGCTGAGTGTGTGTGCCAGTCGCTCACAGCTGCCTCTCCCTCCCTCCCTACCTCGGAAGATCACTACTCCAACAGGAGTGGCTATCACCACTTTTCCTGCTCACAGAGGAGGAGGGGTGCAGCCTCAAACACCACCTTTGTTTCTTAATTGTATCTATTTATTTTGGAAGAGGACAAAATTCAAATGGTACAAAGGGCTACATCATGCTCTTCCCTTCTCTCCTCCAGCCATAATTCTCCCTGGAGGCAACTAATGATACCAATTCCTTCTACAGCCGTGCCTAAGGTGTCCCAGGATGTCTCATACCACCTGCCCCTCCTTTCCTATGTATATATTGAAAATAAAATTTAAACAGACTAGAATCCTGATTGATAGAAAACTAAACGGTAAAAACAATAAAAGCACCAAAATCTTTTAAAAATTATCTTTGGTTTGTTTGTTTCCAGGAACTCGAGAACCATTTGGATACCATGACAAAAAAGGCGTTTGCCTTGGAATTTGAGGAGGGAGGAGCAATGATGAGTCAAGAACTCCTGGTGGGATGAATGGGCCAACAGGTGTGCTCAGGGATGGCCCTGACTCTGGAGGGGTGGGGGAGGGGGAGGAGGCAGGCAGCACCCCATCCTCCCTTGGAGCCTGCCAGTCACCCAAGTTTACAGAGGGCTCTGCTCTCAGGCCCTGAGTCTTGCACTAGGTCTATTTTTTAAAGGACTTAAAGGGCAAAGAAAAGAATATCTTCATCCACTATGCTGGCTTTTTCAGGACAGTATTGATTTCAAATATTCTATCCTGCTGTCCCCTTGAGCGATCACAAACATTTTTGAAATCCCAAATTTGCAGTATCCAAACCACATCTTCAAAACGGCCTCTTTCCTCTAAACCTCTGACTTTCCGCAGCACAAAATCCTTTCTCTAAACATATATTTCATATTTGAGGCTCAGATATTAAGGTGGTCATAGAATATCTGAATAGAGGAAATTGGCAGCTTAAAGGAAAGGGGAAGAACTATAGCACAGGGAACTATATTCACTATCTTGCAGTAACTTATGGTGAAAAGAATATGAAAATGAATATATGTATGTTCATGTATGACTGAAGCATTATGCTGTACACCAGAAATTGACACAACATTGTAAACTGACTATACTTCAATAAAAATATTTTTTTTAAAAGAGGAAAAAGGGAGGAATGGTAAATGAAACACACACACTAGCCCATCTTTACTGAGAGGCTGCAGAGTATAGGGCTGATGAGCATGGATACTGGAGCCAGTCTATCTGGGTTCAAATTCCAGCTTTGATGCTTCCTAGCTGTGTGGCCTATATACACCAGTTAACCTCTCTGTGCCTCAGTTTCCTCATCCAGTAAAATGAAGGGAACAGTACCTGGTTCTGGGGTTTTGTGAGAATTGAGTATGCTAATACAGGACTTAAGAACAGTGCCCGGGGCGGAGTTAGCAATCTCTGTGGATCTGTTCTCACCACAGAGCCCTCACCCTGTGCTGGGTGCTAATCTCTTTACACACATGAATTCATTTAACCCTCACAACAGCCCTCAGTATCTCCACTTGGCATTTGAGGAAACAGAGACCCACAGAGGCTAAGTGACTTACCCAAGTCATCCACCTGAAACGTGGGGCTTGGCAAGGGCCAGGGCCACGTCTTCCTCTGAAGCAGGTTGTGAGGAGGGAAAGCTGAGAGAAGGAGCAGCTGAGCTCCAAGTGGGAGGGAGTCGGGTCAAGGGTTCCTTTGACACAGAGGTCAGCAAACTTCTTCTGTAAAGGGCCAGATGATAAATATTTTTGGCTTCATCAACCACAAGGTCTCTGTTGCAACTTCTCAAGTCTGCATGTGTAGGGCAAAAGCAGCTACACACAATACTTAGGAGAATGATATGTCTGTGTTCCAATGAAATTTTATGTGCTGAATTGTGAATTTTACATAATTTTTACAAGTCACAAAATAGTCAAAAAAATCAAATCTTCTTTTGATTTTTCTCCAATCATTTAAAAATGTAAAAACCCTTCTTAGCTCATGGTCTAAAGCAGGAGGTGGCCTGGATTTGGCCTGCAAGCTATAGTTTACCAGCCCCTGCTTTGAAGGATATATATTGAGTGTCTGCTCTGTGCCAGGCACCAAGCCTGGTTTTAAGGGTACAAGATCACTGCCTACAGGACTTACAGAGTGGCACAGGAGAAAGACATAGAAGCAAAAGGCTACAGTTATGTGCAAGCCAAACCCAGTGCCTTAGGAATAAATGAATGTCCTGAATAAAAGGAGTATATCAAAATAGTAACATGTATATAGCAAGTCTGGACTTGGACCACCAAGGAGGCTGCATATACCATGCACCGCACAAATCCAGAAGGCTCCATTCACCTAGACGCCAGTGTAAAAGTGCCCCGTGGAGTGTGGTGGCCCTGGTGGGTGCCCAGAGGAGAAACACCAATTCATCGTCAGGGAGTACAGGAAAGCCTCATCAAGGAAAGGTATTGGAGCCGAATCGTGAAAGTTGAGTAGAAACTTTCAGGCAAATAATGCAAGATAGGACATTCTAGAAGAAACATCATGAAAGAACACAGTATGTTCACATAGGAAAGAGCAAGCAGTTCAGCTGGAGCTCAGAGTGTAGAGAGGTGAGCCACAGAAAGTGAGAGTAGGAAAGGGGCAAAGGGGCAAAGTGACAGGGGGCCTTGTGGGCTGTGCTAAGTAATTCGTGGGTCATCCCCCACGTACACTGTCCAAACAGCAGCCATTAGCCGCATATGGGTATTTAAATTAATTAAAATTAAGTAAAATTAAAAACTTATACAGACAGGTATATATAGAAGAGATAAACAAGTTTATACAGTACAGCACAGGGGAATATATTCTACATCTTGTAGTAGCTGGTGGTGAAAAGAATATGAAAATGAATATATGTATATTCATGTATGACTGAAAAATTGTGCTGTACACCAGAAATTGACACAATATTGTAAACTGACTATAACTCAATTAAAAAAAAAAAACTCAGTCCACAATCAGACTAGCCAGATTTCAAGTGCTCAGGGGCCAAACAGCTAGTGGCTGCCATATTGGACGTTGTCATTGTCACAGAAAGTTATTTTGGATATGCTGCTCTGGGAGTCTTCAGGGATTTTTCAGCAGAGGGAAGGCAGCACCAGCTTTTCATTTTAGAAATATCCCCTTCACAAGATTGGGGAAGGTATAGCTCAGTGGTAGAGTGTGTGCCTAGCGTGCACGAGGTCCTGAGTTCAATCCCCAGTACGTTCATTAAAAATAAATAAATAAATAAACCGAATTACTCCCCTCCCCCAAAAAAACCTAGAAATATCACACCCAAGTGTGCACTGGAGCATCAACAAGAAATTTACTTTGTGAAAACAGGCAGTGTCAGTGGGAAAGGAAGAAAGGAACAGATTCAAGAGATACTTAGCAGAGATTTGGGGAGAATTGAACTTGCCATTTGTCCCCTTGGGAGCTGTTACAGTGCCACACAGTGAGGCAGGTTACCTCTTAAATGTCTACTCTTTCATTTCAAGTCACTTTTATTTAAATGTCATTTTACCTTTTTAAACAGTTATTTTATCTTAAATCACAGATTAACTCTTCATAATAAAGTATAGCCAAAATGTTCCCTATAAGTTATTATAGCTGTTTAGCATGCTAGCTACCAAAAGTTCCAAAAAAGATGAACAACAATCTTAAGATTCTTCTCTAAGCATTATGTTCTCCAGCTTTTATTGAATGACTGCCATGTGTCAGACATTGAGGATAAAATGAGGCAGGAGAGATGTGATCTCAGTCTTCCATCTCTGAGGTGAAACATTTCAAAACAAAGGAATAGATACCAATGGCATCGACTCCCTCCACTGAGTCCGTTTCATGTCTGGTGTTTGGAACAGTGATTTATCTTAGGTTGCTGTAGTTAACCAAGTATCTGAGCAGCTTCGAGACCTTCTGGCTATGGGCATTTAAGGGTGAGAGCAGTTTCATCTCTCAGCAAAAGCCAGCAGAAGTTCATTTCCTTCGATGTGCCTGGAGAGGATGGGCTTTGCAAGCCGACAGCCCTGGGTTTGAATCAGGGTCCTGACACTTCCTGGCTGTATGACAATATACAAGTGTCACCTCTCTGAGCCTCAGTTTTCTCACCTGTAATACAGGAGATAATTCACTTGGTAGGATCAAATAAGTGAGGCAATGCAGGAGAATGGCTTGGCAGAATGTCTAATACTTGGAAAGTGTTCAGTAAATAATGGCTTATACCAGTCATTCATCCCTGATCTATTCAGTGCTGCCAGCCCAGGCAGGTGAGCTAAACATAGTGATTTCCTCTCTTCCCCCATGTTCTCCACCATTCAGTTCTGATCAAAGCCAGTTTGGTTGGGCAGAAGTAGTTCTGCTCCCCCTTGCCTTGGAATTTTATATGGAAAAGATGTGTTATATATTCTTTATTTGGTAAGAGTCCCTCCTGGCCTATGGCCAGCTTCTCCCCCAAGTCACATGGGAGTTGAGGTATGAAGTAGGAACCAGAACTTGAGCTAAAATCTACTACCATCCCTTTCTGCTGACTCCTGTCACTAGTGACTAATAGTGACAAATTCAGGGAGCACAAATTAGATTTACTTCTAACATAGAGAAATGCACACAGTAAAAACGGACTATTAAAAATCCTCAGATGATTTCTACATATTTTCAACATGTTCCCCATAAAGCATCAGTCATACTATGGGAAACCCAAGTGTGGGCCATCTGGCTGTCTCCAAGCCCTCCAGCTGGCTCTGGTCACTTGCATAGTTGGAAACCAAAAATGTCCTCATGCTCCCAATGGGACTGTGTTCTCACGGCCACCTCTGGTCCAATTTCTTGTTTATGCTGAAATCTGAGTCTCCTTCAAGGCTTGCCTCTTTACTACTGTTTTGTTCCTTCTCCTGGCATGGATCCAAAGAAGGAAATCAGTCCCTTTTGCTTTTAATTTGCCAAGGCAACTGCTGACCTAACACTTCTTTTTACCAAGGGTGTGGAGTAAAGGTGTGGGGTAAATTTTTTTCAGAAAGTAGAAGTGATTAGGCAGCACCACAGCCGGCTTCATGGGTGTGCAACTAATGCAGTCCCCCAGGCACCTGTGCTCCGAAGGGCCTGCACTTACGGTTTCATGCTCTGTGGTCATTGTCTTGAAATTCTCAATGCCTTTATCTTTGAATTTTTTTTTGTAAGTGAAGTCTGATGGGTCAACGGAGCGAGCGCCAGGTACTCACACTCAGTCCTGCCTCCTGCCAACTCCTTGCCTTTCTGGGTCAGAATCTCGACTGCATCCTCTACCCTCCACCCCCACCCAGGCAACTACCTCCTACCTCTGCATAGTGCCCCAGGCCCCCTCCCTACCCCTCCCTACCCCTGCCCTGTGACCTATCCTGCATTCCCTGCCTCTCGCCTGTCCACTGCAGGTTCGTGTGGCGGGCACGTGGGAACGGGAGAAGCCTGGTCTGACTTCCCCGCTGAAGCTGTGGCAAGGTACGGGATCTGGAGGCTGGTGGGAGGGGCAGCTTGCAAAAGTGGATGGTGTGCGCATTCGCCGAGTCACAGGGCGGAATCCCTGGTGTCTAGAAGGATCTGCACTTGTGGAGACCCTATGCCTGAGGGAACACGAATTAAAGAGCAAATTTAAACCAGTGTAACAGAGAGAGAGAGAGTGAGAGAGAGAGATTTATATTCTAACAGCACCTTTTTGCTACATTTGAACATTTTCATTTTCATTTTGCAACAGGCAGGTCCTGGCCATCGTTCTGATGTTCAGTAGCCATATCTGCGCAGGGAGTTTCTCACCCATCAACTTTCCCCACGAGGTTTCTTTGATTCTTCTGAACTCCCATGGACTCTCCTCATCTTCCTCTTTCCCTGTTCACCTCTCCATCCTTCCTCCTAGCCCAGCCCCAAACCCCAAATTGTCTACATTGTACTATGTGGAGTTATTTAACACTCTCCATGTTTCCATCTTCCACCTTCCAGACTGAGTTCCTGCTAACTTTCCATGACCTAGAAAATGTCTTGTGAAACAAAAAACAAATTTCCCACTAAGAGAAATTCTACCATCAGTTTTTTAAATAGCAGAATTTTACCCCAGTTGTGTATGTGTAAATCACCAATTACTTCCCACAAGTATTTACCAATTAGTCATATTCCCCAGAACATTAGTCCCACGAAAGAGCCCATTAGAAGGAAGGAAGGAAAGAAAGAAAGAAAGAAAGAAAGAAAGAAAGAAAGAAAGAAAGAAAGAAAGAAAGAAAGAAAGAAAGAAAGAAAGAAAGAAAGAAAGAAGAGGAAGGAAGAAAGAAGAGGAAGGAAGAAAGAAGAGGAAGGAAGGAAGGAAGGAAGGAAGGGATTCCATGGCCAATAAGTTTGGGAAACACCAAATATTCTGCTTCCCTCCCCGCCCCCAATCTTTTTTGGTAGATTTCCTTGTTACATTAGCTTATTAAGGAAACTGGTTTGATTTTATTTAAAATAGTATTTCCCAATTTATTTGTCTACAGAAGTCATTTCTTGGGTAATAGCTACTCACTGCCCACTTTGCAAGAATTGCCTTAGAGCAGATAAACTTTTTCTGAAAAGAGCCACTAGTAAATATTTTAGGCTTTGAGGGCCATGTAATCTCTGTGCTATGACTCACGTCTGCTATCCTAGCTGGAAATCAACCATAAACAATACGTAACTGCATGAGTGTGGCTGTGTGCCAATAAAACTTTATTTATGAACACTGAGATTTGAACTTCCTGTCATTTTCACAAAATACTCTTCTTTTGATTTTTTTTAACCATTTAAAAATGTAAAAATCATCCTTAGCTCAAAGGCCAAACAAAAACAGGCAGTGGTGGTTCTTGGCCAGCAGGCAGGAGTTTGCCAATTCTTAACTTAGCAGAAGACCAAGAAAAGGAGTTACTCATAAACACAGGTTGGGTTTCAGTTTTTCTGTTTCTCTACAGTTTCTGTACCTTAACTCTTATTGATTCGGAAGTGGTGTTTGGGGTTTTTTTTTTTTTATCTGATTGAGCATTTTATATTGGGGCTATTTTTAAAAAGGATTATTACCACTTGTGGTTCAGGTGGTTTTAGCTCCTGATACGTCAGTTCTTGGCGGTAAATTATCTCATGTCTCCAACTATCTCTCAGCTCACACCCTCCTGATCCAAACAGGTCCACTCTCCAAAGCACCTGCCTTCTGCTTTTTATATGCCTTCTTCATTCTCCATACTGGAGTCACTCCGATACTTGTCCAGACTAGAGTCTGGATGCAGCAGAGCCAGTCATGTTCCTTGAACTCTTCCCATTTGCACATTTTTAGATATGTATGCTTCCCTAGAGCCCAACACCAGAGCCAAAGAACTGAACCACAAAGCAGACACCCACATGCTTTACACTCATTCCTAGTCTTTTCATAATTACACCCACAGACACATGTTCTTAAGTTCGTGACATGTCCCATTCTCCCTTAGAAATACATGGGTGTATCTATTTTTGAACTAAAATGAATTAAAATTAGTTTTCTGAGACGTTTATAATTAAGATCATCCCCTGTGATAGCTAGAGATAGCCTTGGAGTTGCAAAAACTCGATTTGAAATCGTACGGCATGATGTACACTTTAAAGTTCTAAACACATTTTTGTTTTGGCTCCCTTTTTAAATTCTTTTATAGTGGGTATGTGATGGGAATAGAATCAAACAAAGAAGAAATTATAGAACAGCATCTGTGGGTGATGATGGAAAGGAAAGATGCATGTGATTACTTCAGTGTCCATGTGACTACTTATCTCTATTTTAGAAACAAACAGAAATTGAATGACAGAAAGTCACCTGCGAGTTTGAGAAACTCTATCAATTCCTGGAGGACAAAGGAAAAGGCCTTCTGTCCCCACTGAGGGGCTTCAACAAAGCCATTTAAGAAACAAACATGAAAACGTGAACAATGTCTTAAATGAGAAGTCACTCCTCAACCACCCACTCTTGGTCAATATAGTCTTAAAGGTGGATATGTTGGAGGACTGAGAACCTGGATGGTGGCAGTGGGTGGGTAGGTAGCTGGTGACATTCATCCTCAGGCAACTCCAAGCACGTGGTTTGGAAGACACATGAGGGAAGCCACCCAAGCAATACTTCAGGAGGAAAGCCATTGGTATTGTTCATGTCTAAAAGCTCCCTAAAGACTCAGGCCTCACTCTAATGAAGGGGAGGCTGACTACCTGACTCCCTGATTACTTTTGACAAAGCCCTCTTAGAATAGTTACACCTGCAGCACAGTGGCTGGGGCATCAGGTCAGAAGACATAGACTGTCTTCTTAGCCGTGCCTCTGACTTGCTGGGTGAGCTTGAATTTCCCTCTCCAGGTTCTACTTCTGCTACCGTCACTACCAGATGCTTACAAGCACATCAAGGCCTTATAGTCCAGTGGTTGAAAATATGGGCCCAGAAGCTAGACTGCATTCAAATCATGTATTTTACCTAACAAGCTGGAAGACCTTTTTCTCAAAAAAAAAAAAAAAAAATTGTTATTCTTTTTTTTGGGGGGGGGGTAGGTTTATTTATTTATTTATTTTTAGTGTAGTTGCCCAGGACCTCTTGCATGTTAGGCATGCGCTCTACCACTGAGCTATACCCTTCCACCCCCGGGAGACCTTCTTCATGTCCCCTAGTACCTAACTCTGTGTTGTGTTTCCTCTTCTTGACAAATGTCCCTTGGCAAACATTAGTCATTATTGTGAAGATTAAGAAATGTCCTTATGCCCTCCTAGCCCTGCCTCAGGAGTGGAGGGGGAGTCAGATCTAGCCCAGGTGGCAGTGAGAATCTAGGGATCTGGGGGATGATAGCAGCGAACCCTCATCGGTTGTGGTGAGACACTGACAAGGAGGAGACCATGTGCTTATGGAGGGTTGATGATGTTCCTTTGTGTGTGGTACCATGTGCACATAATAACTCCGTGAAGGCTGTTATTCTGATTCTCATTAGCTCCATTTTGCAGATGAGTAAACCAAGACTTAAAGAGATCAGACAAGTTGTTTAACATCCCAGAGGTAGAAAGGGGCAGAGCCAATATTTCAAGTCAGAATCCTTGACTCTAAAGTGCACAAACACTGCACAAGCTGAGGATCAAAATGCCAAGAGATGGGAAGTTATTGCTCTAATGGGTACAGAATTTCTATTTGGGGTGATGAAAAAGTTCTGAAAACAGTTGTGATGGTTACACAACATTGTAAAAATGCTTAAAATGGTAGATTATACGTTATGTAGATTTTATACACACATGCACAAAAAAATGCCAGGAGAGAGATTGGAAGGGTCCCTCAATGCCCTGAAGTCAGAGACAGATATGGACCAACCTCGGAGTTAGCGACTGAGGAAACCAAAACCTAGAATGTACTTTTGCCCTTTCCTTGCAAAGAGGATAGTTTGTAAAACTCTGGAGCAACAAAAAACTTGAGTTTATTCCTTGAAGAAAGAATTTTGCAACTTTGGAGGCCCACAGGCTCAAACACACCACTTTCTGAGCCATTTCTTGTTTCACAGAGAAAATGTATTTTAAAAGCTGGAGAGCTACCAAGGGGGAGAAGCCCCACCTTTTAAGTGAATAAAACCTTAATCAATACAATAAGGGCTGTATCGGTTAGACAATATTTCTTTCTTATATGATTAAGACTTGGAATACAAAATGTTCTCGCCAAGTAATGAATGAAGTTGAATAAACGTGTGAAACAGCCAGGAAAATAGAACAGACGACACCTCTGTAAATCCCACAAGAGAGATTTACAATAAGCACATTATTTCCAGTCATAAAACAGCCTATAAAACAAAAGCGCAGGATGAGTGCTGGGCTGCTTTGTTAAGGAGGCTGTGGATTACCTAGGAAAGGTCAGGGAGTCACCTGCGGGGCTGCCTTGGGTCGACATTTGGGGAGTACCTGATCCCTCTTTGTTTTCTTTACAGAATAGCAGGAGCATCTTAAACAGGTATGTGGAGGGAGATGGGCCGAGGCGGGTAACAGTGGTATTCCCAGGATGTCTTGCTTTTGCTTCTTTATCCAGAGAGTAAAATGTTCTGAAGATGAACAATTAACCTGGCAGGCTCTGACATAACACTACCCCTACCCTCACCCCTGGCCCCTTTTCCATACGAGACATTTGGCTGGATCCCACAGACTCTGGGAATGGCCATTTTTCCACTGGGGTACCAGCTCCAATCCAATGCATTGGCCATTAGCAGTCACTGGAGACCTGGGAGCTGATAAGACAGTGGTTCACTGAATTTCTTGTGGACTTGGGTCATGTAGCATAAAACTATGACCATTGTCCTCTGTTAGCCTCTTCCCTGGTGATCGAGAGCGCAGGTGAGGGTAAGGACTTGGAGAAGACTGTGTCTCCATCGAAGAGGAAGCTCCTGGTAGGCGGGCTGTTTATTCCTGGCAGCTCTTCCAGGGCAAGGGACACCGCTGCCTTAGGCCCCATTTAAAGTCCCCTCTCTGGCCTTCCACTGGCAGCTGCCCTCCCTCAAGGCAAAAGTGATATTTTCACACACACACACACACACACACACACACACACACACACACACACACATACTCAAGCCCCAGCCCCCTCCCCAGATAACACTCCCAGAATTTCCTGCCCAAATAGCCCTGAGCCCACTTCCAGGGCCTGCATCATCCCTTTCTCTGGGTAATGCTCCCCAAAGCCAAGGCTGGCCAAGGGCAACATACGCATGGAGCTTGGACGTGCAGACTGGGGTGTCCACACATGTGTGCACTGGCCCCTCACAGTGCAGAGCAGAGCCACAACGGGAAGAAAAGGGGTGGGTGGGGGGCTGGGCAGGTGCTGCTGGGGTTGCCATGTCCCTATGCAGAACCTGAGAAGTCCAAGAATTCTCAATTTGAACTTGACCTCTTAGGTTATTATGAAAGTGTGTGTGTCAAGGTAGGAGGATACAGCTTATTTTATTAAGCAGTTCACTGCTCAATGTGTAACTTTTAAAGACATAGACATGTGGGGTGTGGGCCTCCTATTGCTCTCTGGCCCCGGGCCCTGCCAGTGTGAGGGGTGGGCTTGTTCTGAGGTCGGTTCCCTCTCTTCCAGATGCCATTTCTGGGGAGCAGTGTTCAGTTCGCACTTCTCCTGTTTGTACCTAAGAAGTAAAAAAAACAAAAACAAAAACACATCCTTGATTTGCAAAAATCCTGTATTTATTCCTAGAGGTGAAAACATTAACGCTAAACTATGAGTCCCCAAGGTTACTGAACTGGGCAAGAGAACCAGCGCTTTCTCCAGAAGGAGTGAACAACTCAGTGATACGTTGCATGAGGTCAGAGTGAAGAAAAGTCCTACTTCCACCTGAGACGGTCACTGTTGGTCTGGGAACGGAGGAGGGAGGCAGGCTTTTCCCTGCAGCTGGAAAGCAGCCCTGGCTTTTTTCAGTGTGAGGGAAGATACATGTGGAAAGCACCTGTTGGCTGGAGCTCAAAGCATTTTCTTTTTTCTGTCCCTAAAGACCCTGCCGACCGCCCTGGAGGAGACGGGAGGTAAGTTGTTCAGAATAACAAGCCCGGTGAGGCATCTAAATGGGCACCAGCCCGTGTAACTTATGGAAGGGAGAGGGGATGAAGTATCTGGCTAACCCTGGAGACTGAGACAGGTTTGTCAGCAATCAGCTGCCCTAAGTGTGCAGAGAAGGTGCCAGGCAGGGCTCCTTCTCACATTCCTTGTCGTCCTGAAGTGTCTCAACACACTTAAGGAAAGCACCAAGGTAGGGTTATTGACGTTCCCAGTGGAGAGGGAGGAATTGGCGCGGGAGGAGGGAGAAGGGAGCGGTGAGCACTGGGCAGTGTTCTGGGAAAGCTGTCAGGCACAGCTGATCCACTAAGCTTGACAGCAGTCTCAGGATGGCAGGAAAGCTTAAGCCTAAGAGAGGCTGGCTCCTGACCACTCAGCCCAGTGCTTGCAGAGGGGCCGGAGCTCAGGGAAGGGGTCACTTGCCCCACCTTATGAGCAAGCGCCTCCTTAAATTTGATGCTTTCCACACCTCGTTTGCCACCCTCACCAGGCCCAGCAGAAAGTTCTGGGGCCTGTGCTGACTACACACTGGCACCTGGGCCACACCTGGTTCCCAGGTTTTCCATGTCTTGAGAGGAAAAGCAAGGCCTGCTGCAGAGACTGGTCCTCAACAGCCAGTGGGCCCCCCTTCCCTGGCTGGGCTGTGGGGCAGCACCCACCCGGCTGCAGCCTTCTCCCCACTCAAGGCTGCTCTCCCAGCCTGACCTTGTTTCTGCCCTCAGCTGCTTGCCTGGCACTCTCTCTGGTCTTCTCTCCCCAGACGATGTGATCTCTATGCAGAAACTGCCAGTGCTCACCTCCAAGCAGTAGGTAAATGTGCCTTCCGACCCTGAGAGGTTCTGCTACTCCTGTGTGCTGGGCACCGTGGGATCTGGTCAGGTCAGGCAGACACTACTGGGACATGGAGGTGGCCTTTGGTAGCTACTGGGGGCTTGGCATGGTCAAAGAATCTGGGACAAAGAAAGAGTGGTTTAAACTAAAACCTGAAAAAGGCATCTGGGCTATAGGGATCTACCAAAGTCACTGTCAGGCTCCCAGCCACCCCTGCACTGGCGTCTTCTTAAAAGACAGAGCCAGGAAGATCCCAGTGTCTTTGGACTACAAAGGGGGCCACAATGTGGAAATCTGACTTCCATTTGACCTTTTCAGCCATGTTTACTGATAAAATCTTTCCTTTTTTCCAGCTGCCCTCAAAAGGAGCCAGTACAACCCTTCGCTCCTTGTAAGAAGCCCCTTCTGAGCATATGTATCTTCCCAAGAAACACAGGGGATGGGTCACGAGCATCCAGGAGCTGCTTCTTCAGCCATCTTTGCTGATGCCAGGAGAACATGGGATTTCTGTTGCTAGTGGGACAATCTATGTGGTCGACGGCAGAGTAGAAATAAAAACAGGTTATCCCTAACCGTGCACCTTACCCTGGGTTAGTGTGGGAGTCAAACTTTTCAGAGGCCTTCTTTCCTTCTACATCCACCTTCTTCAAATGCCATTTAAAACACTACTTCAGTCTCTCAAATAAAACCCAACTTACCTGCTCTAAAAAACTCTCCCCCAAGAAAAGACCAAGTGAAGACAATTGTGTAGCCACAGAAAAACCTTTACAACAAAGGCATTGTCTATAATTACACTTAATTTAATACACACATGTTATTCTCATAGTAAGATGTGATGTGAGGGCAAAAAGTATGACTCTGTTCTGGATAGTATCTAAAGTATATTCTGCAACATGCGTATGCCACCTCATAATGAAGATTTTTCTTTCGAAGTCTCAAAATATGTGCAGCTGACATGTTCAGTGAGGCTTTTTTAAGCACTGGCCAAATTAGAGGCACTACTTCTCCCTCTGGTCCAGATGGTACTTCCATTTCCATTTATAGCAATAAGATAGACATTATAGAGCCTTAAGACAAAGACTAACCAAAATAATTTTCCTTTCCCTTTATTTCCTATTAAATGCAGAACCAAGCTATATCCACAGTGTCCCCTCTCCTCTGCCCGATAATGGGAGACTCTCATTATCTGAATGTTCCCTGGCCCCAAATCTGGGCAGCTCACTGGGACTGGATGGTGGAGGACAGAGGGGCAGCCCATACCTCTAGTGGGGCATCTGTCAATAATGGGAGATGGTCTGTCTCTGTGTATTACTTTCCTCAGAACACAAATTGTCCTCCCACAGCGATATCCTGTCACAACTCTCATACCCCGCTGGGACCTGAGAGGATGTGCATCCTCGCTCTAAAATAAAAAGCATGTGTGATTTCCAAACAAAGAGCTACTTTAACAGGAAGTTTGTAGACATTGTTCTCTTGCTTGATGGCAGCTCTCAGCCTATCTTCTGGGGAGGGTGTTCAGATCTTGGAGTTCCACTGCTTAATCACAATAGGTGAGCCACACATCATGATGTGTAAAGAACATTGACTCTGAAGCCTGAGTAGACTGATGGGTTCAAGTCCTGGCTCTGCCTCTTCCTAGCTGCAAGGTTTGAGGTACATCGCTCAACCTCTCTGTGCCTCAGCTTGCGTGACTAACGGCAGTCTTGCCTCAGAGGGCTGTTACAAGGCTTACACGAGTTATTACTCAGGCAACACTAAGCACGTGGTAAGCATTATAAAAGAGTTTGTAAAGTAAATATATAATTATAAATCTATTCATCTTACATGCCTCCCAAGAACATACAATCATTTCTTGGTGGTATTAGGAGGTCTCAGGCCCCATAGCGGATTTCTGGAGGGTGTCCCATAACAGAAGCTCAAAAACTTGTAAGCATCGCAGAGCCAGAGTTACAGAGCTGAGGCTACACCTAATGTAGACCCTTATCTTAGGAAAATCTACACAAAAACCACCTTCAAATTGAATTACCCCTGAAACAATGAGAAACAGTACTTACTTTAACCAAAGGAGTTTAAATTATACTTTGAGTGAGTTTTACAGATATCCCTGTGTTGAGTTAGACATGGACATAATTTTTTTTCAATAATTTATTGAGGTGAAATTCACTGGACTGTTTTTTCATCTTTAAACCACCTAGTTGAGAGAATAGCTGGAAAGAGGATTTCGAGCTTTCACCTAGTTGCAAAGCTCCTCCCAAGCCCCCCCAACCTGTGCCCTCCAGGCAAGATTTCACCACCTCTCTTGGTAGATGAGAACGACCTTCCTCATGCTATAAATGTACTAATGCATACTGTAAGGATGGTATGTTTACTATGTGGTTATTATTGTGAAATTATAATAGGCAGATTTTACAAGACCCTTCCTTGTGTGGAGGGACTCATCTGATAGAATCATCACAGAATGTTTCTAAAATAGGTAGAGCCGAAGACCTCAGCGAGAAGAGCTTAAAGAGATCCATCAGGATTGCCTGAACGCTCAGCTGGGAACTAAGTGTGCCCTTATACTAACTTCTACCAGGAGAGAATGAGAGGCTTCTAGAGGTTCCAGATGTTTGAGTTTTAATGGAGTTTGTCCTTACATGAAGCAAGATGTATTGTTGGACCAGCTTCCCCGGTCTAGGAAGCAAGATGGCACCCAGAGAACGCATGGCTACGAGGCAGGCAGAGGAACCGGGAGGATAGGAAGCCAGACCCGGTGCCTGCAAAGTTATGCTAGGCCTTTAAGAGTTAGCATGAAATTATTTCAAGAGCAGGGGAGCTTAGTGCCACATACAGATCTTAGACACTTTCATAGAATTTTTTTAGACTAAGAAACCAGACACAGTTGGCTTCATTGTTTTATGTTGTATTATCAGACATTGTTTTCTTTATATAGTCTTTTGGTTTTTTTCATAAAATAACTTGTTCATGTTAACTCTTTCAGCTGTATTAAGGGAGTTTTGTCCAGGCTTTCCTTGGAGTGATAAGGGTATGTTTTACCTCTAAGGCCCTGAACAGTGGGGAAGGAGGAATCAAAAATGAGAGAAGTTAAAGGAAAAACAAAAACTCAGGAGGAAAACTGCCTATCACGCCAGCTAAGCATCTCCCTCTAGCCTCCAGCCTGGTTCAAATCTCTGAACCAGCGGGCCACTTCCCCACTCTCAGAAGACAGCCTTCTCTCTGCCTCCCATGAACCTCTCCTTCAAAATCCATCTCAGGTGTGCCCCATCTGTTCAGCCTGTCCAAGTCCTAGTCTTTCTTCTCTCTTGTGTCCTCAAACATTGTCTTTTCTACAGCTATAGTTTACCTCTAAATGTGTTCCCTCTTGTTGTCTTTATCAGTATTCTATAACATGCAAATCATTTTTACATTGTCCTATTAGATTTGAAATTCCTTGAAGGTGAATAGCGTCTATCTCCTCTTTAAGTCTCTACTATATCATTTATAATGAAAGTTTCTTCAAAAGTAAAATATCCTTATTGTGTTTTTTAATGCATCACTCTAAAAAAATCCAAGCAGTAAAGGGGAAAATTCATAATTTCATCCCAAAGAGATAATATTTGTTAACATTTTGGAATATATCCTTCATCACACTTGGTCTTTGTATGTATAAAAATTGACAAAAGGGGGATCTTCCTTCATATTTTATTTCTCATCTAAGTCAATTGATTATAGACAAGACTGACAGAGTAGTTCAATAAAGGAAAAATAGTCTTTTCAACAAATGGTGATGCTGTAACAGTTGGATATACATCCAGGAAAGATGAACTTTAACCCTTTCCTTTACCATATATGAAAATTAACCCAATAGGCAAATCTGTAGAGACAGAAAGTAGATTAGTGGTTGTCTGGAGCCAAGGGGGTAGGAGGGGAAATATGAAGTCACTACTAATGGGTATGAGGTTTCTTTTCAGTTTGATGAAAATGTTTAAAATTAGATTGTGGTGATGATTGCACAGCTCTAAAGATACTAAAAACCATTGACTCATACCTTTTAAATGGATTACATGTGTGGCATATGAATTATATCTCAAACTATTAAAAAAATTAACTCAAAATGAATTATAGACCTAAATCCAAGAGCTAAAACTATAAAGTTCTAAAAGAAAATATGGGGGAAATTCTTGTTACATTGGATTAGGCAAAGATTTCTGAAATATGGCACAAAAATGAAAAACTACATAAGAAAAAAAGAATAAATCACATTTCATCAAATGAAAACCTTTTGTTGTTTGAAAGACATTGTTCAGAAAATGAAAAAATGAGTCACAGACAGGGAGAAAATATTTGCAAAAACACATCTCTGATAAAGAAAGATAGGGGAATACAAATTGAAGCCAAAATAAGATCACACTACCCATTTATTAGAATGACTCAGATCCAAAAAACTGCCAATATTGAAAGCTGGTGAAGATGTGGAGCAGCTGGGATACTCATGGTGGGAATGCAAAATGGTACAGCCACTTTGGAAAACAGTTTGGCAGTTTCTTATGAAAATTAATCATATATTTAATATATGACCCAACAATCTCACTCCTAGGGATTTGTCCAAAAGAAAACTTATATCTACACAGTGACTTATGCAAAAATGTTTACAGCAGCTTTATCTATAATTGCCAAAAGCAGAAAAAAAGCCACCTTGGTGACTGGACAAACTATGGTACAGTGGAATACTACTCAGTAAAGAAACAGAACAATCGACTATAAACAACAGCGTGGATAAATCTCAAAAACATTGTGTTACATGAAAGAAGCCAGACGTAAAAAGCTACGTGCTTACTGTATGATTCCATTGTTAATATTCTAGAAAAGGCTAAACAATCGAGACAGAAATCAGATCAGTGGTCACTTGGGGCTGGGAGTAAGGCAGGAGCTTGACTACAAAAGGGCAGAAGAGCGTCTTTGGAGTGATGGATGTAAATAAAGTCTATGTCTTGATTGTGGTGGTGTTTAAATAACTGTGAGCATGTATCAAAACTCAGCTAGCCTATGCTTTCAAAAGAGAGCTTTTACTATAGTACATGTATAATGGCTATGTAATGATATATAAGTTTTACTTCAATAAACCTGACTTTAAAAATGATATTGCAATAAATACCAAAGAATATTGGGGGGGGCAGAAACCAATGCATTCTCCTTAGAAAAATTCAAACACTATTAAAGTCTACATAATAAAAAAAAAAAACCCTCTCTGCCTTCTTCCATCCCACTTCTATGAACAGTTTTTATATATTCTTTCACATATTTTTATGCAAACTCACTTATATTTGTAAAAATACATATATGTGCTATACTATGTTACACATTGTTCTGTAACCTGCTTCATTCATGCCACTTTTCCTTATTGTTTCTCAGCGCATAAAAATCTCTCTCATCTCCCATCTCAGCACACGTCGCCGTCAAGGACCCAGAGGGATTCCCATAACTGTCAACCATCTCCTCTTGTCATGAGTCAACTGGCCGGAGAGGGTCGGCCTGACCCACAAGAGGAACAGACTTATCCCAGCAACTGTCGGCGCCAGAGGACACTGTGCTCCTTGGACTTATTACCAAACCAGCCAGGTCAGTTTCTCCTCCTATTTCAGAGCAAATTTCCTCTCATTCTCCTTGAACAGCCACAGCATTTGGCTTGTAATTGTGCTGCAGGGGTGGGGGAAGAGGGGAGTGTGGCCTAGAAGAAAATTTTCCTGTAAACACAGAACATTCTCATTCCTAGGTATTTATTTATTTTAATCAATATGCTTAGAGCTTAAACAATTCATTGGATCCCTGAGAGACATGTTCAAGGTCATGCCAGCTCCTGGCAGGGATAGGAAGGATGAGGGTGAGATGGCTGTGCCATCCCTCCCAAGCCCAGCGGGGGAGGCCAGAGGCTCGGGGTTCGGCGTTGGCAGTTGGAAGGAGTGGTTGGATGTCCGAAAGTTACAGGACAGCTTTGGCAGCGTTTTCCCTACTTGACCTTAGAAAGGGCACCCGAGTGCTCCAGACACCTGTCTACTTCACAGCCTTGGGGAAGCAGCATCTCAGGCTGCTGCCCTTCGTTGCCCTGACACCCTTGAACTTCTGCCTCGGTCAGGTGCCTGGCAACTTCAGACTGTGCTGACCACAGAAGGGTCTCATTCCACATAAGGAATTTGCAGGCCGGGGTTCTCCAACTCACTACTCTACCACTGGAGTGGGCAGGGAGCTTGTGTAACTTGGTAGAGGCAGCAGCAACTATGCTGTGCTTGATTAAAAGGAGTCGTTTGGGGTCACATTCCAAGGTGCTCTTCTATCCTAAAGTTCTCTACTATGGTCCAAGCTAAGGCAGCACTCATTTTGGCATCAGAGAGATTTGGGTTCAGATCCTGATTCAGCCTACCAGCTAAGTGATGTTGGGCAAGGTACTTGCCCTTGTTCACCTTCACTGTGACCTGATGCGGGGCTTAGCACAGCACCAGGCACAGCAAAAACACTCAGGACCAGGGCTACCGTCACTCCTATTATTAAGAAATGTGCATGTTGTTTCGAACCTAAGATTTATTACCTTTCTATTTTGCTATTTGCCACCATCATAGTTTTTCTAACTGTACAGAATCTGGATTTATTTATAAATACAGAAAATGAATACATTTTTACAAAAACCCTTTATAGACTGTAGTTTACTGATTAGTACAAGTCCATCATTATCAATAAAAGATACTATAAAAAACAAGAAAAGAAAAGAAAGAAAGAAATGTCCCTTTCTGGGAAAACACACAGAGTTTTTCTGGACACCAGGATTGTTGCTTCTAAAACTGTTACTGATTAGAATAAAAGAGGATGTGACAATCTGAAGGAGAGGACTGGCCAGAGGGTTCTTTTTATTTTATTTTATTTTTTTACTTTAAAAGATCAGAGTGACAACCATAAGGAACAGTTCTCAGAGGTAGTTATCGAGGAAAAGCAAGAGGGGAGGTTAAAGGACTGGTCAAGATCACAAAGCTAATTATTTTGCCCATTTGTTCTTAACCTGAAAGTTCTCCTGTGTCCCAATCAAGCATCCTGTTTGAGGCCCCATGCTCCTAATTCTAATTCTGCTCTGAGATACATTGGTATTAGAAGTGTCACTCAGAGCCTCTGGGTTGTATTAATATTAAGCTCTCATTGATTAAGCACTTACATTCTGCCTGGAACAGTGCTCAAATCATGGTTCACTCTGTCCTTAAAATACTGTGTAAGTATCACTTCCCTATTTTATGGCAGAGAAACTTAGGCACAGAGATTTTAATCATCTTGCCCAGGGTCACACAGCCAGTAAGCAGTAGAGTCAGAATTCTGGCAGGGATTTAATTCAGTGGGCCTGAGGCAGCCAGAATAGGACAGGGTCCCTGTCAGCTGCAGAGATCAGCTAAATCACGGCTATAGAGATCTTAGGACTTAGGATTCTAAGGCACTCTGAGCACCCAACATTTGGAGCACAAGATGATTCCCCCTAAAACTCTGCCTCTTTGTGCTTCCACGTGGTGGTGAGAACGCACCCACATCAAAGCAACCTGACCCATGCCTTGGCGGGAGACTCTCAGCCCAGCCTTCTCAAACTGGAAGAGAAAGGTCATCTCACTGGACTTTCCCACATTCAATGGCCAGAGGCTTCTTCCTAAAATATTCTCCAAAGACATGATGTCTGACTTATAGCGTGATTCAGAAGAAGCCAGTAGGGCTGAACGTTGAGAGCTGAACGTTGAGAGCCGAGCCTGGCAGGGAAGCTTCGTGGGTTTGGACTAAAAGAGCAGCAGCAGAAAGGTACAGGGGTACCTGGCATACAGCTTGATTTCTACCAATGTTCCTGCCCCAGTTTCTGTGTGCAAGTAAAAGCAGAAGGTACAATCTGAAGAGCGTCAGTAACTAGTAGTAATTGTTAGTAGCTGAGGAGCCAGCGTAGGGGAGCAGTTATAAGGGTACAGTGTCTGGAATCCAGCACACTTGGATTTCACTGCCCGTAAGGCCTCTTATGAGCTGGGTTGCCTTTGGTATGTTACACCTTCTCTGGGCCTCACATCCTCACCTGAAAGGTGGGATCATAATGAGAGTCCTTGTGAAGATGTGTGTAAAGCAGGAAGCCCCATGCCCAGGGCATGGAACATGCTCAGTAAATATGTGCCAGTACTAACTGTGGTTCGGAAAAACACTGTTCTTTGCAGCATTGCTCCAAATACTCAGCAAGTGTTCTCAGCTGATTTCTGTGGCCTCTGTTGGCTAGCTTGGCAAACAACAATTTCGAGTTGTCTCTTGAGTTGCCCTTCCCAATCCTGGGAAAATTGCTTTCTAACTGCCTTGATAAGTGATGTGTAGAAATTTTTATTTTTCAAAATATTGTCACATACATACTCACACACTGCTGGTGGGGATGCAAAATAGTACAGCCACGTCAAAAAACAATCTGGCAGCCTCTTATAAAGTTAAATATACACTTACCATCCGACCCAGCAGTCCCACTCTTGGGTACTTATCCAAGAGAAATGAAAACTTACGTTTACACCAAAACCTGTATGCAAATGTTTATAGCAGCTTTATTCATAATCATGAAATACTGGAAACAATCTACATGTCCTTCAGCTGGCGAATGGATAAACAAACTAGTATATCCATCGGTGGAATACTACCCAGCAATAACAGGAATGGACTGGTGACATATGCAAAAATTTGGATGAATTCCAAATGCAAAGTGAGAGAAGCTAGACCCAAAAGGCTGAATACTGTATGATGGCACTTCCGTGATATTCTACAGGTAAAATTATGGATATAGAAGATAGGTCAGCTGTGGTTTTCGGGGGCTGGGGCAGTGAGAGGAGGTGACTAGAAAGAGGCACAGGAGAATTTTAGGGGGTGGTGGAACTATTCTGTATCTTGATTGTGGTGCTAGGTCACATGGCTGTATGCATTTGTCAAAGCAAAAACGTATGCTAAAAAGGATGAATTTTACTTTATGTAAGTTATACCTCAATTCTTTAAAAAACACACACAGAATAAATAGTGGCACACATGTAATCTCTTTTTCTCCCCACATCCCATCACCCAGGGCGGGTTCTCTTCTGTTTGCTCTGGGAAAGTGGGGCTTGTAGAGGGACGTGGAGTTCAAGTGGAGTCAGGTCATGGGGCCCCTTACGTAGAGTTGCTTCCACTCTGATTGGTGAGGTGCTCCAAGATTGTAGCCCCTGCAGTCACGTCTCTCTCCCATCTTCCTTTTCCCATACATGTCTAATGTTTTGAGCCATCTGTTTAAATAGCACCAAGAATTAATCAATTAATTTGTTAATTAAAATTTTAGTGATGAGGATCTGAATTCCACAAAGCTTCACAGAGCCTCATTCTTTCCAAGGTCCCCAGTTTTGTCACAGGGAGGAGACAAAGGACATCTCTTTGAAGGAACCAGGTGCCCTGGGGCATACATGTTCCTCTCATGTAAAAGGAACTTGGGGTTGGTAGGCAAAATATTCTTGCTATGGTAAGCAAGAAGCCAGATCAAAGCTGCAGAATCTGTTGCACTTGGCGGTGACTTCCAAACTGCCTCAAGGAATACATTTTGCCTTTGGAGAAAGTCACAGTGAACACTCTAATTGAATTATTATTTTAAATAAAAGCTATTGTCCCATTCAACCTCAAACATCTCCATTAAAGATCTGTGATTTTTGTTTGTTTGCTCTTTTTAAATTCAGCTTTGATTGTATGATCAGACATACAAGGAATATTATTCCATTTTATTAAAATTTCTCCCACATAATACAAACTATTGTACAGCACTAACAGTAGCCAGCGTGATCAGCAGAACAACCTGCAACAGCAAACTTCCAGTGTCCACAAGGAAACTAATCTACCAAACAAAACATCCTCCGCTGGCCCTCTCTCGCAAAAGCTATGAACAGATGCCTTTGGTTTTCTAACAAAGGAGTCAAATCAGTTCAAGGACTATAAGGAAGATATAGGCTAACACAGGCTGGCTCTTGACATAATCTCCTCCTCTCTACCCTGACCCCTAAGTCTTCAGAATTGTTGAAACACATTTTGAGAATTCAGAGCCAGCCGTTATTAGCAGGGACCGCCCCGCCAAGCACACAGTGTGGAGCAAAACCCAAACAAACAGCCTCTTCCTTTTCTGTCAACCCCGCTTCAGGTCAGGTAGGGAAGCTGATAAAGTTTCTGGTAAAGGTGAAGCTGTCTTCATGTTTTTTCTCCAGGTACTTCTGAGAATGAATTAACATTTATCTATGCAGTCTATAAAGTATGATAGGATTGAAATAAACAACTGCAAGGTTCAGTCCCACACTATTTATTATGTATGTACCCACCATGTGCCAGCTACTGTGCTGGGTGCCACGGATGGGATTAGGAGCAAAATGGACACGTGACCTCAAAAAGTGTATGGTCTAGTGGGGTGATAGTCCACAAATAAGTAAACAAACACTACATAAAAACAGATGGTGATTGTCTTAGTCGATTTGTGTGCTACAACAATATACCAGTCTGGATGGTATATACAACAGAAATCTATTGCTCACAGTTCTGGAGACTGAAAGTTCAAGGAACTGAAGAGTCTACTCTAGGAAAAAATATGGGAGGAATACTCTGGCTCTGTGTTCTCTCCTTTATTACCCTGTGGAGGAGGAGTGACTCATCAGCTTGGAGAACAAGAAGAGAAACTGATTACTTGTTGCTCACCCCATTTCTACTAACCTAGCTATGGAGAAGCCGGGGGGACTTCCTGGAGGAGGTGATGGCTACGCCCCAAAGGATGGGACGATAAGAGGAGTCGGGTGGGAGTAGTTTGGGGGAGATACCACTCAGGGTAGAGGAAACAGCATATGAAAATTCCTGGAGGCAAAAGAAAACAACGTCCTTTGGGGGAAAGGCAAGAAATTCTGCATGGCTGGAGTATAGAGGATGAGAGATCAGAGCTGAAAGATGAAGCCGGCAAAGGAGCCTCAGGTGCTATGGAGTCCAGGCTTTATCCTGAGGGGATTGAGAGGGCTAGAAAGGTTTAATCAAGAGAGTGTCAATATATTGTTCCTGTCAGATAATCTGGCTGCAGCGTAGAGAATAGGCAGGAGAAGGACTGGAAGTTTCCAGCCATCTCTGAAAAAGTGAAAAGAGGAGGAAAGGGTCCTTTGCTGTGTTAGAGATCTTCCTTTTGGCCCTCCAGATTAAATTGTCCTAGTCCCCAGGTCTGAGCTCCTGTCAGGGGGTCCTCCCCGTTCAGCCCCTGTCCCTGCTCCAATAACCACTCACTGCCTCTCCCTTATGGGCCTAGGGATGGGCAAAAAGTCCAAGTGGTGCCATGCAATCAATCCCTTGTAGTTTTTTCACATCCTGCCCACATATTTGTAAACAACTTGATTATTACATACTCCTCAAATGATCCTAATTTGAGTAGGCCATCTGGTTCCTGCTGGGATCCTCATGGTTACACCCCCTCTCCCAAATAGAAAGCAAGCATAAGTGACATGGAAAAACAATGGAACTGTCTTCCTAAGGAGTGTGGCTTAAGAAGTTTGCTGCTTAGGAAAGATAACAGACTTACTGAGATAGTGGTTGTCTTTTAAGATCACAGTCCTCTGAAATTTGTATTTGCTTTATGGTTCAAAGTATGGTCAATTTTTGTGAATGTTCCATGAGTGCTTGAAAAGAGCATATTCTAAAGTTGTTGGGTGTAGTGTTTATGCCTCTTAAGTCAAACTTATTAAGTGGGTTGGCAGGTCTTCAAACTCTATCAATTACTAAAGAGAGATGTGTTAAAATCACCAGGCTATCTACCTGGAAGGACTTTCCTCCTCACATCACCTACTTACCCAGTCTTCCATCCAACAACTAGGGATTCATGGTGACCAATATCTGACCTGGTCCCTGCAGACTCAGTCCTTGCCCTCATAGAGCTGAGAGCCTAAGAAGATTTACCTCGTCATCAACACTTCCTTACCCCACCTCAGACCTGGAAATATTTCTCTCTTTTCCGAACTGCTACATCATTCACTGCCTGTGTAGCTAATTTAACACTTACAGTCTGTCTTCATTGCAATTATTTGTGTTCATAATCTACTCCAGCTTTTAGATTCCAGGTGGGCAAAGATTATCCTATTTCTTATATAACTGCTTTATTAGAATATAATCATTGGCAAACCATAAAATTAACTCTTGTAAAGTGTATAATTCAGTGAGAGTCTATCTTATTTATCTTGGCATCCTCTTTAGCCATGGTTCTCTATCTTGGTTGTACAGTGGAATCACCTGTAGAGCTTTAAAAATATACTGCTACCTGGTTCTCACCCCCAGAGGTTCTGACTTAATTGGTTTGGGGTGTGGCCTGGGCATCAGAATTTGTAAAAGCCCCAGACTGATTTTAACTTGTAGCCAGGCTGCCTTACATTGCTTTGCACATAACTTCCACAATAATTATTACAATCATGAATTAGCCCTAGCTTCTAATATCCAGCTAATTAACTCACCCAAGAACTACCTTCCCTTATAGCCCATCAACTCTTTTAATGATCTGCTTATGTCTGTCTCCCTTACTTAGCATGAAAGGAAGACTAAGAGACAAAAGCATTTAGAAAAGGTAAGTTTACTTGCAAAGATGTGCAGACGTCAGTAGGATAAGATCACTGAATAAGAAATACAACAGATATTTAAAGGAAAAATGTAAAGCAAAGATTATTATGTTTACATTTTTCTCTTCAACACGGATGACATGATCCCAGGGAAATATGTCACAAAGTTTGTGGTATATTCCCAAATTTCTGTATTCAAAACTTTGGCTACCAGGGGGGAAGGCGTAGGGAGGGATAGACTAGGAGTTTGGAATTCACAAATACACATTACTATATATAAAATAGATAAACAGCAAGGACCTATGGTATAGCACAGGGAACTATATACAATTTCTTGTAACGAGCTGTAATGGAAAAGAATCTGAAAAAATATATATGTATGTATATGTATAACTGAATCACTTTGCTATACACCCGAAACTAATATTGCAAAGTGATTATACTTCAATAAAAAATAATAAGTTTTTTTTTAAATTTCTGTATTCAAAAGTCAGGGATAAAATGGTTTTCCTTAGGGAATCAGTAACTGATAGAAGAGCTCAAGATTTCATTCATTTTGGAGATCAGATGTAAAAGAGTAGTTCAGTTATTTCATTTACCTTAGGGTTGAAAGTGTCTTATTATTATTAATATTTTTCTCCCCGTGGGACTTGATGTACTCTTAAAATGGAAGCAGGGCATCTCATTTTTATTTCCACAATTGTGGGCTCCATGACGACAGGGACTGTTTTTATACACTATGGCATTCTTGTGCTTGCACGTGTTAGGTGTTCAGTACATACTGGTGGAATAGATAGGATCACACCTCTTGCCACAGTACTTAAATATGATTTTAACTTGACAGGGAGCTGCACGAGTTTCCCATTTTGATACTTTTTGCAATTCTTAATTATGGTACTCTGAACTTGGGGCACTCTTTAAATTGTTGGCTACAACAAATTTCGAAGGCGCTTTCATTTCCACGTGAATGGTTGTTGAAGGACAGGGGTCTGTGAATGTACGACCCTCACGTGAGTAGCAAGATGGTCACTACCAGATGAATATACACAAGATTCTCCTGGCTGGGAGCGGTCCCTCAGCGAAGCCGGTCATCTTGCCTGTCCTGTAACACCATTTAACAACTGCTATTGATACCTCCCCACAGCTAGATCCCAAAGGTCCGCGTGGGCATTTGGAGCCGCGTTCCCTAGTCCGCTGTAGCGGGATCCCCCCCAGCAGACGGGTTACGTCCCAGGACGCAACTCGGAGCGACTCAGGCATCTAGAAGACAAAGTAAAACCAGTCACATCAAGAAGAAGCAGCGTTATTTAGGCAGCCGGCTACTCCTCCAGAGCCTCCACCCTGTCCCCTGGGCCCGGCGCCCGGAGCTCAGACGGTGCCCGGCTCCAGGAGCCCCAGCTCCCTCCACGTGTCCTGTCTTCCCAGCAGCCACCTCTGCTGCTTCGGGAAGCAAATCTCCTGACAACTCGCGGTCTGTGGACTACGACTCCCAGCAGGCACCACGCCGCTTCTGTCTCCGCCCCCCTCCACGGGACACGCAGGCGCTCTGGACTCCGTCAACAATCTGGGCTGGCGACAACTGGATGCAGTTCCTTCTGGGATTTGTAGTTTTTCTGGAGCTAGCTGGGCCGTCAGTTAAAGGGACGAGAACTACAAGTCTCGGCTGCCCCAGCGTGACGAGCCTGGTCACGTGGCAGGGGGCCGACCGGGCGTGCGTGCCGCCGTTGATCCGGTGCTGCAGTGAGGAGGTGGTTCTCGCCCGTGTTTGTGTGTGTGTGTGTGTGTGTGTGTGTGAGTGAGAGAGCGAGTGAGTGAGTGAGTGAGTGAGTGTGTGTGGGGGGGGACTCGGCTTGTTGTTGTCGGTGATTTCCCCCTCCCCTCCACCCCTCCCCCTTCCCTGCCGCCGCTGCAGTGGCCGCTCCCTGGGCCGTAGGAAATGAGCGATAACGATGACATCGAGGTGGAGAGCGACGTGAGTCCCGGGGCTTCTTCCTTCCCGTGCGGGTTGTCAGGCGGGGACAGCGGCCGGGGTTCTCAGTGGGGCGACGGCGGTAGGGGGCCGAGCAGCCGCCAACTCCTTCCCCTTCTCCCCCTGGGCCGGGACCGCCTCCGTCGCGCTCCCGGCTCACTCCCCTCCGGGCTCCTGGCCGGAGCGGCCTTCTGGGACTGGAGGTGGGGAGGAGACACGCGGCCTCTGGGACCCCCACCTCCCCCCGTGGAGGAGGGTGCTGCGGCCTCCGGTTCCCACTCTGTCCCGCTCAGGGTCTGGGGGACAGGGACGGGGTGCGTCCGGGATCCCATTGTCCGGATCCTAGGGAAGGGGACGGCGCTCAGGACTTGCCTCCTCAGCGCTCGCCCCCCTCCTCCCGTGACCCGCGGATCCTGGGGGGTGAGGGAGGGCGGAGAGGGAGTGGGAGTGCCGAGATGTCCTAAGCTGGGTGCAAGGGGAGGAGACAGTGCTCTGGACCCTTCTCTGGCCCGGGTCGGATCCCGGAAGGAGGGGCGGCGCTCGGGACCCCCCCCCCCCAGCCCCGCTACCGGATCCCGCTAGGGGGGGATGGGGGCGTGGGTTGGGGAGGGAGGAGGGTAGGGCTGACTCCCCACCCGCCGCTTCCTCCGCCGCCGGCATTTTCTTTCTTATTATTGAATGTGAAGTGTAAAAATAACTTCTATATTTTCTATTTTTTTTTCTCTCTTATTCCAGGAAGAGCAACCGAGGTTTCAATCTGCGGTACGTCTCCTACTCTCCATTTCATTTTCATTTCCGTTCAGTTCTAGTCCTTTTTGGGGTCAGAGAGAAAAGGAGATCGTTCTGTTACTTTTAATATTGTAGTAAACTCTCCTGTTAACCGCTAAGGTGAGGTGGGGCCTTGTTCTGGGGTTCTTAGGTGGGGATGGGGGAGTCGGTTTGCAAATCTCATAATTCTAGATTCTAAAGTGATAAGTTCCAATGACTGTAGGTGAGTGAGAGGAGCTGTATGCAAGGAAATGAATTCTGTAGTTTTCAGATGGGGGCTCTAGCTGTCACTATACAAGTGGGAAATGAGAAATACATCATTCTGAAGTAGACTGTAGTATTATTTCAGGGAAAGTGGTCAGGTTTACTTAGGAACAAGTAGGTTCTAAACCGTATTTGTGCATAGTTGTGTGAAGTTGAAGCCACATGCAGTAATCACCTTTAACCAGAAGTCATGTGACTGCTGTAGAACTATGGAATCTAGCACAACCTCGTATCCTACAGAAATTGGAAATGTAGAGGAGCCAGAGATTGAAGTGAACATGTCACATTCAGCAGCTTATTGTGGTCTGTTTGATAGAATGGTTGAAGAAAAGTGGTGTTGCAGAGAGGGGTTTGCTAAGAGGTGGTGGTTGAGACCTTACAGTGTTATCAATAATTTCTCAGAGTTATGATTTTCATGTTCTCAGTAGATGGTTTTATGGATTTAGGTAGACGCTAATCTCATGTATTTGGAGTCTGAAGCAGTACTTGTGGGTTCCATGAATAGAGGAAGAAAAAAAAGAATAGATACAAAATAAATCACAATCAGAGGTAATGAGGAATGAGTATATCACAGCGTCTATTGTTTGAATAGAAGGAATAGATGGGAATAGTAGGAAGTATGTAGAATGGGAGTCAAAAATTTAGATGCTTCCAGGGGGCCCAAGCAGTGAGATAGGGATAAAGTAGAGAGCAGAGGTGAGGATTAGGGTACCAGAGAGCCCATATCTCTTCTAAAAAGGCAGCCACCAAAGTCCCATGGGATTTTATTATGTGGAAATTAAGGCTCAGTGTTGCCTGATCTTCCTATTTTAAAAGAAAGATTAGAAACCAAAGATTTTTGTGTTAGCTCTCTGAGTTTTCTAATAATGTATGGGACAATCACGTTGCTTAGGAGTTTGTTAAAATTTGCAGGATGCCACTTTGAGACCTCTGGTTTAAGAATTTAATTACCACAGGATAAAAGCAAGCCCTCTTACCTGTACCTGCTCTTCATTAGAGCAAGGATTCTGCAAGTTGTCCAAGCAGATGGACATTTAGAAAAAAATGTGTTTAGATTATCCCTGGGTGATAGTCACTAAAAAAGAGTTTGTTTTATTTTTCCTTGAAGTATTTGACAATACTTTTGAAGTATTTGAAATATCTCCTATTAGTATATCTATTTGAAAATTCAGTTCCTTTTTTTCAGTTACTATTATCTTTAAAAGTGTGAGGATGGAGTTTGATGTTTGGGACCCATCGTATTTAAAACATTTTTTTCCTCCAAGTCTCAAGTTATAAAATCTGCCCTAGGGCTTAATAAGGGTTGGACGATAGGAATTGTTTAGGCTTCCTTTGTAGAACCATTATTTAAATTGGAATTACATTGGCTTTCCAGTGAGAGAAAATTTTTCTTTGTGAAATTTTGGCTTCCAGTTTTTGAGAGCTTTCTGCTTTTCAAAATATCCATCCACGTGGCTGTTAATGTAAATTGTTTTATTAAATTATTAAAATGTTCCACTCTCCTAAAATGCTAGTGTCATTGTTTCATCTGGATATTTTCAGTTTGGTGTTTAGGTACCTAGGATTTTTCCCTTTGATTTGCTGAGGTGGGCAAAGGGGGTGAGTTTGACCCTTTGTTTTTAATTTGACATATCTACGTAGGAAGTTGTTTAAGTATCTGTTGCAAGATAATCACAACAGCATGGAGAGAAGAAGCGATAGACGAACTTAATAGCATTTTAAGCAATTAACACAAACATGTAGGATCAAAGGATTTTTTTCTCTGTGAATACATCTTTATTTCCTGACATTCAGTATAGATAAATGTATTTTTAAAATTTGGGGGAAACTGTTCTTAAGCTTTGCCTTAGTTCAGAGAAAGATGTGGACCGTGAACAACCAAATATTTAGGACTGCCGAAGAACTTTTAAAAAGTTACTTGTGAAAGGTTCTGTGGGTCCTAGTATAAAAAAGAGACACTCATTCATGTTTTATAATGTCACTACAATAGCTGCGGCCTTAGTGCATAAGCAATATAGGATACTCAGCAAGAGCAGAGTTAGGACGTGAGGCTAACTGTAACAGAAAGTGAAACTGATTTGACAAGTTTTTTTTTTCTATTGCCTCAGTGCAAACGGAAAACAGCTTCTCCAGTGACCAGTAAACTTTGTTAAAGGAGGTAACCCCCCAAAATAATTTTTATTATTAAATTTAATTCATCTCAGAATCCCACTGATGTTATTTTAATTTTTGGAGGGAAAATAGTGCATTTCAAAGATAATTTTCTAGGGCAGGTGTATTTCATGCAAAGTGATCTTTATTTCTGTTTGGGAATTTTTTTTTTTTTTTTGGAAGGAATGAAATTATACAAGAAACTTAGGGTTAGTGTGTTAGTCAGGAAGCCCAAGTTCTTTTTCAGCTTATCCTTAGTGACAGCTGCATGTGTTTCAGTTACAGTACACCTATTAGTGGGGGTTAGAAGCATCTGTGCAGTTCCACTTGTGGACCTTTCTCGTATGAAATATTTTTAACCTCCCAGAGCTCTTTGTTTCTTTAGGAATTGCAGTATATTCAGAAGGGAATGAGCTTGGTTACCTTTGAGATTGGAATTTACTCAGGAAACTCCTGTCTGTTTTACCTGGAATTAGTTGTGTGGCAAAAGTGCTACGTGATATATGTACTTTATATCTGCTTAGAGTGTTGACAGTGATGCAGAAATGGCAGGCTTGGTTTCTAAAATTGCCTGTTGAAGGGTGTTCTTAGATTTAACAGTCTTTTTCCAAATGCCGGTAATAGTAGAATAGTTGATCAAGGAAGACAGCTATAGTGTGATGACGTATTTGGACAATAGCATTTCCAAGTTTTTTTCAGCCCCAAGTGACTTTTTTTGAAAGGCCTTTAAAACGTATGTGTTTATTAGATGTTAGAAATATATTCCAGGCAATCAGCTTCAAGCAGGAGAGGTGTTGGAAAGTTGCGATTTTTATCTCCCTGTTAGGGACCTTCGTGAATTTCTCACCCTAGCTGCCCATTATTTCATGAAACTATCACATTAATTAAAATGAATTAAGTTGCTTAGAAGTTCAGTTTTAAATATCCTATCTACTTCCCATCAGAAGTACTAAATAGATCTTTTCTGGTGAGAATTTTGAGTATTTCTGGTGTTGGTGTTTTATAAGAGTAGCTTATTAATAATCATAAGCAATACTATCTTCCTTCTAAAATAATAGCCTTTAAATTTCTTAACAGGCAATAAATGTTTAGTGAGCAACTATAATTCCATATATGCTGAGAATTTTCTATATTGGAATTGAGAAGATTCCCCTTTATGAGCTGGGTTAGGTGTCAGGTAGCTTGCAAGAAATGACATTGTTCTGGATAACCTTGTGCATCTTTGGATAACAGAGCATTTATTTCCCCATGCTATTTGCCTACCTAGAATTTGGAGGGAATAATGTTGTTGACTGATGTAATAATGCCTTGAAGGAAACTGTATTCTCTATGCAATAAGTTCAGAGGAAACTATTTAAAGAAATTCCCTCAATTTTGAACAGCCCTCTTTAGCTTGAATGACCTCCTGCCAGTTTAACAACTTCTTGGCTAACAAAATAATGTTTGCCTTCAACATTTAACAACACTTAAGATAACGCGTGTTTGTTAGTGTCAGAGATGGACAAATTGTAGGTGATTTTTATTCTGGCTGCCAGTATGGAAAGTTTGGTAGAAATAAAACTGAGAGACTGAATAAAAACCTTGGCAGAGATGTCAAAGCTGGAAGCGATTTGGTGCAGAAGTTCCTGTTCAGCATCTGTGGGCCAGTCTGCAGTATCACACAGCCCCTTAGTGTTTCTTTTAGCCTGGGATCCCCTGAAGGAGGGGTTTTCTACAGAAACTGCAAATCCAGGGTACTTAAAGAGTGACAGCATCCAGCCACTGCTCTCAGAGCGTGTATCGGGGAGGTATTTGAGGGCCTGCTGTACAGCCTGAGAATGCCCCTGTTGTCTCCTAGAATTTGTTCAGTACCATCCATTTTCACTATCAAACATCTTAGTACAGGTGAGAGAAGGTTGGCTCATCTGAGTTGAGCTTTATTTGTTCAGGACACAGTTGTTTGGCCTTTTCCCACTTAAAAAAAAAATTAACTAGTTTTGCATTGTGGGCGGATTTCAGATGCCTTGCACTGGGAGTCTTCACCCAGATTTTTACATTCCCAACTCTTGGTCTTTTCAAAAAGGGTTGCCAGCAAACAAAGATAGTTAACAAAGCAGTGATAAGCCTGGCAACTGGCCCCTCCATTTGGATGAATTGAGGGTAGGGGGAGAGTCATCCTTCAGGATGGATGGATCTGTGGTTTGGAAATGTTTCCCAAACAATTCTCGGTCTTCTGTAAAGGTTTTTTTCATATGTTCTTTAAAGCCACTAGAGGTATTATTTAGTTCAGAGTTGCCTGGAATGAGGCATGTTAGTTCTGCATGTTTTTAACTTACTCTTTTCAAATGAGGCTGGAGAAGGAAAAAACTGCATCGTTGCCATTGTCTCTGAGAGCTTTGAAAGGGACTCTGGTTAAGCGTAGCAGCTTGGGGACGGACATGGCAGCAGGGATTGGTCTAAGATTCCACTCTTCTGCTAGTTAAATTGGGCCTGGAACCACCACAGAAATTCCATCCACTGCTTTGAGAACAACAGTCCCCAGCCCAGGCTTTCTACCAGTGGACTGCTGCCTTTCCTTGTTGAGCCAACTTCTCAAACTTGGCTGGCTCCCCAGATGAGAAGCCAAGATTTCTGCTGATGGTCCACAGCCAAGTTCACTTACGGTCCTCTAACCGAAAGACTCGTCCATTTGAGTCCTTTCAGGGCTCAGTGAATGGGAAGGGGAGAGTGCATTGTGGGGATGATTTTGGTGTGAGATTATACTTAGCTCCACCCCTCTAGTTCAGGCCTGAGTGAAACCAAGTCCAACTTGATTCTAGCTGTTTGAGATTTGCAGGGCTCTCCCAGAAAGAAAACAGACAATTAGAATTTTATTTGTATCAACAAGAGGGATTGTGGGTAACTGGTGTCACTGCTTCTGTGCACAGCTCTTAAGCTGGGAGGAGGGCCAGGAATCAGGGTGATTTAGTAGACAGGAGTATCTCGGGCTGCTGCTGGAGACCAAAGCTGGGCGATTAATTTGCATGTAAATAAACCAACTAGGGAGTATGTAGCAAACACAGGAGAGACAGATAGATGCCAAATGCCATCTCGCAGCCTTCTAAGTCTATAGGTCTGGTTCAGCTTAGAACCCAGCCCAGCTTAACCTGTGTAGATGTCCAGAGCGAACAGTAAGCTAGAAGAGGGCTAGGTACTGCACTATGTGTAACTCCTTCAAGCTATTTCATAGTGCTGATAGAAGGCATCTGCTGTTTTCTTGCTCTAACGCTGTCTGATACAGCGTACTACCTCTAGCCTCAGGTTATCTGAAGATTCCCTCAGTTTCCCCGGAAATTCTGTATATCCCTGGAGTTCAGCAGACACTCATTTTACAGTTAATCCAGACATCACAAGATTAGGAGAGCTTTAGAAGTGTCCTGGGCGTCTGCCCTGAAAGTGAGTGCCATGCCATGGAGAACGGTGGCCGTGATGGGAACCATGTGTCCGGTGCAGCAGGGCTATAGGTGAGGTGTTGTGCTTGAGAGACCAGGAAGTGACTGAAATTACCACAGCTGCTCCCAGCCTCTTCTTCCTCTGTAATGACTCAGACCTTTAGGATTAGATACGAGAATTTCAAGTCCACTCATCCCCACAGCTCTTGTCTTTATCAACTTCTGTCCAAACATCTTGTTTAGTACACGGATTCATTTGAGGTATTCTTGTGCTAAGCCAGGTTACTTACTCTTATTGCTTCATTTTTAAAATTCCTGGTACTCTGGGGAGATTAAAGCTAACTAAACTTCCTACACACTGACTTCCTCTTTAGGTTAGCTCAGTGCAACCTTGTACTCACGGTAAGTCCTCAGAGTTTAGTATTTCCTACAGTTCCCAGAGTGCAGATGTGATGAAGTTCTTGCTTTAGGCTGAGTAAGCGTCTGTGCTCCATTGGAGGGTTGCGTCTTTAGTGGGGACCTGCCGAAGTTCTGCAGTGTTGTCCAGCGCTGTCTCTTCTGCCTAAAGTCAGTGTATTTTTGCCATTCCCGGTTTGGTGGCAGTCTCTGTCCCTCTCCAGCTGATTGTTGTTCTTTGTGATTCTGAGCAGGACAGGATAAAGACTTTGGTCTGTGGGTATTTATGTACTGCCAAATACATATGACCTGCCACAGGTACCTGAGGAAATTTATTCCGAGCGTTTGGGTGTCAGGTTTGCTGTCTAAGAACTGCCTTTCTGGCAGCCTCTGTCGGGATTCCTTTGGCAGGGTAGCACCTTCGTACACTTTAAAAAATAGGAGCTCAGAATGCAGTTGGCATCTTTATCAGCTTTGTCATAATTTCAGGTTCATGCATCTGGGTTTTCTAGAGGTTTTAGTTTTTATTGTATGATTTGGCATGAAGGACTTAAACTAGTACCTTTTAGTGAGCTGGAGACGAGAACAGACTCATGGTGATAGGTTTTACGTGGAAAGAAGCACTGTACCAGTGACCTGACTCCTTCCCTGGGCGCCCACCATGAGGAATCTCTTACAGTGGGGTTGATCACATCTTACGAAGGGGCCCACTGCAGCTTTTCCCTGGTTACCTCCCAGCCATGGACTGGCGGCTGTTTTGTCACATAAGTAAGCTGTAGGAGAAGACTGGTGTTGCAGGAGAGTCACACTTTGTCCCCGTGAATAACTTTTATTTTACTTATGCATGAGCTGGATGCATCGAGCTACTTTGGATGTTCCTGTCGCAAGCCTTGCTCACCCCTTTCTCCCCCTTTAGCAGAGCCTAATTCTGGAGACTCCTAACTGCCCACCTCGACAAATCCTTCCCTGTCCAATCGCCTGGGACAGCGCTGACAGCATATACTCCAGGCTGTACCCACCCACCTGTGCCAAGCAGAAGGAGTGACATCGCTAATGTGCTCTTTCTCCTGTTCTTCCAGGCTGACAAACGGGCTCACCATAATGCACTGGAACGAAAACGTAGGGACCACATCAAAGACAGCTTTCACAGTTTGCGGGACTCGGTCCCATCACTCCAAGGAGAGAAGGTGAGTTTATTGAGAGGGCCAGTTAACCACTACTAGCTTGGAACTTGCTGTGAGGCTTAGCAGGGCACTCACCTATCTGGAAAGAAATTGAGTCAGGAATATTCAGGTGACATGGTTTCCTTAATCTTTGACTCTTTGTGGGGGTCATCACACACCTTACCCACTCTAGTTCATCCTTAGCAAGCGATATCAGATATAATGGAGATGCTTATTAAGACAGCAGTAGGAGTTACCTCTTAAAATTAGCAGCACATGTGATAAATTACTCATTCAGGAAATTATAACTATATAATATAGTATAAAGAGCATACAGTATTTTGGGATAACACTAAGGATTCCTGAGGTCAGTGGTTCCCTAGACCTCCATGAGAATTCCTTTCATGTGGTTCAAAGTTAGTACTTATTTTAAGTGAAATGTCCCAGGAGTGTATGTGAACCAACCTGGACACCAGTGAGCTCCCAATCCAACAGCTGTTATTTCAAAGGCATGTAAAGAGCATTTTAGATGTGGGGCCGGAGTGAAAAACTTGAGTAAAGAGACATGTTCGTGAGAAATGGGAGAAAAAAATAGCTGCTCTTCTCTCTCCCTCTACCCATTTGGTGGCCTTCCAGAAACTTTTTTCCCTAGAGAGGTAGGCACCAGCTGTTTCTGCATTTGAAAAACAAAGTTGGAAGCTTTGAGTAAGAGGCCTGTGGATTAGGGTCACTCCTCGGAATTTGGAGAAAACATCTGTTTGCACAGTTAGTTCCATCCTTAACTCACAGGATGACTGGCCACTCTGTGCAGCAGTTCAGTGGTATAAGTGGCAGATGTGGAAGGGGACCTGTGTGTCTTGTGTGTGGTTGTTTTTGTTTGTTTGTTTTGGTTTGGTTTGGTTCAATAAGCCAATGTTTAAAGAAGCAACCATTTTAAGAAAAATTATTGCACTCAGGTATGCTTTGAATGGCTTTCCTGACTTAGCTCTGTGGTGGGAGTCCTGGGGTTGTTTGGTTATTCAGAATTAAATTTGGGATCATTATGGTTTCATTTTGTTTATACTGCCACTCTGGTAAGTCATGTGCCTTATACCTTATCTAAGGTGTGGCTCTGTGGCTAAAGCATGAGGTAGGTCTGACCTCTATGAAAAAAATAAAACAAGCCATGTGAATACCTAGTATTGCAAAACCAGAATCTGCCATGGGTTAGGCCTACTTAGTGTGGACTTAGTTTAATGGCCTTGGACCAAGGTACTTACCTGGAATAACAACATTCCTGGGTACAACACTGTCTAAGCACCACAGGGAATCTTTATGATGGGGAGAGACTCACCCTTTTAGACAAAGTACACACGTGCAAAGGATTATCTCTTATGCTTGTCTGAACCGTTGACAGTCAGTGCTTATTCATATGCCATGGTGTCAATTTAAAGGGCTTTGGGGAAGTAAATGGACAAGAGCTAACATCTAACTAGGAGCAGCGCCACAGCAGTGTTTCCCAAGAAGCAGCCTGTGGACCACCCCGATCATAATGACTACTGAATCTGTCTTTCTGAGGCAGGCCTGGAGATCTGTACTTACCACCAGCAGTCAGGTGATTCCTAGGGATTCTTGCTTGGGAACACTATGGGAGAGGCCAGTCATAAGAGCTCAACTATACCTTTTTACTTATCCAGTCTATTTTACGTTGCCATAACGTTCTTCCTTAAGTCCTTAAAAATCACAATGTCATCAATCCTGCTGTATCCTTTCTTCAAGGAAGTTGACAGTTTGAATTTGGTAACCTTACAAACGGAATAGTTGTCGTTCATTGTGGCCCATTCATTTATTCACTTACTCCATTCAACAAATATTTATTGAAGTCTGCTGTATTCTAGGCACTGTTCTGCATGCTGGGAGTACAACAATGAACAAAATAGACAAAAGCAAAAGCTCTTAATCTGGTGGAAAAGATAGAAAATGAGCTAATAATCAAGTATATGTATAGTATGTCAGGGAAATGCTAAGGAGAAAATTAAACAGGAAAGGAAGGATTGTGGTTTTTATTAGGGCAGACAAAAAAAAAAACAAAACATACTGGCAAGGCAATATTTGAGTGAAGACTTGAAGGAGGTGAAGGAAAGAACCACGCATCTTTCTGGTGATGAGCGTTCCAGGCAAGGGAGTGGAAGTGGAATAGCCCAGGGGCCGGAACCTAGGAGCATTCCTGGACCTGTCAGGGATATAGGCCAGACTGGCTGAAGAAGGGTAAGCGAAGGGACGGTGGCAGGAGATGAGGTCAGAGAAGCAGCAGGACCAGAGGAGAGGAGTGGTCAAGGAGCCAGGTCTGATAAAGCCTGTCAGCAAAGCCCCAGTGGGAGTTTACCAGGTGCCTTTCTGATTTCGGAACTTTTGTGTGTGTTCCAGTCCTAATGTTCATGCTGAGCGTGAATAAAGGAAATGGCTGTTGGCTCTGGTTGAACCCCAGCCCCTTCCCACTATATTCCACAGTCTTCACTGTTCTTGTCTGCCACCACTCTTTCACAGGTGCTGCGGGGAGGCTAACAGAATACTTTGGTCTCTCAAACTTCCGAGTTCTCACTAAATGTTGCAATTTTTAAAAAGTGGTATTTGAACCAAAGGAAATTGGCTAATTCTTGATTGGGATTGCAGTAATTAGGGTTCTGACATTATCCTGTGAGTTTTAGGGTGCTTAGATGCTTGATAGAAAGGCCCCCCAATCTCCTTTATGTTCAAGGTGACTTCTCACTTAGTATTTGGATTCTCTGTCATACATGTTTTAAGCATTTTGTTTTTTTCTTTTTAAGAGAAACTAATACTGATTGAATTGGATCCCAACCAAGAATGGGAGACACTTATACTTTAAAAAAAGTCAAACAAATTTAAATGTGAGACCCAAACTCTATTTATCTTTTGTTTCCTATATTTCCACTATAAAATAAAAATAAAGAATAATCACCTTTTGCTTAAGTAAAAAAAACCAGTGTTAACTAACATCTATGTTGTAATGTAATTAAATCTGCACGGCAGTTCTCTGAGGTGAGTATATACGATTATTATTGGACAGTTACTACTGCTGGTGCTCCCGCCTTCATTACTGTGTCAGAGATGGGGAAACAGGCTCAGATCGCGACCCCAGTCTATAGCTGGTCAGGGACTAAAACTCAGGACTGCCCATCACCAAGTTTGATCTTTCTGCCACACCATAGGGGTAAACAGTTTAAGGATATTTTAAAGAAGTCTTGCTTAAATACTTTTGTCTTTATATTGGGAGCTTCCCCTGGATAGGGCCAGTAATCTTGGCAGTCAGTCATACTAGGGTTACTACTAAAATATTTTCCCCTGAGGTAGCGTATGTAGGCAACACTGAAGTGCAGAGTTAAGGGGTCATTGAAAGTTTATAAATTTGTCTGAGTCCACATAGCTACTCTGGGAAATAGATCATTATATACTTGACAGTCCAGTTGAGTTTTGCCCTAAGTCACAGTGTTCACAGTGGACTCTTGATCTCTTGTTGCATGAGTCTTTTGTTTCCCTTACAGTTTTTCAACTGGACGTGGAGCCCACCGGGAAAGATGGGATGGAATTAGAACCATCAGCCGGTCAACCAGAGTACGGGAGTAAGGGCTAGAACAGCTTCTGTTTTTCAAAGGAGGAAATTACTGTTCTTGAACAGAATTATCCTTTGTTTTAAGGGTGCTAAGTTGGATACTAGGGCATGTTACGTGGGGAGCAAACCTGGTGACCAGCTCATCAGTTTGCCTTTACATGGGGGTATAATTCTGCCCTCCCCTCGTAAGTTAGCCCCAGCACCTGAGCCAGAGTGATTGCATCCAATCACAGTGTCTCCTTAGCATGGTTGACTTTAGTGGTAGAAGGTTCTGTCTCAGCATTGCCATGTGTGACGAAACAGTGATTTATAGTAATTTCTCATCTTTTAAGTCTCTTCCTAAATGCCTGTTTATCGTACTTCATTGCTCTCTCAGCCAGTTGTATTCTGGATTTCTCCTTTCTGGATAGAGCTTTGTTATGTTAAAGAGAGATTTTAACCTAAAGTAAAAATAAAGAAAAACAGGGTTTCTTCTAGTCAGCATTAAGTTCAGAATTCCTTCATTCGGGGTGAGACTATGAAGGCACTGCCTCTTCCAGCTCTTGTCACAGGCTTTGGCTCATGGTAGGTCCCCAGAACCAGCTGCGAGGTGAGAGCGCCAGAGGAAAAGTGGGCTTGCTCAGCTCTTTAATGAAAACGGCACCAGCCAACGTGCTTGTGCTCACCTGTTTAAATATGAGTGCCGTAATTTAAAAGGTCTAGTATGTGGTGTCTACTCTTGAGGGTCTTGCTCTCTTGCTGGAGGGAGGATTCTATGTACCAGTTAACAATAGTAAGATAACTTGCTGAGCATCGAATAAGAGGTTAAAACATGGAGCTAATTTGTTTCATCTTCAGTGAAGCCTGGTTTCTTTAACAGATAGATGTTGAAACCACATAGCTCCCTTGTATCAGGGAACATAACAGGGAGACTGACTTTCAGCTGTAAGAACTGTAAAACCCACTCAGCACTGTGACCAGGGCAGTTATCTCCGTTGTCATTGTACGTACGTTTGTGTGGTTACTTGAGGACTGTCTGCCTGTCTCCCACACTACACCATAGTAAGTACCGAAGGCAGGGAGAACATCTTTTGGTCGTATTTCTTCCCTCAGTGTCTGGCACACAGTATGGAGCAGAGTGAGTGTTTGTTAACTGAAGGAAGGAAGCCGCCTGTACACGTGGTCTCGCTTCACGGGAGAGGCTCACTCTGGTGGACATCCTTAAAGGCAGGCAGTTCATTCAGCAGCACTGTTTCCAGACATCATCTCTGGGCTGCTAAAGGGATTATTTTTTAAATAAAATGTCAACCATAGCCCTTCCCATTTCACCTCATTACTCATCAGGGCTGTTACCTGGCCAGACTCCAACCTGGGCAATTCTTTTCTTCTTAAATTTTCTACATCTTAAATTATTGCCCATAGTTGCCCAGGTATCCCTTAAGCTCCAGTCTCAGCAACTGTGAATGTATTAATTCATTGGATTCTTTGTTAACTGTATTTCATGCTGCCAAGACCTCCAAGAGCTTTTCCATGCCCATCAAGGAAAGATTGGCGTTCCATGTTCTCTGACCAAGGTGCCCAGGTTGCCCTCCTGCTTTTCCTGCTCGTTCCCCTTTTGTGAAGCAGTGTGCACCCTCCTCTGTTTCCTCAGAAATGTCATTTTCAGATTTGTCAGAGTCCTTTCCTTTCATCAAGATCCAACTCCAGCTTCACCACCCAGATGACATTGAGGTTTCATGGTGAAGAGACCCACTTACAAGGGCTCACCAGCCCACACGCTGTTTCCTACCCACATGCCTTCATCTGTTTCCCCCACGCCTGGGCCTCCCCTGCCAGTGTATCTCCACCTGCCCACCTTCAAGGCCCGTATCAACTGCATGACCACCCTGAGAACCCTGGGTTATCACTCCCCCTGACACCCCAGTGGCCCTTTATAGGGCCTCTCCGGTGTCTGTCTTTTTTCTCTGAAAATCTTATCCCTAACTGAAGGGTGCACTCCCTGAGGGCAGGAGCCTTGTCCGTCCATCTAGAAGTCTCTGCATTGCAGACTGGGGAGGACTCAGTTCTGTAGAGAGGACAGGAGAGCCAGGAACCTCACCTATCGCTTTTCGATCTGGAGATTTGAAAGGATAAGGATTAGTTACTAGGCCTTCCCTCTAGCATTTCTTTTTCTTTTTTTCCCCTCTAACAAAATTGCAAAAACTTTAGAAAAATGGGAAGAAGAAAAATAGCCCCTCCTTTCCTCTAACACGACTACAACCTTTCCTTTATTTTGATTCTAAGATAAGCACCATCTTTCCTGTGGAAGTTTAATGTGAGTCACACACACATTTTAAATACAATTTGATTTAAATACAGTTAAATTTTCTACTTTGACACAGTAAAAAAAGTAAAATAGCAGGTGAAATTAATTTTAACAATATATTTTATTTAATATGCAAAAATAAGTATGACTTCAATATATAATCAATAATTAAAAATTACTAATGTTATTTTATGTTATTTTCTTGCACTGTCTTGAAGATCTTGGGTATATTTTATACTTACAGCACATCTCAATTCAGACTAGTTACATTTCAAAGCTTATTAGCCACATGTGGCTAGTGGCTGTCGTGCTGGACAGTGCAGTTCAAAGATACATTTCCCCCATCCCACACCCCATTTTAATATAACTGAAATCGGGTGCTATCTTAAAGTGTATGTCAAACAAACTCACCTGCTTTCTTTCCTCCCCCAAAAAGCTGCTATTATTAAATCCATGTATTTATTGATTGAGTCTAAGCAGCAAGAAAATAATAGTATTATCAATCTGTATATTTCCCTTTGGTCTCTTTATGTATGTGCTTTATGTGGGTAAATGCTATAGCTTTCTTTATGTTTTCACATAACATGCCCCTTCCCCAAGTAATAATGTTCATATTTAGCCATTAGGCATGTTTCTGTTGACCATTTAGGTTGCCTCCAGTTTTTTAATTTTATGAGTAATGTAGTGATGAACATCATGGTGCATGTGGCTGTTTCCATAGAATTGATTCCTGGAAGTTGGGTTGCTGGGTCTGGGGAAGGAACATCTGGGTTTTTTGCTGTGTGTTGCCAGAATGCTTTCTAGGAGGATTGTTTTCAAATCTTGTTTCTTTCCTTTCTTTCTTTTTCAAGCAAATTCTAAAGACTAGTCTTTTGGTATTGTTTTGAGAGTGCTAGTTTTACCATTACTGAATTTTTTTTTAGCGGGAGGGGTGACTAATTTAGTAGGCAAAAGGCAGTAATTAATTTTGTATTTTGTTTATTACCTGTGAGATTAAATCCTTTTCCACATGTTTACTTACTAGTTATATTTCCTCTCCATGTGCTCATCTCTCACAGTCAGAGTTTGATGGGGAAATGTCACACCTTCATTTGAAACTACCAAGGACACAGGATAAACGAATACAAAGTTTGAAACATGATTTGTGTTAACCTTTTTTTTTTAACATTTTTTATTGATTTATAATCATTTTACAATGTTGTGTCAAATTCCAGTGTAGAGCACAATTTTTCAGTTATACATGAACATGTATACATTCATTGTCACATTTTTTTCTCTGTGAGCTACCATAAGATCTTGTATGTATTTCCCTGTGCTATACAGTATAATCTTATTTATCTATTATGCATGTTGAAATCCCAGTCTGTCCCTTCCCACCCCCTGCCCCCTTGGGAACCACAAGTTTGTATTCTATGTCTGTGAGTCTATTTCTGTTCTGTATTTGTTTTGTTTTGTTTTGTTGTTTAGATTCCACATATGAGGGATCTCATATGGTATTTTTCTTTCTCTTTCTGGCTTACTTCACTTAGAATGACATTCTCCAGGAACATCCATGTTGCTACAAATGGTGTTATGTTGTTGGTTTTTATGGCTGAATAGTATTCCATTGTATAAATATACCACATCTTTATCTAGTCATCTGTTGATGGACATTTAGGCTGTTTCCATGTCTTGGCTATTGTAACCCTTAAATAAATTTCTGTCTCCTGGCCTATGCCTTCTCCTAGTAATCAAGAAAATGGTCCTTCAGTGCGGGAAGGGCCTTACAGAGGACACCTTCAAGGGGCCATGTGGCTGTCTGGTTCTGATCCCACAGCCTTCCAGCCACCCTTGTTGGCATTGATAGGGGTTCCATTTAGGAATGAACTAGTTTAATGCAGACCCAATTTATTGTGCAGATGCTTTAATTTTTGTTTCCAGAAGATGGCTTATTCAAATGGAAATGTACACCAGCTTTGCCTACCCCTCCCTTACTATGTGTAAAAGCTTGTGCAGGTTTCAGAAAATAATGATTTTATTTTCTTTAAAATAACTAGTGCAAAATAAAACGTGTCAGTTGCTAAGTCAGGCAGTAGTTCTTTTTTCTTTCCTCAGGATATGGCATTTTGGTTCTTGGGGGAACAGGGCAGCCATAACATTAGCCCAGTAGGATCTGATTTTGACAGTGAGGAGGAAAAAATGATAAATACGGCAAAGATGACTGTTTCTCCAGTCAGCATTAGGACCCTAGGGAACAGCAGTGGTATTCCTAATGTTGACAGTCTTGTACTACTCTCTTCCTCACCTCTCCTCACCTGCTTTCGGAAACAATTGGAGTTTTTGCACAAACATGAACATTTACAAGTCCAGAAATGTGTGCAACTGTTGTCTTATATGAAAAATTTTGAGAACCACTGCTTAAACAGGATTTAGTCACGTTGGATGTCATTCTAAACATCGGTGGTAACTACTTCAAGAATCATTTGGGGCCTTTAAAAGGTACTAGTTAGAATCAAAGTCTTGGGTTTGGGGCCTTTTGTGAAATACGTGCTTTGTTCTCGCTGCAGCGCATGAAGTGGGTACACATGTTCCCAAGCAGAGTTCTGCTCAGGTGGGCGCCTCTGGAGCTGGGGAGGCCCCTTCCTGCATCTCCTCGCTGCTCTGGACAGAGATGCAAACAGGCCGGCAGCTGCGGCAGGAGCAGGAGAGGGGGCAGGAACCTGGTGGGCCCCTCGGCCACCCTGGGTCTTCTCACCATCCATTTCGGCTCCCCCTTCTTAGGTGATGCGGCCAAGCAGTGTGGGGAGCCAGCGTTTCCCACCCCCAGGCCCAGGTTCAGTCAGTTCTCAAGCCATCTTGCAGCTTCAGGCTTTTCTCTGTAGTTGCTTCTTCTCTACTACAAGCCTGTTAAGTTTTCACCTGCCTTTAAAAGAAAAGAAAAAAAAAACAGTTTTCTTTAATGCTGCGATTATTGCAAGCTACTTTATTTTCATTCCTTATTTTTTCAACCTAACTCTGAAAAGCAGTCTTCATCGTGGCTTCAGCGTCAACTCATGCTGCACCCCTTACCTGTGTGGAGATGATTTACATAAACTCTCACTCCTTCAAGGAACCCCCATCACCAGGCTCTTCATTGACATTCTCATAAACAGATTGCATGTCCCTTTCATAGTCTTCTTCCTGCTGCGACTCTCCAAATTCTGTTGATCATCTTTATTAGTTCCACAGTCTCTGTGTTGCAAAAATCAGGGTGTCCTGGAGGCCTGGGTTCAAGTTTTCATTCACTCTTACCTACTGGTTGTGTAACATCCGGCAAGTTGCAGCTCTGTGCCTTAGTTTCCTCATTTATAAAATAGAAACCATACATCAGAAGGTTGTGTGTGGATGCCTGGCATTTGGTAAGCACTCAGCTGCTGCCATTCTCATCGTCATTTGTGTTGCTGGGTACAGCTGTGGCTCTGGAACAAGATCTGGAAGGTTATTGGTTGGCTTTTTGCATGGCTCCCAGAGGTGAAAGAGAGGCCCGAGGAGCCACAGTGCATTAACTCACATTGCTTCGTAGAAGGCCCAGGACCTCTTCAGTCCACAGTTCATCACAGTCCATCCTGTCTCCGGGCTGTGTCCAGACCATTGAAGAGAGGTGTTTCTGCTTAGAAAGGCAGAATCAGAAGTAGTGCCTTCTGATTGTAAAAACTAGCAGGAAAGAAATTATTCAGGTCCTTACTTGGTACCCAAAGGCAACAGCGATCTGTGAGCATGTTGACCTACCAGGTTTTATCTGCTCCGGACACTCACATGAAGATTGCTGACTCAGCTGACTGGGCACGTTTCAAAAAACAGAAACTGAAAGCCCAGCGCCCCTCCATAGTCCCTGCCATGTTGGCTTCATGTTTACTGTTCAGAGTGTAAATTCATAAAGGCAAGGAAGGGCCTGCCTACACCTTGACCCTGTGGCTGGCTGGTCACATGATCTTGTATGGTTTGTAAAGCTGGGAGGGGATTTTAGATGAGTCTAGCATTTCAACCTTCAACCTTTTGCTTTTTCTTCCCTGCACTAGACGCACATGTCAATTTTGGGGAATTCTGTATTTTGTATTTTAATTTTTTCTTGCTATATTTAACTTCTTGTTGAGTACACTGGAGGGGGGCAAAATAACTGAACCATGCTTTTTGGACTTGCTAAGGGGGGAGTCAGGGCATCCCAAGTGGCCTGGGTGCTTTAGCTTAGGCAAGGGGGTTTGTGGAGGAAAGGCTGTGCTTGTTAGCATTCTGGAGGCCCCCTGGGTTATGCCAGTCTGGCCTTCTTTGGGAACCTCTTGTTTTCTGAGCATCTATGGATTTTATCTTCATCTGAAAATTGCCTTGAAGTGGAAGAACTTCCATCGCTCGTTGGGTTCCTTCTCCCTCGTTAGTTGGTTGTGCTGTGCTTGCTGCTGACTTTTCACTTCATGGTTTCATGTGTAAATATGTGAAGAAGAAACTAGTAGCACAGAGGCTGCTACTCAGTGTGGTCATTCGTTAGAAAATTATCACTGAACATTTGCAAGTGCTCTCTTGTTCAGAGATTTTGCTTTTTGTCCTTATTCCAGATGTAGGTGAATAGTTAAATTAAAGCTAATGTTGCTTTCTGGGAATTGTTGGTAGAAAAAACAGGTGAATTTAAAGAGAGACTGGGGTGTAAATATGCATAGCAATTAGATCAGTGATGGAGTACATAGAATTTGGGGGGCTGAGCAGGGTCTGAGAGAATTTCTAGTCATAGAAGGAATAGCCATGGAGAGAAATACTGTTTATAGTCACAGGGCCCATTAAGGAGAGAGCCTAGAAGGCACCTGTCTCCTGGGTCCTGAACTCCTCTCCCTACTCTGCCTCCTGCCACCTATCCTACAATGATTTTTTTTTAATTGAAGTATTGTTGATTTACAATGTTGTGTTAGTTTCTGGTGTATGGCATAGTGATTCAGTCATACATTTATGTATGTATTCTTTTTCATATTCTTTTAAATTATAGGTTATTACAAGATATTGAATATAGTTCCCTGTACTAATATAGTAGGACCTTGTTTGTGTATTTTATACGTAGTGCTTTGTATCTGCAAATCCCAAATTCCTAATTTATCACTCCCTGCTTTCCCCTTTGGTAACCATAAGTTTGTTTTCTGTATCTGTGAATCAGTTTCTGTTTTGTAAGTAAGTTCACTTATGTCTTTTTTTTTTTGATTCCACATATAAGTGATACCATATGGCGTTTGTCTTTCTCTTTCTGACTTACTTCACGTAGTATGCTCATCTCTAGGTCCATCCATGTTGTTGCAGGTGGCATTATTTCGTTCTTTTTTATGGCTGAGTAGTATTCCATTTTGTTGGGGTGTGTATATATATATATATATATATATATATATATATATATATATATATATATATATATATATATACCACATCTTCTTAATCTAGTCATCTGTCAATGGCCATTCAGATTGCTTCCAGTCTTGGCTTACAGTACTTATTTTTAATCCCATCTCTAGCATCCAGAGAGGCAGAGTAATGTAATAATTTTAATTAGTCCCTTCCAAATGTGTGCCTTTTTTTTTCATTTTATCACCTAATAATTAACCATAATAAGTTCCTTTTGGCAGAGATGGGAAACAGCTTCTGAGGTGGCCTTGTAATCAGAGTTAAAAGCCCCATTGTCAGTACTCTCATTCTTCCTACGTAAGCTGACTTGTCAACTAAAGAAATACGCCTGGCTCTTTCCCCACTCTCATGTCCTTGCCTGTGCTCTTCTCCCTGCCCAGAATGACCCTTCCTCACAAAGTACACCTTAGTCTAACCCAGGGTTCACTGATTCCAATAGGAGCATTTGTGTGCCAAGCCTGGGGTGCCTGGCACAGAGAAGGTGATCACTCCCGCCAGGAGCCATCTTTCCCATGGCTTTTCTAATCTGTACTGCTCAAGTTACACTTGTTGGTACTGCCCTGTGATTTGTCTATAGATATGTTTATCTACTCAATGAGATAGTAAGTAAGCTTCTGGGCAAAAAAAGCCATGACTAATACATTTTGTTTCCCCACAGTGTCTGCTCAGTGTCTCACATATAATCCGCAGCAGATAAAAATGGTTGAATATGAACATTTTCCTTTTGAGCAAATTACCTTAAGGGTGCTATAAGAGGAAAGCCCGGACTTCATGAGGACTGGTGAATAAACCCGGGCCTTCCAAACCTCTCTGATACTCAGCCCAGCTGAGGTCTAGGAGTTGAATCAGGATTTACTACAAGGGGATTGAGTTTTGCTCGCGTCAGCATGTCTGTTTTCTTTGCCATTTAGGAAGCTTTGCTACTGCTCAGGAGCTTTGGTGGCGTGACTGCCACACTTGGGCTGCTAGACTGACTACCCTGCCTTGGGCTTCAGCTCTCTTGGCTTTCTACCATCTGCCGGTTTAGCTGGTTGGCTGCCTGGCCATGGCTGACTTCGGCCAGGTTTGCAGCCTGGAGGGAATCTTCCGGGCAGGTTCGACCTCCAGGGGCCATGTAACCTGACATCTGGTTTATTAGCTTATTAATTCGTCTTCTGACAGGGCAGTGCCGAGGCTACCCACAGCCTTGGTAAAGGTGTGGTCGCTTCCTGAAATGGCCCAATCTCATGCCCTTCCTGTGTTGACATCAAGCTCTGACAGCTTTCACAAAAGTCTCTTTAGCCAAAGAGACTGAAGTGGTGACACAGCAGCCTGGCCCAGCTGGAACTAGTTAACAACAGTCTGAGGACTTGGCTGAGATCTAAGACCTTGATGAAGAACTCTGTACCCATGCCCATCATGAGCCAGCTCCAGCCACCTTTCTGGACCAGCCAGGCCTTAGCAAAGAGTGAGTGGCTAAGCTCTCAGTTAAGTAGTATTTTAACGTTTTCAGACATAGCCAGGCTGAAGACTTGAAAACAACATAAAGAATCAAAGAAGGTGGGTGGGGCACAAGTTCAGGAGTCAGATGGACCCGAGTTTGAATCCAGGCTCTACCACTTTTTAGCTGGTGATTTTTAATAAACCAGTTAACTTCTCTGAGCCTCGGGTTCCTGGTGAAGCTACCTCTCCCAGAGATTGCCAGTGCGGCAAGCTGTGTAAAGCAGGGGGTGCCCTGGCTGGCCCAAAGATTCTCAGTAGCACTTTGGCTGTTTCCTCAGCCTTGTTCCTCGTCACCCTCCTGCTTCCGCCCCCTCATGCGGTCGTTGCTGAAAGGCATGCTTTCCTTACTGCATGGACTAGGTCTTTATTTTGTCCCCTTTGCTTTTTTTCGTATTGCAACAGGCATCCCGGGCCCAAATCCTAGACAAAGCCACAGAGTATATCCAGTATATGCGAAGGAAAAACCACACACACCAGCAAGATATCGATGACCTCAAGCGGCAGAATGCTCTCCTGGAGCAGCAAGGTGAGCAGCGGAGCTTATGGGGCAGCTGGCCCTGCTGAGCTCCAGCCAGGTCAGGGCTTCGCACTGGGCCTGCAGAGTCAGACCAGTTACGGAGCATTGCTCGTAAGCAGCTGTGGCCCTTCTTCTCGGGCCCGAGTAGTTGAGTGGTAGAGCATCCTGAGGAAGGACCTGAGCTGCCAGTGAGGGACCAGTAGAGTCTTGGGGCTAGGCATCTGGAGACTTTTCTCTGACCTGCTCTCTCCCCTTCTTGGGGCTCAGTGCTCTGCTTGTAGTAGGGGTCACACCTGGCGGTCAGGTGTCTCCGAAGAGCTATGAGGTCCTTGGATTGGAGTGTGCTGTGCAAGTACCAGAGACTCCAGGTGTTGAGGGCCAGTGAGCACTCCCCGTTGTCAATGGTAGTCCGCTCAGGGCACATGGGCCAGGCCCGTGCTGTTCTCCAATGCTCACACCCGCCTTTTCCTACAACCACAGGGGAAAGCGAGAGCTGATCAAGTTCTTTGTTCCTGGGGAATTCACTTCTCTTCCTCCCTCATGGAAGATGCAAGTAAAAGGAAATGCAAGTAACCACCTGGGTTAGAACACCTCAGATAAACTAAACTAAACTAAAATAAATGGGTTGACCTTCCAGGCTCAAGATGAGCTGAACTGAGGAGGGATGGGGCAGCGGGAGGCGGCAGTGGGTTGGTTACCGGGCCAAGCAGCCTGCATGTAGGGGCTTCGTGTCGAAAGGCCCAGGTATTCTGTGTGTATTGGTGACTGGCTTCCAAGTGTCCAGCTTGTCTTTCCAAGTGGATCTTGTACATGAGAGCTAAGCCAAAACCTTTCTTTGGCTGGTACGTCTAATGTCATCCTTTCCTGCTGTCGTGTGGCCTTCACACCCTTGTGGAGCCTGGCACTGCCGGGCCAGCTTCTCTGTTACTGCACTGCTGGGTCCCACAGGGAACTTGGGCTCCTGTCTCTACACTGGGCTTCCATGGCAGGATGGTGACATCGCAAGCCTTCTCTTTAGGGCTAGGTGGCATTGTAGAGTGGCCAGCCGTGTCTGCTGGGCACCCAGGTCTGGCTGGGAAAGGAGGAGGGAAATGAAGTATGCAGGTGGAGCAGCCACCGGAAGGGAGTTACTCCTGAGCCACCCTGAGCCTCAGGGGTCAGCAAGCCCTTCGGAAGAACAGGCTGGACCCTGACCTGTGACTCGGTTACTCCCCCAGTCTCCAGAAGGCTGTAACCCGCTCGCTTGGTTGCCTTTCAGTCCGTGCACTGGAGAAGGCGAGGTCGAGTGCCCAACTGCAGACCAACTACCCCTCCTCAGACAACAGCCTCTACACCAACGCCAAGGGCAGCACCATCTCTGCCTTCGATGGGGGCTCGGACTCCAGCTCGGAGTCGGAGCCCGAAGAGCCCCAAAGCAGGAAGAAGCTCCGGATGGAGGCCAGCTAAGCTCCGCGGGGCAGGCCAGCAATAAAAACTGTCTGTCTCCTCCGTCGTCTTATCCTCCTTTCAGTTCATCTTTAGAACCCTCAGAACCATTTAAGAGACTCTATTTTTTTCTCTTTCCTTTTTGTTTTTTTAATTTTATTTTTACGTAGAAGCTCTTGGACAACAGCTCTCGTTCTCCTTCCCCATTTCCACTACTTTTTTTTTTTAACGTTTCCCTTCAGGGATTCCCTGTCCCCACCAGGAATTTTTAAACCAAAACACCCCAACTTGGCAGCTTTTTCTGTGGAGGACAGACGGCCGGCCGGACCTCTGAGCACATGGTGTCCTGACCACCCACCAGCTCCTCCAGCCCTGCCGGGCACGTGCCCGGGGGCTCCTGCCCCTCCCAGGCCTCTCCTCCCAGGCCACCGTCACCTCTGTTTGATAGACTTTGTGAATCTGTGGACTGCTCTACTTTAAGAAGATGACCAGTTTGGAGTAATCAGAATTATACCCCCTTCTTTTTAAGGATTTTTTTTTTTCTAAAAAGCTATTTATCGCTCCTATTGAAAGACCAGATCCTTGAAGAAGTTTGTGGTATGAAAGGAAGTGGGGACAGATTTGCAGCGCAGACTCTTTGGCCTGTTTCACTCCTGCTCCTCTCAGCCAGCCTTAGGGAGGGCCGCGTGACACTCGTGTGGTCTGTGGGGGGATGGCAGCAGTGAAGCGGTAGCCGCCGGGGGTAGTGGGGGGTGGGGCAAGGAGGGAGGATCCGGTGGGGTAGAGGTTTTGTATTGAGGTCAGTGATGATGTTTTGATATTTATTTCCTGCTACTGAAATTTGAATCTGAGTGAATTGTCCCTATTTCTGATGATGTCGGTATTGCAAAGCGACAGATTCATAAAGTAATGATCAAATCTTCCTTTCTTTCCGTGTGTATTTCTAAGAAATAGAGCCAACTGATTTTGTATGTAAATACCAAGAGCGATTCACCTGGTACTAAACCCGCATCCCAGTGCGGACCCCTCCCCACCCTCGCCCCACTCCCCTTCCGACTGTCCTGGAACCCATCCCCATTGTGTGATCCAGCCCTGGTTCTGGCTGCGGTCAGCAGATCCCAGTGAAGGGTTTGTGTGTTTAAGCTTCATTTCTTTGTCTTTTTCCTACTCTCTTCCCTGCATTTGCTGATTTCTAGTGTATACTCTGTAGTCTCAGTCCGTGTTTGATTCCATTCCATGGAAATAAAAAGTATGTTGTACATACTGCTGAAGAATTGTCTTGCAAGTTAAGGCTTCCCCCTTTACTATAAGACTATAAATAAAAACTTATTTTATCCTTCTTGGTGGTGGTGTCTTCTTGCCCTTGCAGAGGCCAAGATGGTGGAGGGAAAAGCCCTTTGGAGGCCACTGGGCCTGTGTGGATGCCTGAGAAGGAGCCTGCAGACTGGGAGTGACCAGAGCGGTTCCCTTTTTGTTCGAAGGGCTCAGCCCAGCCTAGCAGGGCCAAGGAGGGTGGATAAACCACTGGTGGTAACTTTGCTCACTGGATAGACGCTTTTAAACCCCAGCAGGGATGGGGTTATCCAGGGCAACATTTGTAGATCCAGTTCCTGCTAGATTAACAACCCTTGAAGAGTTGGTAGCCAGAGCTGTGGGTTTGGGTTTCTCCTGGTAACGAATGTCCAGTCCGGGAGTGGCTGATATTTTCCTGGACTTTCAGTTTCCAGAGAGTGCCGGTATAGTACGAGGAGGCAGCAGGACGGCCGTGAGCTGGAAGTCAAGGAGACTTCAACAGCATCCAGTTGGCTTGCATGGTTGGGGACCAACACTGGCCTGAACTCGTTTGAGCTTGAAAGAAAGAGGATTTATGGCCAGAATACAGTCCAGCTTTGGTTTTTTCATCCAGCTGACAGGAAATATTGCTGTTCTTGGACCAACGGAAGGAGAAAAGTCCAATTAGTTCTTCGATTTGTCACTTTCTTTGGACTGGTAGTGCTGGTGCTTCTGTCAATTGGATGTCAAGTCTATAGTGTCTCTGGTTAATGGGAGTTGACAGGTGGTGAATCATGTTTTCTATAAGACATATTTGGTAATGTGATCAAATCAAGCCCTCCAGACTATGATCGTAATAAGAAAAACAAGGATCTGGGTGAGCATCTCATTTATTAAAGGTGTTCCTCTTCAAGACAGGAAAGAGATGGGAATAAGGAAAGAAAAAAATGGCAAAGAGAAGTCAGGTGATTTTATCAGCCTCAAAGTTTACCTGCTTTCTTCCTCTTTCATTGCCCTTTACTATATCTCTTAGTGTGTCTGGGCTTAATTATAAATTCCACATTACACACAGTTGGCTTGGTCGGGGTGGACCTTAGAACCGAGCTGCAGGAGCAGCTTTGTTGATGAGGAGTTGGAAGGGGTGTGAAGCTGGGCACCCTGCAGACAGGGAGCAAATGGGGTGGGTGATGTCCCTGAGGGCCAGTCCCTGGCTCCAGGATATTGGCTGGACAAGGGTTTGAGTTTTAGGCTCCTCAAAATTTCAATAAATCTGTTGGAAGAAAAGGACCAAGGATAGCTGATTGACCTGGGAAAATCCAAACCACCTGACTGCCCTGCTGAGCAGACCGACGAGTGGTGGGGAGGAGGTGGTGCCACTGGGAGCAGCTGCCTGGAGAGGAAAATCAGGTAAGAGACCCTGGGCTGTAGACTGTCCTCGCTAAAGGGGACCGATGAAAGCCACAGCTAAGTTCCTTCTAGTTCGCGTGTCTAGGAAGCCAGTGCATGTCCCCCCAGGTCACCAAAGTTTGACCATGGTTCATTCACAGCAGTGTTACTCTCCACGGTGGTTCTCGGGGCTGCACTCTGGACAGCCGTGCACCAAGCCAGTGAAGCTTGTCTTGCAGTGATGAGCTTGGTATTTTCCTACCGTTACAATTGCCGCAAGGGCAAGGGTATTTATTAATGGTCCAGTTTTTAAATTTTTTGATAATGCTAACCCCACATGTAGGCTTTGGCAAAGAACTTCCTCAGCTCAAAGCTACCAGCCTTCAGAAAGGTTTAAAAAACAAGACGAGTAGATGATAGCCCTGTACATGGACTGAAGTAAGCAGAATTCGATTCCTAATAATAGAGTGTGATGTTTTCTGCTTGGGCTCTGAAGTCAGACTGCCTGGGTTCAAAATCCTGGCTCTGTCGGTAGCTGGGTAATCTTGGGCAGGTTACTACTTCCCTCAGCTACAGTGTCCTCATCTATAAAATGAGGATAATAATAGCATTAACCTCATAATGTGGTTGTGAGGATTAAAGGAAATAACGCTTATATTGCGCTTGACCTCAGGACCAAGGAGCGCTCAGGTGCCAGCTGTCATTATCCACACAGAGCACATGACCAGGACTGACTCTGCAAGATGGAAAAATACAGCTCCTGCAGCCTTCCCTGGAGCATGTGAAGGTGGACTTCTTCGTGTCTCACAAATGCTTCCCGCCCCTGAGATGTGCCCTGTCCATCCAAGGCAGGGTGACTAGAGACTGCAGGGCCCCCAGGACTAGGCTAACACACTCATTCGAAACCAAAGAGTGTACCTTAGATCTGGTGTCAGCTGAGCTGTGTCATCCCCCCTCTGCTATTCAGCAGCATCTCTGAACTTTGAACAGTGTTCTGCCCTACGGAATTGCCCAGAAGCCCCTGTGGTGTTGTTACGTAACGTGGGTCCTTGGGCTGTGCCCTGAGGTGCTCGTGAAGAGGACTCCTGGGCTCCGGCTCCCCTGACCTACAGAGTACCGTAGCCCTGCAGCCAGAATCAGGCTGCTTCACACGCTCCCCCAGGTGCTTCTCATGGGCTCAGGTTTAACTCCCAAAAGTACAATCACCCAGGAGCAAAAGGAAGCCGCTGGGGAAAGTGAAGCATGGCTGAGCTGAGTTAGTAAGCTGGGTCCGAGGCAGGGCTCTTTAAGGCTGTACTTGGGGAAAAGGAGGAGGGGAGGAGACTTGTTAAACAGTCTGATTAATAGGCTGCCTTGATAGTGTTTCTCTTCTGCCAGTGGGGTTCAAACACTCTCGAGGGCTGCCTAGCCACCTGCTTTTGCAGCCCCAAGCAAGGGTGATACCACGGGGAAGCACCCATTTTTATGCCCCGCACTGGCTGTCCTCTTTCACCAGGCAGATTTGTAAGCCAGCTGGAGTAAGGCTATCTCACAGGCCTGTTTGCCAGAGTCCATTCTGGACAGCCTCTGGGAACATGAAACTAGAGCTTTTCTTTGCTCAAAACAGTTTCTCTAGCCTGAGAAAGGAGCCCAGGTAGGGAAAAGGAGTTTGTCAGCCTCTACGTTGGGTGCACAGTGGAAAAACCATGGTAGGTACTAGGACCCTTCTGAAGCACTGCTGAATCATGACTGAGCAAAGACAGAGTGTCCATCAGTTGTGGGGTTCCATAGTTTGGGGTTTACTAAGGCCCAGGCTTAATCCATACATCCCACACTCTCCCTGGGAAAGGGATAACGAAAGTGTATTCCAGTTAATTTCTCAGGTAGAAAATCAAATTGGTCCAGCGCTCACTCCTGGACCAGTTTGGAGAAGCAGGCTTAGCTGTCCGCTGGACTGGAGTGACGACATCAGACAGGCCCCTGCTTGAGTTCTGGAGGCTCTCCCAGTGAACGTCATCACCCAGCTGGTGAGTGTCATCAGTGCTCCACCAGGGCCAGGGTGAGGCAGGGAGCCCAAGAGCTTCAGAACCAGTGCCTGGGTGGTTTAGGTCACAGGCTCTGAGCCCACCTGTCCAATTGGCTCTGGTGACTCTGCCCTGGTTTCCTGAGGCATAACATGAGGACAGCAGCACAAAGTGCCATTGTGAGATGTGAAGGCGTAAGTTCAAAAGCCTGGCACTTAGGAAGGACTCACATATTAGCAATTCTTAGATCTGTCTGCCAGCTTAGGTCCTGGCCATGCAACCACTTGAGTTTTACTGAAATAATGGAGTGAATAAACTCCATCCTTCAGTGTGTTAAAATCCTTACAAGAAAGGGGCAGTAAACAGGCTGAGTACCAAAGGGTGGCAACAGGCTTTGCTTGATTTCTGAAGGAACCTCAGTTCGAGACACAAATCTGTTACTATCTAAAAATATCTGGACTTGGGAAATGAAATACACCCTTGCCAGCTGGATCCAAAACATTAACCATTACCATTCCAGTTACTTTTCCCCGTTCCCCGTCCTGGTTTCAGTTTGTATTTCTGCAGTGCCTTCCAGGTGGCCTGCACTGTGCTAGGCCCAGAGACACGGCCAGCCCATCTTCTGCCTGCCTGGCATTTCCTGCCAGGGCCTGGTTATGAGAGGCGTCGAGCCCTCGTGTTTACTCTCCCCACACAGGGGCCTCTTGAGCAGAGCCATGGGGTGAGGTGGGGTCAGACTCACCTGTTGTCTCCACGCGGTCTGATGACTGGACCCAGGGCCCACGCGATCTAGCTCACCCTGGCTGACGGTGCGCCCTGTGCACGCACACACACCCCCAGCAGGATGGGCGTGTCCAGAAAAGACCCAAACAGGTGGGCCTGGAAAATTCACAACCAGCCGAGCGGGTTCCCTCCTGTGCCTGTGCAGGATGCCAGCTGCACCAGCAGGCCCAGTCTGACTGCCAGGCCCCACTTAGGATTGTTTTCCCCTGATGTCCATTGCAGGGGTGAGGCCCTTCTACACCTACAGCCTCTTCTGCACCAAATCATCCAGCTTAACCTCTGCTATTAATTTTTTTTTTCAGTAAATTAAAGGCCTGAGAAAAAAAAGGAAAGAAAAGAATCAAGGATCCAATGTTAAATCTGTGCCAGAGCCTTCCACTCCAATGCTGAACATGGCGAGAGTGTGAGACTACTGCCAAGAAAAACAGAAAGCTGGCGGCTACCATGGCAGGCCCATGGGGAAAGGTAAGCCCTCCACGAGTGGGTTCCTGCAAGGGCCCCATGAGCCACGCAAAGTCTGGTTCAAGAAGCCAAACAGGCGCGCAGAGCTGCCGCCCACACGCTGGGCACCAGCCAGAGGAGTGCAGCTGGCAGTGTGGTCCCACGCACATGCTTGAGAGCTTCATTGTTTCATATCTCCTGGAGTCATCCACAGCTCGGAGGTGACAGAGGCAGACCTAGGGCTAAAGGACAGTGGCCAGCGGTTTTGGGCCAAAAGGCCACAGCAAGGCCAGCCATCTGAGAGAAGGAATGGCACGTCCACAGCAGACACCTACTGCAGGCTAGTGGGAAACTTCGGGTGCAGGGACTCTGGTTCAAATGACTTGACTGTTTCCCAACCAGGAAGTGAGTCCAGGGCCCCTTCCCTTACAGGGAGCTGGCGTGAACACTTTGGTGGGCATGTACCCTGAAAGCTCCCCGGGGGCCGGGGCCGGCCTTCATATCTGCTACTGCACCCCTAGCACGGTGCCCCACACATACACTGGCAGATGTGAGCCCATGGACTCCAGCTCCCCAGCGTACACTCATCTCTGAGCACTTTTAGGTCAGTTGTGGGGTTGCTACTATGTGAGTTCAACCCATAGATATTTGAGTGGCACGTATTCTCCACCCAGCACTGTGCCAGCCACCGGGGAGGCTCCAGGCAGCTAATGAAGCCCAGGCCCTCCCTCCAAGAAGCTTAGAGTAGGTAGAGGCCAGGCTCATGCAAGTGGCCCACGGTGCGAGGGGTGGCATGTGGGAGGGTCAGGGAGCAGGGCCAGGTCATCACTTCTTGAACTCTTGCTACACTCCTTGTCCTTCCTCCCCAAGAGCCCGGCCTCAGGCTCCCGGTGCAGCCAGCAGAGAGGCTGGGTGGAGGCTGTTTGTGAAGGGAAGGTGGGCCAGAGCCTCCACTCTGCATGGGCTGGATCACCATTCATTTGCCACCGCGTTCACCGGCCACCGTGGTGTCCAGGCTCCCAAGAGAGAGAGGAGAGACTCGAGGGATGGAGCCCAGCACAGCGTGAGCCTTCCTCAGGAGCACAGTGTGGGTCTCCAGGGGACTTGTGTCATTGTCACCTTTGTCACCCCCGCACTGAGGGGCCACTGCAGGGTACATAACTACAGTCCTGCCAGGTGCTGGTCAGCACACCCAGGGAGCAGTCCCTGCAGCCCCAGGGGCCACCCAGCCTTCCCCTTGAGAGGGCTGGGACCCTGAGCCAGCTCAGACTCTGGTAGCTGAAGTCCCAGGATATCTAATGTCAATGCCTTTTATTATGAAAAGAATTTAATGTGACCAAATGCTAAGAGAGTAGAATACTGAACCCTGAAGTGCCCATTATCCTGTGTCAACAACTACCAGCAGGCAGGGCTTCTTTTCTTCCTTTTTGAGCGTCCCTCTCTGGAGGAGTAACACACAGTACTTCTTGAAAGAAAAGGGATGAAAAAAAGCATTATTATTATTAAAGTAAGAAAGTGTGTGTATGGCAAAGGGACACAGGAGCTAACTGGAAGAGCTCCTAATGGCCAAAGCTGGAACAGTTTGAGCAATAAAATAATATAGTACTGGGACATTGATATATAACCCAAAGCATAAATATTCATGAGTGCATACTGATATAAATAAGTGATTGAATAAATAAATAAATGGAGAATAGACAAACCTGCCAAATGAAAGAATTCTGAATAATTTATGTGGAACGTAACTCCTCATTCCTTAGGTGTGGGCTGCGCACGTGGACGTCCTTCTAAAGGGAACAGTGTGGAAAGGGGAAGAAAGAGGAACCTTGTGGTGAAACCTGACAAACACTAGCTCAGCCGGTGGCCAAGGTTAACAGCACCAGTGATAAGTCATGTGGGTAGCATGTACCATTGACAGGATGTGACCAGAGGACACTTGACCTCTGTGGTCTTCCTCATAAAAACCCAGAGTCCCAGTCTACTCATGAGAAACAAATTCACACAAATCCCAGTCAATGGACAGTCTACGAAATACGTGACCAGTCCTCCTCAGAACTGTCAAGGGCACCCAAAAGGAAAGTCAGAGAAACTGTCACACGCAAGAGCATCCTGAGGAGACAGGACCACTAAATGTAGTGAGGTGTCTTGGATGGGATCCTGGGACAGAGAAAGCACGTTAGGGGAAAACTAAAGAACCTGAATAAATTATGGACTTTAGTTAATAATAACATACCAATGTTGGTTCATTAGTTGTGACAGATGGACCACATTGACATAAGATGTTAACAAGAGGGGAAACTAAGGGGTATAAGGGAACTCTGTGAAAGTTTATTTTAAAGAATGCATTGTCGTAATTTTTCAACAGCTGTATTTCTGCGGGGGGGCAGACTAACTTCACTGAGCTGGGCTGGCGATGAGCACTCTGTCCTGCCTGCCTGATTTTGTTCTTGGATGTGCCCAAGAAGTAGGAGGGGGGACCATCAGCTTCCTGGCCCCAACCTCTGAACTTCCTATACCAGCTGGTGAAAAGCAGAGGCAAGGAGTTTATTGTGGAGAAGTGAAAGAGGATGTCCAGGAACCAGTTAGGCGTGCCGGGCTGGGCTGGAGAAGGCTGGCTGCCACTGGGGCTGTGGTCAGGTCCTGGGAAGACTGACTCACCGTGGCCTTGCCTGTGAGTCATGCAGCATAACACCCTGCACTGGGGTGGCACGCATTTGGTGCAGGGAGCGTTGCTCTACACCAGGGACCTGGCAGAAAATGGGGGATGGGTTAAAAGGGTGAAGCGAGCCTGCCCCTGCTCTTTGCTGGCACTATTCTTGTCCTGGTGAAAGATGGGGGCGGGCATTCGGGGCCTCAGTCATCCACCCCTGGAGGGAACCCATGCATGCTCAGCTACTGCTCCCCATCCCCTGAGACCACCCACTTCAGAAACCTGGGGTGGTGGAAGCACATGGGCTTTGAAAGCAGCAGATCTGGGTTCACATTCAGACTCCAATACTTGATAGCCGGGAAGCCTCAGGTGATTCAGTCACGCTCTCTGACCTGTTTCTCCAGTTGTAAAGTGCAGATAACACACCTGCCTCACCCATCTCATGAGGTTGAGTCAAGGATCAAATGAGAGGCTGTTGACCAATAGGCTCCATCTTCGGGGTTATTGTTTGGTTGGAGGTGGCAAGGATGGTCAGCGCTCTTCAGGCAGCAGGTGAGGACTTCATGGCCCTGGGGCTAATCTGGGATAGGGTTTTGTATGTATTAGGATGCTTTTGGTCATAAGCAATAGTAAATCCAACTCAAATTGGCTTGCATAGCTGAAAAGTCCAGAGACAGACCCAGGCTGTAGGAGCGTGTAACAGGGTTCTGACCATGTTTCTCAGTAAGTCTCTCAGGGAGTCCGTGTGGACTGACTTCTAAGGCTGGCTTCCATCTAGGTAGGAAAATGGTTGTTGGCGTCCCAGGCCACACATTCCACCATCTCCTAATAGGAGAGAGCTGCTTTTCCTCTATCATCAAATGTCCAGGGCTTCCCTCTCTTTGGTCTATTTTAGGCCACATCCTTGGCTCTGAATCAATCACTGAGGCCAGGACAAGCCATGCTGATTGGTTTAGGCCTGGGTTATTACTAAACCCAGACGAATTACTGAAGCAGAGAGGGATGGATTAAAATGATTGGCTTAGGCTAATCAGGGCCTGGCCTGGAGGCCAGAAGAAGGACAAACCCACCCCAGCCTTTGGCTGCCATAGTTGGAGAGGGGTGGAATGGATGCCAACAATGTCCACCACAGGTTTCTAGAATCCACCATGGTAGAGGACATGGTGATTTGCCTCTCTAGCATCCATTTCCCCCTTTTAGCTACAACCCTAATTTGCATTGGGGCTTTTTTCCTTCCCCATTCTTAGATTCTGTGTTTCTGATGAAGTGCCACTTCCCACTCACTGGAGAAGCATGTTATCAGTCTGTGCACTGTAATCTCCTGGCCATGGGATTGCTTCTCAGAAAGGCACTTAGCTTGATCAAAGCCAATGAAATGCAATGATACTGGGAAAGAAGGCTGGGACAACGCCAGCTGCTTTTGTCTGCTGAACTTGACCCTAAGAGGATATAAGGTCTGGAACTATTGATGCTGGCATTTTAGAACCACATGGAGAGAGCCTGAGGGTGGCGCCAAAAGAGAGATGGAGAAAAACCCACTGAAGCCACACACAAAGCTAATTCCTGGACATGTTAGTTTGTGAGCCCCATGTTTCCTCTTTGCTTTAAACCAATTTGGGGCAGGTTTTCTGTCAGTTCCAACAGTGTCAAATCATACAATTCTCCTTCCTGTTCAAGGGCAATGAATGCCCTGGGCAGTGCATGTGGGTAGTTAGAATGTTTGGGCCAAATTTTACCAAGTACATTTTGTCTTTTGACACTAATATTATGTACATGGGAAGCATCCCAGCCGTGAAAGATGTGGGAAAATGCTGAAATGCTGAATGAACACGGACAGGACTTAGTCTAGATCAGGGGTAGGCCCAAATCGGGCCCACAAACTGTTTCCATAGAGTTTTACTGGAATATGGCCATACTTTGTGGCTGTTGTACTACAACGGTAGAGCAGAGTTGAGTAGTTGCTTACGAAGTCTAAAATATTTAGTATTTGGCCCTTTCCAGAGAAAGTTTGCTGCCCTCTGGTGTAAATGATGGAAGAATAAAGTATTAGCAAAATTCTTCCCCCAAAATGAATACCTGCGTCCCCACATGGAAGCAACATCCTAGACCTCTGTAGCCCATTAATTATCAAGCCCTATTATTAGCATTAAGAAAGCAAACTTCCATTGAATTGAACTTGTCCCAGATAGTGAATGAGAGACATTCTGTCTTTGTTCAACTTTGGTCCTGCAGTGCCTGTATCTTAGCTTTGGTCACAGAGTGTCACAGAAGCCTGCAGGCCTAAGAACATTCATTTCCCACCCTGGCCACGACCCTCCCTCTGGTTGGAATGCTGAAGCTACTGGCAAATTCCTGCAGATAGCCCAGTGACCCACTTCCATAAGGAGCTAGGATCAATGTAAACGCAGTGAGAAAAAGAGACAGTTCTTCAGTTCTTATACTGGAATGTCAGCATTGTTATCTGTACATCTGACTTCTGAAGCTGATGGATTCCACTTCAAACAATATGGTACACTCAGGGCAACCAGGAAGCCCCATTTTTAATTCCTGGCTATCAAGCTCCTGCCAGAAGCACAGCACCACTCATACTGGGGAAATAGCTAGGGTCACATAAGCAACCACCCTGCCAGTGGTTTCTAAACTCCATCTCTCCGTGAAGTTAAATCACCAGGAGGCGACATACTAAGATCTAAGGCTAGCCTTCAAAGAAAGGCCATCAGGGAACTGTTTTTTAGTATTATGGCCTCCGCTTTTATGTGATGTCTTCATGAGAAGCGGACTTCATTGAGGATACTACTGCGTTGTCCACAGTACAGTGGCCAGAATCTAACTCGCAGCTTAGGTCAGAAATTATACCATGGAGGGCAGTTTAGGAATATTGTTGACTGGTATTGTCCTCAGGCAGGTTTGCATTGGCTTACCCACAAGGCCCCCACTTCTGCTCACGGTAGGGTCTGGCAGGCTTCCTGATTATGCAGCATTCAAGGTGGGTCTGAGATAGGTCCAAAGGGGATATTGGGGGGCCCTCTTCATATAGCAGTCTGTACTCAGTTTTTATTTCTTTATTGAGTGGGGGAAATATTTATTTGGGGTAGTAACCCATCTTGAATGCTATGTATCTTCTACAGGATAAATCTGAGAATTTACCAATAGGACCCACTTTGAATGCTGTTTAAGTTGGGAAACCCTCCAGACCCAAATGGGAGCAGAGAGAGTCATGGATACACCATTGTGCCCTGAGGTAAGAGTACCAGTAGACGACCCTCTCTACCTCGCCAGTTTTCCTACCCTTTGGGGCCCAGCTCAAATCCGCCCTTGGTATAAAGCCGGTTTAGACTGAAGCAATCCCTTCGTCTCTTACCCACACCAATTATTACCAAAATTAATCTCGTAATACCGTGAGGCTACTGGTGTTGGAGGGTTTGGCCTTTTGTTGTGGTGATGAGAAGTGTGCACTTCAGTCTGTTGATGTGCAGCCAGAACCTTTGTTAGCAGGGCCAAAGCAGCACAGGGGCAGGAATTATAATCCAGGGTGTGGATTTGGCTTACACTGCACCTCTAAGGGCTTGGCACCCTGTCCTCTCCCACCGAGGAGGGGCAGGCCACAGAGCCTCTGCCTTTTCGGCTTCTCCTTGGGAGAGGGTTTCTCACCGGACGAGGAACGCCAGGATTCCCAACTGTCCCTGCGCCAGCCCCCCTGCCTCTGGCCAGGACGTCACCCACCCACCCACGGCTGAGTGCCTGCCTGAGGGCTCGGGAGGACAGTCCCTGCTCATAGCCAGGTCGGTGAGACAGACACCCAGACGGACTGTGAAACTGTGTGGAGTGTTGGGACAAACAACTGCTCTAGGGAGCCTGGGACACGCAGCTTTTCCCCTCGTCAGGCTGCCGTCACCCCCACTGGAGAAGGTGTGAGAGAGGAACCCAGCTCAGACAGACCTCTTTGTAACCACTGGCAGCACGTCTGGAATCACACCCAGCAGGAGGCTGGTGGTCCTTGAGCAACTGCACAGTTCCTGGCAGTGGGCATTCTGAAGGAACTTTCTTGGTACCAGTCACAAACGAGAGACATCATAGAAAATGTTATTATTTTATTATTTCAAGGAGGTAATACATAGCCCAATACACCAAAGCACTAGGGAATCAGAGGCAGCAAATGGCCAGAGTTTTTGAGAAGAGCCTCCTGCTGCATCTCCAGGCCCCCGTCTGCCCACAGCCCACAGCTGCTTACAAGAAGGCCAGGCCGGCGACGTGGAGCTTGCTGTGACTGCAGCAGAGGACAGGGACCCAGCTCAACAGCCCACTGGCTGAGAAAGGGTTCTGAGTGGGCCGCAGAGGCCCCGCCAGGCTGAACCCACGGGCAGCACTTGGCCCTGCCCCGGCCAGGCTTACGCAGCCACAGCCTCAGCAGCAGCTCGCTCATCCAGCTCTTGACTTTGTTCTGTGAGCCTGGAGAGGGCAGGATGTGAATGGATCCTGAGTCAGAAATGAAGGTGAGAGACTTAGTAGTATTAATACTCTGGGTGAGAGACGACAGCACTGTCTTTGAGGAGGGCGGGCTGGGAGTCAGCTGGAGGAAAGATGGTAACACACAGAATGGCCGCGGGCTGAAGGCGCTGCCTTGAGGTCATCAGAGGGGTTTTTAGGGCACATGATGGGGTGGGCTGAGGGGTGGGCACTGGGGCTGCTTCCTCTGGCACAGAGTTGAACTAGAGGTTCGTTTTCCACTCATAATTGGTTTCCCAGGTCTACGTCACCACACCTGGGGCTGAAGCAGATCCTGCCTGTGCACCAGGCCGGCCTCGGAGCTGTGCAGTCTGCGCCCAGAGTGGGGGGAAAGAGATGTAAACTCCCGAGGCCGGTCTCCCCGGCTCAGCTCCCTTCCTGTGCAGGCGACCAGGGCAGGAGGTGAGCGCCCGGGCGCCTCTGAATGAAGTCCCACCATGGCTTTTTTTCTGCAGAATTCATTTTAGAGGGACCCAAGGCCCCAGCCTCACCATGAAGCAGATCTATTTCCACCCACTGAAGGCCACCTTCCTGGCGACGTAGTGGTGGTGCAGGTGGGGATCGCAGTGGCCGCTCTGGATGCTGTACACGTGGACGTCATTCGGTCCATCATGCCAGGCGAACTGGAGAGCTGCGGGGAGGGGCTGCTGCTCCCAGTGCCCACCGTCCCAGCCAGCCCTGACCAGGCCAGAGCCAGGTTTAGATGCAGCACAGCTGATAGATTTTTGGTTTGACAGGAGTGGAGAGGATTTTTTTTTAAACCACGCCACTGTGTTCTCTAAACCAAGAGCCATCAGTTTTGTTTTGTTTGACAAGAAAGGACAAAGAACCAAGTTCCACAGTGGCCAAGGCTTGTGCACCCAGAATGCAGTATGTATTGAAACGTATAAACCTTGGTCAGACCGGGGAGGTGAGTAAACACAGAGCCACGGGACCCCAGGTCCTCTAGTCAGTGGCAGGCTCTGCTGTTCCCTTGTCCTCGTGCTCCTCGAAGCCTGGGACTGGCTTCTGCAGAAAGTGCATGGTGGCCTGGATCACCTTCTCTGGTCCAATATTGTACACAGGGTGAGTGGGCTGCTGCAAAGAAGAGAACAGATGCCAGTTAATCACCCGGTGGTCCTTGGAGATGTGCACACCCTTTGCCCATGGAATGCACTTATAAGAATATAGCATAAGGAGTCATCAGAGATGCACGTGGAGATTTCTCTCACAAGGCCCTAATGTTCAACTAGCAGGGTATTGGTAAAAAACATGTTATGATTGGGACACAAAGGAATATTATAGAGCCATTAGAAACCATGCTTTCAAATATTTAATGATATGGGCAAATACTTATAACATAGTAAGTGAGGAAAACATGATGTGCGATATTGTCCAAAACTTCCTTTTTAAAGTGTTGGTAGATAGGACATATACGAACAGGCAAGATCTGGACATGTGCCAAAATAGGAACAGTGACTATTTTTCTTATTTATACTTTTATATACCAGTTATTAAAACAATGAACATGTATTTCAAGAAAAAGGACCACAACCCTTATTACACTTAAGTAAAGGTGTCAGGCCATATATAAAGTATTTTATATTATCCCACTATACCACAGAAACCCAAAAGAAACTTTGGTCTGAGACAGGGCACAATCCCAGGCCAGTATTCAGGATTCTTTTACTAGGAGAGAATGAAGAAAGAGAATGTAAGAGAGACTTAAAATTTTTTAAGAAAATACTATGAGAACTTCATGCCAAAACATATAAAAATTCAGACAAACAATAGTTTTATAGAACAATATGAATTTTCAAAATTGACTCAAGAAGAAATTCTTTAAAATCTATGTGAATAAATAAATAACAATTATTTATTCTCTGCTACCACCATCCCCCCTCCCCCCACCAAAAATACCAGGCCCACATGGTTTCTCAAGCAAGTGTTAGCTTGCAAGAAACAGATATTCTCTGACTTATACAAACTTTTTCAAGGACTAAAAAAAGTTTTTGACTTTATTTTTAAAAAGTAGAGGAGGAAGATAGATACACATCTAATTTTATGAGGCTGTAGTTTCCTGAAACAGAAGCTGGAAAAGAACAATACAATAAAACAAAAATTTAGATCAATCTTTCTCATAAACACACATGCAAAATATCCTAAATAAAAATACTAGCCAGAAATACTAGCAAAGTGGATCTGGGAGTATGTAAATCAGCACACTCACACTCTGTTATGACCAAGAAGGGCTTATCCTGGGAATGTAAGGTTAATGTCAGAATATATATTAACAAAACAGATTAAAAGAGAAAAATCAGATGTGGAAAAAAGCATTCAATAAAATTTAACACTAGATTATGGTTAAAACAAATAAAAAACAACCCAGCAGACCAGGAACAGAAGGGAACATCCTTAACCTGATGAGAAATATTTATCAACACCTCACAGTAAGCATCCTGCTTAATAAGGGAATTATAGAAGACTTTCTATTACAATCAGAAGCATGACAGGAATGCTTTCTATTACACCTCCACTCAACACTCAACAGGGGTTTTGCCATCATTACAAGGCAAGAAAAAGAAAATTCTTAAGAATCAGGAAGGAAAAGGCAAAACTGTCCTTATTTGAAGATTACATTACATTATAAATAAAAAAATCAGACAGGTTCTATAGACAAACTATTACAACTATTAAGAGAATTCAGCAAGGGTCCTGCAAGCAAGATTGAAATATAATTATCAATAGCATTTCTACACATTAGTAACAACCAATTACAAAATAAAATGGAAAAAATAGCAGTCACAATCGACACAAAAACTATAAATTTCTTAGACATAAATCTAACAAAAAATGTGCTAGTCCTTTATGGAGAAAATGGTAAAAGACCATTAAAAGACATGTAAAAAAAAAATCTGAAAAATTATGTTCATAAATGGGAAGCTTTAATATGGAAAAGAGGTCAGTTCTCTACCATGAATCTTACATTCAATGCAATTCTAATAAAAATTCCGTTAGTTTTTTGTGGGACTTGATAAGCAGATCCTAAAATGCATAGGAAATCCTAAAATGCAAAAGGCGAAGATTAGCCAAGGCAATTCTAAAGAACGAGGTGGGTGGGATTTGCCTACCTGCATTTAAGGTTTGTTTAAGACGGTGAAAGTAACAAACAGACCAAAGGCACAGAACAGAGTGTCCAGAAACAGTTACCTCATACACAGAAACCTGAGTATGTGACACACATGTGGTACACATCAGTAGGAAAGGCTGTAAACTTCAAAAAATGGTGCTGGTCAATTGGTTGTTCATACGGGAAAAAGTTAAAATCATATCCAACCCTCACCTCAGACAGAAATCAATTCCAAGAGAATTAATAAGCTAGATGGGAAAAGCAAAACTTTAAACTGTTTAGAAGAAAGTACATTTATGACCTCAGGGTAGGAAAAGATTTCTTAAATACCCCCTCCCCCTCCCCCCCCCAAACCCTTAAAAAGGCAAATAAAACTGTTTATACTTTATAGTTAATCAATCTATGCAACAAAAAATGCCAAAAACAAAGTGAAAAGACAAGTCACAAACTGGAAGAGATTCACCACACACACCACTGACAAAGGATTAGTATCAAGAACACACAAAGAACTCCTACAAATGTATAAGAAAACAGCAAACAACTGATATTACAAATCAATAAGAAAATGAGCAAAGGATAGGAGCTGGCTAGCAATTCACAAAAGACAACACAAATGGCCAACAGATGTTTGAGAAGATGCTCAGCCTCACTAGTAATCAGGGAAATGCTAAACAAAACAGATACCACTTCACATCTGTCAAGCTGACAGAAAAGAAAAGTCTGACTTATAGAGTGGCTCATCTTGGTCCCGTGTGAGCATAAAATAACCCAAGCGGTCCAGGGCCATCTAGTGCAGATGAAAACGTGTCTCCCCTAAAAACCAACACAAGAATGTTCACTGAACACTTTGTGTATTAGCAAAAACTGAAACCATCTCAATGTTAATCAACAGGAGACTAGAAAATTAAATCAGGGTACACTTAACAAGGGAATGCCATACAGAAGTTAATGAATAAACTAGAGCAACACATATGAAAATGATACACCTCAAAAGTGTAATGGTCACTGAGAAAAGTGATGCTGGGTAAGTGGTGCAGCGGATACTGTTATAAAACATTTGGGAACATACAAAACCACTCTCTATATTGTTTGTGGATGCATATCTATGTAGAAATAGCACAAAAACATCTGCAGGCATGATAAATGTCAAATTTAGGATGGGGTTACTCTGGGGAAGGAGGGAGGGAAAAGAATGGAAGAAGGTCACATAGGAAGCAAATATGGAAAATTAAGACCTGAAAAAGCTGAATGATTGTTACTTTGATTTTCTTGATTATGAGTGAGGCTGAGCATCTTTTCATCCACCTGCTCAGCCACTTGTGTTTCTTCTGTTGGAATATTTTGTGACAACCTGCACGGGACCGTACTCTGATGGGCGCGGACAGTTAGCTGGAGTCATGTCAGGCTTATGACCAGGCTCAGGAGCGTTTCCTGCAGCCAGGCTGGTCTGGGGCTGGATGCCACGGTGACAACATGCCTGCCCGGGGCTGACAGTTTTTGAGGGGCTTCATTCAAAACCCAGTTAAAATGCATGCAGGACAAATTGTGCTGAGGGCTATGATGAGCACAAACAAGGCTCTGGCAGAGCGTTTCAGGGCATCTCATTTTCAGAAGGTGCTCTTGAGAGGGCTTCTCTGGAGGGACGGACACAGCCTGAGAGCTCCAGGAGAAGACGGTCGGCCGTGCAGGGAGTGCTGTGTGGCCACAGATGCAGAAACTCGCTGCCTCTGAGTCTGCTTCCTCGGAGAGGGAACTAACGACAGTGGGCTAAATCCCAGACTCTGGGATAAGGACATAAACCCTGTCACGGGTTGGACGCCAGCCTGGAACCCTGAGTTTGCCAGCATATCCTCACGAGTGGGGAAGGGCTGCAGACGGAAGGAGGGAGGGTGGGAGCCACAGCTCGCCAGCCTGTCCACACAGGCCACACGCGGAGCCAGTTCTGCAGAGCAAGAGCGGCTGCTCTGCTCCCTTGCCAGCCCCGTCCCCGGGGCCTGCACAGAAGCGGTGTTAAGCCCCCATCCCGGTCTTACCAGGGCGTTTTCCGGCACACCCAGGACCACATCGTGCAACATGGCTCCGCTGCCGAAGTGCTGGGCTATGGACAGGCCGCTCAGGCAGTAGCAGGTGTGGTAGAAGTCCCGCGACCTGCAGGGACAGGGCAGCTCTGAGCAGGTGCTCCTCTGCTCCCCTCCCCACTACCCCCTAACAGCCTCCAACAACCACACAGACGCAGAGGCCCTGAAGCGCTCACACGTCCCACCCCACCCTCTACAAGCCTCGAAGCCTGAAGCCCGGCTTCCCCCAGCAGCATTTCTCAAAGCCCCATCATCCTTCCGCCCTGCCTGACGGCAGGAACTGTCATTTTAGAGTCCCTTCAGCTGTCTTCCAGAAATGGGCTCTCCAGGGTATGACTGGTTCTAAACTAATGTATTTAAAAAAAAAAAAAAAAAAAAAAAACCTCACACACTAAAATGTCTAGAAATGGACCCAATTCTTCCTTGGTAAGTTGTCTGGGGACTGGCCTTCAGCTGAACCTTCCCCGGATGCTAACAGCAGCAGGGTGTGTATGTGTGTGGTGGGGAGTGGGCAGTGAGCAGCAAAGGGAACAGTACTTGACTGGTTTCCCTTTTTCTTTTATCAGGGCACCTAAAGGTCTACTCTGTAATAGTTGTCATGATTATAATCTCTGTTTATGGCACTCAGAACAGGATACAGGATTTTAAAACCCCTATTTAAATCAGCTTGGATTAAAAAAAAAAAAAGAGGAAAGAAAAGCTACCAACCTAGCAGTCTGTCTACCTAACTGGAGAGGGGGTGCAAGTAAGCTGGGGAAGGATGGATGGGCACTGGAAGGGGGTGCTTCCTCCCTCTCCACACTAGCACTAAGCAGCTGGATGGAAGGGGACATCCCATCGGCTCTGAGTAGGGCTGAGGCCCACATCCCTCCCTCCCTCTGCTGTCCCTCTCTCCCCAGAGAGGAGGCACTCACTTGCCAGGTTTATCCAGGAGCCCCCCGGTGGGGCACTGGCAGCACATGAGAATGTACTCCTGCAGAGCCTGCTGATGAAACATCCAGCGGCTCATGCTCAGGGCAGGGTCACCTGCAGAAGACAGAGGATCAGCACGGGCCTGGGCCTGGTAGAAGTCCAGCACAGGATCGATGCCTACTTTGTATTTTATTGCCCAATGGGAACAGTCAAGGTTTCCCTCTCATCTTCTTGGACTAATCTTAAAAATTACATTCTGAGGACACTTCTTGTCTTCACCCAAGTCTCATGACATGTCCCTTCTCCTGAACACTGACACAAGTCAAAGAGCAGCAGGTCAGAGTGGCAACTGGTTTTATTTGAAGTGTCCCCTCACCCTGGATGACTATCCCAAACCATGTCCCTTGCAGGCACGGACTAGTTGTTCAGCTCAGCTTTCCAAACTGCTCTCTGTTACTGCTCCACAACTCCTTACCCTGGGCTCCTTAAGACATTTCTTCTGGCGCATCTCTGAAATTTGTTAACCAGACTCTAGCCAAGAGAACTCTAACCACGGTAATAATGTCTGTTACTTCTGTTTTGCTAAGCCTCAATTTAATCTGTCTCTAAAGGGAATTCTCCAACTAGTCTCTTGGCTCAAAAAATTTTCCTAAGATGCATTATCAGTAACTGCCCTCCTGCATCATATAACATGGTAGTCCAAGCAGAAATGGGCAATTCTGGTGATACACCAAACTACTGACCAGCAACTCAGCTGAGCTGCTTCACTCTGAAGTTCAGTCAGCATGGTCAGAGGATCCTGTGAAGACACAGTTATCGAAGGGGGAGGAGGGACAAATGGCCAACAGATAGATATGCACAGAAACATTCAGGTGGGAGTTGATTTTTTAAAAATACACACAATAGGATGTGCATTAAGTCTTGGTCAATCTTATACTTTGCTACCTGGCTACAAAGGTAATAACAATCTGTAAATGGCAAATGAAAGCTAATTTTTCTTCTAGTTTTTTTGTATCTATGCATTATTTTTCTATCTGGTTAAGATAATTTTGTATCTTATGTTTTTCATTTCACCCTATAGGCATACACTTTTCTGTTCTGCTACGTAATCTTCACAACCATCATGAAGAGCCATCACTGAAGAGCCGAACAGTATTTCATTAAGTGGGTGCATAAGGTAATGGCATCAGTATAGGCACTGGACCAAAACTCTCATGTATATGTATGAGGAGAGAATCTTCTGTGGTAAAAATTTGTCAAAGTTTATAGTAAATGTGGTATATAAAGAGAGTATGTAAGTGAAATACTTAATTTTGGAATATTTATATACATAGACTACCACAGAAAATTAATGATTTTTAGATTTCTTAAGCGAGAGATGGAAAGAGAGATGGGGGCAGTGGGGAAGTGATCACTGGTTCCTAGGTTGAACATTGGATGAGCTACGCAGTTGGCTAACATTTGGGCGCCGGGTACAAAACCACTCATCTTCAACACCTGGATCCTGCCTGGCCCAGGGGATGCTCATACCAGAAGATGCACAGGGAAACTGAGCCCAAGGGAGGAGGGGCACTTTCAGGTCCCCCTTCTCGTGCTCAGCCCAGGACACACGCTTACTGAAGTGCTCTGTCTAGAATTATTTCCTTCAAATAGATTCACAGGAGTGAAGTGATTCATTTAAACAGAAAAAAAAAATATTTTCAAGGTTTTTAATAGATATTGATAAACTGCTTTAAGAATTTATATAGTCACCAGCAAAATTTAAGATTTTTCTGTACTACTGTCCAGCCAGCACTGGTTACCTTTTCAAAAGTTCTCAGCAATTAAAATGTTGAAAAGAAACAATACCTGATCGTATGTTTTGATTTGCATATCTCTAATTATTAATTAGGGTGAACTTTTCCCATACCTTTTACTCACTAGTTGTATTTCCCTTTTAGAGTGTCTGTTTTCTGAGATCCAAAAGTCAATTTTATTAATCTAGCTTTTTACTATATTTACCCTTTGTCTGTATCATATGGTATACTTATTTCTCCCTTTTTGTTCTATTTTTTTTGGTTGTATGGGTTTTTTAAATTACATATTACATATGCTATAATCACACTGTTGATTTTTCCTTTGTGATTTCTTCTTTAAAGAAGCATATTTAATGGGTATAGGAATTTGGGGGGATGGTGAAAATTCTAAAATTGATTATAGCAACGGTTGTACAACTCTGTGAATACACTAAAACTACTGAATTATACACTTCGGGTGAATTGTATAGTAGGTGAATTACATCTCAAGAAAAGTTGTTATTCTTAAAAGCATATTTATTAAAAGACTTACTATAAGGTAAATGATTACTGCTAAAATTGAAATCTGAAAAGAAAATGCTATATTTATTACTAAATGGAGTGTTTTAGTTACTTCCTACATTATTTTTTTTAATTTAAAAAAATTTGGGGGGAGGTAATTAGACTTGCTTGCTTTATTTATTTATTTATTTATTTATTTATTTAATTTTAATGGAGGGACTGGGGATTGAACCCAGGACCTCATGCATGCTAAGCATACAACTGAGCTATACGACTAAGTATACAACTGAGCTATGACTGAGCTATACCCTCCCTCTTCTTCCTACATTATTGAAGTCTAAAGGTTCAAAGTTCATAAACTCGACAAAAGCTTCCTGAGATCTTGAATTTGCCCATCAACACACATAATCAGGTGAGATGAAGGGAGATATGATTACAGGGTGATAACTGGGCACTGGAGTCAGCCTTTTAAGTCCTGTATATCGCTCCCTTAAAACACAGATCCCATTATAATGTCATTTTGCATTTCAAACGTTCCTTTTATCTGAGAAATCAAACATTTTTCAAATAGTAACTGACAGGTGCAGCCACATGTAGCTCAATTTCAAGGGTGGGTAAATACAGCCTGGGTTATGGGGGTATGGGGTACGTCCCAAAGAACATACAGCAACTATCAGTCCAAATAGAAACTCACAGGCCTGCTGCTATTTTAATGCTCCACAAAAAAAAAAAAAAAAAAGTCACTCTAATTTAGTTAGCATTTGATATTTTTAAGATAGTAAGAATAATTCATCCTACTCAAATACCATCTTCTACACATAAGGCAGCCACCACAATGAGCTGTGACAGCTACTTGCCAAGCGGGACTGGCCTGGGTTCCTGTGCTGCAGTGTGCCAGTCCCATGTCATCTTTTTAGTTAGCAGTGTGATCATTGTCTTTTAAAAAGGTATTTGTTCACTTATTAAAATAAAAATAGTAATGCACATGGTGGGAAAAAAAAGTACAGTATAGAAGGATATAAAATTTTAAAAGTCTCCCCTCCTTCATCTCCTACCCTTCTCCCAAAGGTACCCACTGTTAAAGGGGTCTGGGGTGGGGTGTACACTTCCAGGAAAGCTGTGTGGATGCACAGACAGTCTGCTCTCGGCCTGGCCTTCAGCACCTTCTGCTGCGTCCTGGAGAGCTTTCCACATCAGCCCACAGTACGCAGCTACTCTATGGAGTTGGGTTGTCTGCTATTAAAACTTAACTTCAGCCCACATCCTTTGCAATGTCTGTGCAGGAAAGCTCCCACTGGTACCCTTGCTGGGTTCAAATAATTTAAACTAAAGTCTTCAAACTACCCTCCAAAAAAATGACACACCTATTTACAGCCCCTCTAATAGTGAAAAGTGCCTGTTTTCCCACACTCTCCCCAACATAAGGTATCCAGTTTTCTAATCTCTGCCAACCTGATAGTAAAAACAAATAGTGCCCCGCTGTTTTTATTTGCATTTCTTTATCATCTTTTCGTCTGATTAATGGCCCTCTGTAGTGGTTACAAGCAGGGCTCTGATCCCTTGGGAAGTGGCAATCAGGTATTAGAAAGCAAGTCACTTACCCGCACTGTATTCCTCACCTGTAAAGTGGGGTAACAATAGTACCTGTTTCATAGGGTTGTTCTGAGGATCAAATGAGAAAATATATGTGAAATATACCCAGTTCCGTCCCTGGCTTACGGTGAGCACTTGGTAATTCTCAGTAGTTGTAGCAGAAATTACAATAATAATAGTTGTTCTTATTCTGTCTGTTCTGAACCTGTCTGTCTGGATCCTTTGCCTGTTTTTCAACTGTGTTGTTCATCTGTTTCTTACTGGTTGGTATGACTTTCTCAGATTAATGAAATTAACTCTTCATCAGGTGTCACAAATATTTTTCCCACCTTGCTACTAGTTTTGTTTATAGAATTTCTTCTTTTGTAAAATTTTTGTTTCTCTTTATGCAAGAACTACATATTAGTAGAAAAATTAGAAAATACAAATATAAAAGAAAACAAACATCACCAGTCATTTTACAACCCAGATACCGTCTATTAATATCTGGAGTCAACTTCACTGAAAATGGAATTACATATATCCTGCTTTGAAATCTAACTCTGATCACAGTATATTGTGAATATCCTTCTACGTCACATCTCCTTTTGACTCCCAATGTCAGTATTTTGCCCACAGCTCAAAACACTCCCTTCTTCCTAGACCCTGGTCTGGTCAAAGTCCGCTGTTTCTAAGAAGTGAGTTTCAGGCTTCTCCCAGGCAATGAAAAAAGCTGGAAGCACCAAGATTCACAGGCAAAGCTTTAAATGTGACGCATCCCCCAGCACTTGTGCTACAATAAACAAAGAGTGAACCAGAGCCTCTCCTGAAGACTCTGGCAGGCAGCGCTGTTACAGCTCTCACCAGATCTTCTTGGCAGCTACAGAATGACTGCATCTTATCCCCACCAGAGACAGGCTTGTAAAAGGCTGACGGCTTTACCAGAGGCTTGACCTCACCAATTCCAAAAACAGATCACTAAAACCCCAAGTTATTTCTGTTTTGAAACGCTGGTCTCTTGAGGAATTTCTGACTTCCCTACTATAGTGTTCAAGCCAGAGACCCAGCAGGCGCCAGAGCCAGAGGAAGGTTACGTCTCAGGACTCTCAAACTGCAAGCCCAGGGGGCTCTAGGCCAAGGAGCCTTAGGACAGACTGAGATGGGGAGATGGGGAGACGGGACAGAGCTCTGTTCGCTTCAATTAAGAATCAAAAGAGAGGGGCTCAGAAAAAAACAGCCAAAGAAGAAAAAGTGTGTGTGTATATGGGGCAGGGCTGGGGGGGGGAGGTGTACAGTAGAAAAGAATCTCATCTTCTGCATTTGAGCAATTAAGTACTCAACTACTAAGCCCAAAGAAAAGCATCCCTCTGGGCCAAGGGATCTCACTCCAAGACCAGATCAGCACCCAGCAGGGCAGACATGACTTCTCTCTCCCACTGGTTTCCGCAGAGACACCCTGTTCTCACACAGAATAAACGAGAAAGGTGATTCCAGAGGCAGCAGGTGGCCTGAGATCTTGAAAAGTAATAAGGGCAGGCTCCCAGAAGTGCGCCTGCTATCTCACTCCTTGGATCTGCATTCCCATCTGAGGCTCCACAGAAGTAAGCATGGGCCTCTCTACCTCAGTGGTACTGGTGGAACAAATCTGCATTCAGGATTCTCCAGGGAATTTAAAAATCACATTTCTAATGGTGACAGCTAAGCAGCCAGCCAGGCATGGGGTCTGTTTCTCCGCCCCTTCGTGCAACTACCTTCCCTTCCACTGTCATGACCATGTGTACAGCGTGGGTTCTCAGTTCTGGCATGACCCATACGGAGCTCTGCGTTGGAAACTGGGGCTTCACACCCAGCTGAAGTGGCCATCACCGGGGGCCAGGCACTCACCGCCTCCTAGCCACAGCCAGTGAAGCAGCGGGGACCCCTAAACCACTGGAGGGAAATCCTGGTTGGCACACATGTCCGCTCAAAATCCAGGACAGACAGAGCCTGTTCCGAGCCCTCTGAAAAAGCACTCTGGCCTCCTGACTTGGTGAGCAGCCGAGGGAAGTCTCGAGGCCCTGCCAACCGCCCCCGGGCTCACCTTGGGCGTGCAGCGCGCGGTGCAGCAGGGGCAGGAGCCCCGCCTGCCAGAAGGAGTAGCAGCCGTCCACCAGCTTGTTGCAGCGGCCCTGAAACCCACCTTCAAACCGCATCTGCCGGCTCGTCACCCATTGCTGAGGAGGAGACAGAGAAGGGAGAGCAGCTGGAGGTTAAAAGAGACATGAAACACAGCAAGACAAGATCTCCAGAGGCTGATCTAGGGATGGAGGGTTCCTGTCTCTTGGCTTCTTGGGACCGAGTGCTGGTGCTTCGGCCCCTGACCTCCTTGCCCTCGCTGCTGAGACAAGAGTGGAATGTCCAGTCTGACCCTTCGGAGGCAATAGGCATGGCTCTCTGCTCAGTGTCTGACAGACAGCTAACCACCTATTCATTCCTGGGCTCCAAATGGGTTCTGGGGCTGAGAGAACAAAGGAGCCTAGTGGGCTTGGAAGGAGACCTGCAAACATCTGTTAATAAACTAGGGAATTTAAGACAAGGCTACCAGTGGCTCGTTTCATCTCCCTGCTCAGGGAAGTTTATTAAAAGCATATAAATGGAGTTTTGTGCTACATTCATCAGATGATCTCAAGCTGTTCTTGACTTTTATTTGGCACCTGAGGAGATCCATCCATGGTTTCTTAGCACATCCATCCCTCGCAGGACTGGGAACAGAAGCCATCAGTCCTGATTCCCAGTGATGGCTCTATGCAGTCCAGCCCCTCTGCTTCTCCAGGGAAAACTGGCTGGCTAATTAGAAGAAAATATTTTACTTCGAACCCGTAAAACGGCTCTTGATGTCACTCAGTGATCACACACGATGCATTCCTCGCTTATCTCCAAGTTTTCTCAACACATTCTCCTATAAACATCAAGATAGTCAAGGGCTTGGCCTTAAGGAATGAGCAGAACCAACTGTCTGAGCAGATAATGACATTTCCAGTTCCCTCCCAGCCCTCCATGGCAGTTTCAGCCTCCAGCCGGGGACTCCCAGAGCTGCCTCGCCAAACTGGAAGACACAGAGAAGCCTACTTCCCCTGAACCTGGGTTCTTACCAGCCTGAGTTCCCGAAAGGGGCCACTAAGGACCCTCTTCAGAAGGGGTGGGAGGTATGCAGCCATCCTTTACTGTAGAGTTTAGATTATATCCCTGTTCAAGGCAACACCCGCCCATAGAAAGCCATAATCCAAAATTCTTAAAAAGAAAGTCACAAAAATACTGAACTGCAGGTGCAGGCACTAATATATCCCCAGTCAGTCTTAAATGAACCAGTGCTTTAGGGCAGATGCCCTTTAATGAAAGTAGGCTAAGCATCACTCAAGAAAGAAAAACAGGCATTACAGGAGGGAGGCCATTCTTCATTTTCACTTATCCCACAGATTTAAGTGTTTTTAAGCCAGACTAATTAATTTTTTCCAGTGCCCAAGACCATGGGTTTATTCTGTTTCCCTTAGCTTTATGAATTCATAAAATCCTTCAGATACGGGTCCTAGGTCTCCCAGAGCAAAGAGAGGGGAGGGAGCAGTCCGGGTAAGAAGGATGCACCTACTGTGTGCCAGGCTGTTTGTATATATTCTCTCCTTTAACCTTCAAAGAACTGTCACCTCTACCTTATAGAGGGAAAAAAATGAAGTTAAAACAGATTAGATCATTTCCAAGGTCACATGGCTATGAAGTGGTAGAGACAGGGTTCAAATCCAGAATACTGCCATTGTGACTGGGGCATTCGCTAATTACATTCCTTATTTCTGCCTGGGAGATGGGAATTTTATGTTTCACGCCTTGTTGGTGATCAGATTTTAAAGTGTCTGATGAGCTCTTAAGTCCATGCATGAAGTTGGCCATTTCGGCATAAACCTTCAAGGCTTTAAGAACCTTCAAGAAGAGTGTGCTATAGGTGGCTTCCTAAAGACAAGGACAAAATGCTGCTGGTCATGTCTCTACAAAGTCTACGAGAAATCGCTTGGAAGCTCACAATGGGTCTCACAATGGCCCCTGTGATGACATCTGAACTTGGGGAGAGGAGATGAGTGTCAGCTGCAGCTGGTTTGCTCGGAGGTCATGGTCAGGGAGTAAACGCTGCCCCAGCGACAGCTCCCTGGTGGCTGTGTGTGCGTGCTTGTGCAATAGGCCTCCAATGACAATTTCACTATAATCCAACAACTCCCTGAAGTTCATTCTGAACACTGCTCAGGAGCTTGGGGTTCCCGCACAAAAGCCTGGGCCACCTGCTCAAAGCACTTACCCGGCTCATGTGAAGGTAGTTATTAATGTTCACGTAGAGCAGCAGGTAATACAACCTTGGCTTCAAAATGCCTCAAAGCTCTTCTTATAACTTTTTCTCTCAGGAGATTCTAAGACACATGATAACCTCTAATTTTAAGAAGCTGAAACTACACTTTCCTTGGAAGTAAGTCGAAGGCACTCTGGCCCACCCCAGGTGTCTGAGGGACTCAAGGTCTGGGGTTGGCCTAACACACTATGTAGAAAGTTCAGAGCAGGAAGATGGAAAGGTGGAAAGAAGGGAACCGAGACAGAGTGGACATTCCCTGCCCCCTCCCCCACTCTCTCAGAGTTGTGTCAAGTGCTCCGACAATTAGATCTGAAGCCTTATTATGGGACTGTTAGTTCACACACTCAAGGCAAAAAGTCTGTTAGCCCTTCCTCAGCCAAACCATCCCAGGACCTGCGTGTCTGAGTAATCACATCACAGGGGCCTGGGGCCTGGGGCCTGAGGGGAAGATGGACTGACAGACACTTACCAATAAGCTCTTCAAGTTCAAGGAGCGTTCCTTCTTGAGAATGACCAGTGCGGCCAGGCCACAGAAAGTGTAGCCTCCATGGGCTTCCATGCCCGGCACCCCGCCAATCCCACCTTCCCAGTTCTGACACCTAGGAGGAGAGTGAGAAAACCGGATTGAGTGGTCAGTGTCCACCCACGAGAACAAGTGCAGGACCATGCGGGACAGCAAAGCACGAGTTCATTCAGATTAATGTGTAAGCCACTGCAACTGTGAATGGAAAGATGCTAATTAACTTTTGCAAATGCCTTTTCCTCAAAAAAAAGAAAGAAAGAAATTCAGAAATAACCTACTAACGTAACAAACACAGTACCTGAAAATCATAGTACTTTTTCGGAAAAAGTTATAAAATCATACATATAGTATAATAACCATCAGGTTAAAATAAAATTGAAAAACAACCACTAATCTAGTTCTCTTTTAGTACAGGTCTATTGCTGATACGTCTCCTCTTCATTCTTCTGTATGTTCAAAAAGTTTCTATAGTGACATATATATCTTAATAACTATTCAAAAGAAATTTACTTTTAAAAGTTATAATTTCTTATATTTTCAAATTACTCTATCACTGTAATAATTATTATTTGGGGTTAGACCATATATTAAGAGTTTATTTTCTAGTCATAAAAACATGCATAATCTTTGACACAGCAATGCAAGGTTATTTCTAGGAATTAATCCTACAAAATAAAGTAAGAATGTGTCCAACGATTAGATTATCAGAATGTTTACCGTATTCCCATTTATAACAAGGAAATATTAGAAAGAACTCAGAAGCCCAACAGTAAGTAACTGGTTATATAAATTATGGTATATCTGTATAATACTACACAGTCATTTAAAATGATGCTACTACAGCACTCTATTTAAAGATGTTCCAAATAGATTACATGAAAGAAGTTATAAAATAATAATGTACTATATGATTTTTCTGGAATTCTGAAAAGATACACACAAAAGAGTGGTTGGTGGTAGATTACAAATGGTTTAGAGTTTCTTCTTTTTGCTTGTCTGTAATAAACATGTTTTATCTGTGAAATACAGAGATTTTCTTTTCAGTATATCTTCATGTAACACAGAACTTTACCTCCACAGGTATGTACACAGAGTCACACTCCATACAGGTGTGCCCACCTCGCAAATCCTAGCTGGAGAACAGCTGCACAGGTGGATGAGCACTTCATCCCAGAGCTGGGAGAACTTCCAAGTGGGAGAGAAAGGAAGCAGTAATACCTCCTTCCTTAAAGGAGAGGAAGGCCTTGAGAACTCAGAGGCCTTCTTCAGAGAGGCCCCAGGCCCAGGGAGATCATGGCACAGATGCGGAGTCAAAAACTGGCTACCATTCCCTGAACAGACTCTTCAGCTTCCTCCATCTCCCGACCCCACCGCCACCCAAGTACACACAATCCATTTTCTTTCCAGTGCATGTGGCTTCGTGGAGCACAGGAATAGCTCAAGTCTGAAACGTCTGATGAGTGAAGAATATGCAAGGGATCTTTAAAAATTTTTTTTCTTAACTTTTCTTATCTTTAATAATTTTTTGAATTAAAAAAAATTCAAACAGTGTAAAAGAAAAAGCAGTAAAAAGTTGTCCCCTGCTGACCCTGGCCTCCTAGTCCCTCTCACCAGCAGTGACCACTGTCAGTTTGTGTCTCAGTCTCTTTCTCCCTCTCCCTACACACACACACACACACACACACACACACACACACACACAAATAATATACATACATATATCCCACTTTCCCTCCCTTTGTTTTTACGTGCACAGGAGCAATTTAGTAAAACGGGGGTATCTTCTAGCTAAACATAATGGATTGAACACAGGGGCCCAGTAAAATGAAAGTAAAGGGATTTTTTTAAAAGGGTAAACCCACAGAGTAAAGAGAATAGGAGAGGATATGAATACAGACAGGAGATAAAATTTTGAAAGACAGAAAAGGAGAGAGAGAAGATAACTGACTTGACAGAGAAACCTAAACCAGCCCCAGAAGGAAGCAACAGAAAGCAAGGTGATGTGCTCCGACAACAGCCTGAGGGACTGGAGACAAAAGGTACTCAAGTGGGATGCGTTTGAACCAAGTTGATCGGTTGTAAATTTATAAAAGAATCAGTTAGACGTCCAGGTACCCAGCAGAAGTACTCAAACCCAGCAGAAGATGGGAAGTTTCAGGGGTTGAATCAAAAGGATCTGAATTCCAAGATATTCAGCACAGCTGAGAACAAGCAGGAGGCACCGTACTGAGCAAGGGGATAAAGTGAGCGTCTACAATCTAAACACAAACGCCCCCACCCGCTTCCCCTACTAGTATTTCACAAAGCTGGCTGCTAACTTCATACCCCAACCAGGAACCTGGAAGATTCTTCTCTAGGGGAACGACTAAGTCCAAGGGAAAAAAACTCTACAGATAGTGATACATGAGCATTTCCCCACGAATGGCTGGATCCCAGCCCCCCCTGGCACACACAGTTCCCCATCAACTTTCTAGCACTTGACACTTAAATATGAACACCAGACATTTGAGCAAAGTCTCTTTCATGTAAACATGAAACAAAAATAAAACAAACAAAAATAAACTGGAGAAAGTAATGTAGGGACAGAAGTAAATTTTAAAAGTTAAATCTTTAGATAAGATACTATATGAAATAAAGACACTGCAAGATAAAATATCCCTGAAACAAGAGCAGGAGAGTCTATTAAAAAAAGAATTCTTGGGGGGAGGGTATAGCTCAGTGATACAGCATGTGCTTAGCATGCATGCGGTCCTGGGTTCAAGCCCCCGTTCCTCCATTAAAATAAATTAATTAATTAACCTAGTTGCCTCCTCCCTCAAAATAGTAACAATAATTTTTTTAAAAAGAAGAATTCTTTTTTTATACATGGAGATTAAAAAATAAGTCCTGGAAAATTTTTAAAAGAACTACAGAAATAAAAGCCCGACAGAAAGATTACAAGATAACAGGTAAGTGGATCTCTTAGAAAGTACAATAATAAAGATTAAGAGGTGGAAAACAGGCAAAAAGTTTCTGAAAAATTAGAAGATCAACCCTACTTATAGGATATTATAAAAAAAGTAAACACAGAAAACGGAGGAGAAGAAATCAAAGAAATAATCAAGTTTCTTAGAAGTAAAGTACATGCAATTCTAGATTGAAGACATCTAAGTGCCCAGCACAATGAATGAAAAAAAAAATCCATATCATGGTTCATCAGCATGAAATTTCCAAACAGCAAGATTAAGAGAAACAAAACAAAAACAAACAATGGATTGGGCATACAGTGGGTTGGGAGGCAGTAAAGCACAGTGGGTACAACAGGTTTTGGTCACTTTGTATTTCAGCTTAACATCAAATTCAGTATCCCTTCATTTTACATATACGGAAACTACAACATGGAGAGGTTAGATAACTTGTCCAAGGCACAAAGCTAACAAATGACAAAACTGGGCTTCAAACCCAGGCAGTCAGAGTTTCACATCTAGTAAGTGCCTAATATACCAATCCTCCTGCAAATAACAGCTCTACACTCTGAACAAAACACACTAGAACAACTTCCTGAGGGCTCAGGAAACTGAAAAAAGGTGGGGATTTGAACGCTGGAGCAGTCAGTCCCTCCCTTCCCTCACTGTATTTGTTTCTTCCTGATTTGCCCTCAGGATGGCTACAGTTGCCCAGCATGGCAGCAGCAGCTCAGGGGAAGGCAGCTGACACTCATAGAAAACCCACCATCTTTCTGGCAGGAAGAACCAAGCTGACAGAAATTGAGCAGGAATCCTAGAAAGAGGAGCACCAGAGAAGGAAAACCCCAAATTCCAGGTTTAAACTTGGCTCAAGTTTCTACCTGACCCTGAATCACACACACATGCACTGGGCAAACTGAAAGCAGCATCTGACCAAGAACTGATCCCAGAGCAGAGCCACTGCCCTTGCAGGTGTGTCTAACCAACTTGACTGCCTGCTAAACATCAACACTCTTCAAAGTAATCTAACAGAACCCAGTCTCTACAATGAAATATCACAATGGCCAGGGTACCATCCAAAAATTATTTGACACAGACACTCAGGAAAATGTGACATGTCAACTCCTAGGTATCCAGATGCTGAAATTCCCAGACAAGAATTTTAAAGCAGATATTATAATTTTATATTTACCTCAGTGAAGTTAAGAAAAATACACTTATAAAGAATAAAAAATGGGCGATCTCAACTGAGAAACAAAGTACAAAAAAGAACCAAACCCAGACAGTCTAGCTCAAAAGGCCATACTCTCACTCCTTTAACTACAGCTCCCTTAATATTGAGTATCACCCACCGAGTCCTCAGTAAATGCTGATTATCATTATTATCAGCCTTTTTAACAGTGACAGACACTGGAAGCCAGAAGGTAATGGAGCAACATTTAAAAATTCCAAAGGAATGCAATTTATACAGTAGAAATCTCTAACCAAATGAACCATCAATCAAGTGCAAGACTAGAACAAAGACACGCAAAATCTTAAAAATGCATCTCCCAAGTTCTCTTTTTTGGGATCTACTGGAACACATGCTTCATTAAAATGAGTACGTGAACCAAGAAAAAGGAGGACAGGGGCTTCAACAAAGCAGAGAAGTGAAGTGAATTTCATGCTGAAAGGAAGCTTCTGCATGCCTGCTGTGCGGCAAGCTGAGAGCAATCTGTCCAGACTGAAGCAGGAGGGCAGAGGCCCGAGGAGGGTAACTCAAAACACACGTGCACACACACCTACTCAAGTACACACACAAAAGAGAACTGATACATTTCCTGAGGTGTCTGATTATATTTAGAGTGATCTTACAGCTCTGGCAGAAGATTTGGGAATGATTTCATGATACATACATTAAAAAAAAAAGGTAATGATTAATTCGAGGAAAATAAAAATTACAGAAAAAAGTAAATATGATCATAGTATATCACTTGGTTTAGCTGTAAATTATACTTTCATAGTAACAAGTATTACTTTGATAAAAATTAGAATGTAAAAAAAAAACAGTACGGCCTGGATATAATTCCTTAATAGTACATATAAATCTACTATGCATTTTTTTTAAAGTTATGAAACACCTGAAGCATCCAGAAAAGTACAGCAAATAATATACAGAACGAACATACATGTGCCTAACACCTGGCTTTGATTTAGCCACATGCATTTCAGGTCTTTTTATTTTAAATAAAGAACAATTACAGATACAGACGAAGTCTCCTGTGTCGAAGTACAGACCTCCCTTAATCTCATTTTTTGTGCTTTCTCCCCAGAAGTAACCAGCATCCTGAATTTGGTGTTTATCCTTCCCAGCATGTTTTTATGTTATTACATGTGATTCTTCCCACAGACAATATAGAACTGTTTGGCGTGTTTTCAGATTTTAAGTAAATGTGCTGATCTGCATGCTTTCTTTCATATCCTTTTTATTTTTTTAACTCAGTAGTGTTTTTGAGATTGATCCCTATTTACACGACTCTCTAATGCATTCATTTTAACTGCTCTATCATAGTCCAGCATTACTACATCACAACTTGCTTATCCACCTCATGCTTGTGAACATTCAATGCGCTTCCAGTTTTTTGCTATTAAAAGTAAGTCCTGTGTTTGTCTCTCTCAGCCATGTGTGTGAGTTTTTATAGAAGTGAAATTTTGAGGTCATCAGCAAGGGCATCTTTGACATATTTCCAAATTGCTCTCCAACCTGGTTAAATCCATTTAGACTCTGACCAATACTGTTATCCAAGTTTTTGATCCTTGCCAATCACATTAAAGAAAGTTTGAGAAAAAAGCAAACTTTTAAAGTATTTTTGAAATGCACAATTCTTCAACCATAAGACATCTCCTGTGATTTTATATTCCCTCTGGTCCTTCTGCATTTGCTTTATTTTTCAGAAGTCTTGACCACTTGCTGTCTAAGAGGCCAAGATAAACCCCAGCCTCTCTCACCTTGCTATCCATTCGGCAGTGCCCTCAAACAGGTCTGGAGTGATGATGTTGGTCAGAGAAGCTACCGAGGCGGCACAGTATGCACTTCTGGAAGGACAGAAATAGAGGAGAGGGTGTTAAGCTTGAAGGTAGAGCCTGAACAAGGCTCACGGAACTTCTTGGGCGAATTGCTCTCTGCTGTAATCACTGCCTGTCCTCACTCTTGGCCCACAGTCAGTCCTCCTGGTGTCCAACCGGGCACTCTGACACTCTGGATAGAGTTGCTCACAGCAAGGTTTCTGTGAAAGAACATGACATTCTATTCTCCCTGCCTCCACATGGCCAAATCTACACCAGACAAAATAACCGTACCAATTCATGTCAACAGGGAATTTAGCTCTTCTTTCAAAGGCCCACGAAGGCTCCCAAAATTCCTCGGTGTCATTCAGGTATTTCTGATATGCCCATTCATTCAGCTGTCAGTACTGTTTTAGACCCAGGATTTGTCTGTTTAATGGCATGGACATGCTAAAGGTTAACTATATTTTTTTCCACAACAGACACTCCAAAAGCAGGCCGCCAGACCCCAAGGGCTGCTGAGACCAGGCAAGGGGAATCAGAATAGGTGAGCCCAGTCAGATTCACTCTTTAGGCCTCTAGAAGGAGAAAAGAGTTTTCATTTCAAGCACCTCACCGGTCACACTCACTCACTCACTCACTCACACACACATACATGTGCACGCGCTCGTGCACACGCACTTTAAAAAGAAAAAACGTCTTTTTTTTGTCATGTTATCCTACTTGATTTGGAATAATTCTTGCCGTTTTATCCTGCCAGCCCTAATTCTTCTCAGGACACATTTTATTTCAGCCTCTTCCTCTATTATGTAGAACACGTCTACAAACTGTCTTTTCTTCCCTTCTATGGTCTCTTCAAATATCTAACATCTCAGCTCCATTTTATGTTGAAGACAAAAATTATTCTAATTCTGGTTACAGATCCTTTTTCTAAGGGCTCCTAAGGAATAGAAACAAGAGGAAAAGGAAGGCTCTAGTTTTGATATTATTCAACATGGTTATAATGTTACGCCAAATGCACTGAGGCAGTCCAGTAAGCTGTGTGCATTATTATCCTCCCAGCATTTTTATCAGCCTGCTCATGGAGGTGGAGGCACACCAGCAGGCATCAGAAGCACGCAGGAGTCCTTTGTGCCAAATGTTATCATCTACATAAACTGACTGCTCTCAGGTCTCGAGCCTCTTAGAGGGTCTCAAAAGTATTTGCTCTTGAATCCTAACGAACCTCTGAGGAAGGCAGGTGGCCAACAGTGTAGTTTGCCTCTCATCAGTGGAAGACCTGAGACCTGCTTCCAGAAGCCACTAGTCCTAGACCTCACACAGAGATGGGGAGCGAGCAAAAGAAACCTGTTTGTGCAGCATCTTCTTCTCTCCCTCCATCCAGTCATCACAATTCTCAAATCTATCCACCTATCCTCCATCCTCTCTGCTGTCACCTGAATCCAAGTCACCATTACCTGTCCGGTCTTCCTGCCTCCAGCACTGAAGCCAGAGGTGCTTCACTAAAGCACTACAATCTGTTCCCTGCAACTGCAGAACGTCTAATAACATACAAATCAGACTGCATCACTCTCTACTTAAAACTTGCCAATGGCTTCTCACTGCTTTTGAAATAAACTTCAAATTAAGAAAAATAAAAATAAATAAATAAACTTCAGACTTCAAGGAGACTGTGGGCTGTTCCCAGCCTGGCCTTCCAGCTTCACCTCGGGCTCTGCCCACCAGGCCCTCTGTGCTTCAGCAACACCGAACTTCTCCTTTCTTAAACACACATTACGCTCTGTCACCTAAACTTTTGCACATGCTGGGTCCATGTCTCCCCACTACCCTCTCAGAATGTTCCGTGTTATATAACCTAGATGAGGAGGTCAGGAATAAATCATTGCTCCTTTCTTAAGAACTGAGAAAAAAAAAACGGTGCTTGCTATGGGTTGACTGCGATGGGATTACTGGCAGCACACACAGGGGCTGTAAATGCCTCAATAAGCTCATCTCAGAAACTAGCAGGAGTTGTGACAGACCTGAAAGATCGAGACCAGTTCTGTCTAATCCAGAATGAGACCAGCCAGCCTCCAGATGCCACCCTGTCCCCATGACCACCGCTTCTCCTCAGATCAAATCCACTCAGGGGGAACCAGCTGACAGTCAAAAGAACACCAAGTGAAAAGTGATGGAACTGGGACACGAGAAACCAGGAGCAGCAAGGAAATGGGATGCGATCTGCTAGGTTTCATCCATCATTCGCATCTCTGAGTCTCTATGTGACAAGCATGGCTCGAACGGCAGGACGCTACCAGGTAGGAGATCAGGTGGAGGAGGAATATGCCTACAGTGCTCATCAATGGAACAAGTCTATTTTATTGGGAGGGTTTCCTAGCATTTGTCTAGCAGATATGAATGAAAACACAGAAGAAGACTGGTGATTGAACAAGTAAGTTAGAGAATGATCATATCTGAAAAACAACGTACGCAATGAAATGCCAAAGTGATTTTGCCAGGGTTTGTTTGCTTTTGCCTATAATCTCAACTTTAAAAAGCTAAATTTCAAGACTGCGTATTTGGTTGGAGTATCTGTAGAACTGGATGAAAATGTAGTGACCAAGAGGGGAAAAATATCTTCTAACTTTTTTCTTAAGGTGTCAACACAACACTGCTTTTCTTCAATAGATGTATTGGCTTCATTGGCATATACTGTGTTAAAAACAAGACAAAAAGCCCAAAAGGAGTCGCTTACGCTAAGCTCCACATCATCAAATTGACACTTAAGGATGGCTTCAGCTGTCCCAGAAATGGGACCTTAAACCAGTCGATCAGGAATCACTTGATCATCACTAGTCAGGTAATCTGCATGACAGATCCCTGCTTCCCTCGAAGGACAGTGACCTTGCTATAACTAACCTGTTCTTCTGTCCCCGCTCCCTGCAGCCTATAAAAGTCTCCTATTTTGTACAGCTCCTTGGAGCTCCTTTCTATCTGTTGGATGGGATGCTGCCCAATTCAAATCAATTTTTGCTTAAATAAATTCTTAACATTGTTAATATGCCTCAGTTTATTTTTTAACAACAGACACCAGGATATTGTGATATAAGAAATACATACTTGTTCTTCTCGGTTCCTGGCACAGAGCTCCTAAAACCCTTAACATTTCCTGAGTGATTGGGGTGATAGGAGAGTCTTGTTATTCATTACAACCCCCATTCAACCTCCTCGGGTTTATACTAATGAAGTGACTCCTGCAGGATGGAGGCTGGCTGCCAGGGGAACAAACCGTGTGATGAGAGGGTTGGAACTTTCAGCCCTGCTCCCCAGAGGATTGAGTTAATCACCAATGATTCCATCCATCATGCCTACATAATGGGACCTCCATAAAAACCTTCAGTGAAGAAGTTCGGGGAGATTCTGGTTTGATGGACGCATCCAAGGGCCTGTTGGAAGGATCGCACACCCCAGCATCACGGGGACAGAGGTTCCTACACTCTGGACCTCTCCAGACCTCACCCTATATACATCTTCATGTGGCTGTTTGTATCCTTTATGATTCCTTTATAATAAATTAGTAATAGTAAAAATTTTCCCTGTGTTCTGTGAGCCGTACTAGCAAATTACTGAACAAAGGAGGGGGTCCAGGGAACCCCTGATTTGTAGCCAAGTCAGGCAGAAGTGTGGGAACCTCCTACTTGTGATCACTGTCCAAAGTGGCAGCGGTCTTGTGGGACTGAGTCCTTAGTCTGTGGTGTCTGTACTAACTCTGGGTAGTGTCAGAATCGATTAATATGAGGGAAAAACACACACACACTTGGTGTCAGAGGTCTGCTCACCCTTCTGACACCAAGTGAGAGCAGGGAAGTAGTTTCCCTGGTTGATACCTAGTCTGATTTTATGGTTTGAACAGACAGGTTACAGTTAGAAGAAAATCCCCCACTGAAGGTCTTTGCAGCCTGGTTACCTACTTTACTTGCAATGCGTTTTGTGCTCCACAACTTTCATGGTTTATTCTTCCCCTATACTTTCAAACCAGCAGTTAAGCTAGAATACTACTCAACTTGTGTAGAGGCAAACACATTTACAAACAGGCAGTAAGATGGCTTTGATATAGCAACCTCATAAAAAAAATGAATTTGTCAGATAAATAATAATAATTTGGTATAAAATCTCAATGATCCTTTGAGAAAGGACTAGTTCACTGAATTCCCTATGTACTTCAGAGGCAATCTCCTGCCAGGTGAGTAAGCTACTTGCTAGGTACATCGGACAATTCTTGAGAAAAATGATAATTTTGAGCCAACTGGTTCCAATCAGTTAATGCAACTGTTTTTCATATACTCTACTGGCATCTAAGAGTCACCTCTCAAAGCAATTATCACGCAGGTGTTAAGTCATGAAGTCATCAAATTCATTCAGAAAATATTTACTGAAGTCCCTGCTGGGCTTTCTTCTCCCTTCCTATCCCAGAGAGATGAAAGATTATATTATACCACACAGTTACAGATGATGGTGTATCACTTCATAGCAAACAAACGTATTTTTCATTTTTAAAACAAAAGCATTTGATTTTGTTTCTCTTACTTATATTTTGGCATTTACATAGAAGTCATGAGACGGTGATCCCTGAGGACATGTGTATCGTATTTGCAATGACTCTGGACCACGTCACTGACACGTCACTCTGCGTGCCATCCTGTGAGGCAAAGCTTCCTTGGGTTTGGCAAGTCTCATGGCAGATATGCCCTAAAATCTGCTAATGCAGCAGCCTAAGAAAAACCCCACTCACCTCACATCCACCTCACCTCCAACGTGCATGAGAAAAGAGCCATCGGGCTGCTTCAGTGAGTACAAATACTGGAGAAGCTTCTCTCTGAGAAATGAACAGGAGAGAGGCAGGAGACGGCAATGGTCAGTGCAGGGTCAGCAGGCGGGAGCCCGGCTGGGTGTCCGGCCCCGCTGGCTTTGGCTGTACCTGTTAATGACGTCATAGGCCTCCTCGGTGCCAATGATGCACAGTGCATTGACTGCTGCGTACGTGGGTGCGAGGTGTGGGTACTGGCCAGGGCCCCCTCCAAAGCCACCTTCTGGGCTTTGACACAGCTCCAGGAACCGACACACGCTAGGTACATAGCCAAAGGGAAAAACAAAGTAAGAGAGCAGTCATTTCAAAGCACCGAATCCCACCACAGTACATGCCTTTCCCATGCTCCGCCCTCCTCCAAAGGAAAAAAAAAAATCTCTCCTACCATCTAGTCAATGTATACTGAATTCAATCAACACCTGTAAAGGGCCCAGCTCTCCACCCTGCTATCATGTTTTGGATGCCCTCCTTTATGAGCTTTGTATTTAAGCATTTACCTGGTCATGAAGCAAAGAACATAAGGCCTGGCAGAAACACACGGCCTTTCGCAGAACTGGGGGCTAAGTCTCACGCTTCTTGACCAAATCTTTTCTACACTTTTCTCTCAATTTGCCACCCTGGATCTGTGTGCCCAGGCCCTTCTTACCTGTGGGGTACCTCGCAGGCTTTGGGTTTTGCCTAAATCAAGGTGATGCTCAACTACTTCTTCCCATGCTCATCACCCAGGCCTAGAGCCATCACCTAGGCTTACCGGGAATATTTAAAGAGGTGCCTCCTCACTCCCATTGCCAAGTAAGCCCTAGTGGGGCTTCTGATTTTTATTCCTACCACCGACGAGAAACAAGCTTTTAATGGAGTCTGCTTCCATGGTTAGAACGAGAGACAAGTGGGCTTCCAGCACGCTCACTGCATTGTGACAAAGTTAAGTCCTGCTGGCTCACGTCACAAGACTGCACCCCTGTCTGTGGGCTTTTGGAGAATCTTTCATGCGGGTCCACAGAGGCTCCAGTTCCTTCACTGAGGGAAGCTGTTTACTGAGGGTTGGCCTCCAAACCCTGGCCTCCAAGCATGGCATCAGTTTACCCAGAAGCTGGATTCTTGCTTTAAGTGAAACCAAGAGAGCCCCTCTTGGTCTAAGTTCCTCTGAAGTTCACTGGAAAGGGGGCCCCCAGGAATGTGCTGATTATCAAGTTGTTTCCCCACGACTCACAGCGTCCTATTAGGACGAGCCCTCCTTTAAGAGAACCAGCTGCAAATCTGGGTCCTTCCAGTGACCAGGCAGCCTTCTTTCCCTGGGCTTTTTGGTCTCATTCTCTCTTATCTACTGCTGCCAGAGAGACCACATAGAGTCTACTCTATGGCGCCACTGAGACACAAGTTGATGGCTGCCTTCCCACGTCATATTTGATTACTTTTGATTTCAGACCTCCCGTTACCTGGGCAGGGACAGCCAGAGAAAATGCTGCTGATTTGCTAGTGGAGTCATAAAATTGTCGCAGGTTAAAAGTAATACACATTCACTTCACTTTGCCCTGGCAGTTCTACCGTAGGAAACCAAGGATTGAAATCGAAGTTGATAATCAGAGAAGGACGACAGTTCTGTGGCATGTTTTTAATAGCAATTAATTTTTGCAGAGAAAATGAGTTTGTTGCCTAAAATATTTCCCAAACCCTCATCAATTCTTATCCTATTTCCCAGAAACAAATAGCTAACTAAGTTCATGGTCTAACAAAAGTTGGCTGCACTAGCATGCAAAAAGTTTTCTGTATCACGAAAGCAAAAAAATTTTGTTTGATTTCAAACTTAACAGCACATTTTAAAAAAGAAAAGAGAAAGAAAAAGTCATGTTATCCATTCCCTTCC